>NW_028258343.1:3125000-3750000 GCF_053883595.1 Heterocephalus glaber
TGACAACTGAAAACTTATCATTTATTTGCACTTCTTGAGTGGATAGTTGTTTTTGTGATGCTTAGTCTTGGTTTAGGAGTCAGAGAGAGATTTATGGGAACAAGATGGCCTCTAAGCCTTATTTATACAATCTTTCCTTTTCTGACAACCCCCAAAAATTTTATTAAGGAAAAAAATAAATAAAAGGAGCTTGGAAAAATAGGATAGTAAAGAAAAAGAGAAGAGGGAAAGATGAGATTTCCAGACTCATACTAATATTCTGGAAGGATGAGAGGACAAAACAGCTGGTCTGGTGCTGCATTTTCAGGTGGGAGCTTTTAAACTCTCCTAGGTCACGTGAAGAAAGGAGCCAGTTGGCTCCTCCTACCGGTATGGAAAGTGCAAGTCTGTGGCAATTTATGGAAAGCAGTAAGTTGCGAACCAGTGAATTGTCTAGAAGAAGAAAAAAAGAAATAAATATTGGTCCAAATAATATTTTTTTTGGAATTTTTATTAGACATTTAGAGGTGAAAGAGACTTAGAGATCTATTCAAATCCCCAGCTTCATGGAGGAATTTTTTTTTTTTTTTTTGCAAAAGCTTCAGCAGAAACCAGCCTATGCTTGAACTCTTTGAGTGATAGGAAAATCAATACCTCATGTGGTTTAGTATTAAGAGCTGCCTTTTAATTATAAAAGCCCTTCCTTACTCAGAACCCAATTCTGCCTTCCAGTAACTCCCAAATATGTGTTCCAATTCCATTTTCTGAACCAACAGTCTCCGTCCAATGTCCCTGTTCACAGGAAAGTCTTTTTTTTTTTTTTTGCCAAAGTAGTTATGAGGGATTCACTATATCCTGGATTTTCTCCTCTCTTCTCTGTATTTCTTGGCTTCCAGACCCACTTTAAGATTGTTTTCTGGTTGATTAAATCTCTTGTGAAATATGATTCTCAAAAGAATTCAATACTCATGGTTTTTGATACAAAGTTTTAGTTGATGTCAAGAAATATCTTCATTATACATTTTTCTGCTTACACTTTCATTATCTCTTTTGTCTTGCAAAAGCTAACTGCATAAATTTTAAAATTGTGCCTGGATTAAAGGTGTTTCTAATTGAATGTGTTGTTTAAATCTGTAATTTCACAAACCTTTCATTTTGAGAGCTTGTGGCAACAAGCTGCAGGAACTACGGGATGCAGGAAAAGCAAACAATCTGTTTGCTAATGGTCACTAAGCATTTGTAAGCAAGAGAAATTAGAGAAAGGACCAGTTAGCTGCAAGGCAAAACACTGTAAATTCCTAAAATCTGTTCTCTGCATACTAATCTCAGTTAATACAGATGAATTATTACTTGGTTCATAAAGGAAGGAGTTGTTTACACTGTAATTTTTGTCAGTGGGACTGCCTGCCTGGTAACTAATTACTTATTAATAATTAATATCTGTGAGTAGCAAAAAGGGAATTGGATTCCAGAAGCTTGTGTGAATCACATGTTGTCCTCATATCCTGCCAGAGCTCAGGTATTCCTTTTATTTCCCTTAAATTCTTTTATTGGTACATTTTAGGTATACAATACGTTTACATTTATCATTGGGTGCTTGTGCCTGTACATGATGTATCTTGGTTTTCATTTTTTTCCCCATTACCTGTGCACCCCTCAACCCCTCCACCCTTCCCTATTTACATAGACTTCATTTCCATTTTATTCTTTTCTCATTATTTTTCCTTTCCCTTCTTTCCTTTCCCTATCACCTCCCACCACCCCTACCCCTTTGGATCTTTACTTATTTCAAAGTATCAATTATTCATTATTAATCCTTTTAATCCTTATTTACACTTTCAGTTTCTCACACTAGAGAAACTATTTGGTATTTACACATGTGTGTCCTATTTATTTCACTTAAGAGTATGGCCTCAATGTGCATCCATTTAGCTACAAATGTCTCTAGTTTCTCATTCTTTATGGCTGAGTAGTACTCCATTTTATAAAAAAAACCACATCTTCTTTATACAGTCTCCAGTTGATGGGCACTTGGGCTGTTTCCAAGCTTTAGCTATTACAAACTGTGCCACTACGAACATGGGTGCACATATATCGCTGTGGTATGATTCTTTTAATTCTTTTGGGAAGATACCCAGCAGGGGAATAGCTGGGTCAAATGGGACTTCCAGCCCTAGTTCTTTGAGGCATCTCCATACTGATTTCCACAGTGGTTGCACCAGTCTGCACTCCCACCAACAATGGAGAAGGGTTCCTTTCTCCCCACACCCCCTCCAGCATTTGTTTTGTTTTTTTTTAACTGATTTTAATAAGATGACATAAAGCTCCTGAAATTGATATAATGATTATGCAAAATACATAGATGAATACTGTCTTGTTTTAAAAATATAAAGTAAATAAGCAAGATGTGAAAATAGGCAAGTTTCCACTAAATAAATGAAAACTTTAAAAAAAGAAAGTTTTCCTTTCCATGTCATTTGAAGGGAAATTATCATTTTATACAATATTCAAGTTTATTAAACAAATTTAAAAAGGTATTATAAAATGTTTAACTTTCATCAGCTTCAAGGTTTATGTTGCTGCCGAATTTTGCATAAAACTGAACTTTCAAATCTGCTAACACCCGCTGAATTGATTCTACTCTGGATTCTAAGTCATCAGTTTCTTCTTGCAAATTTTTCTTTGCTTCTTCTAACATGTCTTGTGTTTCTTCTTGAGAATGGCTAATGAAAATGTCACCAATCTGGTAAGGCATCATTAAGCTGTCATCATCTGCGAGCATGATGTCGTCATAAGCATCTTCTAAATTCTGGAGTTGTTTCTTTTTTACTTCTATTTCTTCCTTTAGCTCTGTGATTCTACTCGTATTCCGCGCAAATTTATTTATCTTTTGTTGATCTTCGAAAGTAACATTGACATCTTCTGCAGCAATTTCATGTATCACCTAAAAATACATATTAAAAAGATGCTCTGAGTTTGATCCTCCGCTGAGCTTCTCACCAGCTGAGTCACTACTGCACTAGCAATCGCTGTGTCCAAGTTTCTCCAGCTGTAAAATGGGGGAACAGGGTCCTCGCAGAGGGCCTGGGAGGATCACAGAGAAGCCGGCGGCCGCTGGGCCCTCACCCATCTCACCCTCCATGGGGGCACGGAGGACTCAGGAGCTGAGGACCGACCGGGGTCGGGTGCGCGCGGGATGCGGGGCCTGCGCGACCCGGCTCCTCTGGCAGAGGCGGGCCCGAGCCCCGAGGGGCCCAGGCCCGGGCGCCAGGCCCCGCGGGAGGCCCATGGAGACTCTGGGACTCCGGGCCTCGCCGCGGAGCTGCCCGCAGGGTCCGGGCCCTCGGCTGGACCCTACCCGGGCCTCGGGCCGCCACCCCCACCCCCGGCCCCGCTCCAGACCCCTGCGCCCTAGCCCGGCCGCCGCCCGCGTCCCCCGCCAGCATTTGTTATTTGTTGATTTCTTGATAGCAGCCATTCTTTCTGGGGTGAGGTGGAATCCCAGTGTTGTTTTTATCTGCATCTCTCGAATGACCAGTGATGTTGAACAGTTTTTCATGTGTTTATTTGCTGCTTTTACTTCGTTGTCTGAGAAATGTCTGTTCATTTCAGATGCCCATTTTGAATTGGGTCTTTGAATTTGGGGGGTCTGATTTTTTTCAGTTCCTTATATATTCTAGATAGTAGTCCTTTGTCTGAAGTACACCTGCTAAAGTTTTTTTCCCACATTGTAGGTTACCCGTTAGTTCTGTTGGTGGTTTTCTCTTGCAGTGCAGAAGCTTTTTAATAAGATGAAATCCCAGTTGTTGATTCTTTCTGCTAGTTCCCATGCTATTGAGGTTTTGTTCATAAAGTCTTTTCCTATGCCAATATCTTCAAGAGTTCTACCTAACTTATCTTCCAGCAAGTTTAGTGTTTCTGTCTTAATATTTAGATCTTTAATCCACTTCGATGTTAGTTTAGTGGATGGTGATAGGTATGGGTCTAGTTTTAATTTCTGGCAGGTTGAAATCCAGTTTTTCCAAAACCATTTAATAAATAGGCTATCTTTCCTCCAATGAGGGTGGTTGGCTCCTTTGTCAAAGATGAGGTGGCTGAGTATGCCTGAAGTTATTTCTGCATCTTCTAATCTATTCCACTGATCCTCGGGTCTGTTTCTTTGCCAGTACCATGCTGTTTTTTTCACAGTAATTTTGTAGTATAGCTTCAAGTTGGGTATTGTGATACTCCCAGCCATGTCTCTGTTGCCTAGAATTGCTTTTGCTATTCTAGGTCTCTTCTGGTTCCAAATGAATTTTTGGATTGTTTTCTCTATTTCTGTGAAGTATATTGTTGGAATTTCAATCGGCATTGCATTGAATCTATATAATAGTTTTGGAAGTATGGCCATTTTCACTATATCGGTTCTTCCTACCCAGGAACAAGGGATGTCTTTCCATTTTCCTATATCCTACTTGATCTCCTTTTTCAGGGTGCTGTAGTTTTCAGTATAGAGGTCTTTTGCTTCCTTTGTTAGACTGATTCCTAGATATTTCATTTTTTTGGATGCTATTGTAAAAGGAATTGTTTCCCTACTTTCTCTCTCAGTGAGTCTGCTATTTGTGTATAAGAAGGCTACTGGTTTTTGAGTTTTGACCTTATATCCAGCTACTCTACTGAATCTGTCAATTAAGTCTAGAAGTCTTTTGGCTGAGTTTTTTGGGTCTTCTATGTAAAGTATCATATCATCAGCAAATAATGACAGTTTAACTTCTTCCTTTCTTATCTTTATTCCTTTTATTTCTTTCTTTTTTCTAACTGCTGTGGCTAATATTTCTAGAACTATATTGAACAGGAGTGGTGATAGTGGGCACCCTTGTCTGGTTCCTGATTTTAACGTGAAAGTTTTTAGTTTTTGACCATTTAGTATAATGTTGGCTGTTGGTTTTTCATAGATAGCCTTAATAAGGTTGAGATAAAGACCTTCCATGCCAATTTTCTGTAGGGTTTTTATCATGAATGGGTGTTGGATTTTGTCAAATGCCTTTTCTGCATCTATTGAGATGATCACATGGTTTTTGTCCTTGACTCTGTTAGTATAGTGTATTACATTTATTGATTTACGAATATTGAACCATCCTTGCATCTCTGGGATAAATCTGACTTGATCAGGGTGTATGATCTTCTTGATGACCCTCTGTATTCTTTTTGCCAGTATCTTGTTGAGGATTTTTTTGCCTCTATGTTCATTAGGGAGATTGGCCTGTAGTTTTCTTTTTGGGTTGTGTCTTTCCCTGATTTTGGAATCAAAGTAACACTTGCTTCCAGGAATGAATTTGGAAGCCTTGCTTCCCTTTCAATTTCCTTGATGAGTTATTCCTTTTTTGAATAATGAACATTCTTAGGAAATCCAAGGTGTCAAGCTCAGGCCCTTCTGCATAGCAACTCAGTTGTCAAGAGTTCCTTCCTATTTAGAATGTTAGACTTAGTCAAATGTTTTGTAAACAGAATATGACCATCAATATACTTGCCTCTGACTTCCAAGGGCAACTGCATAGTAGCCCTTGTAATTCCAAAAGCCATGACTAATATGGAGCTGATACTGATTATGGAACCTATGAGAATGAAATTAAAAGTCACTGGCTTTTGGAGTTCCATTATTGTTTTGCTTAATTAAGTATGCATACACTGAGGCATGTATTACATATTTAGTTAAAGAAAAATAACCAAACGAACACCCTGTTTTTCACCACCCTTAAGGAAACCATTACTAAGTCCAGCTGCACCCAAGTGCAGCTCTTCTCTGTCCTTTGGTTCCCAAGGAGAATCGTGATCCTAAACTTTGTGTTAATAATTTCTCTGCCTTTCTTTATAGTTTTACTGCACACATGTATCCCTGAATACCATGTGCTTAACTTTGAATGTTTTGGGAGTTCATGTTAATAGAATTCTTCTCTATCTAGAATCACTCTTGTTTCATAATAGTGAGATTCATTCATATTGCCATGTACAGCTGTATTCCATTTATTCTCAGTTTTCTCTAACTGATAAACACTTGTGTTCTTTCTAAATGTTCTAAAAATGAACAATGCTTCTATGCACATCTTATATATGCCTTCTGGTGCATTTTAAAAATCGCTAACATTTATGAGCACTTTCTTTGTGCCAGATACTGTCCTAAGTATTTTAAATGATTCATTTAAACCTCCCATAACCCTATGAGGTAGGTATAATTATTATCCTCTGATGAATGAATTTTATCCAAAGACCAAATTTTGCTGAGATGACAAAGCTAAGAAGCTACAGAGCTGGACCTTGAATGAAGCATCTCAACTTTCATAATCAATATACCACACTGATTCTTCTGCTAATCAATCATTCCATCAGTCAGTGTGGAAAGCTCTGATGTTTGTTTCCATTTGTTCATTTATCCTTATGTAGTCAAATGCTGCCAAATTCTTTTAAAAGCAAAAAAGTCAATAAATTTAATAGAGACCCAGTACCCTATACCTCCTTCTTTGGGGGTTGGGATTAAAATCTTCATCATGTTTCCTGCCCTCACATCAAATATTCTAAATTTTTTCATTTTAAATCAATTTAAATTGATTTAAATCCATCCATAAAATACCCATCTTTAGAATGGGGAAGAATGCACTTGTATGAGATGAAAGAATAACATGTAAATTATCTTTATATGAGACTTTTAAGAGCAGAGTCTAATTCTTACTTCCCATGGAAATTAGTTCTAAAGACACAAATGGTAAATGATATTTTCTCCATCAGTGTTCATCTGTCTCAGTGGCCCAGGCATGAAAATGCAAACATGGGCCATATATCCATCTTCAGACTTGGTGGGAAGCTTCCAAGTACCATCTAATCCAAAGAGTGACAGACTGAGATATCAAAAGAGATCTGATGAGCAACATAAGGCAGAGAAAGCCTCATCTGCTTCCAGATGTGATAAAGGGTCAGAGATCCAGAGCTCTGGGAAAAAAGGAGCTCCACCTCACTGACACAAACATTAACGTGAACTACCGTATAACATAACATAACATAAGAACACACCAGCCCACATACCTGTCTAAAGGGAACCTTGAAAATAGCAATGTGGGATGATCCTTAACCTGACATCTTTACTAGCATTAAAACCAACTGGGAAATTTATTAATGATTAAAGTTACCAAAGTAGGTTCAAAGCTTCGAGAGGCAAGGAGGCTAAAGGAGCGGAGGTCCTGCTAAGATGGTGACAGGAATGTCCTGTGAAAAAGGAAAGCCTGCCTTCAAATCATTAGTGAGGATCTCCAGGCCGTATGGAAGGTATTAGTAGGAACAAAGCACAAGAGTGCAACATCTATAAGGGAAGCTATGTGACCATCTCTGAGGTGGTCAGCCACTTTGGAGGGGTGGTAATTTTCAAGAAACTGTGCTTTTGAGAAGTTCAACTATCTTTGAAAGACTCCTGATATCTATCCTGAAACAATCTGGATCCAGTGTGTAAGAACTGGCCTTATGGGGCTGTATGACTGGAGAACAAGGGGGGTAGGTACAGAATTGCACAGAGGACAATTTATTAGGAACTTCCTGGCTGAAGCCAAATGGGCAAGATCAGAGGATCCCTGGGATTTGAATCAGAAATAGGGGGATTATCATGTGGTCGAGACAAAAATGATTTCATCCTAGCTAGAATGAGCCTGATTAGACCTAAGCTAGTGTTGAGGGCATTAGATACATTCCAGGTACTGACAGCCTAGGGTCTAGTTGTAAAGCTCCACATATCATCTTAATGTTTTAGGTTGTTTTTAGTATGCTGGGGACCTATGTGAGGAAAACTGACCAGGGATACATGGGACAATCACGGAGATTATGACTTAGAATGGCTTCAGCCATGACCAACAGAATCCATAAGATGCTTAACAATTTTGATTTTTGGTCACTGTTTTGCTAAAAAAACTTAAAGCATTATGTTTAGAGAAAATAATTGCTAATCTGCTGCTTTAATTGTTTGAATATATCATAAACTTAATCTGTAGGTAAATCAAGATAGTTTATTATGCACTTTTGAGTGAAAAGAGTAAGTTAGGAAAGTATTCAATATGATCCCTTATTTTGAGAAAAATATTTGCATATGTGCAGTGAAAAGTCTACACCAGGGTTTTTTTTTTTTGAGACAGTGTCTCACTGTGTAGTTAGGCTGGCCTTGGACTATGTAGCTCAGGCTGGCCTTCAACTCACAGAGACCCTCCTGGCTTAGCCTCCCTAGTGCTAAGATTACAGGCGTGGACCAGCACACCCACCAGGGTTTATTAACCTAGGCACTGTTAACATTCGGGGTGGATACTCCTTTGTTATGAAGGGATGTTCTGTGTATTATAGGATTTTTAGTAATATTTTCAGCCTCTTCTCATTAAGCTAGTGGCACTTTCTCCCTGAACTAGGACAATAAAAAATGTCTCCAAGCCAGGTGGTAGAGGTGCCTAAAGTTCCAGCTACTTGGGAGGCAGAGGTGGAGGCTTACTTGAGCCTTCAAGTTTAAGGCCAGCCTGGGAAACATAGTGAGAAACTGTCTCATTAAAAAAAAAAAAAAGTCACCACACATGGCTAACTGTCCCTTGGAGGTAAAAAGTGTCCCTAGTTCAGAATCATTTCTCTGTCCTAATATGCCTATGGTGGTTAAATCAGCATATTTTCTTTTTTCCCCTCATTTATTTCTTGTTAGTCTACAATGAGTATATATGTGTACCTTCATATATCTTATATAATAAAAAATAACTACTATTAAAACACCCTCAAACATACCATTATTTATTTTTTAAAAAATTAAAGACATGTGTTTGACCAAAGTCTTTGGGAAAATATTGTCAGTAGAAGATTTATGGTTGATATAATGTGGAGAACCAACCAAAAAAGAAAAAGAAATAGAGAAAAACAATTCTGAGATAATTTAGCTTGAATTCATCTGAAAGACGTGGGGGTAGAAATGTGTGGGCCAGAAAGACTTTGATTTATGACCAGGTGCACCCATCCATGGTGATTAAGTCCTCTGTTTAATGTTCTCATTAGATTCACCAACCCAGGAAGACAGATTTTCCTCGCTGCACTGATCTCCTTGGAGCTGCACTCAGCTGGGAGCACCAGGTACTCTCCATGGTGCAGGCTTGAGGGCAAGTTCACTTCCCTTACTCTCTTCCCTTGGGCAGCATGTGACAGTTTCCCTGCGTTTCCAGTGGTGGTATTTTTCATTCACTAGTTGTTCAAGATTCATGAGGTATGGAAAGAGAGCCACTGAGATGTTTTCATGAGGAAAATTAGCCTCATGTGGAAACAGTATGTGACATCCTAGAATGGAGAGGTGACCAGTGATAGGATGAGTAGTTCTTGTCATAGTCTCTGAGCCTTCAACTTCATAGCTCTACTTGAACCTCAGGCCTAGGCTGAAATCCGATAGAGGTTGGTAAGCCCTGGCCACAGAACACAAGATGCATGACAGCTTCCTCCCAGACCATATCTTAGATGTCACCTCCCATGAGAAAGAGCTGTCATAGGCTCATGTCTGAGCATCCAGACATGCCTCAACTTATGATGGGGTTATTTCCTTTCATAGGTTGAAAATATAAGTGAAAAATGCATTTAAGGGCTGGGGATTTAGCTTAATGGTTTCGCCGCCTGCTGCACAAGTGCAAGAACCCAAGTTTGATCCCCAGTACATGAATTTAACACACTGTATTAGTCAGTTTCACACCACTATAATGAAATACCTGATGCAGCCACTTATGCAGAAAAGGGGTTTACTTTGGCACACAGTTCTAGAGATTTAACCCCAAGATTGGACAGCCTTGTGAAAGTTTGGGTCTCTGGGGTGGATGGTACATCACGGCAGAGCTTCATGTGGGAGCCACTGTTTGTATCACAAGGCAGAAAGCAGAGACAGAGAGATTTGGGTCCCACAGTTCCCTTTGAGGGCACCTCCTCAATGACCCAAGGACCACTCACCCATCCACTATAAGTCACAGAGCCTCCTAACAGTGCCGCCCTGGGGGACAAACTTATAACATATGGGACTTGGGTGACACTCATCCAAATTACAGCCATACACAAAAGTGATTTCAACCTAGCTAGGAGGTGCGTGGTTAATCTTAAGCCTATGGTGGGGCATCGGCGTCTCCCCTGTGATCACATTGCTGGCTGCTGCTGCCCAGCACCTGGAGAGAGGACTGTGTCTCACACATACCACTAGCCTGGGGAGAGATGAGATTCAAAACTTTAGGAACAGTCTCTACTGAATGTGTATGGCCTTTTGCACCATGAAGTTGAAAACCCCCAGATTGAACCCAAAGCTGTCAGGGACATCTGGGTGTGTGCGTGTGTATGAGCAAATCTTGCAGAGCAGTGCGGCAGCAAAACTGGAGAGGTACTCGGTACTTCTGATGTGCTTAGAATGACAAGAGATGGAAAAGCAAATCTGCATCAGATTTCCTCTTCCAAAACCAGAAAGTGTGGTTCAACCATGCGAGGATTTCAATTTGAAGCACAGAGTAGGAAGAAAATTACTAGTGTACTTTCAGATATGAAAAGCAAAGGTAGGCAAGGCCCATCACCAAATCAAAACAGAGCCATATGTCTAAATGGTTCTCCTTCTTCTGGTGCTAAGCATATGATCTGGCAGTTAATGATGATGACAGACACTTTACATCACTCATTATGTGCAAGGCACCACTCTAGGTGCCTCTACAGTTCAACCTAAGGAAGTTGTTACTTTGATTTCACAGATGAGGAGCCTGTAGGATATAGTAGGTACTCAATAAATATTATACAAATGAAATTAATAAGCAAACTCTCATCGATTGCTTTTTTCTTTCCGTAACAACTCATTCTCTCCTACTTCTGAACTTCTTTTAAAATCCATTTTACAAATTTGTTCTTCAAAACCAGCAGACTCATTTCTAGAAAGATTGAGAGGAACAGAACATTCTGATTAATATAATTATGCTCCAAATTAAATCATTTGCTCAGAAACTGTTTGGATTTGTGGACAGTCACAAAAGACCATGACCCCAGAATCCATCTCTCCTAACGGGATTGTTTGCCTGTGCCAAAAACGTAGCTAAGGAAACACTTTAGTGTCTTCCCGAAAAAGCAATAATAGATTATGAGTTCATGGCCAAAGCAAATGTTTCTTAAGGTAAACCATATGCAACTGCTATGGTAGATCTTGTAGATCTAAGAGAGCTAAATATCAGTAATTTTATAAGACTCAATTTTATAGATTCTGTCACATTTTAATGTAGTGTGACTAGAGAGTTTAATTTTCTTAACAAATAGTAAAGGAGATGGGAATAGTTGTTGGAGTTTAACTAGAAAGGTATTATTTCATGGTATACTGGCCACAGTAAATTATGTCAAATTTTAATAAACACACCCCTTCCTATTCATTTATTTCTTTTCCATGCCCTGTACTTATGCACTGATTTTAATATTATGTGGGCACAGGTTAGCCTTTCATACATATTCCAAAGAGTCTTCACACTCCCCATCCTTAGCAGAATACTTAATACTACAATAGTAACATAGTACTTCAGCTGCTGAACACCTTCTAGTTTATCCGTTATATAGATGTCTTTTTAACAACACTTTTCCCAAAATTATGTAATATACCATGAAGAAAATGTGGCATTTTCTTTTGTGTTACTTTTGAGGGACAATAAAAGCCCCTGCTAAATTATGGAGAGAACAATTTTCTGACTAAAAGAATAATCATTTATGCTCATACTCTAGAACTACTCATAAATCGTTGAATATCATCTCTTAAAGTAGACAAAGGCATGTGATATCATGAAGGTTTGTGCCTGATTTCTTCACTCTAAACCTGAATTATTATGACGGAATAGTGGAATAGTGGACTGAAGTCTTGACTTGTGACTAACTTACTGCCACCCTAGTCTATATGTATGGTATATACATATTTATATATGTATTTATTTTGCAGTGCTGGTGGTGAACCCAGGGCCTTCTCTCTAAGCTACATCTCCAGATAGCCCTTTACAATTTCTTTTTTTTCAAATTTTGAGACAGTGTCTCCCTAAGTTCACTAAATTGCCGAGGGTGGGCTTGAACTTGTGATCTTTCTGCCTCTGCCTCCCAGAGTGCTGGGGTTACACACATGCATCACCAAAGCTCAGCCATAGTGGTATGTTTCTAGGTATCTCATCATTCTCATAATCAACACATTCTGGAAAAGTAGTTTTTGTAAAATGAATGGTCTTTATGAAATATTTTGTGGTGTTACCTACACATGGTAAGTACATACCCAGAAAATAATTGGAGATTTATGATTGTTAGAAAAATAATAAACAGAATGGCCACACTACCCCCCCCCCCAATCAATCCTGCAGGGCAAGCATGCATTGAATGCTGACTCTGTCTGCAGCAGAGATCAGCCCTTGCATCCCCAGGGCCCCATGGGCAGTGTGAAGGACCCACAAGCAGCACCCACCCTACAGGAGGCCAGACCAGGCGAGTGCAGGGAGCTCAGAGAAGGGCAGCCATCCTCACTGACTCTGAGGAATCTGAGCATGCTTCTTGCAGCCCTGATGCTTCACCTGTTCTCACTCACATGCCCTGTCATGGTAGGGGTTGGGCAAAGTCAAGTCTCACTTCGGTTAGCTTTCCATTGGCACGTACAGTCCCCACTCCTCCGTAAATTGCAGGACATAGTTTTCATCTTCTTCTGTCTTGGCTGGTACCTGCTCCTTGTAGAGTCTGGACAGCAGGCCCTCCTCTGTGAGACCATCAGACTCACTATGCTCGCTGCCCTCGGGGTCCTGGTCAAAGCTAGATAAGGAAGGGATACATAGCTTGCCAGTGCGAGGGTCCCAGTCAACCAGGGTCGTCGACGACTCCTCCTCTAGTCCCTCTTCTGAGGCAGAGCGCTCCTGTGCCAGGTGGTGTAAGTCACTGAGCTGAGGCCTATAGGAGCACAACATCGGTGGACCCAAGCTTGCCAAAGCTGCCTGTTGCTGAAATAATTTTCCTTGTATGGATGCCCCCTCCTGTGTACTGAACTGGTGATCTTCAGATCCCCCATGAATGTCAGTTCTTACATCACACTAATATTCAACCACAGCTTCGCCTGCAGCTGTTGTGCTGGTGAGCGACTCTTGCTTGGTCAGGGAAGTAGCTCTGGTGTTTTCCTCCGAGTTACAGAAAATTCCCACCAAATGTGGGGTGTACTCCAAGTGTTTCACCTCCACTTCCTCTGGAGGGGACTCCAAGTTCCAGAGGGGCTTGGGATCCCTGAGTTTGGATCCATCACTGCTTTTGTCCAGTCGAATCATATCCTTCTGAGGAATTTTAGAATCATCCAAAACATTGAGGGTGATGAAGTTAATCATGATTTTTTCAGCAGGCACAAAGACTCTTTTGTCAAGTTCATTTCCATAAATCAAAATCTATAAAGAGAGAAGAGAATGACTTTCACCTTTTCACTTTGGAAAGACACTAAAAACAGCTGTTAAGTAGAATTTGTAGCGTCATCAGGGAGTTTGAATGATCTATTCTTACTAAGTCATGAAGATGAACGCTATGCTTGGAATAGACCGAAAACCTTACTGTCTGGGATTAAGGAACTGGAGATACACAGAATGTGTGTGGTGCACAGGTGGGTACTGAGCCAGTGTGAGGCTCAGGGTGTGGCTGGCCTTCCTCCACATGGCTGAAGGATTGCAGGTGAATTGCTTAATTTATTGAGCATTTTTAATTCTGAAAAGTTAGAATGTGGCCACATGAACAGTGGCAAACACTGAGACATGGTTTGTGAAATTGCTTTGTTTAGGGTTTACCATGTACTTGTTAATAAGCTGGGATTACCTGAGTTACCACCTCTTTCTTGGCGACACTGTAAAATATGGGTGGGCAGGAAAATTGATATAGAGAGGGAGAAAAGTACATGGGAAGAGATGATTCTTTTCACCTCCCCCCATGCACTAATCATGCTGGAATAAGGCCAAAAAGAGAAATTCACCTGCTAATTCCTGGCAGATAGGGAAACTCTAAATCCTATCAGGGAAGCTCATTTAAAATTAAAAATTTGGTATGCATGGATGGAAGAGCCTGTTATCTAGGAAAGCATCTGTCAGTGATAAATTATGTTACCATCTTCATTGTCACCCTGCCATGTGATGATTTCATTTAACATTACAACAGGACCATCAGCCTCATCTCTAACAAAATTTTAGTTTCAAAAAAATCATATGTGGTGAATTCAACTCCCTGTGCCAGTAAGAAGCTAACTCTTACACCTAAGTGTCAGCAGAATAATAGAAAAATTTACAAGTGAAACTAAGAGGAACACATCTTTTAGTAATTCCCAAGGAAATCATTTTTAATATTAAACATATGCTTCCCAGCCCTTCGAAACCTTTCAGCAGATGGTCTGGGAATATGGGGTTTATGGGGTTTATTATTTCTTCTATTTCCTTGCTTCTCCTTGAAGAGTGATCACATCCTGGCTGTATTTCTCCTATGTGTGTTTCCATTTCAAATTTTTATCTCAAGTACTCTCCTCTTTGGGACTCTTGTCTTCTCTCCTCTGAGCAAGGCCCCATTTTCCTAGTTTTTTTCCTTGTTTCTAGTCTTACTCCCCTCTAAGTTGTTCTAGCGGTAACGGTGACACTCTTAACTTACAACCCCATGGAGACTTCTCTTTGCAGACAGAATACAGCCCAAGCTCCTCAGAAGAGCATGACTTGGTCCAGCACCCAGTCTCCAAGCAGCCCCTTATCAGGAAACATACAACTTAGCAGTCTGAAGTGTTTCTCACATCTACTTCCTTGTGTCCCTGCTTTTTCTGACTGCAGAAAGTGTCCTAACTGTTACCCTTCACATCCAAGCTCCAGTGCAAAAACTGATCCCCATGTAGGGTTTCAAGGCCTCCCTGGGAGAGAGTCAGGAACCACCATGGTGGGACAAAAGGCTGGGATAGCCAAATAAACCCTTGGGTGCAGTACACTATTCCCCTTTGTAGCATGCATGTTGCTTCCCTACCCTTGTGCTTTTCTCAACTGACTGCAGAAGCAGAATGTTCACACAAAATGAGGGAATCGTTACCAAAGAAAAAACCTAAATAAACCTTCTGGCTTCACTTTCCATTAGTAGATCTAAAAATTACTAATTTTGGAATTCACACAGCTGGGTAATACATGATTAGTTTCCCAGCAGCTTTGCGGTAGAGAACACCTTTGACATGTGGGTTTTAACAGTTACCTAGGTTACTTCTTAGGACCTGAAGGCCGCCTTTGCAGAGAACACTCTTCATGTCAGCCTACAGATACCTAATAGGTGACTAAAGTGGGATCAAAGGCTTGGCAGCTCTAGCTTCATTTGTGTTTGCTTCCTCTGCTGTCTTAATCCATGGGTCAGATGCTACTCTGCATGTAGACATATTGATCATTTAAAACTGTTTTGTACAAGATTATAATACAAGGTCAATTTGGCCTATTGGCCACTGAATCTCATATGTGTTTTCTTTTTCCTACCCCTACCCTTGTACCTTTTTCAGTAATCCTGCCACAAGGCCCAGGCCTGCCAGGCTGGGCTGTTTTACTCAGGATGTTGGCATTAGCTACATAAAAATTCAACAGCCAAGAAGAAACATCTTTTTATTTATTTTTTAAAAAATTATTTATTCATTCGTTTGTTTGTTTGTTTATTCATTTATTTTAAGAAACATCTTTTTAAACAATGCTCCTGGTCAGTGGAAACTTACTGGACTTTAACCTGCCTCAACAATCAAAAGAAGCTTGCTTCTTCCCCTCTTTGGAGAGCAGCTTGGTTTCTCTCTTGATCAGTGCCGAGTCCTTAAAGCTGAAGACCCGATTCACCCCATAAAAAGCCTTGTCTGTGTACGTTACTCGGCTTAGTCTCAATTCTCTCTTTTCTGAGTCCAAAGATCCTGTCTGGTAGCACCCGTGACCTCAGATTCTCCTTTCAGACTGCTCTCATGTCAGTCTTCATGTATTGTTTTGAATTTCTAGTCTCTGACTAGGCTTTCACTTGCAGAAGGGCAGGGATATGACTTAATTTATTTGTGCACCTCAAGACTTTGCCTGAGCCAGTATTAAATATAAAAATTTTTCAAAGCTTTCAAATTTTTCTTTATCTTTGATCATGTTTGTGAAGCTAGTCTAGTATAGGCTTTTTTTTTAAAAAAAATCATCAACTACTGAACTTTAAATCCACTCCACCTTCAGATGGAACTCTGTCTGTCCTAGAACCTGGAGTGTGTTTTTATAACAGATATTCGCACCACACCAAGCACTCACCAAATTATCTGGGTGTTTCTCTTTGCCAACATGGATATAGCGGTAGATGGAGTAGCCAATCACAGAAAATAGAAACACGATCACAGATGTGGGCAAAACATACCACAAAATGATTTTAACCTTCAATGCTGATGTTGGATCTGTTACCAAAAAAGGAGGTAGGGGAAGGATCGGAGAGTTGAGATTTTTGTGGTAGAAAGATATTGGCAACATTTACAGGCTTTGGGCAGATCCCCTATCATACATTCAGGGACATAGTTTTCTCAACTATACATTGAGAAGCTTGAGTTAAGTGTTGTAAGAGATCTCCGCATTCTTAATCTCTCTGGACTCACCTCACGTCTTTACAGTAAGGATACATAAAGATCTCACTCAGCAGACATTTCAACATCTGTCTGGCTTTGAGATTCATGCTGAATTATATATTTGAAAGTAAAGGTTCTGATATCTGAGTAACTCACAGCTCTTCAAACCAAACAACAAATGTCTCTTGTGCTCACGGTTTCTTGACACTCATTTGACTCAGTCTTTTCCATGCATTTAGTAGAGGACACAAATGTATGACATCACCATTTGGGACACCAACAAAACTGCTCTTGTACATGGTAGGCCAGATTTTCTGGGCTGGGCTGGAGCTTGGGGATGGGTGTGGAGAGGTGGCTGAGCAGGAGTGTGCTGAGAATGAATGACAATGAGGCCTTTCCAGGGCCTGGTGTGCTGTAGGCTTACAGTGAGTGTAAGTCCATAAAAGAATGAAAAGACTCGGTGAAGGACCATAAGGTAAGCAGCCCTGGATGACCTGTGGTCCATCACACTATAGAATTGATGATGCATTTTTAAGCTCTTCTGCTGTACCTGAAAGTTGGAAATGTTAATTTTAGGTGTCAACTTGGCTGGGCTGCAGTACCAATATGTATTTGGCAAAACATTAGTCTAGACGTTGCTCTGGAGGTATTTTTTTTTTAAGGTAAGATTAACGTATTAACCACTGGATTTTGAGTGAAGCAGATTACTCTTGATAATGTGGATGGGTCTGTCTCATTCAATCAATAGATGTCATTAAGTTTTTTTAAAAAAGGAACGATCTCAAAGAAGAAGGAATTCTGTCAACAGACTGCATTGGACATGAACTGCAACATGAATTCCTCACTGTTGCTGCCTGCCCTACAGAGTTGAGACTTGCCAGCTAATGCAGTTGTACGAGACAACTCCTTAAAATTTCTCACTTATCTATCTGTCTGTCCATCCATCCGTCTATCCATTCATCCATCCATCTATCCATCCATTTAATTAGTTCTGTTTCTCTGGAAAATTCTGACTAATACAGCAGTAGAAAAAAGACACAAATGACAAAAGTCCTTGAGTATTCCTTACACACTAACAAAATTGGCAAGCATGTCATGGGAACATTTTAATCCATTGGAACACTGGATATGCTTGAAAGCAGCAGAGTCACTATTCAGTTAACTGTCCAGTTACAGATGGGCAACTGCTGAGACATGGGTGGTGGGGGTGGTCAGCAATAGCCAGTGGAAAAGGCCAGTACGGAGGTCCAGCTGCAGCCTCTTCTGCCCTAAATGGTCCTCAAAGAGCATGTTCATCATGAGGTTCCACTCAGCGCCAGCCAAGGCTGCACTGTGGATGCTCCAGGTATCTGAACACCCCTAGCCTGCTTTGGGCTGCAGCTCAGCCTAGGCCTCTTATGACAAACCCTTCACACTCCACTGAGCTTATGTTGATTAAAAAGAGCCATGATAACAATGGCTGATGGTATTTTGTATGTATTAACACATTTACTGAATAAACCTAATAAACTGTCTATATTTTAGGGATTAGGATACTGTAGATAGCAGGAATGTGTTTCAAGGAATAGCCCCAGAAGAAGTAATGTTGATTTTTCAGAAAAGCAGTGGTGTCATAGAAAGGTATCTCCAAGCCAGGTCTGATGATACAGGCCTGTAATTCCAGAATTCTCAGCAGCTGAGGCAGGAAGAACACAAGTTTGAGGCCAGCCTGGGTAACTTAGTGACTTAGTGAGGCCCTGCTTCAAAAGAATTAAAAAAGTGTTGAGGATGCAGCTCAGGAAAACGGCCCTAGGTTTAATCCCTAGTGGTGGGGGTGGGGGGAAAGCTATTTCCAGTGATTTAACAGCTGGTATATCATGGGAAAGTTCAGAACCAGAAGAGGAACTCAATTATTTTTTTGTTGTTCCTTTTCCTACACGGGTGGGAAAGTGGACTCCATGTGCTAAATGGGAAATATTTAATTTAATCTGTGCTTTAGCTCTGCCAACTGAGTAAATGATTTTCACTAGAAATTCATTCCTACGATTTGGCATGGATTGAGCTATTAGTAAACAATAGCTATTAGTAAACAAACAGCACTTTCTCCAAACACAAAGATGATTTCTTCAATCTGCTTTGTTTTGCTTTTTGCTTGCTTGGCATTTCAGTTTTATTTGTAATATGGCAGGGGAACCTTCATTTTAAAGGAAAAGGTTTGATAAGGAAAGTGATTCAACAAGAAAGCCTTTCACTTTTGCTGTGTATCCATAACATTCCTTTTCTTTTCCTTGGCATAATTTCATCTTGGAAAGTGGGAGTGATGAGGAGAGAGAAAAATCAAGCCACAGATTCCTATCCATAGCTGGGGCTAGAACCAAGGAGTGGGGTGAATTGGTGAACTCTGTTGGAAGGGAGGGGCGGAAGAATAATAGGTGGAGAGCCATTTGATATAAGCAAGCTATAGGATTTATTTTCTTTCAATTTTGGGGGATTGAACTCAAGTTCCTCTTACTCTCGGGGCAGAAAGATTAAGCAAGGCCATGCCCACAACTCCATATCTCCCAAGAGGAACCAACATCCTCAACTACAGTTCCCTGGCACCCAGCTCAGAAAACATGGGAAGCAGACATCTAAGAGGAAGCAGAGAGATGCAGCTGAAGAGTGGGCATAATTACTGATTTGCCCACACCAGACCCTTGAGAGGCCAAGTGATATCTTAAGGCAATATGAAGAGCCATTTATAGTCCCAGGAGGAGCAAAACCAATTCTGTTTTAACCTTTTTTTCCCCTCTTGGTACTGGGGATTGAACCCAGGGCCCTACAAATGCTAGGCAAGTACTGTGCCATTGAGCTACATCAGGGCCCTTAAAAAACAGTTTCTTTTGAGGCATGGTCTCACCAAGTTGCCTAGGTTGGGTTTGAACTTGCCATCCTCTCGCCTCAGCTTTCTGAGTAACTAGGATTATAGGCACACACCGGCATTGCCATACCCAGCCTACAATACTGCCATAGAAAGTTTTCAGGATAATGCTTTGTTTCGCACAATAACATTGTCAGATTTTCTTGAAGATCATTCTACTTCTATTGATCACAGTGAGTATGACTTAAAGAAGGAAAAAGATGTATGTGGAGATTTTTTTTTGAAACAGGGTCTCACTAAGTTGTCCAGGTTGGGCTCAATCGTTTTGTTTTTTTTTTGATACCGGGGATCGAACTTGGGTCCTTGCACTTGTGAGGCAGGCGGCAGAACCACTGAGCTAAATCCCTGGCCCAGGTTGGACTCAGTCTTGGGAACCTCTTGCCTCAGTCTCGCAGAGTGTTGGGATCACTGGTGTCACCATCATACCCAACTGAATGTTCTTGTTGTTTCCCAAGGCTGGAAGCCATGTAACCACAGGAGGGTTGTTGGCAGTGGACTGTGGGATCTGTACTGAGAATCCCCTGTGGGGCCGACAACACTCTCTAATGCTGGCCACATTCCATGGCACAGCTGAATGTCAGTCCATGCATTTCAGGTGATAGCTATTTCTGCCTTTGTCTCAACATGTCTGTGAAACATGGATTTGTCAAAACCTTGTGTAAACAGCTGTACTGCCTTCTAGTTTTATTAGATTTTCTTCTTCATACCAGCTAAGAGGTTTTGAAACTTACCTTCCGAAGTACTGATACACTGCTTCTGAGAAGGCTGAGCAGGGCGCGGGGGCTCTGGGACAAAAGACTCCACCTGGACACAGTACAGAGTGTTGGGCTCCAGGCAGCTGAGCACCAGCGTGGGGCTGGTGACAAACTGGGACCACTAGAGCAGGGAATTGCAAACAGTGGTTATAGCCAAAGATCCTAGGACCACTCTGGATAACTCCAGAAGGAAATAAGACTGAGATGCTGTTTGATCCTTTACTATTATTATAAGCTTTTATTTTTTTCCCCAGCAGTAGTTTTCAAAATACCTTTTCCTTTAGCTGGGCAAAGCATGGTTAGGAACTGGGCCAATTCTAGGAATAATTCTAAATAATAACACAAGGATGGATTTCTTACTCTGTCCTGTGTTCTTTCTAGCCTGTTTTTTAGCCTTCTTGGAGAGTGACCGATAGGTGTTATGCAGGTAAAGGCTCTTTATTAAAATGGGGTGCACTACTGCTGTACACTCCAATAGCAACATCACACAGTTAATAGGGAGTTTCTGTAAGGAAAATCTGAAGTCAGCTATGTAAATTTTCTACACATCAGCTTCAACTGTACCTTGTACAGCCTCCATTTTGCATAGTGCATCCCTGGATTCTTGTGCAGAGGATTAAAGTATCAGGGCTGCTGGTTCCAGCCAGTGTCAGCTACAGAAAGTGGCACCCAGATTATATGCCCCATCCCATTTCAGGCTTACTGTTCTTTTGGATTTGATGTTATATACAGACACAATGTACTTCAGATTGGAGTATATTTGTTGCATGGAAATGGTACAGTCTTCTGGATTTCTTTTCCATTTGTCTGGAGCCGTCAGGACAATAGAAATGGACTTCTCATCAGTAGTTAGGGCAACCTTTGGGGGACCAGTTTGTGCTTCAAGGGGTGGGAGAGGGTATTATCATGTTCAGAAGTAAAAAAAAAATCACCTTCCATAAAGCTACAATATAAACTCACTCAGATCAAAGACCTACAGCCACTTTTTAGAGGAGATCCCTCAAAATGTACTGAGTGTCCAAGTTATGCCACATCTTGAAACAATCATTTCACACACCATGACATAGTTAAAAGTCAATTCAAGCACCATGTTTACTTAGTTCCTAGTCCCAAGGATAAACAGTATTTGGTGATGGCAAATACAATCAAAAGTATTTGTAACATTCATATGACTTGAAAAGTTGGTTAAATAATGTGTTTTAGTAAGTGGAAATAATATGTTTTAATAAGTGGAAAAATTAGAGATGCAATCAGAATGACCATCAGGGATCAGTAAACTTTTCTCATAAAAGTCCAAGAGTAAATATTTAGTCTTTGCAGGCCACAGGATCTCTGTTGCAAGGACTCCACTTTGGTTATGGCAAAGTGCAGTCATGGATAAGTATGTAAACAAGTAAGTGTGGTCTATGTTCCAATAAAACTTTATTTATGAAAAGACACTGAATTTTAATTTCATGTAATTTTCACATATCACAAAATATTCTTTTGGCATGTAAATGCTATTTTAAAATACAAATACTATTTTTGGCTCTTGGCCTGTAGAAAAACAGAAAGAATGGGGTGGACTTGGCCCAAGGGCTGAAGTTTGCCAACCTCTGATTGGGCAGAATGCTGGGCAGCTCTGGGCCTTGGGAGGCCCTGTGGAGTTCATTATGATGGCCCTGAATGCATCCTTCATGGTGGAGTCAGCCTCACATCAGGGGACGGCAAAATTATAAAAGCGAGTACTAGGAAGGTGTTGCCTTAATTCTGAGTTACATCTAGGAATTAAATGATCACACTGCCAAGTTTACAAGAAGAGACTTAGTGGAGTGATCAGGATGCTTTAATCCATCTTCTGGACACACATCAATGGTTCATTAATGCACAAAGTTAAAAAATAATCTGTTGTTCCTCAAATTATATATCCTCTACTAGATGGTAAAACAAAATCAAAACTGGGTATTATGGGAACTCAGCCTTAACTTTGGATCTAAGAGAGATCGCAGAGATCCCTTGACTAAAATGTTCATGTTACAGGTGATTATAAGGCCCAGCCAGGTGAAACACCATGGCCTGGTCACTTATCCCACTGGTGCAGAACCAAGACAAGCAGAGCCTTTTCCTCTGGGGAAAGATTATCTATGGGGCTGAGACTCATACCAGGAGGGCACATTAACTGGATATTAATACTTGTTTAGCCCACAACTGCATTACTTACTTTCTAAAAAAGGGTAGAATCGCCCCATTTCGGTCCATTTGGAACAATTTGTTTCCCAAATGGCCTTTACTTTGGCATAATATTGGTGTTCATAGTCAGATGTTTCATCAGAAAGATCACAGTAGGTCCTACTGATATTCTTGCATTCAGGTTTATTCAGCCATCTCTTTTGCCCATATCTGTGAAGAAGGAAACTATGAATTTATAATGAGGTACCTGCTAAGCTTTACAATAAAAGACCAGTCATTATTTAAAAGCAAAAGGAAAAATCTTCTCTTCAGAAAAACAAAAGTGCCTGTCATTGAAATAAAAAAGAACCCACTTTCCCTGCTGGCAATTTTTTTTCATTAGCTGTCAGGAACATGAGTCAGAGTTTCTGTAATCACCTTTCTTTTCTACAAATTATAATGTGGATAGTACATTTTAAAGGCTTGTATTTTATTCTTATTCTTCAACTACAGTAAAACTTTTACATATGGTATGATCAGCATTCTTCTAATTTTTTAGTCCACTATGTCTGTGAGATCAAATTGAGGGGTCATTTTAAGAAAAGATAGTCACTTTATTTTCTTGGAAGAAAAATTACCTTGACATTGTCATAAAATTTAAAAATCTACTAGGAGGAATCAAGAATTTGGGGAAAATTCACTGGGTGGGTGTGCATACCAAATATGCACTTTCAATGATTATCAGAATGATTGTGATGATATTCACTAAATTTGATTTTCTTCTCCTTTATTAAAAATACAAGAGCACAGGCCTGGGGATTTAGCTCAGTGGTTCCACTGCCTGTCTCCCAAGTGCAAGGTCTTGAGTTCGATCCCCAATACCAAAAAAAAAAAAAAAAGAACAAAAAATTACAAAAGCCATAACAAATAGGGGAGGGGAATATTCTCAGCACTTCTTCGGGCAGGAGAGATGGAAGTATAAACAGTTTCAGTACCTCGATGAACTGGGGGATGAGACAGGGTTGGATTGGAGGCTATTGAAGACACTGAACCAGGGGTGTCAGGGACAAGATGACAGGCTTGATGCTGGCATGAAGGATACAGTGGTTTGGGAGTGGCAGCCTGGGAACAGTTGAGAGGATACTGCAGTGGGCCAGGTGGAAGATGTAGGTGGCTTGGACAAGGATAGTGGCAATGGAATGAATGAAGACACAACAAAAACACGAGTATTAGGAGATAGGTCTTGGTGATTGTATACATATAAGAGATTAGGTAATTGAAGGTGGTAAAGGTGTTAAAAATGATGCCTCTGGGGCAGGTTGGTGGAATAGTGGTGGCATTTACCGAGACATGGAGCACCAAAGAGTGGGTTTGGGAAGTGGAAGGGGAGGGATAGAAGAGTACTATATAAAATAATAAGTTCAATGTTGACTATTGAGCATGAGGTAAGATCTGTCCAAATTCGGATGCTCAGTAGGCAATGGGGTTAAGGCAGAAGGTGTGAGTGGGAGGTAGAGATTTTGGAGTCACTGGCATAAAACTGAATGCTTATACCACTGAAGGTATAAGCCTGAACAAAGTTTTCCATGGATGCAAAGGAAAATCTGAGGTAAAACTTCCGGAGCATCAAGATTTGAAAGGTGGGTACAATGTAGACTTGGAAATAACAGCTAAAGAAGGAGAAGGAAAAAAAAGAAAGTCAAGAGAAGGGCATGCCAAAGTTTAAGATGCCTTCTCTTTTTAGAATGTGGCAACAATTTTAGAAAGCAAATCTCTCCCATTTCATAAGAGCCATGTCTGCCAAAAAGATATTAGTAATACAGTCAGATCATGTTGACCAACTTTTCAATCCAAGTGATTAACCATGTACAGAGTCTTGTAAGCTTTTTAAAAACCATGCTCCATGGTCGAAAGAAAAACATTTTACATTGTGATTTACCTTACAAAACATACATATATCTAATATACAAAATTTTTTTCAAGAAAACACCAAAACTTTACTATATGCCATGCATTCAGTTATTTCCCATCTTTGCCACTCCATACCATTCCAATGCTAGTTTCATCACTCAAAACTGATTTCTTTTTTATTAGTACATGTTTGCACATACATACATATTGAATACATTCATGGTGGAAAATCAGTACGTACACATATTGCATCTTAATCCTTTGTACTTCCCTTTCTTTTCTCTCTCTTCTTCCCTATCACTAGATCTCCTTCCCATCTCCAACAGGAAGCTAGACTTTGTAGAAAACTGATTTATTGACTGACCAATGGGTCTTGACTTGTGGCTTGAAAATTATCATCAGCGTCTATTTGACTCTCCCTCCTCAAACTCCCTCCCTCTGCCAAAGGCGAGGCACCTTCCCATGGTATGTGCTAATGAAGGAGAAAATACTCCTTACTGGATTCTGAATGAAAGATATAAAATTAATCATTCAACACATATTCCAGTATGCTACTTATCCATGGCAAAATTCATGTGGGACCCCTCTCAGTGGTTTCTGTTTCTAGTAACAACTGCAAACGTCACATGCCTATTAGTGAGCTCTAAATGGTGCTCAGAATTTGCATACTATGTCTCAATGAATTATCATAACAACCCTAGGAAGGAGGTTCCATTATTTTTAACTCATTTTACAGATCAAGAAATTGAAGTTTAGCAAGGTCAAGGGATTCATTCAAATTCACATGACTGATAAAAGGGATTTAAACTGCTTTTCTTTGTTTCCAAAGCTTGTGTTGTAATGCTACACTCTATTTACTGTATTAAACTCTGTTGGTGGATATAATTTAAATTGTTATGAAATTGGGAATTTCACATTGGAAGCAAACTTCATTCAAAAGTATAAAAGCATGTAACCTATCTGAGGTTACCCAGCCTGACTCCAGGGCATATTCCTGCCCACCTGCCCCATGCACAGGCATATCACAACTCTGACCTGGCAAGCTTTTAAAAAAGTTGCACACTCTAAATCTGCTCTCACAGAGCTCTCATAGAGCCTAATGATCTGCATATTTAACAAATCCTTTCTGAAAAACATAAAAATATAAAAGACAGAACAAGCTCTTTGCTCCACCTAATGGAAAAAGGTGAGAGCATGCTCACAAGTCAATTCTCTTTGCAAAGCTGGAGTCATCTCTTCCCTTAGCACATCAGCTCCTGAGAAACTCTTGGGACACAAGAATGGAGCCCTAGATAAACGAGGTCATGGTGAGTGGCTACTGAAGCCTTTCTCTGACTTTAGTGGTCAGAATTTTTTTTTCCGAAGACAAAAATGACCACTGTTTTTGTAAACACGTGTTACATATTTTCTAAAATTCAAACCAGCAAAAAACTCAGAAAACTATAATCAAGAAAAAAAGAAATCATCCTGAAACCCACTACCCTGATTTGTTATACTTACGTATAAACAGGATGATTAGACAGCTGAAGAGATGGATACAAATCAGATTACACCACACATGCTTCTAAGAAAGTAACAACTTCAGCAAAAAAAGAAATTGAAACATAACTTAAAGGAATCATCAAAGTCCAAATGTTTTATTAATACAAGATATATTAGTTTCTAAAAGAGGTTTGAAGAAAATGCTTTATGAAAAGTATTGAGAGGTGAGTTACAATAAGGAAGTATGCTTGGTCCACTATATCCATGGGTTCTGTATTTGTGGATTCAACTGTTCATTGCAATATTTGGAAAACAATATTATATTTAATATTAATACTCTTTTTTGTCACTATTCCTTAAACAATACAGTATAGTGATATCTTTTTACATAGCACTTACACTGTAGTAGATATTATATGTAAATCCAAAGATGATTTAAAGTATACAGAAGGATGTCCATGGGTTATATGTTAATATCATATCATTTTGTATAAGAGTGTTAGGAATCTGCAGATTTTCATATCTGTGGAGGTCCTGGAACCAAACTCCTGGGAATGCCCAGGGACCACTGTATTTTCACTTCAGATCACATTTAATGACTTGCTGCTATGAAAAACAGTGCACTTAGAGTTCTTCTCACATTCTGATTTGTTGCATTAAGTGTAAACATTTACAAAGAATTTCTATATCTGTATTTACCATCGCTAGTGCAGACCATCTATCTTTCTGCATCACTAAGTTCTTCTTTGGGGTTTATCTTTATCTCCATTAACAGCTGCATATCATCTTTAGTTACTGGTCTCCCCAGCTTCAGAAGGACTTGGGGGTTATCTGAGTTCCCACCTGCTTGAAAATACCTATCTATTGAATGTAGTAAGAATCTCAGGTTACACTTACCTTCCTATCAGGTGTATTCAGAGGAGAGCTGCTAGACAGAAATCCCTCTTGCCCACCCTCCTATTGTAGACAGCTGAGGGGGTTAGAAAATGTAAGGCAGTTAGGCAAGGCCCCTGGCCCTCAGCGCAGAAGACTGAGGCTCTCACTGGAGGACAAGCTTCAAGAAAAAGAACAACTACACCCACATACTTCCTCTAGGGATGAACAGTAGTGATTGATATTCTAAGTAGGTATCAATCACCTTGGGTGGGGACCAAAACCTCCCTAGCCCATTCCTTCCGGGAAATCCTTGTTTGGTCCACGCATGCTTGCTACCTGACTAGCTTCCCCATTTAATCAATATAACCTAAGTGACTATACTTGTTATAATCTTACTGGTTGATCATAGTTTTGTCTCACCTTGTGATTTCCCATTGGATCATTATTACCTAAGGGACGATGTAATCTTATTAGTTGACTGTAATTTTGTCCCACCATGTATCCCCTTTGCTCAATAAAACACCTTTGAGAAGTGGGGTGGGTGGGCAACTCATTTACTTGGTAGCCCCTCCAGTCCCTCTCAGGCAGAAGCTATCTTTCCCTCAATAAATATTCCCAACTCTTATCCTCTGTTGGCCCTAGAGTTCATTCTTCAATTTTAGAAAACACCAACTTAATATTTTGGATACCTAGCAGGTTGGGAGTTATAATATTTCCCTTATTTGGATTATTTTCCTTATTTAAGTCATTTGGAGGTCCAATATCATAAGTCCTATATCATACACACTTGATTTCTCCCTTTGTTATCAGGACCATAAATTATTTCATTTTATTAAATTCACCAGAATATGTCTTGCTATTATTTTTATTAAATTTTCCCAAACATAGCATGAATGTATTACACATAACTCTGGATAATATGTATTACCTGTCAGCCACTATTGTCAGTTAGCTATAAGATTTTTCATTTCAAGGTAATATTTTTATTTTCCAATTTTTTCCTAAGCTGTATCCACTTTTAAACATTTTCTCCTTGTTTAGAATCCCTTCTTTCACTATTCTCTCTTCTTTGAGCTTTACCTTTGGAGATCATGTTGTTCCTGTACTCTAATAAAGCCACACAGGAATTGAAATTTTTTCTTACTCCCAAGGGAAATCTTTTTAGGAAATTGTCACTTTTTTGTTCTTATTCCTCTTTCCCTCTTCCACTAATTATGGAAAGGTGGTGTGCTAGATTTTTTAGGACTAATAAGCTTTGAATGGTGCTGGCTGTTGGATGAATACGAAACAGATGGGTATAGGAGTTAGGGTCAGGTCACAGTACTTTTCCTATTCAGAATTTTAAACTTCTGTTTAGGTGTAACTCTCTTTCACCAAACTGAGTATTCCCTCTGCTGGGGAGCCTGCCCGCTCTCAGGTGTTTCACTGCTGGAGACTTATGGAACTCACCGACCTCTCACAAGGTTGCCTTCCTGGGCTGCCTCCAGCTATTGCCACCTGCCTTCTTATCTGCACCTGTGTGACTCTAGGCTCTTCCTGGGCTCTGACCAGTCTTTCACAACGGATATGTCACTTGAACCTGATTTTTCTGTCAGGTCCTGCCCTACTGACCTTCTGAAGGGCACCCAACATGGGAGAGGGGGGTTCATGGGGACTTCCTCAATTTCTAGTGGTGGGATCCTTAGATTTCTACCTGTCTAGACTGTTAGACAAGCTTCTTAGTACTATGACTCTTATGCTTGTGAAAGTATTTGCTGCTGGTGGAGCTCAAAATATGGATTTGATTTCAGCTTCTGCAGTTGATTTCTGACTACTTGATATTTGACTTGTCTGCATTACAATTTGTGATTGGGCCCTGTGGCCATTCCCATCTTCTGAAGATGAAGATTGTCTATCTGTTTTGCATTCTTTCTTGCTTGCAATGAGTTTGGAAGGACAGGTGAAAAGTAAAAACGTCCATTCACCGTTATATTTTGTAGGAAGAGCTGATAGCATGGAATTCTGCATTCAGTTTCAGTAACTGTAAAGATGTCTATAATTCCAACAAGTTTAGAAGTTTCAGAGCTGACAGATTGCCTTGTTTGCTCATCTAGAAAATAATGCTTTGGCCAAATTCTTTCCTTTATTTAAATAACACCCTTCCCCTGAACATCTAATGCTTGGCTCAATGAAATAACTTTCCTAGTTTAATACAACAAAATGTATCAAGAAAATAGCATAGAATACCCAAAACTTTTCTCTTTTTCAAAAACTTGTTTAACACCTTGGGTGGCTTATCTTTTCACTATTCACAGGAGTCTTGAGTCTTGTGTTTATAAATTAGCAAAAAGAAAAAGAATCAACTTACATGAAATACTGCACAGCTTACATAACTTCAACTCCTTGTAGACTTTCTGGAGGATTCCAGTGTAGGACATTCTTCATGTTCACAGAAAAGAAGGTGACATTTGTAGGTTTAGGCAAACCATCAGAAACACAGGGAACTAAAAAAGGAGTAGAGAGGCAGTGAAGTCTTATTGGAGGAAAAGCACAACTTAACTCCTGTAGTAGCTGGTTTTCAAAAATGGCTCCAATGACCCCCTCCCCAGCACACAGGAGGTGAGCTGCTTCCAGCGCCCAAGAGGAGGCTTTCCGGCTGAAATACCACCCCTTCCCCCAGTGCACAGGAGGTGAGCCCCGTCCCCTGGCAAAATGAGAAGACAAACAAGTCTCAAAACCAGACTTCCAGATCACCTACAGCAACCCCAAAGGGAAACGAGATAGAACACTCTGATATGCAACCACCTGGACTCCCTGAAATGGCAACAAAAGAGGATCTGGAAAAAATAAAATCAGAAGTAATTTCTCAGATAACAGCAGAGATTGTGCCCATAGTGCAAGCCATGATTAATAAATCTAGAGAAGACACAGATAAAAAAATAGAGGAACTGAGAAACATGATGGAATCCCAACATAGGAAACAAATGGAATCCATAAAACAGATACAAACAGATTTCCAGGAGATTAGAAACTCCATTGAAAGCTTACGCAGCAGAATGAGCCAATGTGAGGACAGAATTTCAGACACAGAAGATAAGATTGCAATTAGTGACTAGGAAAAGAAAAATTTCTTTAAAATAGTAAGGGACCACGAGAAATCAATTCAGCAGCTGCTAGACAAGGCAAAGAAGAATAACATAAAACTGATTGGAGTCAATGAAGAAATAGGAGAGAGTGCAGATGACATAAAAAAACTGTTCACAGAAATGATGGCAGAAAACTTCCCAAGGAGGCGAAAAGAACTTGACATACAGATAAATGAGGCATATAGGACCTCAGCAAGCCTTGATCAAAAAAAAATCTACACATAGGCATATAATAGTTAAGATTCCAGAAACCCAACAGAAGAACAAAGTTCTACAAGCAGTTAGAGAAAAGAAACAAATTACATACAAAGGAAAGCCCATCAGAATCACAGCAGACTTCTCAATGCAAACCCTCAAGGCAAGAAGAGCTTGGAATGACGTATTTCAAGCCTTAAACGAAAACAGCTTCCAACCCAGACTGATGTGTCCTGCCAAACTATCTTTCAAAATTGATGGTGAAATAAGATACTTTCATGACAAAGAGCACCTTAGGAACTTCATGAATACCAAACCAGCACTCCAAAAAATTTTAGACAATATCCTAGGAAAAGACAACGAGGATCACAATCCCAGGAAGCCTAGCAGAATTAATCCGTTGGGCGCAACAAGAAATCAAACACAAAGGGGGAGAATCCAACAAAAAGAAAAAATCATGACAATGATAAGTCAACACGTATCTGTACTGGCTATCTATCATCTTCTTATGTCTACTTTTTAATTGGGTTGTCTATTAATGAGCTGTAAGAGTTCTATTTATATTCTGGTCTTAGGTTATATGTATTATAAATATGGTCTGTTTAAAGACTACTTTTCATTTTCTTAATGATGTCATTTAAAGTTCTAAATTTTTATGCAATCTCATTTATCAGTTTCTTTCTTTTATACATCATGTTTTGTGTATCCTAGGAAATTCTTGCCTACCCTAAATTCATGAACATTTTCCCTTATAATTTCTTCTTAAAGTTTTATAGTTTTAGTCTTTCATATTTAGGTTCATCAATCCTTTCAAGTTATTTTTATGTATGGAAATAAAGGGTTGAGGTTAATTTTTTACATATGGATACCAGGTGTTCTAGAGCTATTTGCTGAAAACACTATGTTTTCCTCTGCTCTTGAATTGAGTTTATATTCTATAAAATGTTAATGTTAAATAATCTTTCAAAACTCAGTGGACCATATATGTGTGGTTTTATTTCTAGATTCTCTGTTTTATTCCATTGATCTATATGTCTTTCCTTATGCCAACACTGCCTTGATTACTGAAACTTTAGAGGAAGTTATAAAATTAGGTAATAAATGTCTTCCAACACTGTTTTTTTTTCTTTTTACTTTTCTAAGTCCTTTGTACTCCTACATAACTTTTAGTTTCCAATTCTTCACTTATAGCTTCACATAGACCTGAATTTTTATATATACCTTGTGTTTTCTAATCCTGCTAAATTCAAATACAAGTTCTAGGGGCTCCTAAAGATTTCTTAGTATATTCTCTGTAGATGATCATTTCATCTACATATAAAGATTTTACTTTTACCTTGCCAATCATATGCTAATTGTTTCTTTTTATTGCCAGACTATTTTGGTTTGGGCCTATATTCCAAAGTTTAATGGACAGATGAAGAGGAGGCCTATCTGCCCTTGTTCCCCACCTTAGGGAGAAAGCATTGGATCTTTTCCATTCATATAAAGCATTTTTGCTGGAAGTATGGAGTACCTGTCTTTAATCTGTTGAGAAGTTTCTGTTCTACTTCTAGTCTCCTGATAGCTTTTACCATGAACAGCTGTAGAATTTAGTCCAATACTTTTTCTGCAACTAGTGACAGAATCATATGGCTTTTTCCTTTCCTCTGTTAAAAATGTTACTTATAGGGGTGGATCTTCCAATGCTGAACCAACACTGCCATCCCTATAATAAAACCACTTTCTACATCCTGTCAGATCTGACTTCTAATAGTTTGTTTTGTTAAACAAACTTTTATCTATGTTCGTACTTTTTTCTTCTATTATCTTTATCCAGTCTTAGTATTAGCACAATGCTGATTTCCTGAAACGAGGAGAGAAGTGTTCCTTTATTTTCTGCTTTAAATGTTTGATAGAATTCATCAGTTAAAATGTTTATGAGCCTGCTGTTGTCATATAGGTAGGTTTTCAAGCTAGGAATATACTTTGTTTAATAGGTGCTATTCAAATTTTATATTTCCTCCAGAGTCAGTTTCATTAATTCATCTTCCAAGGTACTACTTAGAAGTTGTCAAATACATTTCAAAAAAGATTTTCATAATATGCTTTCTATATCCTTTTAAATTCTGTAAAATCTGTGGTAAAGTAGTCTAAATCTTGATAAGGTAATTTAAAAAATGTATAATTGATATTGTGAAATAGGAAGAAAAGGTCTAAAGGAGTAGGGGAAGTAGGAAAGGTAGGGGAAAGGAAAGAAGGGAAAAGATAAAATATGAGAAAAGAAAAAAAATAGAAACCAATTCTTTGCAAATAGGGAAGGGTGGAGGGGGTGAAGGGAGGGCAGAGGAAGGGGAAAAAAAATAAGAACCAAAAATGGCTCCAGTGAACCATGTCTTCTAGTACTCATGTCCTGTGTATTTCCCCTAAACTGAACCTGAGCTGACCCTGTGATTCACTTCAACCAAAGTCATGCAGAAGAAGTAAGTCTGGGACTAAGCCATAAGGCGGCCCAGAAGCTTAAGCTTTTGGTGCATCTAAAACAGCAGGTAATCTGGTGGAGAGATCATGTCAAGAGGTCATAAGAAAGAGAGACTCAGTTGTCTCTGTGTTCCACCTGAACCCACCCTTCCACGTAAGGGGTCAGAATGAAGTTACTGTGGTCATTTGAGCCCCATCTACCATAGACTAAGGCTTCATGAGAGACCCTAAATAAGGCCAACAGAAGAACTGTCCAGCTGAGCCTCAGTTAACCCCTAGAATTGTGAGAAATGGTGAAGCAATTGTTTGACATCACTAAGGGTATGAGGTAGTTTGTTATGCACCAGCAGATAACTCAACAATGTCTTTTCTAGAGATAGATATAAAATTGAAGAGTCTGTGCAGGAGGATCTACCCTGCATACAGCCCCTCCCTGTTGTCCATCATCCCATGGCTCCGTGTGTACTCTGCAAATGGAGGAGCTATGGGCCATGTTCCACACAGTGTTGGCCCTGCTCTGCCAAGGTGTGACCTTCCTTTCTGTAAAGTGGGAATAATGATTGCCCACCCATCTCACAGGCTGGAGACCTGTTTCAAAAAACAAAACAGGAAAATGCCTTAAGTATTGTGGATCCCATGTGGGTGTTATTCAAATTGAGGTTTTGAGAACCTCCGTAAAGTTTTTTGTGTACTCTTATAACTGGTTCTATTTAAACAAAACTTATACATGTTTTGGTATATTGAAAATGTACAATTATGGAATATTAAAAAAGAAAATTTAGGAGAGATGCTCTTGAAAAGCCATAGTTTTGGAGGTTGGAGTTAGGGTTGGTTTTATTAAAATATATAATAGGGCACTAGGCAGAAAAGAAACCAGTGAGAGGAGAGAATTTATTTACTTAAACTCTAATAGGTTCACCTCTGTGCTTTAAGAAAAACCAGCCCAAAGGATTCATTTGTAGAAATCCTCTGAAAAAATTGAGAAAGTCCAAAAAATTAAAAATGGAGAGGATTTTCTTCTAAAATACAGGAAAGCCTTCATATATACAGGTACTTATTTAGCAGTCCTAGGGATAGAGCCCAGGGCCTCGAACATATTAGGTAATAGCTTTACCACTGAGCCACAACTCCAACCCAAGGATGATCCTTGACTTAAAATAAATGAAATGTTTAGTGCTAACATATTAGAAACCAAAATATTAACTTAAAATATTGGAAGCATTACAAACTGCTGAGTAACAATCAGATTCATGAAGAACTTATCCAATCATAAATATGGATATTTTAGTCAGTAAACTCATTAGAAAATACCAAATTTTGATATCGCAAATCAAATGAAGGAAATATAAGTTTAGCTCGGTCTTTGAAAGCTGGTCCTATAATTCTTGTGTAAGACTAATGTCAGAGAAAGGAATTAGCTTAATGCTTAGGGTAATCTTTGGCTAAGATTAGCTCTGAATGATGTATTGTATTACCACAAGCCAAATAAAAAGAAAGAAACAGTTATTTGGTTTAGAATTAAACTTTGTAATATGACCCCAATTCTAAGCAAAATAAGCTCTTTAGCATCCAGGTGGCTGAGACGTATTTGTATTTGTGCATGCATATGTTATAACAACTCCTACGTTTCACCTTGATCATTCTAAAAAATAGCTCAGTTTTATTTTTAAGAAGAAAGTCAAATACTCAAAGAGAAGCACTGTGGACTGACTGGTGCCACACAGTGTGAGTGTGACCATGTGTGTGGCAGCGATCAGGAGACTCTCAAAAGGACAAAGCTTGCCCCAATGTCTGATTGATTTTGATTTTTCCAACTCTTGGAACTATTGTGCATCGATTGTTATTGATATTTTTCTGGAGATTATGTATAGTGGATAGTTACCAATAATTTAACACTGCCCAGGGCTATTCCTTGGTCCTAAATTTTGATCAATTTTTAAAGATGAAACAAGAAACATGGTGAGACAGCACCATTTTGTATAATATTTCTCAACCCTGCAAAAATGAGGACCATTTTTAACATATAAAACTTCCAAGGATTTTTCCAGATCTAAAATGCTGTGCGGCTCCACATTTTCATATGGCCCTAACATGTGAAGAGTGGTTAGCATCTTGCAAGAATTAAAATTAAAATAGACAGTGCATTATGATAACACTGATGCAAAACACTGCCAAAACACGGCTTTCTTGCCCTAACTGATAAGGAAACAGAATGCAATATTCTGGTTAGTGGCAACATGAATTTGGAGAAATAAATCACAAGTAATCTTAGATAATAATAGTCCAGGCATATTTTCTCAGTGTCTACACAATTGTTATCTTCTATAACAGTGGTTTCTATTTGTCTTTTAATATATTAAACAACTGACAGAATTCTAATGTTGTCTAAAATGTGCCCCCCAAAATTTTAAGAAATAACTTGGATGAAAAGAAATGGATTGCTCATTTTAACTTAATTTAATTTAGTTGCTGTCATGAGGAAATGGAGCAATTTTGCTCCCATGAAATGGACTATTCATGGGCTGGAGATGCAACTCAGTGGCACCACACCTGCCTGGCAAGTGCAAGGTCCTGAGTTCAATCCCCAGTTCCGAGAAAAAAAAATCGACTGTATTCTGGAAGGTGCTATCAATCATTAACGTTCATTGACTGATATGCATTTTGTTAATGTTCTGTAATTGTTTAAATAGTCCTTCATAAATGTTATGACAATTATCAAAATGTTACCATACTCTAGTAATAATAGGTTAAAGAAACATAATGAGCAGTGTGACAATAAGAAGAGTAGTTTTTTTTAAATTGTGGCATTCTATGCTTTTAAAAGAAAATGTATTGCAGTATAAATCCTGGAAACTGTCCATACACACCTTCCTTGTCAGTCTAGATTGTGGGTAAATCATATCTATCAGCACAGCTGTGGGAGGGAGGTGGCTTCTGAGACAAGCTCCAAGAATCCTTTGTTCCTGGCAATCATAGCTGGTAAAGATTGGCTGGTCTGTGTAACCAATAGACTATGACCAAAGTAATGATGTAACACTTCTGGGAATAGGTTATAAAAGGCGCTGTGGCCTCTAGCTTGTCTTTTCTTCCATGTATCATCTGCTCTGGTCAAAGGCTGCTGCCATTTTGAGAAGCCATATGGCAAAGCCCATGAGGGAAGTAACTGAGGCTTCCAATAGTTGGTGAAGCACTGAACGAAGCCATCTGCCAAGACACACATTAGTGAGCCCATGGGGGATCCTCTGGCCCCAGGTCAGCCTTTAGATGAGGCAGCCCCAGCCTGTGAGCCACAACCATTTGGCTGAGCCATTGTTGGACTCCTGACTCTCAGAAACTGTGTGAAATAAGATTTGTTGTTTTAAGCAGCTGTATTTGAAATAATGTGTTATGCAGCAATAGAGAATGATTGAATCTAAAAATGAAAGAAAAGGAGACCAATCCTAGAAAAGCAAATTAACAGGGGTTGGGGGGGATAGTGCCTGCCATTCCCAATACTAAATGATTCCTGCTTTAAGAATATAAAAAAAAATCTTTTTAATAGTTTATTTTATCTTTATGAAGAAAATTAAAAACTCAAACAAAGTAGGACATGCTGGCAGGCACTTGTAACCATTTACTTGGGAGACTGAGGCAGGAGGATCAAAAATTTGAGGCTAGCCTGGTCAACAAAGTGAGACACTGGTACACACACACACACACACACACACACACACACACACCCCCAAAAAACAAAAGTAATGAGAATACCAGGAACTTAGCATCCTTTTAATAGCAAATGAGGATTCCAGCAACAACTTCTTGGATTTAAACATAATAATTGCTTAGTTAAGCTCACTGAAACACACTGAGATGGTTTCACAATAGCAAACACATTTCATAGAAATAAATTATAAAACGGATGATGTTATTGTTTTATATACTACTTATACAGGAAGAACACTACCACCTTTGGCCCTACAGATTTTTCATTTGGATTGGCTTTTTAAAAAATTATGCAGGCAGAAAAGATACCAGTTTGGGATCATCTACTTGTCAATAAATCAAAGTATTACCAAGGGGCAGCCCTATCATGAGCAACATAGGTCATATCTTAACTCTAAATCTCCCCCAGGACATCAAGACCCAAAATATATTCCTTTTATGACATGGTTTGCTGGTTTCCAAACCATTTTCTAATGCAAGCAAATTAAGCCATGGTAGACATCTTTCTTGATTCTGCTACAGTATATATTGTTTCTCTGCTCTCAGAAATTTTATTTTCAGAAAGGATATTGATCAATTGCTGTGGAATAGTAGTAAACTGTCTGTCTCAGTTATAATTTTTGCTAATTATGGAATTTTAATGATTTGTCTTCTATTGATAGAAGTAGATGATTCTACAGTGAGGTCTGACTTTTATGCAAAGAAGAGTTATAACAATGCTCACATGGTCTGCTCCCTGGACCAGCTCTGATTTCAGCAGAACCTGAGATGTTTTTAGGTACAAAAGTGACAGTCTAAGAGGCTGTGTTTTAATAGTGGAAATAGTTTGCACACAAAACTCAATTTACACCAGACTTAGAGAGCAATATATACTGTGAAAATATTTATTTAGTTAATGTGAGGCCAACTGGGTAGCATCTAATAAACACAGATGTCAGCATTTATTAAATTCTTACCAGGCAGCCAGCATGGTTCTGGGTGCTTTACACAACCAACTCACTCCATCTGTACAGCAGCCCTGAGGAAGGTACTATTGTTACATCTCGCTTCATTATACATATGAGAAAACTGAGGCACACAGATGTTGCATAAGTTTATGCAGCTAAGAAGTAGGGAATTGGCTTCAGAGCACATACTGTACTCAATTCCTTTATTCATTTGCTAACCCTGAGAATGAATTACACTTTAAATAGCAGAGAGGCAAGACTGATGGGAAAACACATATTATTCTAAGATATCAATATGTAAAATATTTTGTATTGATCTGCTCAGGAATTTTTTGAACCCCACTCCATCTTATAATAAGAGGCCCTTTCCTTCTCCTGCCAGAACTTTTTCTTCCACATCTGACCCTAGAGCATGGAAGCAGGAACTCTACTTCCTCTTGGACACATGCCCTAGACAATGAGGTGGCAGCAAAAGTGGGAACCCCTAGAATACTGTGTTGGAGTCTTTTGAAAGTGTCCTGGGAAGAGAGAGGCTGTGCAGTGCAAACTAAATGAACACACGAGGTCTTAGCAGGGAGCCCTTGGCCTTTTATCTGTTTTGAGGATGCAAAGCACTGAAGAAGCCAAATAGCACATTTAAAAAAGAAAAACAATTTGATAACTAATTTTCTCTTTTGGTTTAAGAAAAATAAACCTTTGCAAAATCTTTAGGCACTGTTTCACATTTAGAAAATAGAAACACTCCTAAACAAACACTCCAATTCCAATTAAGTCACTTTTCTAACCTGTTAGTACTGATAAGATAATCTAATCAATATCTAGGTGAAAATAAGTCACACCCATATCATTATCAGGAGTTGGGTGACAATTTATGGATAAGACATGCATTTTCTGTTCCCATAGATTTATGGCTTGGACACACAGCTCTGATTTTCTGATGGTCCACAGATGCCATATTCCAAATTTAAAAATCATTGAATTGTTGCACACAGTTGTGAGTCTGAACAGTGCTGCACCATCACAACTTTGGTTTGGCACAAGGGTGCTTCATGGTCTTTCCTTTGTGGTTCCACTGAAGGTACCATGCTCACCAGCCAGGACTTAATCTGCTGATTTATGCCTTACACGTTCGGTCTGTCCTGCCCATAGTGTCTTTAGATGCCTTGTTCCTCTACATGTGCATCATTTCATGAAGATTGCCTTTCAGGAGGAAATGGACTAGGAGAAAGAGTAGAAATTCTGGGATCCCTTTGGGCTTTTCTCAATAGGGTTCTGGACTAGGTCCCCTTGAGTTGTAGGGATTAAAAATGACTTCTGCCTCGACAAAACTGTGAGGAATTGGCACTCTTAATAAACTTCAAAGTAATGACTGGTTACCTATATTTTGTATGCCAAATCATCTAGTTTGTCTCCCCACAGTGCTCATTTTTCTTTTGTTATATCTTCCCGCTGAATGTTTTCGCTCCCCTTCAATTTATATGTTAGATCATAGCGCAGAGTGTAATCAAGGATATTTGAAGGTGGGGCTTTGGGTGATGGGGCCATGAGGGCAAAGGATCATGATGGGGGTTAGTGCCCTTTATTAAAAAAAAAAACCCAAAGAAATCCTCCTTCCTACTGCCATGTGAGGAGACAGGGAGAAGACAGCCATCCCCAAACTGGGAAGCAGGTTGGCACTAGATATTTAATCTACTGGGTAAACTGCTTTCTCTTCAGATCATGTAAATCTTTTGCCTTTTTAATCTACTGGTGCCTTGATCTTGGACTTCTCAGCTTCCAGAATGATGAATTAATCTCAGTTGTTTGTGAGCCATGCAATTTGTGGCATTTTGTTCTAGCACCCAGGATAGACCACCACACTGGGCCTTTCAAGGGAGGTTCCTAGCTCAGCTTCATCTATGTTACAGCACCAAGAGGAGGAGTTGCTGTGTCTACCATTGGATTCTTTCAGAAGAAACAAAACAGATAAATGAGATTCAACCTCCACTAATTTTTGTTAGTGGAGATTTATAAAATGTGCCTGCTACATTGGTTCTAAGAGGTCCCTTGAATACAAGTCTCTTAGGTATACCAGAATGGTATGTGACATTTTCCTAATGGCCTCAAAGCTAATATCAAGGTCATCATCTAAGGATGTTGCAGTTTTAATTTGATGTCTGAGAGTAAAAGGTATGCCCTTTTTGTTATTCTACAGAAAAAGCCTATGTATAGATTAGTATCTGATGAATACCAGGTGAGGTTCTCTGGCGAACTTACATACAGGCGGGGCATTCAGCAGCTGCTGTTGTCCACAGAGTCACAGATGTCATGTTGCCCTTTGTTTTGAGTCTGATGTATTCTAACTGTCCCATGAAGGGCAGTACAATTATCAGCTAGGTCTTGTGGATGACAAGACCATGGGACTAAACAGCCAATTGCACCATTACCAGGGGAGTCTATGGGGCTGTGCAAATTGCTCAAAGTCATGATTAACTAAGGAAACAGCATTGAGGACACCCTGCCCAGCCCTTCCCAGAAGCCCGCAGATACCTTAGCCCAGCCTGTCCTTCCAAATGGGAGCAGGGAAGGAACCAGAAGGCTCTGAGCTGCTCGGCATCAGGGCACCAGGTCTTACAAGGTCTTTGTATCCACACTGCCTGGCAAGTAAGTGGTTCTGAATGGCACTTCTGAGGGACTTGCGGGGCTGACAGAAATTATAGTGACAGGACAGGACCCTAACGAACACGAGCAGCTCAATGAACAGAACAGTTTGAACCCCTAAATCTTTGCAGTTTGAAATCACCTGGATTAGCTTACAGGGAGGAGCATGGTTAGCAGTTGCTTTTTAGTGAAGGAAAAGTAATCCATCAAAAGTGGTTGCTACACACTGCAGGCATATTTCTCAATAGGAAAATACCTTAGTAGGCTTATAAGAAAAAAGGAAAAAAAAAAATCCCACCCCTGAGTGAGCTTGCTATTGTGGGAAATTAGGTTAAAATGAGCCAAAGTACAAAAAGCACCAGAGGGTGATTAGGCAATTTCAGGAAGTAAAAGTCATAAATACCTGCATCTTAATGGCCAAAGAAGAGCCAAACAGTATGACTGCATCAAGTAGATTATTTTATGCTTTGATCTAACTACATCAGGCTGAAAGACATATTTTTTTCTGTAAGAAGTTGTAAGCCATTTCTCTTGAAAAAGGTTAACTGCTCTCTCCTCCTCTCCCTCCTAATTAGATACCAAGTATCCTTGACAGGTAAGGCTTGTAGACAGTGCTTAAAACATGATTCAGCAACTATTTACCAGAGAAGAAGACACACTCTGTCTTCTGGAAGAGACAGTATGGTTTAGTGCTAATATTAGAGCCTTTCAATGTGATCTTCTTCACCTAACCATCATGGTCAGTCTTATTTCTCTAAGTACTCATGGCTGCACTTGTGTGGTGCCTCAGTTTCTCTGCTGTCCATTATGCAGGGCACTGCTACCCTGTCTATTGGCTTCTACTAATTATTTACATGCGCAGGTCAGGAGGTTCTAGAACAAGTTCTATAGAATCACACTAGAGTCTACTCCTGTTTACCATGCATTAGCTGGGTGCCCTTAAGTAAGTTATTTAACTTCTGGGCCTCAATTTCCTCATCTGTAAAAGTGGACAATAGCACCTGACCCTTAGCCTTAGCCTTGTTGAGATGATTAAAGAAGATTCTTTAAAGAAGAGCTTCTGGAACAAAGAAAGAGCTTAGCAATCGTTGGTTTGGTATTGCCTTCCATACTTATTATTCCCATTTTACAGGTGATAATGGAAGCCAGGCAAGCTGAATAACTTGTCTGTGGTTATTCAGCCATTGGGTGGCTGCTCAAGCCCAAAGGCTCTGACTACAACAGGGCATTAGCTCTGCTAGAATACTCATCAACTGCCCTTAGAAAATGCTCCAAGGACAGTGTTGTGGAAAGAAGGGATGGTATTATCATTACAAAATTTGCATGTTAGAGATAGCAGCTTCTAAGGAGAGAGACAGAGAGAGAGAGAGAGAGAGAGAGAGAGAGAGAAGAAATTCAATGACGTTATCAATTTCTCCTTTGAAGCTTTTCCTGGTAGAACTGTACATAATCAAATCATTGACTCAAGGAAGAGTTACTGGGTAGAAACTGGGGTACAGTTGGGAGCAGAAACACACAGGGCAGAAGGCCCTGCTCTTGTAGACCACAGACCATCTGAGCCTGGGATACAACCCATCATTACATACTTTCCTTGGCAGGTATGTGAATGATGCATAAGTCATACAAAAAAATCAATGCTATTTCTTTATAGTCACACCTCAACATGTAAATCTATGTGCTTAAACATATTTTAGAGTACTTGTGCTGTTTGTACTTGATAGCAAGCAATACTTTAAAATACAGACTAGTTTAAAAAGTAAGTATACTGAGGTTTACCCATGAGGGAGAGTACATCTTCAAAGTGGTTTCCATGGGAGGATTATGACTATTCCCATGGTACTGCTCAGCTCACGGCCTTTGGGAGATGCCTCCTTTCAGCCATAATGCTTTCAGAGGGAGCTTATAAACATGGAAAAAATTCAATCTCATTTTTCTTATTAGTTCCACTTTGTTTTGCTCAACACAGTATTTCCCAGCTTGATTACCCAAGGTTGTTGAAATTGGCTTTGGATTCTTTTGAAAATGCAATCCACTCACCAAAGTTGAAGCTTTGTCATTAAATGAGATATTTTGACCCACATTTTCATGGTGGGCTCTACCTGCAACTTTGAAAAAAGATGTTTAAGAAATTAATTGTTGTGAGATTTTTGTGCATAGCCTCCAAAATGCCTATATGGATTTTGGAAGATGCTGTTATTCATTTGTAAATGTCAGCTTCATCTTGTTAGAGAGCCAGTCCCACTACCTCATGTCATCAGATGCATGAATTTTTTTCATTCTCTTCCCTTTTAGAAAATAAGCTTTTTAATAGCAGGCACCTAATTTTCTCCATACTTTATGATCTCCCAAGCAATAATGATTATCATCGCACTTGTGGAAAAGTGGATTAGAATGTGTGTTGGTGTCTTTAATTGACAATATGCTTCAGAAAGAAAAGCATAAAAGAAAGAATAGGGTCAGCCAGGGACAAACCATTTGGGAACAAGAAGGGATTGGGAAGAACTGGGACAGAAACTCCAAGTTCAGTCCATAGATACTTACTATTTGTAAATAGCAACGTACATGTTTTACTTCACTTTTCAAACCATTTTCACAATTTGTGCTGCTTTTTTTCTCCCCAGAGGCAGTCGATAGAATTCTCAAAATAAATATTCCCTATTACTTCAAAACTTCAGAAAGTTGACAAGATAAAATATGAGGAAAAATTAATAGAAAAGTAAAGGAGTTTTAATAATTATATATTGGAAATTAGAAAATGAAATATCAGGCAGAAATGATAAAATGATAAATGAACAAAAAGCCTACAGGAAGAGAGAAGGAGGGAAATGGAGATGTATTTTTCATTCTAATTAAAGAATTGTAGCAAAGAATGTCAACAGTTTGTGACTTTTCAGTGCATACCCAGACTGAACATCTTTAAACTGAAAATCCAAAATCCCAAAAAACAAACTCTGAAATCTGAAACACTTCTGGTTCCGAGCATTTCAGGTAAGGGATACGCAACCTATAAGTGTTTCAATAAATTTAGAAACAACAGCAAAGCTGTCTAGCAAAGAATAAGTTGAATTGAGATGAAAAAACAGATAGTTCTTTTCCCACAGACAGACACTTCCATGGTGCCCCATTCATTCACGAACATCACATATCCCTCAGATCAAATTTACCTAATTTTCTATTAATCTATTCAATTATACTTTCACGTGAGACATTATTTTCCTTATGAAAGATAGAAACAAAGAAAAAGAAACAGCAGGAAAGGATTTAGTCTTAACACATCCTTTGAGAAAGGCAGCACAAATAATTATTATTGGTTAACCTGAAGGAATGGTTATAGTTGCCTTTGGAAGGGAGAAATGAGGAGCAGTCATTTCCCTCTACTCACAAGTAGTAGCTTTTCCATTTGCTCATGGATGGGTACAGGGATGGTTTGCTAGCTCTGGAGTGTGTCTCCAGCATCAATCCCCACCAGGCCTCTTACTCACCATTCTTACTTCCTAGACTTATTTCCCCAGTCTTTGGTCCAAATATGAGCCATTCATTTTAAACATTTATTATTCATTCTCATTCATAATCGCTGTTTTTACACAAATAACTAGCATCACTATCAGTATGAAATACTGCCATGAATTACTTACTGTGAAAGGAGGCAAATGGAAGGAAGATGGTGGTGGACATAAAAGGCAGAAAACACAGCCTTCCACTCACATCCAGTTCATTTGCCTATGCTAGATAATCTTTCTATTATATAAGATATCTTTCAGCCCATAGCAGCTGTAATAAGTTAATAAACAGAATTGCCATGGTGGCACTGGATGACAAAATCCATGACTGGGTATAATTGGGTGACAGTGCACTGCTACCTGAAAGATCAACTTAAACCACTGTAGCATGTATATCAGAAATGTGTAAGAAAAGCATGTCCTTGGTATCATCTTGTAAAGGCTATGATTAAGGAAATGGAAAAGAATTGCTAGAAATCCACCCACTTGATATGAATTAGAATGAGTTCTATGGAGAGAAAAAAGATTGTGGGCTGCTACTTAAGTATGACTGTGGGGATCCCACTGGGAGAGATGTAGTGAAGAGTGTTACACAGGAGCTAGTGCTGGCAACAAGAGAACTGTGTAGGGGGATCCGGGTTACAGAGGGAAAGGTTTCTGAGGCTGTCCAGCCCCAAGAGCAAGGAATGAGAGGAGAAGGTTGACTCTGCCAGGTGGAAGGAGCAACATCAGGTGAAGTACTGGCCTCGTGTTGCCTAGGCAGGGAGTGGCCTGGGGGTGGTGACAGCATGGGTCTAGACATAGATAATGCCCACAACTGGATGATGACCCTCCCTAGACCTCAGAGGTCAATAAGCCCTACTCCATGGGACACTTTACATAGGTGAGAAAATCGAAGCCCATCCGATAAAAGAATCTTGCCTACAGGGTGGTGTGGAAGAAGAGGAGCTAGAAATTTCACTTTCTGCCTTCCCATCCACCCACCCCCATTCCTCTAGGCTGGGGACCTGTTTGCAAGTGCTTTTTGCTCTATTTCAGCTGAAGCATTTTTGAATAGTAGTTCAGTGTTGTATTTTCTTTAAATTCTCATGAAAATAATGAATAGAATCTACTTTTGTGCTTTGTTGGTTGGGATATCAAGGCAAACTGGGTTGATAGTGTGATCTCAGACTTTCCTGTTGAACACTGTGAAGGTAGAATGTATTAGCACCCAACACTGCAAACAGAAACAATGTCAGAAAGGTGAATGGCTTTTCTATTCGCCAGCTGTTTTCTACAGTGACAAGTTGATACTTTGGTATTTTTGAAGGTGACAGGACAAAGGTCAGACTCCTCAGGTTTGAATTGTGCCTTGACAAAGCTATGTAGATAAATGTAATACAAGGAACAGGGGTTCCAGGTGCTAAACTGGTCTTATAGAACACAGGGTCATTGAAGGACTTTTAATATTCTTCCACAGGACATACAAAGAGAATAGTCAGGATAAAAGCAGAGCAACAGTGAAGAGAGTGGTCAAGGCAGTTAGGTTAGTTTCCTAGGACTGCCATAACAATGTACCACGACCTGAGTAGCTGCTAATAACAGAAATGTCTTCTCTCACCGTTACGGAAGCTAGACATCCGAAATCATGGTGTTTTCCAGGCTATGCTCCTTTAGAAGATTCTAGGGTGACTGCTTTCTTGCCTCTTCCAACTTCTGGGGTCCCCAAGTGGTCTTTTGCTTGTGGCAGCACAACTCCAATCTCTGTCTACCTCTTCCCTTATCTGATCTCTCCTTTGATAAGCACACTAGTCCAACTTAATTCTAGGATGATTTCATCAAGAGATCCTTAATTAACTACATCTGCAAAGACCCAACTTCCAAGTAAGTGCACATTTTGAGGTTGTAGGTAGACGTGACTTTTTGGAGACACTATTCAATCCACTGTTGCACTGACAACATTGGAATTTCTCCAAAAGTAACATGGAAATTGGAATAACTGAGTCTTTCCCTTTGCTCTTGTTCATTCAAGTTGACAGGGCCTTCAAAGAACTCAGTTGATCCAGGAAGTCAGGAAGTGGGAAATAGCGTCTATATCAGAAACCACAGTTAACATGTGCCTATTCATAATTGTTTGTGGTTTCATTGAATACTGCAAAGAGCCAGACCACAGTGGCTCATTGAGGCTGCCAATGACCTTGAAGTCCAGCTGTAGCCATGAAGCTCCTAACTCCTCCTCACTGGATAAGCAGCCCTCTCAGGAGGGTTGTCCTTTTCATGGGATTTTTGCTGTTGCTAGTTGTTTGTTCGTTCATTATTAGTTTTATAAGAAAGAAATATATGTAAAAAGGAATATTAGTGCCTGGTAATTCATAGGTAGAATTGTTTAAAGCAGGATTTAACTATTTTCTGATAATATTTAAGTTAGGAAGACCAGACTTTATATCAATTATAAATATGTCACATGATATGGATGGCAAGCTGCCTATGACTGTTGAATTTATATGGTTTTTCTTCAAAGTAAAGTGCTTATTCATAGTCATTTATTTGCATATCACATTTCTCTTCTGATTCATCTTTTTTCCTCAAGCAAGGAGAACATGATGTAATGTGTACATATACATGCATATATTTATTAACCAACAACTTCCATAAATTTCTGTTTAAAGGATCTTCCCAATAGGAAGCCCTGCCTCACTCCCTGATTAGATCAAATGTCTTGTTTTGTGCTTCTATAGAAACTTATTTTCCTCAATTTTGATATTTATACCTTAACTAGTCACTTGTTAGCGGCAATTTTCTTTGTTTGCTTCTCAAACACCGTCATTCATTTGTATGTTAGGAGTTGTTCTGCACCTCCAAGGAAGCAGGAAAATGAGGTCCCTTTCTTCTTTTAAGAGAGAGGGGGAAGGAGATAGATTATGTTAAAGTATAATGTGAGTGGCAGTTGGCTGGGATGATCTCTAGGTCCCATGAGCTTGGGTTTCTATATTAAAGAGGATTTGGGAAGACAAAGCAGAGGAAGTGTTTCTGTAATGTCCAACCAGCATTTTTTTTTTTTGCTAAAGTTCACTTGTTCTCTGGTTTTAGATATAATTGATATATTTTGGAACTGATTATAATGATTTAATTCATCTCTATGATATCAGCTTTTGTGCGATTGGGTTCTAAATGTGGACCAAGAAGTAAAAATGCTGCCAGAACATCACAATGATAAGAGGAGTATAATGTTATAATTAAGATAAACTAAATGACTTCACTTTATAAAATATATCCTATTTTAAACCTCAGATAACTTAAAAAAAACCATCATGGGAGCAAGCATGTCAGTGATAGTTGGTAAACTTGAACTTTGAGGAAAATCATGCAAATAGAAAGTCATTTAAAAATATCATGTACACAATAAAAAGTGCTTTTTGATCATACTAATTTACTGAGTACCTATTCTGTGGAAAATATTACACTAAGGTCTAAAGAAAGCAACACAGACATATGCAGTTTTATTTAAAATATTATAAAAACAGGCAATTTTTTGTTGAAATATTTATATAAAACATTAATTTTATAGCACTCAGAATTCCATTTGCCTATTTTATTTTTCCAAAGTTTAGAAGTAAATAGAAAATATATGAACCTCTATAATTCTAAGAGCCAGAACTATACAGAAACATGTACCCAGAGGAGGGATGCTCCCTCATCATCCCTACTACCCTGTTTCCATTCCACACCACTCCACTAGGTAACCAATTTTCTTAGTTGTCCCCCAAGTAGCAAACACCACCTCTCTTGGGTCTGTACTGTAAGAAGCTGAGCAAATAAGGCAGTAAGAGTGCATGCTGTCAAGGACAAGGCTTGCATCTTGGATGCATGACGCTCTCCAGATGTGCTGAGGATGAGTCTCAAGCTGACTGATGAAGAGACCATCAGAATGTACCTACCAGTATATAAGAAATCACCCCAGGTCTACTTGAAGGGTTACTGGAGAAAAGTTGGAAAAAGTGACATTTTTGTTTGCTAAAAAGAACATATGATTGCAAGAGCAAGGTCCTGAGTTTAATCTCCAGTACAAAAAAAAAAAAAAAAAAAAGAACATATGAGTGAGTAAATTCTGCATTAGCCATGGTAGAGAATTCAGAGTTAGAGCTGGCTCTTAACTGTTAGTATTCAGTATGTTTAAGACAAAGTGATCTCATGCTAAATTGAAGCAAAATGTGGAAATAATTTAGCTCTGAAATTAATTTAGCAGGTATAGTCAGGACCTCTCTTTTAGGAATAGTGATTTATGCAGCAGAAAAGTATTACTTTGAAAATAATTAAGATACTGTTAAGTGGAAAAAAAGCAAACTGCTAAAGAGTAAATTGAGTGTGCTATGTTTCATGTAAGAGGGGGGATGTAAAAAATATACACATATCTTCTTATTGGTGCAGAAGCATAGGAAGGATAAGGTAGAAATGAAAGTTTTTGGTTACCTTTGGGAGGTAGTGTGGAATAGGATCAAGGAGGGAGCAAAACTTTTCTGAGTATACCACAGTATGCACTCTGACTCTCAGAACCATGCTTAGGTTCTCTCCAAATACCTGAAACTCCACAAGTAATTAAATCAACTAGCATGGGGGGACTCAAGATGAAACACAAACAGTAAGAAATGGATTTAATTATTACAAATGGATACTATAACCACACTAAAAATGTGGACAGGGGCTGGGGATGTAGCTCAGTGGTGTCACTGCCTGCCTCGCAAGCACAAGGTCCAGAGTTTGATCCCCGGTACCACACACACACACAAAAAGTGGACAAACTTAGGTAACTTTGGTCAACAGTATTTTGATTGGATAATGTAAATTGAAAGACTAAAGAACTGTATTCACATGCTGTAATGTAGTTGGTAAATATTTTTCTCACAGGAGCATGATGGATTAGCAATTCTGAAACTACTTTGCACTAGAATTGAACAAATAAGTAAATCTCTTGTAGATAACAATATCTGGACTTCTCACTGTCGGAGAAAGATTCAAATAAAGAAAGAATAATGGACCTTGAACTGTTGGATCAAAGTCTGAAGGGTCAATAAGAATATTTATAATAAGAATACTTAGGGTCTTTAATATGCATATACATGGTGATGTATAACTGGATTAGAATATATGTTTATAAGTGCTGGCTCTGTCCACAGAGAGTGCCTAGAAATGACATCCCAGTAGCAATGAGCACGTCAAGCACCCAGATCTTGATTTCTAAACACCACTCTCTTAAGAGAAGGAATCAGAGCTTTGAGGGGGAAAGGATTAATTCCCGGCATGGGGCAGAGAAAACACAAGACGAGTTTGGAACATTTGTGGTGCTAGAACGTAATGAAATGCTCAGAAAAGGTGAGGCTTCTTACAAGGACATGGGAGCCACACTGAAGGAGCCAGCTGGTCAGAGGTGTAACGATTGGAGCAGCAAAACTAATAATGAAAGTATTCAGTTATAAGTGGGATAAAAATAAATGAGTGTATATTGATATACATAAATATATAAAGTAAAAGGGACAGCTCTTTTTGGAAGTAGAATTCCAATTAATACATGTAGGAGAGAGTGAAATAAAAAATCATTTGGCATATTAGTTGTTGCCATCAAAATCCATTGATGGACACTAACATTAAAAAGTAGGGTAGAAACAGAATTCTTGCATAATCATAAATTACCTCTCCACAAGATACTTGTCAATCGCAAAGTGAAAACCCTGACATCATAATTAGAAACCTTGATGATGACATCACAGAGTGATCAAGGCTAGTATCACCAGAAAGAAGGTCTATTGATATCCTAAGTCCTTTGAAATGCATGGAGAGAGACAACTTAATTCCTGTGGTATCGCTGCCAAAACGAAATTGCTTATGTAATTGTGAGGAAGCATCAGATGAAGCCAAATTAAGGGATAGTCTAAGGAGGAGGTGACCAGCACTTTCAAAAGTATGAAAGCAAAGAAAGGCTCAGAACTGCCACCAATTAGAGGAGAGGAAGGCCATACAACAACTCATTAGAATGCCAGATGTTGGACTCTAGAATAGAAAAAGTGGGAAATGGGTAGAGTTCAAGCAAAATCTCTAGTTTAGTGAGTAGGATTATACTAATATTAGTTTCTTGGTTCTTACAGTTATGTAAGATGTTGAAACTGGGGAAAATTGGCTGAAAGGTATGTGGGAATATTGTGCTATATCTGAAACTTTTCTGTAAGCCTTAAATAAGCTCAAAATAAAAAGTTTTTAAAAATTATGACAGTTTAATTAGTTCGTTAGAATCATGTGTGTGTGTGTGAAGTATGTCCTAGTGTAACTTCTCCGTGAAACGTAATACCCAATGTGGCTGTGTTTGTATTAAAGAAGAGACATTTTAACAAACACTCTTACTCTGTTCATTATGGTGCATCAGCTCGAACAAGCATTGCTTTTTGAAAGTAATATCCAGATTGTATTCTAAAGACTCAAAATTAAAGTTAGGTTCATTTGTTCACAGACATAATGAACTGCATTTTTCCCTCTAGGGATTTAGGTGGTGAGACCCCCCAAGCTGAGCAGAGTTAAACAGGACAGACAGCGAAAGGAGCAGTCTATCAGAGGAACTGCAAGTAGGAATCCCTGAGATAGGAAACAGTTTGGCTTGCTTAGGAACCAAAAAAAAAAGTAAGAACAGTTGGAATAAAGGAACCAAGGCTGGAGAGGGCCACACTGGATCTTGCAGGAGAATTGAGAATGATTCTAAGAGCAGTGAAAACCTTAAAGAATTTTAAGCAGGGACACAGGAGTGGAAAAATCAGTGTCTCCAACTCTTATTATGTCTGTTTATCTAATGCTGACTATACTTTATTTTTCCCGAGGAATAAGATATAGGAAAGGCCCACAGAACACATATGATAAGCCAAAAGAATATATTTCTGAGACTTCTGTCCCCTGAGAGCATAGAGAGTGGATGACAGAGTCTTTGTCCCACCTGCCTTGAGGGAGCAGCAGAGACATTCGGAATCCCCTTTAAAGTTTACCTGAAATGTAATACCAAAATCTTCCTAGAAAGTTGATGCCATGTTGAGCACTTCCCCTCATTGGGGGAAATTTTTAGCATTACACAACCTGATCCAATACTGACTTGTGTGACTCTGAGTTTTGTGCAGAGTTCAGAAAATCAATTAGAATATTCATCCATCTAAGAGTGGCAATGTCACACAACTCTTAGAAAGTCCACATTTCAGCAGGCATTGGAGATAACTTGTCAATAAGAAGCAGGTCTGGAGTCCAGGCAGCTATATCCAGTTTCTAACCTGGTTTTCTCAGCAGTCCTTGCAGTGCCCAGAGAGGACTAGAACATGCTAAGAGCTAAAAACTCACCTGGATCTGGGGGATCAAAAAAGAGTTTCTTTGGTTTGTTCGTTTGTTGCAAATTTTGCTCTTTCAGGAATGAACCCGGGGCCTTTACACAGAGCTGCATCCCTAGCCCTTTTTATTTTTATTTTGAGACACGGCTCACTAAGTCACCAAGTTGCCCAAGGCTGGGCTCAAACTTTTGATCCTCCTGGTTCAGGCTCCAGAGTGCTGGGATTACAGCTATGTGCCGCCTGCCCAGTTGCAATTTTTGCTTTAAAGTTAAGAATATGACTCCTTCTAATATCAGCCTCTGACTCAATTGCTGACCAGGTTTAATATCACTCTTTGATCTAAATGAAAAACAAGCGAATTCCTGTTAGTTGAAGGCTCAATATTTGCATAAGTCAGAAGTAGTCTCTTTCCATTCCTCTTGCCTGGAATTAAAAGGCAACGAAAATTTTTGAAAATTTAGGAGAAGAAAAACTGTTGTTGTGTATAACATCTATTATTCAAAACTCCCTTCCAGACCTTGTGGGCACATTTTCTCTGACCTTTATAACTGTATTGAGTGGAAACAACTTTTTTCCTTTACTACTAAGGACTCTGCCAAATTGCCTGGGCAACTTTCGTCCTGCACTCACTGCTGCTGTCAGGCTTGTGGAAAGCTTTGTAGTTGCTTTTAATATATATATTTTAAAGTCCCAGATATCCTGCCTTAAAAGTTTTTTTTTTAATATACCAAAAATACAGGAAAAATGGCTGAGTCATTCTCCTTTACTGATTCCAGTTGGTAAGTTTAAACTTTAACAAAAGAGGGAGGGGATCCTTCTGTTAACTTATATCATCAATCAGTTAACGGTATTGTTATTTCTGAAAAAATCAAAAAGCTCCTATCTGTGCGTGGACACAACTGCAAAGCTAGAAAGAAGAGGTGGGGCTGGAAGTGGAAGAGCTGGAAGAGGTGGGGGCGCCTTAGAAGCGCAGGCTCCTCTAGATCCCATTCCCTCCGGGCAGACCCTTTCTGGGAGGTGGGTTTGGTTGGGGAGGACCCTGGGTCTCCGAGTCAGACTGCACGGAGCCCGCGGCGGCGGCAGGAGCCTGGGACTCGCCGGCTAGGGCGCCCCGCGCGGTGACCGCCCCTCGTCTCAAGTTGCGAGCCGCGGGCACCAATCAGAGCGATCGCCACCAAATTCCTCCAGCCCAGCTGAGTCCTCGCCCGGAAAAGTGCGAAACTCGAGCCGCACGGGATTAGAAAGCAAAACCCACGGGATCAACACCCTGCGTCACCCACGTACCTGCGCGGCCAGACGGCGCCGCGGCCAGCAGCAGCAGAGGCCACAGCAGCAGAGGCAGGGCCGGGCGGCCTGGCGCGGGGGTCCCCGGGGCCCGCATGGGGTCGCCGCGTGGCCACATCCTGGGGCACCGCGCGCTCGTGGGTCCTCGCGGCGGCCGCGCGGCCAGGCTCCCCGAGACCCAGGGCGGTGAACCAGACCCTGGCGCGCACCACGCCTTCCCCAGAGGGTTGCAAACACCCGTCAGCGCCCCGCCCGTTTCTAGTCCCAGCGCCGGGGTTCGATCAGCCAACCGGGTCACCCCGCAGGGAAGCGTGCGCTCCAGGGAGGCGAGCGAGCAGCAAACACCTTGCAGAAGGACTCCGGCCTTAGGGCTTGTCTGGCCGTCGCTTAAAACCCCAGGTTTAATACCGGAAGAAGGACAATGAAGGGGACAGGCATTTCCAAGTGCTCTAAGCACCGGGTGCTCGAGGGGATCAGCCCGCACCACCTGCGGTTAGGAAGCAGCCCATTTCACCAAAAGGACTGGGAAACCCAAAGTCCAGCAATGCTTCTGAAGTTCCGAGGCCTGGGGGCGGCGGCCTGGCTCCAGATGCCAAGCTGTGCACACGGGAGAGAGGAAGAGCGAAGGAAGGGCAGAGTGCTGATACAGCACCAGACAGTCAGAGCTGGCCTGGCCGGCGGTCTGGTCTAGAGAGGTGGAAAGCCTGAAAACAGGTGAATGATTTACCTCGGATATGTTGTCTCGGTCCTCCATAATGCCTGTTTTCAAAAGCACAGATAAAAAGAAAGACCCTAAAGTTGGATCAACTACCCTTGATTTACCTTACCAAAAATAAAGTAAAAAGTATTTGGTAATTGAAACATTTTATTTTATTTTATTTTGGTGGGGAAGAAGTAACAGGAAGAACAATATTTTCTTCCTTTAATTGGCTATTTCTCCCCTTGCCAGGAAGACTTAGGAAGAGGAAGGAGTCCAGACCAGGTTGTCCCTTAGGGTGGGACTCCACAAACCACCTGTCCCGTCCGTCGGTCGGTCGGTCGGTCGGTCGAGGCGCCTGCAGCTCGCACACACAGGTGGAGGCCCCCGGAGGCACTGACAGCTGGAAGAGGCCGGCCCGGCTCCATGCTCTTAGTGTTCCTGCAGTGCTGCATCTACCCGGGCACGAGCAGCTCCAGGCGCCTTTGGCTCTTGTTTCTAGCTTCTTCCTGTGCTCCCGGAATCTGCCTCCCTCCATCTCCTGGGAAAAATCGCAGATCTCAGGGCCCGGAGTTGGAGTTTCTTGAGGCTCCTCTTTCTGTATATAATCCCAGTCCTCTTTGTTTCCTCCGCTTTGAGGGTGCCAGTTGCTCCCAGTAGTTACCTTCTGTTTCAATCCCAGTGTTCTTTATACTTTTTATCACTGCATGCTTGCAGTACATAATGATTACATTCATTGTGGGGAGTTGGCTCATGTACATTACGCAACTTAATTCTTTGTACGTCCCCTTCCCCTCCTCTCCTTGCCCCTCCCTTCATCTATTGATTCCTTACCCATTTGCCATTGATCTATCTTTTTTCTTTCTTAGTTCTCTAACATCTGATTAACCGGTTCCTTATAGTAAATTCTCCCTGTGAAAATAACTGGTGTGGTTTCTGTTTTTCCACATTACTGATTCAGTTGTGATTTCTGAACATTTGAGAAAGGGCTCTATGTTATTAGCATGTCATCAGTGTTATCTTGAGTTGCCCTTTTCTGTTTAATTACACATTGTATTAGTTTAGCTCCATCAACCTTTTTTTTTTTTTGATACCTAAACTTTAGGACTTGCATATGCATTTCTGTTCAGATGTGATTCATTCGTGGCCTGAAAGGGACTGAAACAGACATAGGCATATTCCTCCCTTACCTCCTAATCTTTCTTCACTTGAACAGTGACATGTCATTTCATAAAGTTCTTCCTCCAACCAGCAAGTGGGAATGAGTGTAGCAGCAGCGGGAGATGGAGGACCCTCCCCCCCATGAGTGGGCTGGCGCTTACTTGGGGTCAGTAGTTTTCTGCATGCCTCTCCTTCCCAGTCTTCTCTCTTCTTTAAGTTCCCCCTTTGCTCCTTGCCAGAGGACGATCCAAATTTCCCTTTGCTGTTAACTCCTCACTCTGTCCGTAGGAAAGACACAAGTGACCTGAGAATCTACTAGTTATTCGGATGATATTTCTCATGCATTGGTGTGAAGTTTTCATCAAAATTTCTCTTGTTGCCTGTGACACAGTCTCACCTTAGGGAGGCTCCTTAGTAACTTTAAATACTATCCTTCTGTTCATCTCTGTTAACTTTACTCTTTCATGGCAAAATAAACACCATGTCCTTGAAAGATTTTTAAAATGACTCAACACATTCAAATGTTTCCTTCTACTTAGCACTACTACCCCCCCCCCACCCCTTAACTACGATTTAGCTCATTGTGATCTGAATTTTGTGGTACGTGATGTACTATGGGTTTCTGGGCTTTCTGATCAAAAGGACATGAAATTAGTACCCCACACCTCCCACCTCCAAGTACCAATACCACAAACAAAAAATACACGTTCTTCCTACTCTAGTTTAATTTCTGAATGGTTTCTGGGAATGGGATATAGCAATAGTACAAAGTTACTGAATTCTTACTTGGAGGTAGACACATGCTAAGCATTTTACAATTCCTACCTCAATCAATCCTTACAACAGCTCTGTGGATTAGTCACACATCTTGAGTTTCAAGCTGAGGAGGTAGGCTTGGACATGGGCCTGGCTTACTGAGCAACAGAACTGGAACCTCAGCCCTGGTGAATCTAATTCCAAAGCCTGTGCTTTTAATGATTTCCTTGTATGCCTCTTACACTTAAGAAGATAAAGGAAATGCATCTGAGGGGGGGCTGTAAATACATAGCTATTAAAATGTATACTTACTAATTTATGAAAGTGCAGTGTTGCGATTTCTAAGTTGTAAACTACATTGCAAAGAGTATGCTCGTTCTGAACACTCAACTATAGTCAGGGGTGGGTTGAAATTGTACCAGTTGGATTAGGTTGTATTAATATGACTATTTCTAAAGTAACCTTGAAGAGTTGGTGGCAGTTCCAGGGAGAGAATTGGTCAGATAAAGTTTTCCGAAAAGGGTTGGGAGGTTGCAGATGCAGGGAAGGAGAGTCTTGGGTGATTTCTAAAATCCTTTTAGTTTACTTTGCCATTCTGTGTGCCAGATATTTGGGGGTAAGTACTAGCAATCTTCACATTATGCCATCTTTCAAATTCCAAGTTTTCTAATTTTAAAATCCTACAGAATATTTTCTCATCAAATCTTTTAAACTTTTTGGAGGAATAGTCTATATTTTTTACAAAGAATGTAAACCATGATACACATACAGAAAAATACACAAAATAGACATTATAGCCCAGTGAGTTATGACAAAGTATATGCATTGATAAGCAATAACCAAGTCCAAGAAGTACAGCAATGCTAGACCTGCAGAAGTCACCTGATTACCAATTAGCTTTTCTTCCCCAAATAATTCACTGTGTATCCATCATGTCTGGCTTGTTTCACGCAACATTATGCTTATAAAAGTTATCTGGGGCTGGGGATTTAGCTCAGTGGTGCCACTGCCTGCCTCGCAAGCCCAAGGTCCTGAGTTTCATCCTTGGTAAAAAAAAAAAAAGTTATCTGTGTTGTTGTTTTCAGTTGTGGTACATTGCTATAAAGTTCTCCATTGTTCAGTTTGTTCATTCTATTTTTGGTGATGTTAAGATTGTTTCCAGTTTGGGACTATTACTAATTGTGCTGCTTTGGACATTCTTATACGCTTGCATAGGTACATAAATTTCTGCTAGGTATACACCTAGGAATGTAACTGTGGGGTTATAGGCTAGACACAAATTCAACTCAAGTAATTAATGCCAAAACGGTTTTCCCAAGAAGTTGTACCGGTTCTACACTCCCATCCACTATGAATGACATTTCTTCTTCCACATTCTTATCAACCGTATTCTTGGTATTTTCAGGCTTCATCATTTTAGCTGGTTTAGATGGCCTAGAATGATTCCATTGTGGTTTTCATTGGCATTTTTCTGATGATTAATGACACTGAGACTTTTTAACAAACAATAGCCATTTGAATATACTCTTTTGTGATGGATCTGCTCAAATTTCTTGACTTTTTCCAATTAGGTTCCCTTTTAATTTATTTTTAATTTATTTGAAAGAAGGCTGAGTATTAGACCTTTAGCAATTACCTATGTTGCACATACCTTTCCCTGTGCCTTGTCTTTGTACGCTTATAATAGCATTTTTCAGGAAGACACTGAGTGACCCCGCTGCAGACAGGCAGCCACCTGGTTCCACACTACAAAGACGCAGAGGACACCAGACCACCAGACCAAGGTACTGAGTCCTGCTGTTCCCGGCCCAGAGGTAGGGGCTTCTGAGCCACCATCCCACTGCTCCTGGTCCAGAGGAAGGGGCTTTCCAGTCACCATCCCTCCTTCTGCACCCATCCCAGAGGACAGGGCTTTTGGACCACCTTCTGTCCCTCCACTCCTGGCCCAGGGGTAGGGGCTTCAGAGCCGCCATCCCACTGCTTCTGGTCCAGAGGAAGGAGCTTCCCGGCCACCATCCCTCCTACTGCTCCCAGCCCACAGGAAAGGGCTTTTGGGTCACCATCCCTACCGCTGCTCATGGCCACTGTCCCACCTTATCCAGCTCAGAGGAGGTAATCTGTGTAGGCACTAACAGCCCCCTGCCCCAGTCGAAATGAGAAAACACGTAAATAAGTCTCAAAACCAGACTTCCAGATCACCTACAGCAACCCCAAAGGGAAATGAGATGGAACACTCTGATACTCAACCACCTCGACCCACTGAACTGGCAACAAAAGGGGATCTGGAAAAAATGAAATCAGAAATAATTTCTCAGATAATAGAAGAAATTGTGCCCCTAGTGCAAGACATGATTAATAAATCTAGAGAGGAGCTGAGGAACATGATGGAATCCCAACATAAGAAACAAATGGAATCCATAAAACAGATGCAAATAGATTTCCAGGACATGAAAAACTCCATTGAAAGTCTACACACCAGAATGAGCCAATGTGAGGACAGAATTTCAAATATAGAAGATAAGATTGCAATTAGTGACCAGGAAAAGAAAAATTGCTTCAAAATTATAAGGGAACATGAGAAATCAATCCAGCAGCTGCTAGACAATGCAAAGAAGAATAACATAAGACTGATTGGGCTCAATGAAGAAACAGGAGAGAGTGGAGATGACATAAAAAAACTCTTCACAGAAATAATGGCAGAAAACTTCCCAAGCAGGGGAAAAGAACTTGACATACAGATAAGTGAGGCATATAGGACTCCAAATAGCCTTGATCAAAAACAATCTACACATAGGCATATAATTGTTAAGATTCCAGAAACTCAACAGAAGAACAAAGTTCTACAAGCAGTTAGAGAAAAGAAACAAATCCCATACAAAAGAAAGCCCATCAGAATCACAGCAGACTTCTCAACACAAACCATCAAGGCAAGAAGAGCTTGGAGTGACATATTCCAAACCCTAAAAGAAAACAGCCTCCAACCCAGATTGATGGACCCTGCAAAACTATCTTTCAAAATGAATGGAGAAATAAGATACTTTCATGACAAAGAGCACCTTAGGAACTTTGTGAATACCAAACCAGCACTCCAAAGAATTTTACACAATAGCCTAGGAACAGACATTGAGGATTACAACCCCAGGAAGCAAAGCAGAATGAACCCATCTGGCATGACAAGAAATTAAATGTAAAGGGGGAGAACCCAACAAAAAGAAAAAGTCATGGCAATGATAAGTCAATACGTTTCAGCTATAACCATAAATGTTAATGGTCTCAATTCACCAATCAAAAGAAATAGACTGGCAGAATGGGTCAAGAAGCAAAATCCAACAATATGTTGCCTACAAGAAACACACTTAATTCAAAAGGAAACTCATAGACTGAAAGTTAAAGGGTGGAAAACAATACTGCATGTGACAGGAACCCGAAAAAAAGCAGGAGTAGCTATCCTCTTTGCAGATCAAGTAGATTTCAAACCAACACTGATTAAGAGAGACAAAGAAGAACACTACATCCTTGTAAAGGGAAGAATCCAAGAGGAAGAGATGACAATCATAAATATCTATGCACCAAACACTAGTGCACCCAACTATATAAAACAAATACTAACGGACATGAAAAGTCATATATGCACTAATACAATTGTAGTGGGGAACCTCAACACCCCACTGTCACAAACAGATAGATCAACTAGATAAAAAATAAGTAATGAAATACTAGAACTCAATCGAACTCTTGAACAAATGAACTTAACAGATGTTTACAGAGTCTTCCACCCCACAAAATCAGAATACACATTCTTCTCAGCTGCACATGGGTCATTCTCCAAAATAGACCACATACTCACACATAGAACATGTTTAAGTAAGTGCAAAGGAACTGAAGTTATCCCCTCTACATTATCAGACCATAGTGCGATGAAATTGGAGATCCATAGCAAAAGAAACTCAAAAAATTTCATAAACACATGGAAATTGAATAACACACTTTTGAATAACCAATGAGTCACAGAGGAAATTAAAGAAGAAATCAGACAGTTCCTTCAATTAAATGACAATGACAACACAACATATGGGAATCTATGGGACACAATGAAAGCAGTCTTATGAGGGAAATTCATAGCAGTGAATACCCATATTAGGAAAACAGAATGGCCCCAATTAAACAACCTGATGCTGAACCTCAAGCTTCTAGAAAAAGAAGAGCAGGACAACCCCAAAGCTTATACAAGGGAGGAAATTATAAAGATCAGAGGAGAAATCAATGCAATGGAGACTAACAGAATGATACAAAAAATCAACGAAGCCAAGAGTTGGTTCTTCAAAAGAATCAACAAAATTGATAAACCTTTAGCCAACCTTGTCAGAAAAAGGAAAGAAAAGGCCCAAATCCATGCAATTAGGAATGAAAAGGGTGAAATTACAACAGACGCATCAGAAATCCAGAGGATCATCAATACCTACTTCAAGAACCTATACGCCAATAAGATGGACAACACAGAAGAAATGGACAGATTCCTAGATACATATGAATTACCAAAGTTGAATGAAGAAGACCTAAAAATTCTGAACAACTCAATATCAACCAATGAAATTGAAAATGTAGTTACAAACTTATCAGCTAAGAAAAGCCCGGGCCCTGATGGCTTCACTGCTGAATTCTACAAGACATTTAGAGAGGAACTGCTGCCACTACTGTTTAAACTCTTCAATTAAATTGAAAGGAAAGCAACACTCCCAAATTCATTCCTGGAAGCAAGCATCACCTTGATCCCCAAAGCAGAGAAAGACACAACTGAAAAAGAGAACTATAGGCCAATCTCACTAATGAACATAGATGCAAAAATCCTTAATAAGATACTGGCAAATAGAATGCAGAAGATCATCAAGAAGATCATACACCCTGATCAAGTGGGATTCATCCCAGGGATGCAGGGATGGTTCAATATGTGCAAATCAATCAATGTAATACACTATATCAATAGAGCCAAGGACAAGAAACCTATGATTATCTCCATAGATGTAGAAAAAGCATTTGACAAAATCCCACATGCATTTATGATAAAAACCCTACAAAAAATTGGAATAGATGGTCTCTACCTCAAATTGATAGAAGCCATCTACGAAAAACCAACAGCCAATATCATACTAAATGGTCAAAATCTGAAATCCTTCACACTCAAATCAGGAACAAGACAAGGATGTCCACTATCACCACTCTTGTTCAATATAGTTCTGGAAACATTAGCCATGGCAATTAGACAAGAGAAAGAAATAAAAGGAATAAAGATAGGAAATGAAGAAGTCAAATTGTCATTATTTGCAGATGACATGATACTCTATATAGAAGATCCCAAGAACTCCACCAAAAGTCTTCTAGACTTAATAACCAAATTCAGTCAAGTAGCTGGTTACAAGATCAACACACAAAAATCAATGGCTTTCCTCTGCACAAATGACAGACTCACTGAAAAAGAAATAGGGCAAATAATTCCTTTCACAATAGCATCCAAACAACTGAAATACCTAGGAATCAACCTAATGAAAGAAATCAAAGACCTCTTCTCTGAAAACTATGGCACTCTGAAAAGAGAGATTGAAGATGATATCAGAAAATGGACAGACATCCCCTGCTCCTGGGTAGGAAGGATTAATATAGTGAAAATGGCCATACTTCCAAAACTGCTATATAGATTTAATGCAATTCCAATTGAGATCCCAACAGCATACTTCATGGACCTTGAGAAAACAATCCAAAAATTCATTTGGAACAAGAAGAGACCCAGAATAGCAAAAGTAATTCTAGGTAACAGAGACATGGCAGGGGTATCACAATCCCCAACCTGCAACTATACTACAAAGCTACTGTGATAAAACCAGCATGGTACTAGCAAAGAAACAGACTTGAGGACCAGTGGAACAGATTAGAAGATGCAGAAACATCGCCAGACACACTCAGCCATCTCATCTTCAATAAAGGAGCCAAACACCCTCACTGGAGGAAAGATAGCCTCTTTAATAAATGGTGCTGGAAAAATTGGGCTTCAATTTGCCAAAGATTAAAACTAGACCTATGTCTCTCACCATGCACTAAACTAAAATCAAAATGGATTAAAGATCTAAATATTAAAATAGAAACTGTAAACCAGTTGGAACAGAGGTTAGGTAGAACCCTTGAAGACATCGGTGTAGGAAAAGATTTTATGAACAAAACCTCAGTTGCCCGTGAACTAGCACAAACAATCAACAAGTGGGATCTCTTCTTATTGAAAGGCTTCTGCACAGCAAGAGAAACCACCAGCAGTGTGAAGAGACAACCCACAATGTGGGAAAAAATCTTCACCTGCTCTTCCTCAGACAAAGGTCTACTATCTTGAATCTATAAAGAACTTAAAAAGATCAGACCTCCCAAATTTAAAGACCCAATCCAAAAATGGGCATCTGAAATGAACAGACATTTCTCAGACAAAGAAGTAGAAATAGGAAATAAATACATGAAAAAATGTCCAACATCACTGGTCATTCAAGAGATGCAAATGAAAACAACACGGAGATTCCACTTCACTCCAGAAAGAATGGCTGCTATCATGAAATCAACCAATAACAAATGCTGGTGGGGCTCTGGGGAAAGAGGAACCCTGCTCCACTGCTGGTGGGAGTGTAGACTGGTGCAACCACTGTGGAAATCAGTATGGAGATACCTCAAAGAACTAGGACTGGAAGTCCCATTTGACCCTGCTATTCCACTGCTGGGGATCTTCCCCAAAGAATTAAAAGAATCATACCACAGTGATATATGTGCACCCATGTTCATAGCAGCACAGTTTGTAATAGCTAAAACTTGGAAACAGCCCAAATGCCCATCAACTGGAGACTGGATAAAGAAAATGTGTTTTTTTTTTAAATAAAATGGAGTCCTACTCAGCCATAAAAAATGAGAAATTAGAGACATTTATAGCTAAGTGGATGCACATTGAGGCAATAGTCTTTAAGTGAAATAAATAGGACACACATGTAAAAATACCGAATAGTTTCTCTGGTGTGAGAAACTGAAAGTCTAAATAAGGACAAAATGGGGTAATGTGAAATAGGAAGAAAAGGGGCAAGAGGAAGGAAGTAGGAGGGCTAGGGGAAAGGATAGAAGGGAATGGGATTAATATGAGAAAATGGAAAAATAGGAACAAAATCTTTGTAAATAGGGAGGACTGGAGTGGCTGAAGGGAGGGCTGGGCAAGGGTGAAAAATAAGAACCAAGAGAGATTATGTAAACTTGCAAATTTCCAATGATGAATGTCATTATATTGTATACCTAAGATGTACCAATGTTTAGAATGAATAATCGATAATGTAAAATAGGAAGAAAAGGTCCAAAGGGGTAGGGGTAGTGGGAGGGGCAGAGGAAAGGAAAGAAGGGAAAGGAAAAATGATGAGAAATGGAAAAAATGGAAATAAAGTCTTTGTAAATAGGGAAGGGTAGAGGGTGTGAAGGGAGGGCTAGGAATGGGGAAAAAATAAGAATCAAGATGCATTATGTAAAGGTACAATTCCCAATGAGAAATGTAATTGTGTTGTATACCTACAATGTACGAATAAAAGAATTTAATAAAGAAAAAATAGTGTTTTTCAATAAAATAAATTCTTAAATGTAACACAATCCATTTACTTATCTAGTTATTTCCTTTAGAGTCATTATCTTTTGTGTCCTGTTTACAAATGGAAAAAAACACTTACTTTAAGGTCATAAACATATTTTCTCTGAGTTAGGATCTGGAAATTTTATTGTTTTATTTTTCATATTTCCAATTATGATATCTGCTATTAATTTATATATTTATTATATATATTCTTTTTTAAAAAGTTTTGGACATAACTTTATCTGCTATCAGCATATGAAAAGATGTGATAAATGGACAGAAGCAAGGCTTATTAACTTGGGCAAAAAGTAGGAATTTTTAGATCACTTTAAATTTAGACATTAACCAAATAGGACTATTTTTTTTTCTAACACTAAAAATAAGACTTTTTGCCACAAAAGCAAAACAGTGCATTAAACTGGTTCCCAGAATTGTTCAAATTACTTTTAAACATGTTTTAAGTTTCTGTGAATGTATTTGAGACTGATATCACACTGAGCTAAGTTCTTGGCCAATTAATTAATTAATTAATTAATTCACTTGAACCCCGGGCCTTTTCACTGAGCTATTTCCCAGGCCCTTTTGTTTTTAATTTTTATTTTGAGCAAGGTCTTGCTAAGTTTCCCAGGCTGTGCTCAGACTTGAGACCCTCCTGTCTCAGCCCCCTAGGCTGCTGGGATTACAGGCATGTGTCCCCATACCTAGATTGTACTATTTCTTTAAATGTCAAGCTTTCTTTGGTAACTCTATCGGAAATACTGAGTTCATTTTAGAACTTAATTTATATGTTAGGTAGGTTAAATTGATGGTCAAGATACCTTATTCTAAGCTCTAATGGCTACCATCTTCCCTTTAAAATGTGTAAGTCTCTTTCATTAAGTTGTCTTTCTCCAAGATTTACTGGAAAGGAGCTGTGGGTATGGCTCAGTGGTAGAGTGCATGTGAGGGCCTAGGTTTAATATCCCAGTACTGGAGGAAAAAAAGGGAGAAAAAGATATTTTGAGAACAAAGTTATGAATTAAACATCTATAAATTCCTCACTTCTGTTGTAACATAGCAGTTGGTCATTTAACTCATAGTGGTCTATCAACTGTGTAAGGCTCAGTTTCCCGTTCTCTTCAGATATAGCTGGCTGCAACTCATAAAGCAACAGCTGGCTCCAGCCTCTCCACTTCTTTATCAACAGCTGTAACTAAGACAGATCATTCTTCAATCTGTACATTTTGACTCATTTTAGCCTCCGGAAGAGGTCTTCCTTCTCCTTTACCTGCCTCACCAATTTTGCTTTTTCTTCCTTTAATCCTTGTTTAAAATTCTCATTCATGAAATCAATTTGGAGAACACTGTATGACCCAATATCAAGTGACCAAGATTTACTTGCACTGATATTCTTGAGAGTATTTTTAAAGCATGTGTGTTCCTCAGATTCACCACCTATGTGTTTAAAACTTTCTTGACGTACCAAAGAGTTTTCTTCTGTTGAAGATGCTGGTTTCTCTGAAAAGGCCTGATCATTTTTTTCATTCTCTGGTTTAAGGCATTTTACCACACTGCAACAGGAATTAAATGAAGATCTTATGTTCCTTAATCATTCTCTAAGTGATACATTTATCATTCTTTCCGTGTCTATTTCTATGGGGAGATGGTGGACCACATCAGCCTGTTCAATGCTAGATAAAATCACAACTGAATCTGAATTTCATTCCATCTTGCAGATAGAACGTTGGTTTACTTTCCTCAACAGACTCCCCAAGTCCAGCTCCTCTGACATCTCCTGGTCTCCCCCAGAATGCTTAGGAAGCGTGTGTGGTTCAGGTTTAATTTTTCTATGTGAGGTCCAGTTGACCTAACACTATTTATTTTAAAAGTATTCATTCACTATAGCTTTTCAGTTCCAGTTTTGCCACCTTCTCCTTTTGAGAGAGGAAAAGAAATCATGGCTCTTTAATGTAAGTACACACATTCTTTAAAGCCAATTAATTCAGGAAAGCAAAAGGGAAAGTACCTACTGTGAAATACAAACAATCAGGCTGTGGAGGAGATAATTTTTATTATGCTTTGAATGGAAATGGGGCTGCAAGCCTAACACCCTTTCAATTTGAGGAGGAAAGGAGTCTGTGGTGAAGGAGATATTCTATAGCATGTCAGTTTCCTTGCTCAGAAAGACAAACATCCCAGAACATGAAAATATGAAGGACTATTTCCTGGAACTCCCATTATACATACATGCTACTGGTCCATTTTGTTCAGTAGGCATTTGGATTTCTTACCACTGAGTTGTAAGAGTCCTTTATGTATTCTCCATATTCTCCATACAAATCCTTTATCATATAAGTGAGTTGCAAATATTTTTCCTAGTTCATAACTTGTCACTTCAATTTTGCAATGTCTACAAGAGCAAAAGTTTTACATTTTGATAAGGTCCAATTTTTGTTACTTAACAATAATATTTTATTGTCCCACCTTTTGCAGAGGGACCCTCAAAGACTTGAATCTGGACTGTCTGGATTCACCATGTGGATTCATCTGCCGGCCTGACATTAGCTAGGAGAAAAGCCCATAAAAATGGAAAAATGAGTTTATTCACAATTTGACCAAACTGAGAGGGTAGCTACTCCACCTGCACTCCAGTTATAGAAGGGGTAGAACAAAACCCGGGAATACATGTATGTGGGTTTGACCAGGCTTTGGCCCACCAGATGACCCAGGAATAGTTAAATTTCCATTAGTATCAGGCCCGGGATTTACAGTTTCCTCCCTTGGCATGAGGAAGCTGGAAAAATAGTTTATCTTAAAAAATAAAAAGTCCAAGATTTAAAAGATCCATTTTGATCTCTTGGTTACACATCTAAGAAATCTTTGTGTAGCTCACAGCTGAAAAATGTTTTTTTTCTTGAACACAATATAAGTTTTATAATTACATCTATAAAACATGGTGAACTAAATTATGCAAATGTAGGAAAGAAGCAGAGATTATTTTTTTTCATACATTTGTCTACTTGTTTCTGTACCATTGTTAGAAGACTTTCATCCTATGTTCATTTGCATTAGCCATTTTCTTGGCAAATCTATTGATGATATAGATAGGGGGTAATTTCTGCATTTTTATTCTTCTCATTGGTCTGTTTTTGTACCAATATCACATCTGTTTTTCAAAAGGGAATTTTCAGTTTTTACTTCTGTGCTTTGTATACAGAAGACTTCAAAGACTTTGCTGAGTTTCTATATATTCCGCAGAACACCAGTGCAATACCATGGTACATTTTTTAAATTAAGAATTTTTATTGGCACATTAATGATAAGTAGATTTTATTTAGATTTCTCTAGTTTTTACATTTCTGTTCCAGGATCCAATTCAGAATAGCACATTGCATTTGGTCATCATGCCTTCTCAGCCTCCTCTGGTCAGTGATAGTTTCTTAGTCTTTTTCTTTCCTTTTTTTTTTTTTTTTAAATGACCTTGACAGTTTTAAGGAGTATTGGCCAGGTATTCTGTAGAAGATTCCACCAGTACTGATTTTTTTGATACTTTTCTCATTTTTAGATTGGGGTTATAGGGCTTTTTTTTCTTTTGAAAAATGTCACAGAGGTGAAGTACTGTTTTTATCATATCACGTCAAGGATACATAATGCCCACATGATACCATTAACAATGGTAAGGTAAGCTTCACCACTTGATGTCTGATAAGGAGGCGCGTGTCAGGTTTCTGTAACCTTAATGTGCTATACTACCTTTTTCCATTGTCTATTTTGGAAGCTGATCACTAAGAATAACCCACCTTTGGGGAGGGATAGTAGTGGTGGCAGAAATGAAGCTCCATCTTTGGGGAACTATTTTCGTATAGTATTTAGAAATCTTCTGGAAGGAAGATTTGTCCTATCTCCCCACTTATTTATTGACTTATTCAGTTACTTATACTAATAAGGGCTCAAATATATTTATTGTATATTTTAGGTTATCACCCAGTGCTGCATTATTGATTGATTAATTTTGTCCTGCTTTTGTCATTGGATGCTCTTTTTGTTAACAGCAAAAATCTAGCAACTTTGGAATAGAAGAAAACTTTCTAGTTTCCCAGTAATGAAGACATTTAAAGGCTGTCATGGGTGTATAATTAATGGTGAAATACTACTGAAAGTGTCTCTTTCAGGTCAAGAGCAAAACAAGTATGTCTCCTGTCATTCTTTATGAATTCAATATAATGCTCTATATCCTGGCAATTATGATAAAGCTAAATAAACAAATAAGGTTATAAGAATGAGAAATGATAGCATTGTTATTCATATACACAGTGATTTTATGGATAGTTATTAATATGAGCATTTACAAGGTTTCTACACCTAAATTTAATATTGAAAAAGTAATTTCACATTTATATGCCAACAATAAATACTTAGACAATGAAATAAAAGTGCCATTTATAAGAGCGTGAAAGACACATAGAGCATGCAAGACCTTTATGGGAAAATATGTGAAAATCCATTCATTGAATGACCCTGAGAAGATCTTTTTAAAGGGAGAGACAAGGATTGTGCTTATGGATTGAGGATTTAATATCTCTTAAAATTAGGTCATAAATTCAATACAATTCCAATAAAATTTATAACAACTTGTGAAACTTGACAAAGCAATTACAAAATTTGAATGGGATTGGAAACAGCCAAAAAGAATTAAGAAATTTGGGCTGGGGATTTAGCTCATTGGTTCCAGCGCCTGCCTCGAAAGTGCAAGGTCCGGAGTTTGATCCTTGGTACTCAAAAAAAAAAAAAGAATCAAGAAATTTGTGGAAAAAGTTATAGAGTTTTTTTCCTTACACATATCAAGACCTATACAATGACAGTAAGACAATGTGACAGATGGAAAAAAACCCCAGTGAAACAAGGGAGGAAATGTGAAAAGAATTAAGATGTGTTACGTCCATGTACCGATTCTTTGTGATGAATGTAATCATTATGTACTGCAGACATATGCTAATTAAAATAAATAAACCAGTAAATAAAAACAGTGCAACAGTCTGTGGAATTCTACATTTACAGACATTTGACAAATGATGAAGGGGGCATTTCTGAGTAGCAGGGAAAGGATGGGACTTGCAGGGAATGGTCTAGGTAATTACCTTATGCCACACGACACAGAAGAACACTTTAATATGTATTAAAGAGTCATTATAAGTTGAATTATGCTCCCCATTCTTCGGGTGACATTCTAATCTCTGGTACCTCAGAATGTGACCTTATTTAGAAATAAGGTCATTGCAGATACAATTAATTTAGGGTAAAATGATACTGGCATAGGGTGAGCCACAAATCCAGCATATTTGGAGAGAGGTGTGTGCACAGGGAGGATGTCTTGTGACATAAAGGGAGAGACTGGGGTGAAGTACCATTAAGCAAAGGATTGCCAGGGATTGCTGGTGAAACCCAGAAACTAGGGAGGAGACATGGAGCAGATTCTTCTTTATTGGTGACACTTTGATTTTACACTTCTAGCCTAAAGTACTGTGGGAGTCAACTTCAGTTATTTGAGCCACTCAACATGTGGTACTTTGTTTTACAGTAGACCTAGGTTACCGATACAAGAACTAAACGTGAAAGCAAAACTAGGAAGATTTTAGAAGACCATATAGGGGAATGCCTGACTCTTGGGAAAGGCATGTCTTAAACATAAAGACTAGCCAGAAAGAAGAAGATAGATAAGTTTGGCTATATTAAAATTAAGAGGGCCGGGGATTCAGCTCAGTGGTTCCAGTGCCTGCCTCGCAAGCGCAAGGTCCCGAGTTTGATCCCCAGTACCCCCACCCCCCAAAATTGAGAATGTCTGGTAATCAAAAGGCATTAAAAGACAGTTGAGAGACAACCCATAAACTGTATCATAATATACTATGTGTATCATAATATAATGAATATTATGCAGTATATTATGTTGTATATACATATATTCTGGGCATATACATATATGTTCTGCATATTAGGCAACTTTCCTTTAATTTCAAAGAATTGTGATGCTGTTTTTGTCCTTTCTTTACATTTTGAGGTTGAGAAGTACTCTGGAAAGTAGAAACAGTACTCCTAAAAACAGAAACGATGGCTTTTGGAAAGCTTTATCAATGCCGCAGAAGTTAGTCAGTGTCATAAAGAATGGTAGTAATAAAGAAGATGAAAATCTTAGCAAGTGTTGAATGACCTTGGCATTCATGATCACCCAAAAAAATTCTCGATGTAACAACTGTTGATAATAATTCAGTTGGTGACTATATCTGCCAGGCATACTAATTAGGCAGAGTATGTGAAAAGAAACTAAAGATCCTTCTTTATTTGGTTTGGAAAAACAAAGTATAACATTAATAATCTGGTTTGGTCCCACCCCAGAAGTAGTCTAGCTTCATCTCAGATGCCTGTAATTCTTCCATCTTAGTAATTTAATGAATTATGACCTGAAGAGTTTTTAAAATGCTAGGTTGGCACATAGGCCCTTTGAGAGCTTTTTACTTCAAAAGGACCTAGAATAACCAAGTTGATCACATCAAGACATCAAGACTTACTATAAGGTTACAGATTAGTAAATTAGATTTCATTAGAATTAACAACTACTGTTTATCAAGAGATACTAATAAGGGAGTGGAAAAGTACAGACCAAGAGAAGATATTTGCAATATGTACATCAAAATAATGCAGAAAATATACCTCCTACCAATCATCAAGAAAAAGATGGTGAACCCAATATAAAAATGAGCTAAAGTTTGAACAAAGGCAGATATCAAATTAGAAAACAGACCTTTTAACATCATTAGTCACCAGAGTCATGCAAATTAAACCACAATGAGATGCTCCTGCACTTCTCTTTTGATGGCTAAACATTGTGAAGCATTGGTGACAGGCTGAAGCAATGGAACTCTATACATTGCTGGTAGAAGTGTTGCATTGGTGGAACTACTTTGGAAAGAGTTTTCCAGTTGGGTTCATGGACAGGTGACCTGTGCTGCTGCTCAGAGCACCAAACTCAGAAGAGCCTCATGAACAGTTTAATGTTTTGCTGTCGATGTCTTGACATTTCAAATAATTTTAATTTGTTCTTTAAATTTGTTCTTTGAAAGTGACATCTTTAGAAGCTATGGAGCATAGACCTGGGCAAAGGAGGGATGTGAAATTTTTATATCTGCCACTGTTCCTTTCTTCCTCAGGCATGCCTGGCCTTTCCCATGTCCCATGAGCACAGAATTTCAGTTGAACCACAGGGCCTGGAAGTTCAAGGAGATTCTGAATGAGTGGCTCTGAAAGCCAGAGAGAGGCCTTGTTTTCATGCAAACCAGAATTTGTTTTGAAAGCAGAACATAATGCCATTTTTTTTTTTTTTTTTTTTTTTGTACCGGAGATTGAACTCAGGTCCTTGAGCTTGCGGAGCAGGCAGCGAAACCACTGAGTTAAATCCCCGGCCCGATAATGCCATTTTAAGGAAAACACACACACACACACACACACACATCCAGGCAAACGTTTTCCTTTTAGTCTCTTTTTATCACTAATAAACTGAAGGCAGGAAGTGTTAGCATAAAGCACATGTAGCAAGAAGTGAAGTAAAAACATTTAACTTAATTTTCTATAACATTTCCAAGAATGAAATGGATATGCATGTACAAACTATGGAGTATGAATTATGTAATTTAGTGATTTGCAGTCAGTTTAAATAGTCTTACATCTGCATTTAAAATTGCCATTGCACAATATAAAAATGAATGGTGAAATATAACCTAATGCTTAAACATTTAAAAAACTTTGACTGAAGTTAAATAACAGATAAATACCATGACAAGTTGAGAGGAGAGAGAGAAATAAAGAGAGAATAAAAGGAAAAACTGCTAGTGGCATTTTCCCCTACTTTTTGACTAAGTGACCTTGGATTTTCATTTTGCATTGAGCCCTGCAAATTATATAACTAGTCCAATCTATGAATCAATAATTCTAATCCTAGACATATGTTTTAGAAACACTGCTTATTTTCATCAAAAGACATATAAAATATTAATAAAAATTTATTCATAAAACCTCAAATGGAAATAATCCAAAAGTTAGTGAACATTTGTGATTATTGTGAAGTATGTGTCAACTTGGCTTGAGTGAGAATGGCCTAGCAGGTGAATAAACTCTGGGTGTGTCTGTGGATAACTGACACAAAGGCCAGCAAACTGAGAAAGGAAGACCCACCTCAGATGTGGGAGTCTTCAGCCAACAGGCTTGTAGCTTGGACAGAATAAAAAGGGAAGGAAGAAGGAAAGTTTCTTCTTTCTTCGGAGGATCTCTGGTTTTCACTGTTGCCTTTGAGTGGGTCTCCAGTTCCCTCAGGCTTCCAGGGCAGACTTGAGCCTTCTGATGCAGACTTGAGTTTTCTGACACAGACTTGCACTGGCATCTTTGCAGTGAGCTTCCATGCCTTCGGCTGTCAGCTGCTACTGGATCCTGCAGCTCTCCAGCACAGAGATGGCCATTTTGGATTCTTCTGTCCCTGATCCAAAAGATGGCCACTGGGACTCTTCCAATTCAGATCCTGTAAGCCTACCTCAGAAATCCTTTGTGTAATCTACACATGGTTTACATTTAATCTGTTCCTGTAGAGAAACCTAACTAATATAGCAGTATAAACTGTAATATAGCGACATCATGGATGAAAAACTAGACAGTAATGAAAATAAGTAAATTGTCACTCCCTATAGCAACATGAATTAATTTCAGACAAGATGTTAAGCAAATAAAGGAGACATAAAAAGAATATATATGATATGATTTAATTTATAAGAAGTCTGTAACACTAAGAGAAATAAATCAGACACCAGTTAATTATCACATGGTTTCTTTTACATGAGAAACCCAAAGTATAAATAAATTAAAGTGTAAAATAAAAGATAGATAATAGAAAACAAAGAGATAGATTTTTGCAAATGGCAAAGAGTTCAAGAGATAAAGGGAAGGAGGAAAGAGAGGGGAGGGAGTAGGGAGGAGAGTGTAATAAGAACTAAGATGTGTTATTTACATGTATTAATTTCCCACAGTTAATGTAATCATTATGTACTGCAAACAAGTACAAAAGAGAAACAACTCCATAGTATAGGCTAAATAAATATATAGTGACAGAAGTCAGAATAGCTGTTGCCTTTGTGGGGAAAAAGGAAAGGGAGATGAGAGAGACTTTTGATAAACCGGGATGTTTTTGCTATCTTGATCTAGAGTGATGGTTAAATATACCACAAAAATGAAACAAGCTTAAGATAAGTATACATTACTGTGTATAAGTTACATATCAATAAAGAGGAAAGAAACTATCGCTATATCTTCCCTTTCCTATTATAAACACCATAATGAATGTGAAACATGTGTGTGTGTGTATATACCTGTTTGTGTACATTACTGCCTGTCTTTCCCAATAAGAATGTAATCTCCAAGAAGGTAAGAATTCCTTTTATTTATTGCTTTGTATCTTGTAGCACACAGTACTGTATACAGTTTTTTGACTGACTGGTAAACCTTATCTTGAAAACAAGGAAAAAAATAATTTTTGGAATTTTACATTTTCTCAAATGCTGAACATAATTATTTACTAAATCTTATGGTGCAATTTAAAATGTGACAACTCTAGAGATGAGTGCCTGCTCTGAAAGTACAAACTCTTGCAGAGAATATGGAGGGATAAATGTTAGTCTGAGATCAAATCTTCCTGGAGTGACAGGATTCCCAGGCGTGGAAGGACAAAGTCTATCCAGAGCCACGCATGAACTCCATCCTCAGCGATCTGCACGGCAGACATGCAACCAGCCTGCCACTAGATGTCACTCTTTCCCCGCATCCTGACTGGTGTCCTGCAGGATCTCTGAGCGTGAATATACAATGTCCTAGTTTATAACCCTCACAGAGGGCACAGACTCACTTGTGCAGGGCCCTTCAACATGGATTACTTGCTGTTCCTACATAAACTTGATTTTCGGTTCTGAGCAGCACAGAAAGGTTCAGAAGAGATGAGTGGTCCCAAGTGGTACCCTCCGCTTTAGCCTCAGCCCTAAAGTGGTGCTCAGAAAGACTACAGCTGTCAGAACATTTGTCTGTCACTCAGAGGTGGCAGACTCCTTGATAGATTCAGCCCTAAAAGCAAGGACTGGAAATCATCTGGGTTTCACAGTTGGCTTAGAGTACATTCAGACACTCAAGTCCTCCTATGAAAAACAAAAGGAAACAAGCCAGGCATGGTGGTGCCCGCCTGTAATCCCAGTACCTAAGGAGGCTGAGGCAGGAGGATGGCAAGTTCAAGCCCAAACTGCATAATTAAGTGAGACTCTGTCTCAAGGAGGGGGGGATGTAGCTCAGTGGTAGAATGGCCCTGGGTTTGATCTCAAGTGTTGTAAAACAATGGTAAACAAAACACAAATACACAAGAAATGAAAAACAAAGATTCACTGACCACTTTATATGGAAATATGGCAGGTGCTTTTACTTTGAAAGAACTTCTGAACAGCATGAGGTTATCGCTTGACCTGGAAGTTTACTTCAGCCCATCCCATGAAGATTTCCGGCCTCTAGGCATTTCCCTGGGAGTCTCTCATTCTTACCCACTCATAACCACACAGGAAAGTGAACAGGTTGCTTCACCCTCCTCCTGCATCACTCACCTCACCTTCTTGGTACCTATGCTCATATTTACCTTTTGCATCAAAGTGCGAATGGCCCATGGGAACTTGCTGCATTCACCTTAGCAGCATAACCATTAAAACTCATGGACTCAATCATTCAACAAGCATTTCTCAAGTACCATTTTCCAAGTCTCAAGCTGTGTTTTAGGAGCTGGAGTACAGTAGGGACCCAAAAGATAGAGTCCCTCTTACTGTGGAGCCTGCACCTTCTGGTGTTTAAATCTTAAACTCAAGGGAAATCTGACGATTGTTTCTGCAGATATCCGGATTGTTCTGCACACCAAGGTGGATTTGGCCCAGCCATCACCAAGAAAGTGGCTTAGTAACTCGAGCATCAGATGAGGCTCTATGAGGGTGTCACATCCCAGCGGGGGGCCCTGAAGCAGCCTTGAGGCTGCTTCCCTCACTTCCATCTTGCTCCTTCAATCAGTTCACAAATAGCAAGAATTTTTTTAAGGCAAATCTCACTTTGTAGTTTTTTTGCTTCAAATCCTTCAGTAGTTTGTTGGTGCTCTTTAGATGACCAGAAAAATCCTGTCATGATTGTAAATAGGTTCCTGGCTGCTTCTCCAGTCCCCTCAAGCACCATTCTTTATCTTAATTTCTCCTCTGTAGAGATGAACTGGCCATTTTGGATTTCCTGTAATTGCCAGGCACTTTTCTGCATCGGAGCTTCCTATGCACTGTTCTCTTCACTCAAAGGCTCTTTTGTAAGCATCCTTTACTCCCCTCACATGCACACTCACCCTTAGCATCAGCTTGAATTCTAGTCACTTCTGCAGTGGGGCCGATCGTTCTGGATCAATCAGGTTTTCCTTATTCCATGGCCCTTACAACGCTGATATCCGCTGTCCCTCTCAAATGCTGGGCCCAGTGAGTTACCTTTTATCGCTGTCCCACCCCAGCTCACTGAGGCTGAACAAGTGACACTTGATCCCAATGACGTACTCAGTTCTCTGCATCACCGGTAAGCAATCTATCTCCAAAATCCTGTAACAGAATTGGTTCCCAGGACCATTTCTGAAACCAAGTGACTTTAGTCAGATTTCCCATCATTGGGCCAAAATACCTAACACCTGAAAATTAGAGAAAGAGAGGTTTATTTTGGCTCATGTTTCACAGGATTCCGTCCATGGTTGGCTGGCTCTAGGCAGAAATCACGTGGGAGAGGGGCACGGTGGAGGAAAGTTGTTCATGCCATGGTGGCTGGGAAGCAGAGAGAGCGGGGAGGAGCTGGAGACAAGAAAACATCCTTCCAAGTCACAGCTCCAGTCACCTTCCTATTCCTACCTGGTCCCCACCTCCCAACAGCATTGAACTATGAACTCATCCGTGGATTAATCCACTGCTGAGCATAGCACCCTCGTGATCCAATCATCTTTCAAACGCCCCACCTCGGAGTACTTGAGACTTTTGAGTGACATTTTATCTCTAACCCATAACAGTTGAGTCCCTTGAAAACAGCTTTGACAAGGAGATTTAAAGCTAGTAATTTACTAGTTAAGTGCTCCGAGGATTAACACAGGTAAGGGAGTGAGGGAAGAGTTTTGGGAAAGAGGTTGAAGTATGATGCAGTTGTAACAGAAGCTTTGGCCAGTCCTTCAAAGGGCTGGAGTTGGATCGGGCCTTTCAGAGTTGTTCCAGTTGAAGCAAGACCTACTGGGCCTGGTGACCCGACATTCATCAGTAACTGCTCAGTGACCCTGGAAAAGGGGGACAGCTTTTGGGTGAGGCAGCTCCCTTCAGCCAAAGGCACTGGCCTGAGAGACACATAGCCATGAGTAGCAATGCCTGTGGCAGGTGGGAAGTGAGCACTTTCACTTTGAAGAGGGACCCCATGAACCTGTTACCCTGGCCCTATTTTGCTTTTCTCTCTGCTCTCAGATTTACTCATCATTGGCTCATTATCTCTGCCTCTTATTCTTCTGTACATCTTTACCTGGCAGGAAAGGAAAACTCCACTAGAAAGCCTGCTCTCTAGCAGACAGGTGCTGGGCACTTTATGTGCATTCTCTCCCCAGATACCAACCTTTCTTCCTGTTTGGGTCTAAATTTGTTACAATCCTTAACTTTTTAAGATTTTCATAAAATTGTTATAAAACTTCATTTTGAATGGAGACTTCTAGTTATAGTGTGAATGCATATTGTAGAAATGAAATTGAAAAATAGATTAAAAACAAAACATTTCCCTAGCAGTAAGACATAAAGTGAATTGCTTTATTTTTCAAATTGCTAAAATTGTTACACACTTCCTATTCAACAGTAACTCTGCAATGGCAAGAAGTGTTAATAAATTTCTTCTGTATTTATTAATGTGCACTTTGTAGTAGATAACTTCAAATGATAATTGCTAACAAGAATTTTAAAATGAATCATTTCAGAGCTCTCTACAAGCCTACTAACCCCACATAATGTACTGAATAGTTTTTCACGAGATATTTATTTTTAGTTTCCTGTGGCCCCAACTATGTAGTACATGATATAAAAATGTCACCTAGATTGACATACTATTCTTTGGTGTCCTCATTTTGAGGAAGAGGATTCAGACTGAAAGGTTCTGATGTCATTGACTAGCACTGAGGTTGGAACGAGTGTCCCCCAAAGGTCCATATAAAATGGCAGCCTTGGGAGATGCTATGGACCTTTAAAAGGGGGGTCTAGTGGGAGCTCCTCGGGTCATTCAGGGGTGCCCTTGAAGGGGATCCTGGAAGCCTGGCTTCTCAGTCTCTCTCTGCTTCCTGCTTCCACATGTGAGAACTCGCTCTGACTTGTACTCTGGCCATGATATGTGGCCCTCACCAGAGGCCCAAAGCAAGGGGGCTCCCTGATCTTGGATTTGAAACTTTCAGGGCCAAGAACCAAAATAAACCTCTCTTTACCATGGGCAGCCTAGGTCAATATTTCTTTCTAGTGATGAGAAGCTGATTAATACAACTAGTAAGTGTCAGAGTCACAATTCACACCTACACCTAGCTCTTTGTATTGTAAGCCCTGGCTTCTTTCCACTGCCCCACAGCTGACTCTCAATACATCCTGGAGAAGTGGTGGAGATCAGTTTTCCATGGTCAGTCTTTCCCTTTACATTTCTTCTCATTCCCTTCAAAATCATCCCTGGCAGTATCTCCCGAAACCTTAGGGAGACAAGGATTACAATTTAAAATCCCTGTTTTATAGCAGTGTGACTCACCTTGTTTCCCATGCTTGTTTTAGATCAAGGAATCTGAACCCTAAAATGCACACTAACACTTTTTGTCACGTGTATTTTTCTATATCTAAATTGAATCCTCAGAAAGGAAAAATGGGTTTGAGATGCTTCTCACAGGTCAATTCCAGAAGGTCAGGGGGTGCAAATGAGCTGGGCTGTTGATTCAGCTGAAGTAATTTTGATGAGCACACGCTTGTACGTGGGTTTATAATGTGGTTCATCTCCATAAAATCCTAAGCTTTATGGGTCTGAAAGCATTAACTCATGTCTTAGGAACATCCCACATAGATTATTATAATTCTTGGTGTGCCGCCTGACCATCTGCTTACCTACAGGAATTACAATCAGATGGAATGGCCCTGCTCAAATCTAGGATCAAGAAAGATATATGAGAATAATACCTGAGTCCTTTTCTGTTTTGTTGAAGCAGCACTATTTTTAAATACCCTGCTTAGCATAACAATGAAAAGTGTGTTGTTTTGTGACTCTTCTTGCTTCAACTTGATTAGAGTAGAAAAAATATTTAAGCAGATATCTTTGTTTTCCTGTTTTATTGTTCTGTGAGCATACATCAGTGATCTTATGCAGCATGCTAGTTAGTTAATGATACTTACATGCTCTCTGCCTTAATTTCAGTTTGCAGATTTAGCAAAATCACAGGAAAAAAAAATATAGCAGCTCTATTCAGTCACCCAGTCACGGTTTTATAGAAGAAGAAAGGGAAAATGTGAGGCTGGAATAACTAGATGCCCTTTATTTTCCTCCTCCCCAATAATCAAATATACATTTCTTAGTTTCATGTAAACAAATATGAAAATACCAAATCTAAACTCTCACCCTATTTCATTTCTCAAATGACCTCATATGGCTAGCCATATGACTCTAACCAAGTATGAAATCTAGATGGAACCCACTTAGCAATAGAACTACATTTTAAAATTATCTTACTATATAAGTGTTTATTGTAATGACTGAGTAGAATATAACTGCAAGTGAAAGTAATGCTATGATTTAATGCTGTGTTGATTATCTCCTATTTCATGGTCACAGATTACATTCTTAAGGATGAGCCCCAGCATGACAGTGTAAACCCACTATTACTCTGGGAAAACGACCCACCAAAAAATCAGGTCTGTCCTTTCTTCCTTAAATATTTTATTGACACCTGTTAAGTGCTGGCACTGTGCTAATCTTTTTTTTTTTCTTTTTTTGGTACTGGGGATGGAACTCGGGTCCTTGCACTTGTGCAGCAGGTGGCGAAACCACTGAGCCAAATCCCCAGCCCTACTGTGCTAATCTTGAGAATATCAAAGTAAACAAGCAGACATCGCACTTTATCTTATAAGGATGACATTTCAGTAGGCGACACAAATGAAAGTATTTTCACCAAGAACCTTGGTATTATAATATGGTGAGTTCCACCTCTGAGGACTCTGGGGTGTTGGGAGAACAAAGGAAGGGAAATGAAGAGGAACAATTTGTAACTAGCATTTTCTTAAATGAGATTATTTTCATTGTTATTTTTGCTGCCAGAAAGAAAATCCATGGAAGGGCTGGGGATGTAGCTCAGTGGTGCCGCCGCCTGCCTCAAAAGCGCAAGGTCCTGAGTTCAATCCCTGGTACCAAAAAGAAAAAAAAAAAAAAGAAAATCCATGGAGTCCAGGGAGTCCAAAAGACCATCTCTTAGTTTTCTATTCTCCTCCCCACTCCAGCCAACTCAACAATTGGCTGTCTGTGTTTTGAGCTAATACAATTTTATGGGGGAATAGTTATAGATCTAATGCTTTTATTTAATCCCCAAACCATTATACATCCCCAAAGCTGATACTGGAAAAGTCGCTTTTAATGCTTTTATTCTGTCTTGCTTAGATATATTCCTACTACTGTCTTGTATAGGCGTATGTATTTTTCTAACTTCCTAAAGACAGAGGGCTGATTTTTCACCTGAGCTTCAAAGAGTATTGTTGTAAAGGATACTACTGATCTTAGTGGGTAATCAGCCAGGCTTCTGGTGCAGAAAGAGAGAGGCATGATGATGCTGGCAGGAAGCATATGAAGAAGAGGATGAGTTGCTGCCAACCCTGGGATCTGGCACTCTGAAGGGGGTTCTTGTTTTCTAAAGTTTAGCTTTGAAATGTAGCTATGGATTTAAAAATACTTACATATCTTATTTAATTTTATATATTCAAAATATGATCATTTTAATATGCAATCAATATAAAACTATTACTGAGATATTTTTCATTCTTTTCTTCATATCAAGTCTTTGAAAGTTGGTATGGATAGCTTTTCTCCTTCTTGGTTTATCTAGTGATGGTCTCTGGGAGCCCTATTTCTATGGGATGCTAAAAAGTATTATATAAAAAAACCCACCCAAGCTATCCATAGTTAATCATACATACCTAATGCGTACATGAGTTTCTCTACTGCCAGACTTCTCAGAAAATTTAAAACACAACATGCATTTTTGAATCACCATGACAGGAATCATGAGCAGTAACACTCAAATTTATTTGATGATGAACCTTTTTTTTTTTACAGGACAAGTTATTTCTTGGAGTGAAATCTGAGACACACAGATTACTGGCTAAATAAATTTATCCTCTTGGTGTATCAGTGGATGATAGGGAAGATGGTTCATAATGTGTAGAGTAGCAGAGAAAAAATGGGCCTGGGATTACAGTGTTGCAATAAATAATCTACAAAATGGTCAATTTACAGGTACACTGAGGGTTGGCAGTTGTGATTATTAATTTCACAATGGCATGGTGAAGATGATCTCTAGTGTAGTTTTTCTATATACAGTGTCATTTGACAATAGCAATCCATTCCTCTTCTTACAGGATTAATTATATAAAGTTAGAATTTTTTTATTTTATTCTTTCAATCCCCCTGAATGGATTTTTTAAAATTTCTTATTCCTCACTTGTTTTAAACATCACTAGTTTGTAGTATTTCCATCCTTCTTTTGCTGAGAATGAATGCCTTGGTTTTCCTAAAGATGAATAAAAGTGAAATATAACTGAATGCTGCTCGATTTCATAATGCTGTAAAAACATACTGACCAGTTTGAATTGGTCTACCAAGATTTCTTTGTGTTTATTTCAATACCACTTTCCTCATGACTTTAGCTCCTATGTTCAGGGGGACTTTATGACACCTCGTCAGATTCTAACAGATGTTGTAATTCATTGCCAATTTCTTTTTTCTAATTTACTGATTTGTCACCCTAATGTACGAAAGTTATAGCATATGAAGTTACACTTGCTTTTCTTCTTGTCATCTGAAAAAATTTTTGCCTTCTTTTCTAAGACTAGATTCTTAATCTACCTTTATGTATCATCTTTGAACACATCAGCTGTCTTGGTTACATTTCTCGTTGCTGAGACAAAGCTCCCAACACTCAGAATTAAAGGATGAAAGGTTTATTTGGCTTACAGTTCATACAAGTTTCAATCCACAGTTGGCTGGCTCCAATGTGGCATCCAAGGTAGGGTGCCATGGCTGAGGGGCACCGCAAAGGATAAATAGTTCATGGCAAAGCAGGGCAGGCAGAAGGCAGCAGAAAGCAAGCAACAAGCGATGACACTAGCCCTCTTTCTGTGACTTATATTTTATCCAAGGGTGGGGCACCCTTAATCCTACCCAGAAGTATGCCAAACCGATTAGTGGATTGATTTAGTAATCACACACCCTTGATCCCAACATCACACACCCTAGATCCAGCCACCTCTGAAAAGCTCCACCTATGGCCACATGAGGCTTTAGGGGGAGCATCTAGACACAAGTCCTAATGTTGGCTATACAGTAAGAAACTTAACTTAAAAATAAAGTAGGGACATATTTCAAATAGATAGAATTGTTCCTATTTGAAGTTAAAAAGGGCAGTCTCAGTTCATACTCCAAAAAGGAGGAGAAGGGTTTCTGAGGCTAAAAAATAAAGAGGAATGGAGTTCAAGGTGAAAATTAGAAAATAAGAGTTGTAACAGCTATAAAATAGAAAAGAACTTTTCACAGCTATGATATTTTTGTAAAGGAAAAAAAATCCATGGGTCATGATTTCAGTCCTGCTGTTGAACTCTGTTACTGGTCTTTCCTGTGCCCTGCAGTACCCCCAACTGTCCATCCAGGAGACGGGTAAAGCCTTTCACGGCGGAGGGTTTAATGAATCATTTATCGTGCCTCCACCTTTTTCTATGCCTTCATGTAATTAATCTTTCCTTTTAAGTGCTCTAAAATCTTTAGTCATAAAGCATACCAGATTAATAAATTATTATAAAGCATTTGTAAATCATGAGGCCTTATCTAAACATTAAATAATAATGGAAGGGAAGTAGAGTTTAGATCTCTATTCTGGGCTGTCTCCTATCAGCCCAGCTCATAGGATGCAATTCTGACTGCCAGATTGGATTTCTCAGTCAGTTCAGATCTGAGATTTCTTTCTCTCCCTTTTTTGTTAGAAATATAATTACTGGGGCAGGCCTGCAGCCTCTGTGGCTTGGGCCTCAGCCCCTGTGAACTCCTAGGTCCTCCCATGTCACAGAGAGAGGGTCAGCCCATCTATAACCATGGACAGAATTCTTCAGTTCTACCAAGAATCAGCCCAGGCTGGAAACTCCCTGATAAGTCATAAAAAACCAGTTTTTTAAAAAAATTAAATTCTTTTATTGGTACATTTTAGGTACACAACACAATTACATTTCTCACTGGGAATTGTACCTTTACATAATGCATAAAAACCAGTTTATCAGCTTGTGTGCAAGGAATAGGTGCTATCAGTTTGCCATATATATGTATATATGCCATCTGTATCTCACTATCTCTATCTCCAAACCACTAGCTGAAATCAAGAGTCAAAAGCCTTCTGTGGATGAACTTGACACAGCTCAGTTCTGTTGATTCCTGTTGGTCAAAGTGATTCACAAGAGCAGCTCACATAAGCAGGGAAATGAAACACACTTCATCTTCTGAGGGGAATCAGTTGAAAGAATGTGAGACTGGAGATCCAGTCCTGTGATGAGTGATGCTGGCAATTTGGATATGACAGGGCAAAGCTGTTAAATGCTTCCTTTAAGTAGAAAGGTGAAAGTATAGCCCTATATTTTGAGACAAAGAGAGATGTTGATAGAGACAAAAAGAGAGAGAACATATTGTAAAACTCTTAGTATTGTTATAATTGTTCTATTTTATTATTTATTACTACTCTTTGGTGTGCTTAACTTATAAGTGTTATCTTATGTATGCCTGCATAGAAACCCCCCAGTATTTTGGGGTTCAGTACTAACTGATTTTAGGCATCCACTGGGGTCTTGCAGCACATGGCCTCAGATACCGTGGGACTACTGTGGTTTCAGGCAAGTTCATCTCAGAGTGCTGGACTCTGCTCATCAATAGGAAAATCACATCACTCACCTTGCCGACTGGTGGGAGGCTGAGACAAGATAATACATGGGGAGCTGCTTGGCTAATGGTTGCACACCACAGGGGTGTAAGGTGCTATTATCTCACAGCAGTGTGATCTTGAAGTGTGTGCAGCGAGACTCAGGCTGATGTTCCGCTGAAAAGAAGGAATAAATGAGTCACATCTTCCTCTGCCTCTCACCTCTCCTGTCAAAAGTAGTGAATCACTGGCCAAAAATGAAAACAAGGCTGTCATAAAGATTCATACGAAAGATTTTATTGCAATTAGAGGAGCTCTGATGGCCCTTTGTATTAGAGCAAAGCAAGACTATCAACTAGAAACCAAGATTCTGAACTCTATTACTGTAAAAAACAAACACGAATGTGTTCAATGTAGTTTATTTATTTTATGGTCACATAGATTTTTATTAAAATGTTTTTATTTTGCCCTCTTTTAAGAATGTAAAAAGTCCATGCAAATTTTGTGAAGAAATTTGTGTAAAATACTATCTAAAAATTAATGTTAAGTAAAATGATTAAAAATTAATACAATTAGTACAAAGTAAACTTGCACTGCAAGGTTAAATTGAGAGAGCAACAGTGCACTTTTGTGTTAATAGTTGCTACTATCTCCCTAGCACCTTTCACTCAGACTTTAACATGCGTATGAATCATCTTGGGATCTTGTTCCAATGAAGATTCCATTGCCCTGTGTACCGGAGGGGTCTGATGCTGTGTCTTTCTCCCAGCAGCTGGATAATACCCGTGATGCTTTTCTGCAGGCCACACCCTGAGTAGTGCGCAGTGGCTAGGCAACAGGCAGTGGGAGGATGAGTTTGGCTTCTGCTGAATAACTGTGCATTCTGTCCTGTTTGGCAGTTGTTGCAACCCTCAAGAGGTTGGCCATAAGTTCTGAACTAGCTGGAAAACAAAAACAAAAAAAGGTAAATACTGAAGCAGAAGCGACAAACATCATTACAGATGGGAGTCTGTTGTGGAGAATGTACCCTAGTACGAGCGCCACATGCATTGCTTTCTGAAGCACAGTCAGGCCATTTACCTACCTGCTTGAGCAGTGCTGGCCTGCAGAGACCTCTAGGAGAGAGAGGCAGAGGAGAGCTCCTGCTGCCTTCCTAAAGCTTACACCCAAGAGGATGAAGGATGAAATGGACTTAGATGGCCTTGTTATTCTTCCTAAGTTGATTGATTCTGTGAAGAGGTGGGAGCTAGCCTAGAGTTACCCTGCACCACAGGAAGTAAGTATCCAGGAGACCCAGGAAACAGTTCCTATTAACATTAATGATAGAACTGTCTCCCTTTTAAAATTTTGTTAATTTACAATTTAATTTAAAAAATGTTTCTGGATTGCTAGATATCAAACCCAGGTCTTTGAACATGCTAGGCAAGTACTCTACCACTGAGCTATATCCCCAGCCCTCTCTTTTTCCAAAAAGTGGTTTACTCACTCATTTCATCTACAAATGCTTTTTTCCTTTTATTTCAGAGTGCCCCCAAAGTATCTGAATCACAATTTAACAGCTGATCTCTGCGTAGTTCACTTGGTACCATGGATTGGAGAAGGGGCTCAAGCTGAGTGTGGTGTGGACACCTTGTGAGTTTAAGAAGAGGGGAGTGATGGGATGTAGGACCTTGTGCACCAGGAAGGAAGGAATGTGGTGACCACTGCTAACGGCTGTATCTGCACCAGGCATGGGGAAGTCAGGCGGGTCTCCATCCTTAACCCTGGGGGAGGATGCCTCAGAGGGAGGCACGTTCTTCAGGACTCATCAGCAAACCTGTGGGAGGGCAGTCTGCACCCATTCTCATTATATGCTCCTGAGCTGTGCTTTTGTGCTGCCTGGATAGAATGGCTTTGCTGTTTTTGTGTATTTGTGTCCTCTCCCCAGATTCATATGTTGAAACCTGAACATCAATGTGATGGTATTAGGAGGTGTGGCCTTTGGAAGGTGGCTAAATACAATGCCTTTATAAAAGATGTGCTGGACAGACCTCTTACTATGTGAGGACACAAGAAGGTACCATCTAATGAGGAAGTGACACCAAATTTGCTGATTCCTTGAGCTTGGGATTTTTAGTCTAGAACCATGAGAAATACATTTTGGGTGGTTATTAGACTCCCAGTCTATGATATTTTGTTATGGCAGCGCAAGTGATGACTGAGCTCTTGGACTGCAGCACAGTGACAGGGCAAGCAGGGATCGTCACAGGACAATGTGGAGAAAGCCATGGAAGAGCTTCAAAAGTTTCCTCCAGTCTTACTGCCTACACCAGCTGCTCCTCTCAAAGTCATATAAGCAAAGGATGGAAAATCTGAAGGTGATAGAAAAGGTTAAATCCACATAAGCCTGAATTAAGGAAAATCAAAAGAGATATTCAGAGAGTCACCAGTATTAAATAAAATTGATACATGAGAAATAGTTAGATATACCAAAGAAGAAATGGCAAATAAGCATGGAAAAGATGTTTGAAATCATTAATCATTAGAAAGGTGCAAATGAGTTTCACAATGGGAGACTACTACGTTCTGTTGTAATGGCTAAAATCTACAGTACTGATAATACCAAGCATTGTTGATGACGAGGAGGAACAACCAGAATTGTCTCACAGTCTCAGGTGGAAGCTAAAATGCTGTAATTGCTGTGAAAAATAGTTTGGTAGTTGCTTAACAAATCAAACACACCCTACTATTAGGCTCAGCCATTTCACTCCTGGTAGATGTATATTTACACAAAGAAATGAAAGCATGCATCTCTGCAAAGATTTGGACACAAAGTTCATGGCAGACATCTGTAATAGCTCCAAATAAAGATAATCCAAATGTCTATCAACAGACACATAAATGAACAAATACATGGTAGTATAGTCATACAATGGAATTCTAATGAGTAGTGAAAAGAAATGAACTATGCGTCACACAATTATATAGATGAATCTCAGAATAATTATGCTGAATGAAAAAAGCCAGATAAAAATAGTGTATATAGATAGTCCCTACTTATGATGGTTTAACTTATGATTTTTAAACTTCATAACCGTGTAAAAGTGATACTCATTCAGCAGAAGCTGTAGTTTGGATTTTGAATTTTGAACTTTTCCTGGATTAGCAGTATATAGGATGACACTCTCTCCTAGAAAATCCCATCATGATGAGGAAAAACAGCTGGTATTCCACAGTGCAGTATATTGCTAAGTGATGATGTTTGGTAGGTTAGTTGTAGTAAAAGCATTTATTACTTAAAATATTTTCAACTTATGATGGATTTATTGGGATTTGAGTCCATCATATATTAAGTTTCTGTATTATATGATTCTTTTTACGCAAGATTCTACAAAATATAAGTTAATTCATAGTAAAAGAAAGTAGACCAATGATTGCCCAGGGGACAGAAAAGTGGGCAGGGAGGGGTGGAGGAAGATATTACAAAGGGGCATGATGAGACTTTTGTAGATAAAAGATATGCTCAGTACAGTATCTTAGTTTGGGTGATGCTTTTGTGGATACATATATAAATAATCAAACTGTATCCTGAAAATATTTATAATTTATAGCATGGCAATTATATGCCAATAAAGCTATTTAACTTTAAAAAAACCCTCAGTAATCTTGCCTATTGCTGTGGTTGGTGTGTGACAGTGGGCAGCCAGGTCTAACTTTCAGGGCAAGCATGGTGGGGCAGCCCTTCCCACTGCTCCTGTTGCTGCTGCTCTCGGCAGGCTGCTCCCATGACCACCTTGGGGTGCCCAGTGATAAGGATAGATTGGGATATCAAGGACAGAGATACTGCAGCTACATACAGGGGTCTTTTGCTTCCAGTCTGGGGTGCTGGCCACCTTGATAATTCTGTCCTCACCTGGCTCCTCTTCCTCCCACCTCTCCCAGAACTCTGCAGAGAGGTCAAGAGCTGTGACTTGCAAGCCATGCTTTTCAGGTTTACTTTGAGGCTTCTCTAGCTGGTAGATGTATGATTTTAGATGAGTTGTCATCTTCCTAGGGCAGATAAGAAAAAGTGTCATTAACTAGGCTGAGAAGAACAAAACTTTATTGTCTCCCAGTTCTGGAGTCTGGAAATGGCATCAATACAGTTAGTTCCTTCTGAGGGCCGTCAGGGAGATGTTCCACATCTCTGCTCTACCTTTTGTTGACTTGTGGGCAACTTTGACATTCCTTTGGTTTGGCAGCATAATTTCAGTCTTCACATGGCATTATTTGTTTGTGTGTGTGTGTGTGTGTGTGTGTGTGTGTGTATGTGTGTGCATATGCGTGGGTGGTCACATGGCATTCATTTTACCAGTCATATTGGAGTAGGGTGGATCCCTACATCCTAACTAATTACATTCACAATAATCTATTTCCAAACAAGGCTGTATTCTGAGGTACTGAAGGTTAGGACTTCAATGTATGGACTTTGGAGAGACAAGAGTCTCCTATGAGAATAATATACTTGACTTTTTTGTTTCTCAGTTTCCTCACCCTGTACAACAGGGAGATAGTGCCACTTGCATTGTAGAGTTAGTATAAAGAGTCAGTCATCTAAGAGTAAAATAAAGGATAGTTAATAGGAATCAAGGTGATAGAACTTTTGCAAATGGGAAAGGGATCCAGAGATGAAGAAGGGGGAGGGGGAGAAAGGGGAGGGAAGGTAAGAAGAATTAATGTGTTATGTGCATGTATTAACTCCCTACAATGAATGTAATCATTATGCACTGTAAACACGTACTAATTTAAAAATTTTATAAAGATTCAGTCACCTAGTACATGGACAGCACTTAGAGATGTTCCTGGCACACAGCAAGCTGAGGCAAATGTTAGCAATCACCATTGTTCTTTCCCCAGTATTGGCAGATTTTGACCCTAGAGAGAAGTTTTTGTTCAAAAGCTTTACAGACTGACACCCTTTCCATCTGACCAAAAACCAAGGTTTTTACTACACATATAAAAATAATATAAACCAGCATATGCTAAATATTAACATCTGAGTAGATGATATTTCTGTGTGCAAAATAGTCATGGAAAATGCTGGAGAGAGTTAGAAAAAGGTGAAGGGGATTTGAAGCCTTTTAAAAAATTTTCTTTTAGTACATCTGGTTCTGAGGAAAATTGCTCATCTTTGGCTTTGAATTTATCATCTGTTATAATGGGGATAATATGGTTATTGTGATGATTACACAAGGCAATGTAGGTAAAACACATATCTAATGCTCCAAACATAATAGATGCCTAATGAATTTTTTTTTAAAACTAGAAGTTGTTGAGTGCTTCCAGCACAGAGGAGGCTTCCAGGTCAATTTGCCACAGCTCCCAGCACAGAGAAGGAGGCTTCTGGGCCAACTTACCACCACTCCCGGAACAGAGGAGGTGAGCCACATGGGTGCCAGCAGCACCCACCTACCCCCCATTGAAATGAGAAGTCATGTAACCAAGCCCCAGAAAGAGATTTCCAGATCATCTACAGCAATCCCAAAGGAAAACAAGATGGAACAATCTCATACTTAACCACCTGGAATCCCTAAACTAGAACAAAACAGGATCTGGAAAAAATGAAATCAGAAATAATTTCTCACATAGCAGCAGAGACTGTGCCCATAGTGCAAGACATGATTAATAAATCTAGAGAGTACACAGATAAAAAAAATAGAGGAGCTGAGGAACATGATGGAATTCCAACATAGGAAACAAATAGAATCCATAAAACAGATACAAACAGATTTCCAGGAGATTAAAAACTCCATTGAAAGTCTATGCAGCAGAATGAGCCAATGTGAGGACAGAATTTCAGATATAGAAGATAAGATTGCAATTAGTGAACAAGAAAAGAAAAATTGCATTAAAATTTTAAGAGATTATGAGAAATCAATTCATCAGCTGCTAGACGATGCAAAGAAGAATAACATAAGACTGATTGGAGTTAATGAAGAAACAGAAGAGAGAGCAGATGACATAAAAAAATGTTCACAGAAGTCATGGCAGAAAACTTCCCAAGCAGGGGAAAAGAACTTGACATACAGATAAGTGAGGCATATAGGACTCCAACTAGCCTTGATAAAAAAAACTACACATAGGCATATAATTATTAATATTCCAGAAACTCAACAGAAGAACAAAGTTCTACAAGCAATTAAAGAAAAGAAACAAATCACATACAAAGGAAAGCCCATCAGAATCACAGCAGACTTCTCAACACAAACCCTCAATGCAAGAAGAGCTTGGACTGCTTTTTATACTCTTGCAAACAGGGAAGCTTTCAGTACTGATGAGTGTTCAATCCAACATTGTTTATATTGGTTCACCTGTAATGAGAAACTTAGAGATGCAAATAGACTGCTTTGTGAAGTATGCACTCAGAGACAGTGTAATGGGCCAAAGGCAAATATAAAAGGTGACAGGAAGCATGTTTACACTAATGCTAAAAAGCAAATGCTAATTTCTCTTGCTCCTCCTATTCTCACTCTTCATTTAAAAAGATTTCAGCAGGCTGCTTTTAGCCTACGTAAAGTTAACAAACACATACAGTTTCCAGAAATCTTAGATTTGGCTCCTTTTTGTACTCTTAAGTGTAAGAATGTTGCTGAAGAAAATACAAGAGTACTGTATTCCTTATATGGAGTTGTTGAACATAGTGGCACTATGAGGTCAGGGCATTACACTGCCTATGCCAAGGCAAGAACTGCAAATAATCATCTCTCTAATCTTATTCTTCATGGTGATATTCCACAAGATTTTGAAATGGAATCAACCAAAGGGCAATGGTTTCACATCAGCGATACACATGTGCAAGCTGTGACTACAACTGAAGTACTGAACTCACAAGCTTACCTCCTATTTTATGAGAGAATGCTGTAATAAGTGTTTCTTCTGGAAGTGTTTATAGCTTTTACAATGGCTGTAATAACAATAAAAAATTTAAGACTATAAAAAAAAAAAAGAAGAGCTTGGAGTGATGTATTTCAAGCCCTAAAGGAAAACAACCTCCAACCGAGATTGATGTACCCTGCAAAACTATCTTTCAAAATTGATGGAAAAGGGGCTGGGGATTTAGCTCAGTGGTTCTACTGCCTGCCTTGCAAGTGGAAGGACCCGAGTTTGATCTCTGGTACCAAAAAAACAAAGAATCCTCAATCAAAATTGATGGAGAAATAAGATACTTCCATGAAAAAGAGCACCTGAGGAACTTCAGGAATACCAAACCAGCACTCCAAAAATTTTTAGACAATATCCTAGGAAAAGACAATGAGGATCACAACCTCAGGAAGCCCAGCAGAATGAATCCATTGGACATGACAAGAAATTAGAAGCAAAGGGGAGAGAATCCAACAAAAAGAAAAAGTCATGACAAGGCTAAGTCAATATGTATCAGCTATAACAATCTATGTTAACGGTCTCAATTCACCAATCAAAAGAAATAGACTGGGAGAATGGGTCAAGAAGCAAGATCCAACAATATGCTGCATACAAGAAATGTACTTAATTCAAAAAGAAACTCATAGACTGAAAGTTAAAGGGTGGAAAACGATACCCCATGTGAAAGAAACCTGAAACAAACAAACAAACAGGAGTAGCTATCCTCTTTGCAGATCATGTGGATTTCAAACCAACATTGATTAAGAGAGGCAAAGAAGGACACTTGTAAAGGGAACAATCCAATAGGAAGAAATGACAATCATAAACATATATGCACCAAACACTGGTGAACCCAACTATATAAAACAAATACTAACGGACATGAAAAATCAATTAAGCACTAATTCAATAGTAGTGGGGGAACTCAATACCCCACTGTCTCAATAGATAGATCAACTAGACAAAAAATAAGCAAGAATATACTAGAACTCAATCAAACTCTTGAACAAATGAACTTAACAGGTGTTCACAGAGTATTCCACCCCACAAAATCAGAATACACATTCTTTTCAGCTGCACACGGGTCGTTCTCCAAAATAGACCACATACTCGTTCATAGAACATGTTTAGGTAAGTGAAAAGAAATTGAAGTTATCCCTTATATATTATTAGACCATAGTGTGATGAATTTGGAGATCAGTAGCAAAAGAAATTACAAGAATTTCATAAAATCATGGAAATTGAACAACACACTTCTGAATAACCAATGGGTCACAGAGGAAATTAAAGAAGAAATCAGACAGTTCCTTCAATTAAATGACAATAACAATACAACATATCAGTATATATGGGACACAATGAAAGCAGTCTTACGAGGGAAATTCATAGCAGTGAATACTCATATTAGGAAAACAGAGCGAGCCCAATTAAACAACCTGATGCTAAACCTCAAGCTTCTAGAAAAAGAACAGGACAAACACAAAGCTCACACAAGGGAGGAAATTATAAAGATCAGAGCAGAAATCAATCCAGTGGAGGATAAGAGAATGATACAAAAAAATCAATGAAGCCAAGAGTTGGCTCTTCGAGAGAACAAACAAAATTGACAAACCCTTAGCCAACCTTATCATAAAAAGGAATGAAAAATCATAAATCCATGAAGTTAGGAATGAAAAGGATGAAATTACAAAGGACCCAGCAGAAATCCAGAGGATCATCAATACCTACTTCGAAAATCTATATGCCAATAAGATGGAAAACACAAAAGAAATGGACAGATTCCTAGATATGTATGAATTATCAAAGTTGAACAAAGAAGACCTAAAAATTCTAAACAACCCAATATCAATCAATGAAATTGAAAATGTAATTAAAAACTTAGCAACTAAGAAAAGCCTGGGTCCTGATGGCTTCACTGCTGAATTCTACAACACATTTAGAGAGAAACTACTGCCACTACTGTTTAAACTCTCAATGAATTTGAAAGGGAAGCAATACTCCTGAAATCATTCCTGGAAGCAAGCATCACCTTGATCCCCAAAGCAGACAAAGACCCAACTGAAAAAGCTAACTATAGGCCAATGTCACTAATGAACATAGATGCAAAAATCCTTAATAAGATACTGGCAAATAGAATGCAGAAGATCAGCAAGAAGATCATCTACCCTGACCAAGTGGGATTCATCCCAGGGATTCAGGGATGGTTCAACATATGCAAATCAATCAATGTCATACACTATATCAATAGAGCCAAGGACAAAAACCATATGATCATCTCAATAGATGCAGAAAAAGCATTTGACAAAATCCAACACACATTTATGATAAAAACTCTACAAAAAAATCAGAATAGACGGTCTCTACCTCAAACTGATAGAAGCCATCTATGAAAAACCAACAGCCAATATCATACTAAATGGTCAAAATCTGAAATCCTTCACACTCAAATCAGGAACAAGACAAGGATGTCCACTATCACCACTCCTGTTCAATATAGTTTTGGAAGCATTAGCTGTTGTGCCCAGATTTCGAGGTCCCCAAAGACCACCAAGAAGCCAATTCCGATGTAAACACACGAGGGTTATTTATTCAAGCTCAAGCAGGGACTCCCAACCGTCACCGCTGCAGCAGGTCAAGATTGAGAGCCTCGACTCGAAATCAGCAGGGGTTTTTATAGTGGTTACAGCAAGGTTCTAGATTGGCAATTAAACCTGATTGATTGTGGCTTGCGCACCCAAGCTGCAAATGGTTGCTAACTACTGATTAGCTGTTGCTAGGGGATGGCTGAACACTATCACATGCAGGTGGTCAAAATACATCTTGTGGTTTTTCTTAGAACTGAAATTTATGCCACCAAATTTTAGAATGGAGTCACTTAGGTCTCACATAGCCATGACAATTAGACAAGAGAAAGAAATAAAAGGAATAAAGGAATAAAGATCAGAAATGAAGAAGTCAAATTGTCATTATTTGCAGGTGGCATGATACTTTATATAGAAGAACCCAAGAACTCCACCAAAAGTCTTCTAGAGTTAATAACTTAATTCAGTAAAGTAGCTGGATACAAGGTCAACACACAAAAATCAATAGCTTTCCTCTACATGAACAACAGACTCACTGAGAAATAGAGCAAACAATTCCTTGCAAAATAGCATTCAAGAAACTGAAATACCTAGGAATCAACCTAACAAAAGAAACCAAAGACCTCTTCTCTGATAACTATAGCACTCTGAAAAGAGACATTGAAGATGATATCAGAAAATGGACAGACATCCCCTGCCCCTGGGTAGGAAAGATTAATATAGTGAAAATGGTCATACTTCCAAAACTGCTACATAGATTTAATGCTATTCCAATTGAGATCCCAGCAGCATACTTCATGGACCTTGAGAAAATCTAAAAATTCATTTGGAACCAGAAGAGACCCAGAATAGCAAAAGCAATTCTAGGTAACAGAGACATGGCAAGGGGTATCACAATCCCCAACCTACAACTATACTACAAAGCTACTGTGATAAAAACAGCATGGTACTGGCAAAGAAACAGACCTGAGGACCAGTGGAACAGATTAGAAGATGCAGAAACAATGCCAGACATACTCAGCTGTCTCATCTTCGATAAAGGAACCAAACACCCTCACTGGAGGAAAGATAGCCTCTGTAATAAATGGTGCTGGAAAAATTGGGCTTCAACTTGCCAAAGATTAAAACTAGACCTATATCTCTCACCATGCACTAAACTAAAATCAAAATGGATTAAAGATCTAAATATTAAAATAGAAACTCTGAACCAGTTGGAACAGAGGTTAGGTAGAACCCTTGAAGACATTGGTGTAGGAAAAGATTTTATGAACAAAACCTCAGTTGCCCGTGAACTAGCACAAACAATCAACAAGTGGGATCTCTTCTTATTGAAAGGCTTCTGCACAGCAAGAGAAACCACCAGCAGTGTGAAGAGACAACCCACAATGTGGGAAAAATCTTCACCTGCTCTTCCTCCAACAAAGGTCTACTATCTCGAATCTATAAAGAACTTCAAAAGATCAGACCTCCCAAATTTAAAGACCCAATCCAAAAATGGGCATCTGAAATGAACAGACATTTCTCAGACAAAGAAGTAGAAATAGGAAATAAATACATGAAAAAATGTCCAATATCACTGGTCATTAAAGAGATGCAAATGAAAACAACACTGAAGTTGCACTTCACTCCAGAAAGAATGGCTGCTATCATGAAATCAACCAATAACAAATGCTGGCAGGGCTGTGGGGAAAGAGGAACCCTGCTCCACTGCTGGTGGGAGTGTAGACTGATGCAAGCACTGTGGAAATCAGTATGGAGATATCTCAAAGAACTAGGACTGGAAGTCCCATTTGACCCCGCTATTCCACTGCTGGGGATCTTCCCCAAAGAATTAAAAGAGTCATACCACAGTGATATATGTGCACCCATCTTCATAGCAGCACAGTTTGTAATAGCTAAAACTTGGAAACAGCCCAAATGCCCATCAACTGGAGACTGGATAAAGAAAATGTGGGGTTTTTAATCAAATGGAGTACTACTCAGCCATAAAAAATGAGAAATTAGAGACATTTATACCTAAGTGGATGCACATTGAGGCAATACTCTTAAGTGAAATAAATAGGACACACATGTATAAGTACCGAATAGTTTCTCTGGTGTGAGAAACTGAAAGTGTAAATAAGGACTAAAATGTATAATAGGTAATGTGAAATAGGAAGATAAGGGGCAAAGGGGAAGGAAGTGGGATGGCTAGGGGAAAGGGTAGAAGGGAATGGGATTAATATGAGAAAATGGAAAAATAGGAACAAAAGCTTTGTAAATAGGGAGGAATGGAGGGGTTGAAGGGAGGGCTGGGCAAGGGTGAAAAATAAGAACCAAGAGAGACTATGTAAAGGTGTAAATTTCCAATGATGAATGTCATTATATTGTATACCTAAAATGTACCAATGATTAGAATGAATAATTGATAATGTAAAATAGGAAGAAAAGGTCCAAAGGGGTAGGGGTAGTGGGAGGGGCAGGGGAAAGGAAAGAAGGGAAAGGATAAATGATGAGAAATGGAAAAAATGAAAATAAAGTCTTTGTAAATAGGGAAGGGTGGAGGGTGTGCATGGAGGGCTAGACATGGGAAAAAAATAAGAACCAAGATGCATTGTGTAAAGGTACAATTCCCAATGAGATGTGTTGTATACCTACAATGTACCAATAAAAGAATTTAATAAAAAAAAAAAAAGAAAATGGAAAGACATCCCTTGCTCCTGAGTAGGAAGGATCAACATAGTGAAAATGGCCATACTTCCAAAACTACTATATAGATTCAATGCAATCGCAATTAAAATCCCAGCAGCATACTTCATGGACCTTGAGAAAACAATCCAAAAATTCATTTGGGACAAGAAGAGATCGAGAATAGCAAAAGCAATTCTAGGCAACAGACACACCACACGGAGTATCACAGCCCCCACCTTGCAACTATACTACAAAGCTACTGTGATAAAAACAGCATGGTACTGGCAAAGAAACAGACCTGAGGACCAGTGGAACAGATTAGAAGATGCAGAAACAATGCCAGACACACTCAGCCACCTCATCTTTGACAAAGGAGCCAAACACCCTCACTGGAGGGAAGATAGCCTCTTTAATAAATGGTGCTGGAAAAATTGGGTTTCAACTTGCCAAAGATTAAAACTAGACCTATATCTCTCACCATGCACTAATCTAAAATCAAAATGGATTAAAGATCTAAATACTAAAACAGAAACGCTGAACTGGCTGGAACAGAGGTTAGGTAGAACTCTTGAAGACATTGGTGTAGTAAAAGATTTTATGAACAAAACCCCAGTTGCTTGTGAGCTAGCACAATCAACAAGTGGGATCTCTTATTAAAAAGCTTCTGCACAGCAAGAGAAACCACCAGCAGTGTGAAGAGACAACGTACAGTGTGGGGAAAAATTTTCACCTACTGCCCCTCAGACAAAGGACTACTATCTAGAGTCTATAAAGAACTTTAAAAAATCAGACCTCCCAAATTTAAAGACCCAATCCAAAAATGGGCATCTGAAATGAACAGACATTTCTCAGACAAAGAATTAGAGATAGCAAATAAACATATGAAAAAGTGTTCAACATCACTAGTCATTCGAGAGATGCAAATGAAAACAATGCTGAGATTCCACTTCACTCCAGAAAGAATGGCTGCTATCATGAAATCAACCAATAACAAATGCTGGCAGGGCTGTGGGGAAAGAGGAACCCTGCTCCACTGCTGGTGGGAGTGTAGACTGGTGCAACCGCTGTGGAAATCAGTATGGAGATACCTCAAAGAACTAGGACTGGAAGTCCCATTTGACCCAGCTATTCCCCTGCTGGGTACCTTCCCCAAAGAATTTAAAGAATCATACCACAGTGATTTTTGTGCACCATGTTCATAACAGCACAGTTTGTAATAGCTAAAACTTGGAAACAGCCCAAATGCCCATCAACTGGAGACTGGATAAAGAAAATGTGGGTTTTTAAAAATAAAATGGAGTACTACTCAGTCATAAAAAATGAGAAATTGGAAACATTTATAGCTAAATGGATGCACATTGAGGCGATACTCTTAAGTGAAATAAATAAACACACATTTGTAAATAGCAAATAGTTTCTCTAGTGTGAGAAAATGAAAGTGTAAATAAGGACTAAAAGGTATAATAGATAATGTGAAATAGAAAGAAAAGGGGCAAAGGGGAAGAGGAAGTGGGAGAGGTTGGGGAAAGGAAAAAAGTGAATGGAATTAATATGAGAAAATGAAAAAATGGAAACAAAATCTTTGTAAATCGGGAGGGATGGAGGGGTTGAAGGGAGGGCAGGGGAATGGGGAAAAAATAAGAACCAAGAGAGATTATGTAAAGGTGCAAATTTTCAATGATGAACTCATTATATTGTATACCCAAAATGTACCAATAAAATAAATTTTTTTAAAAAATAGAAGTTGTGCTATGGGCAAATGATTAAGAACAAGACTGTGGCCGGGGATATAGCTCAGTGGTTCTACCGCCTGCCTCTGAAGCACAAGGTCCCGAGTTTGATCTCCAGTGCTAAAAAAACCCCCAAGACTGTGGCTTTTAAGCAGAGCAAAATTGGGCCTGTTAGTTCAGTAATTCTGCATCTGAGTACAACAACAGCTAGTTTCCCAGTGATGACTTGTGGGATGTGATCAAACTACCCAAGCAACCTCCCCTGCCATTACCGTCCCTTCCTCTCGACAAGGGATTTCACGTGGAAGATGGAGCCTTCAAATATGACCCCTGGAGGGCAGTAGTGTGCTGTGTGCGACAAGGAGACAAAAAACAAAACAAGACAAGCCCAACCCTCTGGGCTTCCTCTAGATACTTTTAATCTGTGAACTCCCTATTCTAAACTTCAGGATAGTTATTTCTTTCATGGTTTCAGATACATTGACAGATTGCCTTGAAGAATGTGTGCTTCTAGCTTACATAGACACTAAGCTCTTCATGAAGACCCAGGATACTGATGTGTTTGAGGAAATGGGTGTTTTTATTAAATATATTTTGGTTGAATGTTACTATATATATCACATTTAGATCACTACATTTCACAGAAAATATACTCAGACATATCTAACATGAGAATTATAATAAACATCATTTAAGATTTCTTTGATGATTGGGATGGCTCTTTAGTGTCTTGGGTCTCATCGTTAGTGTCAGTTGCTCCTCTTCTTGCCTCAATTTCTCATCTTTAAGATTGTCATAAGTAAGTGAGAAAAGCAGGTGAAGTGCTCGTCATCAAGCCCTAAACATTTTGTGGTTCCAGCTGCCGCATGTCCTTCCTATTTGGGTGGGAGACAAGGCTTCTCCCCAACAGCGGAGGTCAAAAGGAGGCAGATGTTTTTTCTACTCTTTGCCCCCTGGCTGCTAGAGTATAGGTTCATGACCAGGTGTGGCAAGTTGGATGTTCGTCCTGGGGTTGGTGTGACAAAGACCCAGGGCCATGGGGACAGTTGCTGTAACCGCAGATGGGAGGCTCTGGGCACAACGGCCAGTTCCTGGGATCAGCAGAATCCAGCAGGCTGTTGGTGAGGTTCTGCCTAACTTAGTTTCTGTCCAAGTCAGTGTAATTTTCCCAATGATTCCATGAATTAATTTGTATCTTTCCACTAAATCCATGTTTTATTTACATTAACCAGGAAATCTGCAACCAAATACACTAACGGTGCAAGCTTCAACTTTTAAGTTTTTAGTAAATGTACAGAATTACTGGTTAGAGGATTCTGGCTGGTGGGTTATAGTTTCTTCTGAGTTTTATTCCATAATACAATAGTGACTGTGAAAGGCAACCTAAGTAACTCAATAAAGGGAGAGTATTTTTATATGACAGTAGAGATAATACATCCTAGGCACAGAAAGTAGTTGTGAGCTGAGGACCAGGGTCCATCAGAGAAAGGCTGTGGCTGCCTAGAGGAGCTAACTATGTCCTCAGTGGCTTCCCCTTTGTTCAGATTTGGAGGCTGCACCCACGCCTGCTTTCCCATGGGACCAGTCGACTTCCTCTCTCAGACCCACATCTGCTCCAACCTTAAATGAGACTGTGTGAATGCCTCTGAAATCCACTGATAAGAAAGCAGTAGAAACATTGTGTATGCACATACACTTATAGACATGCTTCTTTACCAGAACACGGATTCCTCAGCATGAATCACACAACAGCATCATATGGCTACTAACCATTGTATCAGGAGGTAAATACCTTCTTTTCAGATAGTATGAGAAGGATCATTTGCTCGGTTTCTAGATTGAAATGTCATCTATTTTTGAAATATGTTATGGTGACTTAAACCACGTAACTAAAAACAATCACCCAAAACAGCCCAACAATAAAAACAAAACCCTGAACCACTGCTACCTGCTTCTCCAAAATGATCTTATTGCCTGATATCAAACTCACTTGGACCATTTTCTTGGTGGGAAAATCTTTATTTCCTCATCATGCCCTGCCCCCCAGAGACCCTGATGGGGAATGAAGTGGTCAGGGAAAATAACTCCCTGAGACATGCTCATGAGCATGTGCCTGTCACCCCAGACTGCGGAAAGACATTTGCATCTGTATTCTAGGTTGATGATAAAACCATCTTATAACACTGGTTAATTATGCTGGGGTCCAATTGTTTATTATGTTAAAAAAAGTAGGGTTTGAAGGGAGGTCTGAGATGAAGAGACTGGTGATAAGAGAAGATTCAATTTATAGCTTTTATTACCAGTAAAATCTGAAGCCTTGCAAATTCTCAAGGGTGCCCAATTATATAAAACCAAGGTAATTTTTCTTGCATCATCAATATTTATAAGCCACTTGGCTGACCATGTTGGGACACCTACGTCTTGAAGCACATGAGGAATCTGCTATGTCACATTTATAGTATTCTATTCTGTAAGATGCTTCAAATTTCACATTTGTAATGTTAGCTTTAAAAAGATAGAATGAGATAAAACCTTTAAAAAAATGTAGGCAGCTCAACCTTTTAAAAGCCCCTCTTTGAACTTAAGATAATGCTTTTTGCATAATAGTCTTTCTCCTTAATCCTTGAACACTTCCAAACTTCCTTTAAAGTGTTAATGACTGCTTTCTATGCCAGAAACAAACCTTGCTGGGCTCCCTCTTCCCAATTCTGCCCTGCAAACTTCCATCCTAACACGCATTTGGATATCTTAAACAGGGTGTTATCTTGGAAAACTAAAAAAAAAAAAAAAAGGAAAGGAAAAACATAGCGAACAAAGTCTAACAAAGAGGATGGATTTAATATCATGATATAGTCGAGAAAAACAGGCTACTCTTTCTTGCATGATTAATATTTACAAGACACTTGATGAGCCATTTTGAGACTCTGCTGTTTGTTGCCTGCAAAGTTAACAGCTGGGTCATGTTTATGACTTTCCACTCAATAATAATTTGGAGTCCAGGTTTGGATTTTCTGATTTGCAACTTAGAGGCATGCTTTCTTCCAGGTATCAGAAAACTGTTAAGTAAGAAAGAAAAAAACATGGCAAAGAAATCATATATCTATTTTTTCTTCTTTTTAACCCATTTGGCAAGCAAAATAATTCTATTTGGATGATAGTTTTCTTAACCTAAGATCTTGAAATACCTAAGATCTTAAAATACCCTGTGGACCAGAGTCATAGTTAGCAGCCCATTTTCACAGAACCCCATCCTTCCAGGCGTTGAAAACAGCTTTGTAGTAGGACATATTGTTGAGTTTTGCACCAAGTCTTTTTGAATCCTCCAGCCTTTGACAGCATGATGCATTGGGAATGACATGGACTGTACAGGTTGACCAAGCTGTGTTCAAATTTTGCGGCTCAGTTAAATGCTCTTGGGCTTGAACTCATGGAAAATTGGCTTATTGTCTGGTAAAATGGGTAAAACAATGAATGCTAACTTCACAGAACTGTCTCAAAGATTAAACGAGAATACTGATAATATCTAAATTCATGAAGGAATTTCCACTTGCCAGCCACTGACTGAGAGTTTTATCAACATTTCAGGTCACAGATCAAGCTCAAGATCAAGTGTACATAGAGACCTGAGTGCGGTGGTGTCCTGGCTACTGGGGAGGCTGAGGTAGGAGAATCACCTGAGTACAGGAGCTTGGGGCCAGCCTGGGCAACATCGAGTAATCCTGTCTCCAAAAAAAATAAATAAATAAAAAGACTGTGCATATGGAAAAGCTGCTGCATGATTTTAGCCAGAGAAATGTGACTGTATTCCTCCATCCTATTGTTGTAAGAATGATTTTTAATGGGAACATAATAGCCTAATGGACAAACCTATATACTTTGGCACTTCTTTATAATTGAAAAGCATTTAGATTGTTTCCATTTTTCTCTTATTTTAATATAATTATTAATAAAATGATTATTTTGCTATTTAATATCTTACACTAAAGTGAATATTGTGCATTTTAAAAATTTCACCCTTGTTATAGAAGACTGGAAATACAATTACTATGTCAAGGGATATGAACATTTTAAAGCCAATTTGCATGTTCCAAATTAGTTTCCCTAATTTATTGATCTCATCCCAATGTTGCCAGAATGAACATTATAATTGAATCTTTTTTCTAGTTGATAGGTCGACAATGGTATTTTGTTTTAATTTCAGATTTTAAAATTATTAATGGATCGAACAATAAAATACTAACAATTTGTATTCCTTCCTTTGACAACCTTTTATATCTTTTTCCTATTTATTGTTTTAATATTTTCCTTGTTAATCCATCAGAGCTCTTCATAACAAGAATATTAATTTATTCTTGCAAAAAATTTATACCTTGCTGTCTTTTAATTCAGTTTATGCTAAATTTTAAGATTCAGGAAGTTAAAGTTTTATGAACCAAAAACATATCAATCTCTTTTCATTAAGACTTCTTCTATTGTTTTCATATTCTGAAAGCCCTTTGCCTTCCAGAGCTCAGGATCATAAAGTGCTTTCTTCTAAGTTCACTTTTAGTTTGAGATTTTTCAATTTAATTCTCTGGTCAATCTAGAATTGGTTTTGATGTATGGTATGAGAAGAGAAAGAGAATTTTGTCTGACTGAACCACAAAAATAGAGCCATATACCTGGATCCATGAAAAGAAAGGAACAATGACATTTAAGGCAAATGTCCAAGGCCAAGAGACCAGTGAATGAATTTTCTCCCTGGAAACATTACCTTTACAAAGGAAAGACACTTAGGAAACTTTTATGTAGCCTCAGGTTCAGTTTAAGATTTTTTTTAGCACGGGAGTTCTTGTCTTTTTTTCCCCTACTTACGCAAGACATATAATAATTACTTTTACCATATTTCAGAGTATTTCTTTTGCCATATGAAGAATTTGAGCACATTCCTCTCTTGCCACACATGCATACACTACTCATCTGGCCCCTCCGTCACCTCCTAAACCTAGTGAAAATAAGGTGCTTACCTCCAGGTGAATGAAGAGTATATAGTTGTGATACAAAGGCCTTGCTGGGTTCATTCACTGCCACGTTGCAATTTAAGACCTCAGGAGAGGATTCTGATTGAGATTGAAGCACACACATAAATAAATCCCCAGGCAATGCTTGATTTGAATAGATATATGCGAGTTGGGGACAGAATTGACCAGATGCTGGAACATATGATAAACACAGAGGATCATGGTGTGGTATAAAAACCAGGCATTTATATGGTACAGCTGGCCATGCATAATCTTCCCCTAATTTATAAGGCAGGAGCATCTGCTCTCTTGCTGCCTCTCTTTCCAGTTTTCCAACAGCCTTATCCTTGAGCCTCTCATTTAATTGAGCAGCCCCACCATGCAGGAGGAATGAAAGGAGGGTCACCACCGGGAAAAACAGCATGGCCCAGGGGAAGAAAGGGAGAAAGGCTTGGGGTCTTGGTCTTCTCCTAGATTTCTGGTCTCTTCCTGACTCAGCCTTCTCTTTTGGACAGGGGCATTTTGAAGCCACTCTTTTACATGGAGCTTCTTGGGCTGCCATCTCTGAGTAGAGTCTTTCTCTGTTAAGAGAATTTTCTGTCTGTCCTTTAATCTGAAAGGGGAGAATTTAGGCCCAACTAAAGTCTCATTCTGCTTTTAGTTAGGGCTGGTATTGGTTTCTGTTTAATTCAAATCCTTGAGTACTTACTAGAGATGACACAGGCAACAAGGCGGGCAGGAGCTCTGATGCTCTCTGGATCCCACACTCCCCCTCCCTGTAACCCTCCCGGAGGCCCTCTCTCTCCTCACTATTCCTCTCACCATTTTCTGTTCAACTTCCTGTCTGAACAGGAGGGGTGGTGAGAATGCCCTGGACTCCATTACCTGCTGGACGAGGCCTGGTTTGCCGCAATCTCTCTATTTAATCCCGTTACTCAGTGGGGGCTTAGAATATTTGCATTTTATAAAAAGGTTTCTAACACTGATGTTAAAAGACTCAAAGGAATGAAAATCTTAGTGGTGTAATTTTATCTTCTGGAGTCAGATAGGTAAAAGAATTTAAAGAGAAGGACCATTTTATTACCTTTCAAAAATACTATTTTGGAAGAAATCCATTGGTCTAGGGATTAGAAGAAGTTCGTAGTCTGTATTCTGCCATTAATATAACCTTGTGATATTGCTCACACTACTTAGCCTCTCGGAGTCTCTAGAACTTTACAGTGGAGACAAAAAGACCTCTACCTCATTTTATTAAAATATCTTTTAATGTATAAGGCATAGACAAATATTAGTGACTACAATTAGATCTATGGACATGTGGTATATTAGTGCTATCAGTAAGGTGACCATTTAAATTATCCAAGCCAGAGAGAAGAAAGGGAGGACTGGATAGTTTTCTGGGATAATATAGTAAACTATCTGGGGAAAACCTGGGCAGATTGGTTTGCTTGCTATAAAAGTCTCTAGAAGCTGTGGAATTTGTCAGAAAAAAAAGTGGAGTCACTTATGTTGACCCAAGGGCTGGGTAATGAGGAAGGGTTCTCACACATGATTGCCTGATAGTAACTGTCACAAAGCCTCACCCTGCGCCACAAAACATTGCACAAGAAGTGCTTCTGCAAGCACATTTGCCCAGCAACTGTCTGGAGAGCCTTAGAATCGTGCTCCTCTTGTTATTAATTCTTGTGGCCAAGGATTATTATTTCAAAATCTCTTATGTAATCCTCATTTTGCCTTTAAAAATTTCCTCTTGTCTCAACCTCTTTAAATACATGCATAAATAGAATATATTTTCATATTGCAATGCCATTCTATTTCCAAATAAACATCATTCTTTGGTGAATCTCTCTTTGATTGTTATTTGCATTCAAAAAGCCACCTCTGGGGCCAGCCAGGGATTTAGCTCAGTGCCTCCAAGCGCAAGGTCCGGAGTTCGATGCCCAGTATCAAAAAAAAAACACAAAAAAACCACCTCTGTAATTGCTCATTATATCAGCTTCATCTTTGAATATAACAGTACCCCTAAGAGAGGATACAAAAAAATTAAAAATAAACAACTTTTCACTGATATGTTAAGTATTTGAGGAAACCATTCACATTAAAGATACTCAATGACTGCAAGATGTATTCAATGACATTTTAATGCTGTCCTTTGCTCCAGAAACTTGTTGGCTATCCATATTCTCCTCAGCCTTTTGCCTTCCCTACCAAATGGTATTGATAGTGGTATAGCAAAGACTCATGCTCAGTGGGTGAGATCATTACTGCAATGCTTTGAGTATAGGGTCAGGGAAAAAACTTTGACTCTGTTGAGCCCTTCTCACTCCTCCTGTAACTTTGTGTCTCCATTTGAGGGCTGTCTTTGAACGTCCACGATCTTGCCACCAGATTCTGCTTATTCATTCACCATATTCATTGATGGTGCCCCGGGTTTTAGAAAAATGGCCTCCCAAACTACTAGAACCATTTGACACACTCAGCTGGTAGATCTGAGTCAGAAAGTCTTGGGTGGGCACTGGTGACCTGTGCATTTAACCAGGCTCCTGAGTGATTCATGTGATCACATGAGTATGAGACACAGGGATTTAATCAATATGAAAGTAGAAAGATGCTCTTGTGATTATTTAAACCAGTGGTTCTCAAAGTGTGGCTCTCCAACCAGAGTTCAGCATCACTGGGGACTTGTTAGAAATGCAAATTATTGACTGCACTGAACAGGAACTCTGGAGGTGGGGGCCCAGCTGCCTGTGTTTGAATAAGGCCCCCAGATCCTTCTCATTTGGCTAAAATTCCAGAACCACTGGTCTAACCCTTGCCTGTTAACCTCCATTTTACAGATGATGAACACTGGCCCTTTTGCTCTCACTTTGAGACCTGGGGTACTGAGTTTAGGGAGTGACAGGTGCTACAATTCTGAAGTGATTGTGAGCAGGGTGGGAAGTCAGGTGGTCAGGGGCTATTGAAGTCTGGGCATCCATGTGTGGTCCTCAAGTCCCTCTCCTACTCCAGAGGGAAGGTCTTGTCTTTAGAAAAGGGCTCATTTGCCAAGGAAGCTGCTAAAAAAGTAAGGCGTCTGAACAGCCAAGCCCTGTGGTAAACCAGCGCCTGGGGTTAGTAGTGACTCGGCACCTAAGAAATCCCCTGAGCCATCAAGAAGCCCCAGTTTCCTCTAGAGAAAGATATGCTTTACTCTCCAGCAGTTTCAGCTCTGCTTCTGGTGGTCAGTTCTTGCTCATTCTCAGGGCGGCTGACATAAGAGTCTTCTAGTCAGCATCGCAGAAGAGTCATCCGAAATGGTCACCTGTGGGCAGTTAGTGCTGGGCTTTAATCACACGTCTCCTATCCCACAGGTGGGGGAGAGTGAGGCTCAGCAGACTGCTCCCCATCCCTGCTACACCCATCATCCATGCTCCCGAACTCAGAAATCCAGCTGGATGTTTCTAGTGTTCAAGTGCAATATGTGCCGTCATTTGTTTGATGTTTTAATTTACTCAATTGTACAAATAAACTATTTTAGAATAGTTTCAAATTGGCAAAAAATAATTGTGAGGCTTGTAGAGAGTTCCCATATACCCTACACTTGGTTTCCCCATTGATACTGCTTTACTTTAATAGGGCACACTTGTATGTAAAATTTTAGATGCATAATGACCTAAAATGCAAACAATATTATTAACTAAAGGGTTTTTTTTTTTAATTCCAGTTTCCTTTAGTTTTTACCTAATGTCTTGTTTTCTGTTCCTAGATAACATATTAACGTTAATTATCACATTATATTTGTAATAGACCTATTTTCGGTCTATTATATGATGAGCAGATGTATTAAAGTTTTTGTTTCTGCCTCAAGGACCCTTTTTCTACCAGCATCAAAGAAATGTTGACAAGCTAATTAGCTCCCAAGTAGGATAAGCGATTGGACTTCTTGAAATTCTTGATATCTTTTTTTGTTGTTCAATTAAAGTATTAAAACATTATATAAAATATACTAAGTTTGTAAATATTTAAGGTAATTCAATCAAATTGTAAAAGCTTTCTTTAAAATGATTGTAAAAAGTTTCCAGTTTTATAGACAGAATAATAAGGTTTATGAGTTAAATTTGAAACTCAAGGAATAATAAGAGATTTGAATTTATAATTTTTATAAAGTATTAATTGTTCACCTAAAATGAACAGTGGCCCAGAGCTACTGTTAAGGATGCCACAAAATTCATATACATGATACTGAACCAGTGTTTGGTTGTTGTATTGAAACTTGTTCTATAAATAAATTTACTCAAAAAAGTGTTTATGGTCAAGAATGACCAAGCTGTACTGCCCTAAAAAGTATTTACACTTTAGCACAAAATGAGCAACCTTATGCAAAGGATGAATGTCTAATAGAATTTTGACACCAGGATGGGACTAGTGTTCCTTAAGTCACTTGTGAGACAAGTGCCCACTTTGTTTTGTTTTGTTTTTTTTGGTACCAGGGATGGAACTCGGGTCCTTGCTCTTGTGCAACAGGTGGCGAAACCACTGAGCTAAATCCCTGGCCCTTAAGTGCCTACTTTGAAGATTCGAAGGATGAAACAAAGGCCTTCTCAAGGGCCCTCTACCCTTGTCTCTGCTGCATCCTTAATATTTAGAACTGACTCACCTTTGGTGATTGAATGAGTTAGTGATGATTTTAGCTAGTGCCAGCTTTTTGTTCTAGAAAGATCCCTCTGGCTGTAATAGGAAAATTAGAAGAAAGGAAGCAGCACTAGATAAAGACCAAGCAGGAAGTCTATGGCAAGCCTGCCTTGATAGTACACACAGCTAAGGCTTCTAGGATTTTGAACCAACATTTCACTCTCTGCAAATGGTCTCATTCTGGAAAACAGCTGCTGGCTTATAATTAGGTCTTGAGAGAGGGAAAGCCTGAATAGGGAATGCTGTGTGATCGTGTGGCCTGAGATCCCACCACGAATGGGTGCTCTCTGGACTGTCAAGCCATGAGGCAGAAGGACCATCTCATGACCGGACCAATCACATTCTGTGGAACTTGCATAAAGCCAAATAGATTCCATCATTTTGACAAGTGAACTGGCTAAGTGTATATGCAAAACTAAACAACTCCCTGGTTCTTCAGAGTTGGCCAACAGTCCTCTGGTTGGCATGCAACAACTCTACCCTGTCATTTTTCTATCCATCTGCAGCTCTTATCAACTAACCCAAAAATTTCAAAACAAGTGACTCAAGATCAGAGAGAGGTACTCTGCTTGATTCTTTAAAATTTCCCTCCTGTGTTCCCTGTCAGAACACACCTGGGGCCTGCCCTTCAATATGTGCCAGAATTGCAATTGCTATTCTCAAATAAACACTTCCTTTGTTTATATGATAGCCTGGTTCTTTTCTGGTTTAAGGTGCAAATAGGCTTCAAGATGTTGAGAATCAGTGCACCAAGTGACACAATGAATGTGTGATTTACTCAATCTTCCCAGATGCACCAGTGTTGTCCACACATGCTCATGAGCAAGTGCTATGCAGCAGGAATGTTGTTCTGCATGGCTCAGCCCTGGCTTTCCTCTCCCTGGGGCTGACTGGCTGCTCCTGTGTGAGCGCTGTGTCAGCCAATGGCAGCTGCAGCCTGCAAACATCTTGCCTGCTAGCATGTCTTGGAGGGGGCAGTGATTTGTCCCCCATGAAGCAGGTGACTCTAAATTTGGTTTGGCTTTCATAGCCCATCATGGTTTTGGGAGGTCCTGCACTGTGGGCTTGTTGAATGTTTCATTCATGGTAACATTTCATAATACAACACTTCCTGGTGCTCCTCTCACCAGGAAGCCAGTTTCTAACACGTAAGGAGCCAGCAACACACTCCAGCACTCTCTCATTGAGCTACATCTCCGCTCCTCTTTGTGTCTTTGAGGAGTGACTTCAGACTAGACCTGTAGGCTGTTGTATAGATCAGAGGTTCCCAACCCTCAGGCCATGGACCATTATCAACCTGGCTGCACAGCAGGAGGTAAGCAGGAGGCCAGCAGGTGAGCAGCAAAACTCATCTGTATTTACAGCTGCTCCCCATCGCTGGCCTCCTGTGAGACCAGCAGCTATATTAGATTCTCTTAGAAGCCTGAACCCTACTGTGAACTGCACATGGGAGAGATCTAGGTTACATGTTCCTTATGAAAATCTAATGTAATAATAATAGAGATAAAGTGTGCAATAAATGTAATGTGCTTGAAACATCTCCGTCCATGGAAAAATTGTCTTCCACAAAACTGGACCCTGGTACTGAAAAGGATGAGAATCACTGGTATAAACTATAGGTACAGTTTACTGCAAAATGATAGATTTTCAGAATGAGAGAGAACACACTTCAAGCATGAAGACTGAGTAAGTGCCAAGATGGCAGTTGCACTGAATGAGGTCGAAGGGTACATTTATATGACTGCTGGGTCTTTCTAGGAATAGTTTGTTCCTCCTCTGAAATCATTGTTCCTTTGCAAGGAAAATGAGCTGTGCTGATCTAGTTCAGAGGGAAGTAGGTCCCTGTTTACGCCTTTGGTGGTTGTTTTCCATTTAGTTTGTTTTGAGATCTTCAGGCAGTGGTGGCGAACCTATGGCACACATGCCACAGTGAGCATGTAGAGCCCTCTCTATTGACCCACAAGCCAAGTTGCTCGGGATCTTGCATGTGGGTAGCTGAAATACTTTCCAAATCTAAAAATTTAGAAATTAGAATTTAGAATTTAGAAAATTCTACATTGGCAGACAGTCTTACAAGCTATCTTACAAGCTACCTCTACTCTATACAACAGCCTACATGCCTAGCCTGAAGTCATTCCACAAAGAGAGGCTGAGGGTATAGCTCAGTGTGTTACTGGTTCCAGGACATCAGGAAATCTACAAGGAATTTTGTAGTGTTGTAGCTGAAGCAAAAGAGAACTTTGGTAACAGATTTTTACAGTTCCATTAGAGACAACTGTGTTTTCTTACTTCTCCACATAAAGCCAAATTCGAAGAATTTGATCTTTCCTATTTATGCTGGTTAGATTTTGGAAATCTGGAAATGGAGCTATTAGAATTTCAAAAAAGCTCTATCTGGAAAAATAAATTCTATAACCTACATGCAATATGTGAGAAGACAGTGAAGGGATGACAAAGGACACCAGTTGGTAGCGATAGGTCTCCCACTACCTCAGCAGCTATTATGTATAGTAGCTGTCCTCTTCCTGTGGTGCCTTGACCCCTCCCCTGTGTGACGTCATGCCAAGATGGTTGCTCCCACCAAAGAACAAACCCTTCTTCCCAGCATGCGCCTGTTCCCGCCTAGAAAGCAACCTAATACTCGCTCACCTCCTACCATCTAGTGACATCACCGGCTTCTCCATTCCCTACTCACTACCTCACTCAACCCCGCCTCAGCCCCTACAAGTCCCACCCCGGTCTCTATAAAAGACTCTCCCTGTCCCGGCCATATTGCTTTTGTCTCTCCTTTGTTCAGAGGCAGCCCGGCAGATCTATTCCCCTAATAAAGGCTTGTTGTGGCCTGGTCTGGTCTTGTTTTTTGGCTCTTTTACCTGACAGGTAGTTCTGGAAATGAAATCCTTAAAGTGTAAGAATTCTCTGCCAAATAATTTTTAGTCAATGAAGGCACTTGGGATTGCTTTGCTTACTTTGTTTGGACCATCTTATGCTTGTGAGCTGCTGTTTTCAGCTTTGAATCATATAAAATCTGATACAAGAATCAGACTAACAGATGACCCAAGTGCTATGTGTGTTGCTCTCAAACTAATGAAGTGTGAACCAAGATTTTGACTAATTATCAGCATGCATACAACAGCAAAGATCACATTAAATGTGCAAAAGGACGCCAAATGCAGTTTTACCCTTCAATAAAAAGCTGTTTGTGTCATTAAAAGCTCTGTTATTGCATTTTTCTTTTAAGACAAAGATGTCTAATGTGTGAATTGTTTTTTCTCTAAACTAAATCCTCAGAATTCAGGTTTAATTGCCGTTTTGGCACTTGGCAATAAATAAGTGAGTTTTGGGTTGCAGTTTGTGCCCTTGGTCTATACAAGGTTTACCATCAGTGCCTCAAGGTTTTTCCAGTCTCTCTCCCATGGCCTGGAATTTGGAGGAGCCCTGGGCCTTATCCACAGACTCAGAGCATATTGCATTCTCTTGAGCTGAACTATGAAATCACAAGTTCATGTGAATTTTATCGATAGCTAATGATTAAGAAAGTGAAGGAAAAAGGAAAAAAATCATGCCTTCTTTGCTATTCACATAGCCTCCCGCCACCTTTCTCTAGGCCTGCTAAAGTCTGTCTACTTTCTGCCTAATACTTCCCACAGAAGAGCTCAAATTTGGTTGACTTTGGGTCTATTTGCTTCCTGACAGTTACCTGAGCCAAAGCACACTCTCAAAGTTCTTTTCTGGACATAAGTTGTTAGCTTATTTTCTGGCCTATAGGTTTGACACATTTCTCTTCCCTCTTCAAAAGATAGCCTGAGATCACCTGAAAAAAATGGCTTGGGCAGGAAGGCAACACCCTGAAAATGTTCTTTGCCTGAGGCCTCCTCCCTTGTTTGGCTGAGGAATCTTAACAGGCTTTAAGAAAAACCCATGAGCAATAGTTTTATCTTGCAGCACTTTAGGGTGTGTTACCAGTTGACACTTCAAATCTTACAAATCTCACCCTTCTGGGTCTCTATTTTTGCCCCACCTCTGCTTACAGACTTGCCATATTTTGCCTTAGTTCATCACATTGCAAACAACCTTTTTACAAACAGTGGAGCAGCCAGCACACATTAATATTCTTTCCAATGTCTTTCACTGAAGTAGCAGAATGGATCTGCCTTTCCAGTTATTGTAGATGATAGTTTTACCAAATGATTTATGAACTCAGAAGGAGGGTCATTAACCCTATAGTCTGAAATAACTGAGTCCCCATCACCATAGGTGTCCCATTATACCAATGCCACATTTTAGGTCTTAGTTATTGCAGTGCCACAGTCCATTTCTGTATTATTTAGGTCTTCTGTGAAGAGAACCCAAAATACTCTAATTTAAATATGACTGATATTTCTTTCTTTCCAACACTGGACTAGTAAGAGGGTTCTGCTCCAGGAAATCATTCAGGGACCATAGGAGTGAAGACAATCAATCATCCGCTAGAGGTTGTAGCATGGATGGTGCAGAAATAGAAAAAAGAAGGGTGATTTAAAGGGAAACATCTTTCAGGAGAGGAGCTGCCAAGAGAACATACCAATTTCATTCATTTGTGATTGGCAAGGACTTAGGCACATGACTACGCTTAGTGCAAAAAAGTTGGAAGAATGCCATAGCTACCAGGAAGGCCCCACTCAAGAGCAAGGGCAAGAATAATTAGGGGTATGACCAGTAATCTGTCACATCAACATGAAGTTTTACCTCGTTTTTTATAATATTTATGTAGATAGGACTGCAATTTTTCAACCATGTTACTTTTGGTGGATTTTTAGGTTGTTTCAAATTTATTGCTATTAAAAGCCCTCATATATTATCTATCTATACATAGTACATATTATGTATAAAACACATTATATATGTGTGCCATATATATATATATATATATATGCCTTATATAAACATTTGTACCTTATAATTTTGATAACTGCACCCCAAATCCCCATTTGAACATGTAGTAATTTATCCTCATATTAACAGTATTGAGCATGCCTGCTTCCCCACAACTTCACAAAAATGTATTTTATTAGACTTTTCAGGTTTTGCGTTCTTTTTTTTTGGTACTGGAGATCGGACTCCGGTCCTTGCGCTTGTGCAGCAGGAGGCGAAACCGCTGAGCTAAATCCCCGGCCCTGCCTATTTATTAAATAAAAGATGGTGTCTTGTTTCACCTTGAATTTCTTTAATTATGTTTAGTAAGTTTTTGGTATTGACTGTTCTAAATCTTTGCCATTTTTTTGTTGGGTTATTGTTTTTTATTACAGATCTTTAGGAGCACTTTACAGTTGCATAATGCTTTCCCAAACAGAATTTTTGAGCTTTCCTCTACACTAAGGGTGAGGAAACTATGGCTTATGGACCAAATCTGCCCTGTGCATGAAGCTTGATTGGAACACAGGCATCCTAACATGTTCACATACTCAGTGGCTTCTTTTGTATTGCAGTGGGTGAATTGAGTAGCTTTGACTAACATTATGTGGGCTTTCAGTCTAAAATACTTACCCTTTAACCCTTTACCTAAAGAAGTGTGCTGATCCCTGTCCAGACTCATTGAAATAATCTCTGGTTTTGGCTGACACGTATCTATATTTTGAGGAGTATCCTTGGGGGTTTTTAAGTTTACCCAAGTCTGAGAAACAATTAGTTTGTCATAGAATACAGAAAGTCAGTTTCCCACTGGGCTCCGTTTTACCTCTTCTGCATTTTTCTCCCCCTTCCCTCCACATCCAACCAACCCAAAACCAAAGTCTCAAGAGAAACATAAGGGGCTTTCCAAGTAATTGTATATGGTTATACAGGCTTTGTCATATTCCTTAGACACAGTAAAGCTTTTTGTAAACAGTTAAAATTTGGGGCAAAATAAAGAAATTGACATTTTTTTGCATGTCAAAAAAGGAAATATAATTCTCTTTAGAGAACAATTGGATGCACAAAGTTATGCATAGACATGCGTGTATTTGCATAATGGTATTGTGCCTCTCTGTGTGTGTGTGCGTGTGTGTGTGTTTAACACATAAAGACACAGAGGTGTACATTTTTATTAGAAGTACCACTTGGGATCAAACCCCTGATTCAGACAGCCCAGGCTTTTGTTTCTGAGAAATGTCCCAAAGGACAAAGCTACCCTAAACCTTTTGTGAAGAAAAAAAAATAACCACTCAACAATGACTTTTACTTGTATGTCAGTCCTAAAATTAAAGGATGAATCTGAACTACCCTACTGTTTCTTAGGAAATTTCCATTTGGCTCCATGACATTATGAGATCCTCTTTAAAGGACATATTTTTTGTTTCTACTCTCACTCTTCCTCACCAAAGTATAGTAGTTCTGCTCCTAAAAACAGAAAGTGCTTTGGGGATGGCCTGCAACTGTTATGTCAGCCACTAAAAACAGCATTTATTTTCAGTGCTGCTTTCTCTCCTCATTTCTCAGAAATCTGTTTCAATGCCACACTGAATTTCAGGAAAATGCTAATATAAATAAAATTTCTCACCCTAAATGGAAATAAAGCTGATCTTCTAGATGACAAGGAAAATGTTTACATATGGTGTTGATGGCCTAGAATCTTCTTATGTGTGGATTAGAATTTCAAACTGCTTCATAACTTATAAAACGGAATTATAAAATATATAAAAAGAGTGGATAACCATTGTATATATTTCTCAAGCTTGGGGTTTGGAATTGATATTTTCTTTTAGATGACATTTTTAATGCCAAAGTTTTTTAGGGAGTAGATTTCACTTAATAGATGCATATATTGAAAATAATACTTTCTATTATGGAATTAATATTTTTCCAGAAATAGAATTTATTATTATTATTATTATTCAGAAAAAGGATTTTGTGCTCTGTAAGATTTGTGGGCTTGGACACATTAACTATAGAAGCTGATGGCCTGCCCATGGCTCATTCTGTCTGAGTACTATGCCAGTTCACTGTGTGGGAATTACATACCCAAAGCCCAATTTCAAAAGGGTCTTTGACTTATGTGTGAGCTATAGATGACCCTATATTAAACAGTGTAACTACTGAAGATGTTTTGATTTTATTAAATGGACATTACTTAACATGATGGTTAACTTTAGATATCAGTTTGATGGGGCTAAGGGATACACAGACAACTGGTAAGACATTACTTCTGGGTGTGCATGTAAGACTTTCTGGAAGAGCTTAGGATTGGTCTCCATAGACTGGGTAAGCAAGATCCATACTCAACAATGTAGGCAGGCATTACCCAGTGCCTTGAAGGCCAGAACAGAATGAAAAGGTGGGGGAAGAGTGAATTGCTTTCTTCTTACACCAGGAGATTTCTCTTCTCCTGTGCCTGGATGTCAGCACTTCTGGTTCTTTGGTTTTTGGACTCTGAGAACTAGGCCACTAGGCCACTCAGTTGTGAGCCCTTCAGCCCCAAACTGAGAGTTTCACCATTGGCTTTCCTGGTGTCAATGATCCTAAGGCCTTCAGATTCGTATTTTCTGGTTTTTTAGGTTTTGATAGCAAACCATGGGACTTCTTAGCCTCTATAATAATGTGAGCCATTTTCTGTAGTGAATCAGCTTTATACCTCTCTAGATGTCATATTGATTTTGTTTCTCTGCAGAACTCTAATACAGTTAACATTAGGAAAATCTTTGAGATTTTTGATTTATATTGCTCATTCTATTCAATAAAGATTAGTTTATCAGTCCATTTCCTCCTTAGGTTTCAATAACTCAATTTCATCACTAATAACAACTTTTTGCCATACATGTAGATTATGTAACTCAAGGGTCAATAAACTATTATCCAGGAGCCAAACACAGCTCTCAGCCTGTTTTTGTACAACCTATTATCCAAGAGTGATATTTATACCCCTAAAGATTTTTTTTAATGAAAGAAAAAGACAGAGAGAAAAATTTGCAATAGAGACCACATGGAGCCTAGAAAGTTATCTGGATGAACTGAATATGATGAGGAAACAAACAAAACAGGAAAGGCTTTAATTGTATCCCATCATTGCTTTCATTCAGACTGTATTACATCTTCCTTCCCCAGCCTTTGACCACATCACAGGTAATTTTAGTATTAAAATTTCTGGCCTATTCTCACAAATATGATCATATGATTTCTGATAAGAGTGCCAAGATCATTCGATGAGGGGAAAGGATAGTCTTTTTAAAAATGGCGTTGGGAAAATTAACTATCCACATGCAAAAGCACAAAGTTGAACTCTGTGCCATATACCAATTAATTTAGAGTGGATTAAAAATCTAGCTCTAAGATAAAAAACTTGTAGAAGAAAACAGGAACAAGCATAGATGACAAAAGAAAAGAGATATACTGGTTTACACTAAAATTAAAAACTTCAGTGTATCAAAGCACACACTCAAAATAAGAACACAATCTATAGAATAGGAGAAATATTTGCAAACCATGTGTCTGATAAGGTGTTAATACCTAGAATATATAAATAAATACAATTCAACAATAACAAAACACCAAATTTGATTTTTCAAATGAGCAAAAGACTTAAGCAGACATTTCTCCAAAGAAGATATGTGGATCAGGGGTTCTCAACCCCTAGGCTCCATCATTGAAAGTACTGTCTGAGCTGCCCATCCTGTCAGATCAGTGGTGGCATAGATTCTCATGAGAGTGTGAACTCTACTGAGAACAGGTAATGTGAAGGATCTAGGTTGCCTGATCCTTATGAGAATCTAATGCCCACTGATCTAAGGTGGAGCTGAGGCAGTGATGCTAGTGCTGGGGAGCAGCTTGAAATACAGATTAACATTAGCAAAGAGATTTGATTACACAGAGACCATAATAAATCCAATGCTTGTAGGCTCATATCAAAACCCTACCAGTGAGTGGAAGTGACAACTAAGCTACATGTGGTGGCAGGATTTATAGTGGTAAATGAGTTTTTGTCTACAAAACAGGTCAGGTATCAAAAAAGTTGAGGACCAATGCTATAAATGACCAATAAGAACATGAAAAGATGCTTAACACCATTAACTGTTAGAGTAGCTCAAATCAAAACCATGGTGAGATATTGCCTCACATCTATTAGGATGACAGGCATGAAAGAACAAAAACATGAGCTTTGGTGGGGATTTGAGAAATTGGAACCTTTGTGCAGAGTATAATATGGTATTTAGCCTCCATGGAAAACAATTTGGCAGTTACTAAAAAAATTAAACATAGAAATACCATATGACCCAGTTATCCCATTTCTGGATGTCTATCCAGAATTTAAAGCAGGGACTTGAAGAGATATTTGTATATCCACATTCACAGATGCATTATTGGCAATATCCAAAAAAATGGAAGCAACCCAAAATATACCACAGTGAGTTTAGTTTCACTCAATATCCAGGTTCTTTGATCCCAAAGAATTGAGCAGGACTCACAGAAGTAGTAAGAAAGACTGATTTATGAAGGGAATGAACACTCCTCAAAGTGAGAATGGAACAATAAGAAAACTCAAGAATGAATTTGACTCAGAGTAGCCCTATCTGCTTCAGGTTTTGAGGTATTTATCGGTCCTTTCCCAGGTTTTGGGGTCTGGAGTGCCAACCAAGGAAACTCTGTCCATTTAATTGAAAGCGTCCACTATCATGCTAGAAGGAAGCATGCTGGAAGGAGCCATAGGGAGAGCTCAAGACTGCCATGCTAATGTTATTGTAATGATCATGGGGTTACTTTGAAGTAGTTAGAGCATGCATTCCTCTGGCTCATGCCGAAGGTCAAAGAAGTGTGATAAGGGCAGATTTTTTTTAGATTCCTGTCATGATGTTAAGGAGACATGGTTTTGAGCATGCCCTTTTCATATCTAAATGCCAGAAGGCATCCTGACTGTTGTGGGTCTAAGGGCCTGTTGTCTCTCATAGTGTGGATTTCTTGCCTCACAAGTGCTCATCAACAGACAAGCAAAATACATGTATTCCATAGAGTATTTTTCAAGCTTAAAAAAGAAGAAAATTCTGATGCATGCTAACACAGATGAACCTTGAAGATATTATGCTAAGGGAAATAAGCCAATCACAGAACAACAAACATTGAATGATTCTACTGACATAAAGTCTCTAAGTAGTCAAACTCAGAAACAGAGAGTAAAGTGGTGGTTGCTAGAGGTTAGAGGGAGGGATAAATGGGGAGTTATTGTTTATTGGGTATAGAGTTTCAATCATACAACATGAAAAGTGTTCAGAAGATAGTGGTGATAGCACAACAATGTGAATGTGAATTGTACCCTTAAAAGTGGTTAAGATGGTTAAGTTTTATGTGTATTTTACAACAATTTACAAAGCCTGGAAATCTCTGGTCTAGGCTAACCCATAATCATAATCTCATTCAACTTGAACTGTGTTCTGTCTTACTCCAGATCCTGCTCTACTGCTCTCCAACTCTCAACTGAACCATGGTTCAAACACCTATAGAAATAATGGGACCTGAATTCTATTTGTTTCTTTTCCCTCCTAGACTTTCCTATATCCTGGGGTTTCCAAGGCCAGGGCTCAGACAGGGTAGATTGAAGGGAAAAGGTTGTTTTTGCTAAGTTGGTGGTATTTATTATTCTTTTGTTTGCTGTCATGTACATATTATTACACAGGCATTCAAACAGTTAGCCATTTGTAATGCACATTACAGATTTCTTGCTTTGCTCCTATGAGACTATCCATCCTGCACAATTCCTTGAGACAAACAATGCTTTCCCAGCCTTCTGATGCTGCAGAGCAAACGATTTCACAATTTAACAATTTAAGGCAACAAACATTTATCTTCTCATGTGGTTGAGAGTTGGAATTTGGAATGGATTTGCTGGTTGATTCTGATTCACGGTCTCATTCCTGAAGTTGCAGTGGAGCTGTCAACTGCAGATGCAGTCATCTCAAGGTTCAGCTGTGGCTGGAGGTTGTAAACAGAAACCCGAGCTCATTCAAAAGGCTGTTGGCAGGAAGCTTCAGCTCCTTACCACATGGATCTCTCCACAGTGCAATTCACGACCTAGTAGCTAACTTTCCCTAGAGGACTGATCTCAGACATAGAGGTAGTGGTAGAGATAGAGATGTAGAGATATAGAGATAAATATACCCAATCTCAAAAATGGCATGCTTTCACTTCTGCGGTAATGATCAGATCTGGAATAATAAAGGAGGGGGTACATAAAAGTGTGCTGGAGGCAATATTGGCATCTGGCTACCCCTCAAGTTTCAGCCCTCAGGACACTATTCTTCAATAAGCTACTCTTGAGTCCTGGAGCTCTAACACCCTTGTGTTTTGGGGTTCCTTCAAGACAGATGAAACCCAGCCACTCCACTTATCTCATAAGAAAATCATTATCCTTACCCTACTGAATGGTAGACATGCAGGGCATATTCTGCTTCTCTCCTCTCCCCTTTTCTCTCTTCTTGGGATGCTTTAGCCAAACTTTGCTTTCAGAATTCTTCATGAGGAAGGTAGGCATATGTATATGTATGTGTGAATGGGTATGTATGACTGTGCATGTCCATGAATCCAGGGAAGACAGTTATTTCTTCTAGGGGTTAAGAATTCTTAGCTCTCCCAAAAGCTCTTTCTCCAAACAACTCTCTAAAGCAATGGGGTGAGGTGATGAATCCTGGTAGCTCAGCAAGCCCGATGTGGAAATGGGACACCAGGCTGCAAGTTAGGCAGGATTTGTTTGTTTGGTTGTTTGTTTGTTTTAGCTCCTCTCAGGTATCTTGGTGAGAAGCTACAATGACTCCTATTAATTCCTCTCTTTTCAATGAACTCTTTCTCTTCTGCTTATGCAAACTGGCTGAGGGAGTGGGACAAGGGTCAAAGGACAAGTTTGCCCTCCACTTTGCAGATCTGGTGAGAGATGTCTGGCAGAACTTGGCTGCATTCTTTCGAATATGGAGGTGCTCCTCTTGTACACAAGTACTAGGTGATGGGAGAAGTTAGCCTCCACTTCCTGCTAAGTATGTAACTGAAGGAATTAAAGGATGGCATGGCCCAGGCCTCAGGTGCTGCCCTTTGTCAGAAGAGCAGACCTATTCTCAACATTTACGGAAATGAGGCAAGAGAACAAATTAATAAAACCCTTGTTTCTTGTGCCTAAACACTTAAAAACAGGCAAGTTGTTGAACCAAATATGTCCTATTCTGTCGCCTTGACAAATGGGCCTTTGTAACAACAAAATTGAAAACTTTATAAAACCTTAGTTTTAATATGACTGAAAGTTGGTGAAATATCAAACTGATTGAATTTTATTTTTATTATATATGTCTAGGGTTTCTGTTAATGGACCAGTGATGTTTACATAAGTAATAAAAATGTATATAATTAATACAATGTTATCTAGCTATTAGTATTATCTATTTATGATCTTTTTACTTAGTAACATTATTATTTATTACTTTATTTCTAATCTCTTCTTTCTATATTTCATAGTTATTTTGTCTAAATTAAGAATTTCACTTATTTTACATTCCACTGACAGTAATGACAAATTACTTCCTACTGTTGTTGAAGCTCTTCATTTTTGCTGCTTTCAATTTGGAGAAATCTTGCTCTGCTGAGGCCTACAAATTGCTTTTAAAAAATGAAACTTAGATTGGTGGTGGCGGCATCAATATTTTTATTTTTAGAAGTTTTTGCTGATTTTATTAGTAGTGCACATCAAATAACTCTAGAAAATAAAAATTTAAAATTTATTTTATTTTCCACCAAAGAACATGAGTTTGGAGAACGTTGTTCACGATGCTCTTTTAGAGCATCTTATTGTATCTACTCTAAATTAAAAACCAATGCTTTAATACCACTTGATCAGCATGCTCACTCTTTTATCTAATAGTGTTTTGTAAGTTGTGTCTCAGCAAGTTGTTTCATCTTTAGGCAGATGAAGACATTTGATATAATCCCTAAATTATTTCAAAGATTCTAACCATGACATATATGGCACAGAAAACACATCTAGTTTTTTGGCCAGAATTCTGGGTGATGCTATTTTCATTGTCTACATGTTAATACAATTTCCATAGCTTCCTGTTGATGGTGTTTTGTTGACCAACATTTCAAGTTAAAAAATTTTTAGTTCTAATTTAAACTTAAAACAAATGTCATAAAATTATCACTAATTTCAACTTTCTTGAACACCTTTTCTGTTTGCTCAGTGATATTTACAATAAATGTTTGTTACTGTGCCCTTTGTCCTTCCTGTAGGTAAGCTTGTAATATTTACTTTTTCAATTATGTAGGAGTCATTCTCTCTCATCATTACCCATTTATTTAATTATCTCAGTTTGAATTCTCTACCCTAGAAAGGAGTGCTTTTTTGCATTTAGAGAAACAATCTTACACATTGAGTTGAGCCACTATTTCATCAAACTTCAAAATCATTTTTGCAAAGCCTAGAATATTCCCACTGTTTTCTTCAACTATATTGTTATTGCAGCCAGGTAAGTATCATTACATTTGGCTAAATAGACCCATGATTATCATTTACTTATTCATTTAAAAGCATCACACTGATGTTCTCTGTTGGTGTTTGTCTTTATTAATTTCTATTGATGGCTCTTTATTCAGACTTTTCAGTTTAATAATTACATGTGTACAAATGATTTTTTATGATCCGTGATTAAATCATTTAGTAAGCAATACAAAGTCACAGGAATTCTGTCTGAATTAAACTGTGCATTTGATGAGAATATTTTTCTTGCTTATTTTCATTAATTTGACCAGTAATTAAAATTTTATTAAAGAATTTATAAAATGTAGTTTTTCTCATTTGTCAGAATTTTAAAAGTTTCACTAATAATTTCTTTGAAGAGATTCTATGTCCTTTTCTTTTACCACTTTCTCCCTTTTATATGTCTTTCACCAAGTTGTCCCATCTTTAGGCAGATAAAAATGTATTTATTTCATATTATGAAATCCACATTAATCTATTCCTACTATATGCTTGGCTGAGAGTATTCTCAATGATATAATATTAAAAATGTAACTGTTTATTGTGTTTGTTGTGACTTGATAAATAAAATATATTTTATGTATAATTAAAATAAATGTTAATATAAAATTATGAAACTGTTATAGTATTATTTTCAGAAAGTTATTCTTTCAACAAAATCTTATTAAAATAAAATGATAATTAATGGCTGTTATATAATTAATGAAATTGTATTTATTGTTAATAAAATTAAAATTAAGTCTTTAAAACAAAGTGAAACAATGTTTTGCAATTTTAATTAAATTGTATTAGATATTTTTATAAAATAACAATTCACTATTCTGGTGTTCCACCTCCCTCTATTTGTCTAGGTAAGCAACTGGTATTATCTTTTGTGATATTACATGTGGAGACATCAGAAAAAATTTTAAGAAAAAAATGAATTCACTATTGCAAGGCATTTCATAGTTATTCTGCATAACTGCTGTGCATCCTACACTTGTTTGGAAAATCTTAAAAAACTTGTTTTAAAGTATGAACAGAAGCAAGGAAATGAATGTCTCTGGAAAATGGTGTTTGTGATGTACAGATTTATTAGTTCTGTGCTATGAGGAAAGAAGAACTGGACAAATTGATTTGCTTTTTTCTCTTACTAACTACTTCTGCCTCTCAGATTATCCTGGAAATTAGAACCTGCATGCTCTAGCATAATCAGTAGCAGAAAATATTCTATACCCAGTTGTGTTTCCAGACACAAGGTAAGAGATGTAGAGAGGTGTTTCACTGTGATTTGAATAGTATTGGTCGAGAGAAATGTTTTGAGCTCAGTTATAATGTGTCAGCACATTGGAAGTGGTCCACATAATATGTACAATTTATTTTTATTGAATTAAATAATCTTTAGTAATTAGCTCATTTTAACTGAGAATGGAACTAGTGCTGGTGAGGCTGTGAAACTCAGAGCAGAAAGGAGCCTATGGGTTTTTCAAATGTTCTGGGAGCCTCAGCATATGAAGAAAATGTTTTTAAATGGTTATAGATGGTTCGATGTTCAGTTAATAAATATTTAATTAATCAACTGACATTGGAGAAATGGCTTCTCTCGTAGTACCCTCAGCTATGACATTCTCCCTATAATTATGAATTGTCCTTGTTTTATGTTAACTAAGGAACGGTCTTTGAGCTAGAGTGAGCTAGAGTCTATAGGGGTTTCAGTTCATAATTAGCTGGCTCCAAGGCAGGGTGGCATAGCAGAGAGGGATCGCAGAGAAGAAACAGTCCATGGCAAAGCAGGCAGGAGACGGCAAAGCAACAAGCAGCAGCTGCAAACCTGCCTTCCCCCTCTCCGCTTATATTCTATCCAGGCTGTAAGCCTATTGATTGGTGCCTTCCACAGCCAGGGTGGTGCTTCCATTATCCACACCCAGAACTATGCTAGTTTCAATAGGTAGACTAACTTAGTAGCACACAACTTTAATCCCAACATCACATGCTGTAGACCCAGCCAACTCTAAAAACCCCACCTGAGCACATGAGGCTTTGGGGGAGACATCTAGATACACTCCATTACAGTATCTGTCCTTTCATTGTCAAAAGGCCCGTCCTTGCCCTACCAATGGCTATTAGTTAGGATATTTTGAGTCCACTTAGGCTTCTTTGACAGAATACCATAGACTGGATCACTTAACATTTATTTCTCACAGTTTTAGAGGCTGCAAAACTCAAGATCAAACCATCAGCGATCTTGTCTGGTGGGAGTTTGGTTTTCATTGTTTAGATCACCATTTCATTGTAACCTCACACAGCTGAAAGAAAAATAATCTGTCTGGTTTCTTTTCTCATAAGGGCACAAATCCTAGTCTTGAAGGCTTCACCCTTATGGCCTAATCACTTCTTAAAGGCCCTCCTCCTAATACTGTCAAATTGAGGGCTAGGATTTCAGCATATGAACTTTGGGAGACAGGCAACAACATATTTTACTTTTCCCCTGAGTCCCTCATTTATAAGTTAAATCTCTACTATATGTTAAAATATATATTGAATATATGTAGATATATTTTATATTAAGTATATATAATTGAAATATATATTAAATACATGTACAAACTTATTCAGTGAAATATTACTACTCCCAGAATGGCTAAAATTAAAAATATTAACAATGTCAAATATTTACAAAGATGCAGAACACGTAAAATTCTCTTTTATTGTTGACTGGAATATAAATGAAACAATCACTTTAGAAAAATGTTTCCTGGTATTTACTAAAGTTAAACATACTTAAACCCAATGACATATTCCTGGCTATATATGCAACAGAAATCTGCATTGTATTTACCAAAAAAACAAACATAAGAAGGGTTTTAGAAGCTATTTGTAATAGCTCCAAACTAGAGGACACTCAGTGTCCATTAACAGACTACATGAATTCCATTATAAATATACAGCATGTCTACTTTCCCATAACTGGACACATTACCCAATGCCCACAAATTAAAGGAGGAGAGGTTTATTTTGGCACATGATATTTAGATGATTCAGTCCATAGTTGGCTGGCTCCAAGACAAGAAGGGCATGGTGGAATGGTCAGGTGGAGCAAAGCTGCTTACATCTTGACAGCCAGGAAAGAAGAAGGGAAGAGCTATGGAGAGACATATACTCTTCCAAGTCACCCCAAGTGACATGCCTCTTCTGACTAGGCTCCACCTCCTAGCACATTCAGCTCCCAAGATCCAATCACCTTCTAAAAGCTCCAACCTCTGAAAACATAAGCCTTTCGGGACATATTCTAGATCTAAACCATAACACAATGAAAATCTACATGTTAATTGAAAAATGAGCTACTGCCATGTGCTGCAATAATGATTTCATAGACAGAACACTGAGTGAAAGTAGCCAGATGCAAAAGACTACTCTCTGGGGAAATATGAGGTAGGAGAGTTCTACAAAGAAACATTCTGAGTGTTGGAAGTGGGACCTGGAGTAGTCCCTGTTCATTTGCGATTGCATTTTCCCAGCTCTCTTACTTGTGATTAATGACAATTTGAAAATATTAAGTGGAAATTTCATAAATAGTTCATAGATTTTAAATTGCTGTTCTAAATAGCAGCATAATGAAATCTCATGCTGCCTGACCCTGTCCCATGATTGTTCCCTTTCTTTAGCCTATCTGTGCTATATATCTTGAGAGAGACAAAGATCGCATTTACATCCTTTTATGACAATATATTTTAATCATTCTATTTTACAGTTAATTATTGTTAATCTCTTACTAAGTCCAATTTATAAATTAAAGTTTATCATTGGTTTGTATGTACAAGAAAAAATATAGTTGTCCATATATTGGGTTATTATGAGCTATGGTTTCAGGTATTCCCTGGGGGTCTTGGAACATACTCCACATGGGTAAGGAGAGCCTCCTGTATGTTAATCTGGGCAGTTGCTACAAAGGGAAATATATTTGTAAAAATTTCACTTGTGTTTTTAAGATGTGTGTGCTTTTAAGATGTGTGTGCTTTTCTACATGTGAGCTACAATTTAATTTAAAAAGGAAAAAAATGGATTTGATATAATGTACAAGGTTTTTGGGAGCTAGAGGCACAGAGAAGCAGATTTGGAGGCTGACCAACCAGAAAGAATGTCCCCCTGTGTCACAGACTATTGGAGGCCCTGGTATTGCCGCTGGGAACAGCTATTGCAACTTACCCTCTTAGAGCTCTGTCACTAAAACTGTACCCACAGCTGGCTCCATGCCACTTACCCACCACTCAGCACAGACATTTGCCCCTTAGCTGCAAGGGAGGCTGGGAGAGAGGGGAGATCTGCTACTGTGTCATAAACTGGGAGATTCCTCAAACATCAGAAGGAGGTTCTGATAAGAAGTCTCCTGCAAGAACAACAGATGTCTGTATGGGAGAGGTGATTCAATTAGTCAACCAGTTCTTGCAGTGTGCCTGTGTGGTACCAGCTACTGTGCTGGTGAAGAAAATTGATCCTTGGGGGCTGATTTCCTATTAGATTTCTTGGGTTTTCCTCACTCAGTTGCAGGATGGAAAAGGAATGTGTGCATATTCAGAGTGCAGGCACTGAGAGGTTAGGCTCAGACCTTAGTATTTGATGAATTCTTTTCCTTTCCAGACTGATATGAGTTCACTTTTTCTTTCGTAGGGTAATAAAAAGTAAAAGTAATGATCTCAACTTTCTGTCCCTAAAAGACTTGATATGTATGTCTTTTAAAGATGAACTTGAACTCTCAGACTACTGTGTGCATTAGTGGCAGTGAGTCCTAGCTTATGAAGGCCTTGGCTGCTTGTGACTATCTTGCTTCTACAGCTCATTCTTGCAAAACCATTGATGGCCCACTTATGCCTTGCAGTTGTTTTGAGAAGAAACAATGAAAACAAAATAACATTAATTAAACAATGCAAAGGCTATTTACACAAATATAAAAGGGAGCGATGAAATCAGGTATTACCCAGGCTTCAGGCAGCAAAGAAAACTTGTTCTTAGTGGGCATTTGTATTAATGACTCATCTGAAGAACCAATCTTCTTTATAACTATGCAATACATTGGAAAGCAGGGCCACTGATTTGCTATAAAGCTTTCTTCTCAAACAAGGAGATGGCATGTTATGAGCCTGCACCAGGAGGTGCTGTGTGTGTGTGTATGAGAGAGAGAGAGAAAGAGAGAGAGAGAGAGAGGAAACATTTGAAGCAAGTACTGAGATGGGGTCCAGGCAGTAGACTTGTGTTCACTAGCACTATCCTGGCTATATATTAGGATGTCAATACTAGTTCTGGCTTGAACTTGGAGCATTTTAAAAATGACTTTTTGACCTTGAAGACTGTATTGATAAAGCAAAAGAGAGACATTAGTTCTTTGATTATAGTATTCTTATAGCCATGTGACCTCTGAAAAATATCACATGGGACCTTGATTTGCTGTTATAAAAATGAATAGAAATAAAATCTCACTTGTTTTTATTGCCAAGAAAGCTGCAAATTGAACTAAGTGATATAATCAAGTGAGAAATTGTTGAAAATAGGGGACCCTAGCTGACACCAAAGCCCTGACCCGAACAGCCATGCACATTTCTATAAGGCATTTTAGGGCTCACATTGCGTTGACTGTGTCATCTGCCGAAAAAAAGCTCCCAGGAAAGTTCACAATATTAAAGGTTAGAGAGACAGGGGAGAATTTTATTTTGTTTAATTCAGTACATAACTCATGCCATACAAAAGTGTTTTTTTGTTCTATTCGCCAAAGATCTTTTGTTTGAAACTGATAGAAATTGAAGTCAAACTAAGGAGGGAAAAAGTAATTTACTTGTTCCCTTAAGATCACAGTTCAGAAACTGGGCTGTTTTCAGCACAGCTGGATTTGCTTGGATACCATCCGGCATCTGTCTCTTCCCACTCTGCTCTTCTTTCCGTCTGTTCTCCCCTGGGCTTTCTCCATCTGCTGGGAAGGTTGCCTTTTGCAACTCCAAGCTTAGCCATCATCTGGTTCCAGAGGAGGCTGCAGGCTTCTCTGCACTACTCTGGATACTAATATTTGAAAAGAACTCTGTTGACCTGCCCGAGTCAAGCCCCACCACACCATCGAATGTGTATGTGGAGGTGGGAAGACCCCTTCGATGAGATGATAAACAGGGACAGGGAAGAGAGTGTTGGGTTATGGGGATGTCAGTGGATGGAATGAGGAGTGAGTGTAGAAAAAAGGGAAGGCCTCCCAGGGAGCCAGACCAGCTTCCTCCTTTGCAACCTCTGGAAAGATTGAATAGACCCATCCCCAGCACCATCAGCCTTGGGCAGTATAATTTCAGGGGCAGGACGAAGGGTCTTTCTGCCTGAAACACACAATTCTAGTTACTAGCCTGGTCTGGAATAAGTTTCACTCAAGGCAAAAGCATTTTGTTCCAGCAAAATTACAAATGCAAATATCTGAGAAGTCAGCTCTCTTCTAATGTCTTCCTTCAAACAGCTTTGATACAATGCAAGATGAAACAGGCTTCCATGCTAAGAGGACTTCCTGATTTCTCATGGTTTCATTCATTCACTTCAACCCTGTCTTGAGGACACACTCTAATTCCTCTTTGTCAATGTGGTTGTGTTCTTTTTTATATTCTTAATTTCATGTCCTCTCTCATTTTGAAAAACAGGACTGAGATAGGACTTCTAGACTTGGCCACCAGCTGGAAAGGACAAATAATATCTAGGAAATGTTATATAGCTGGAGAAAGAACACTAACTCCATATATCTGTGTGTAGCACTAGAATTTCCCAAGACATGATCTTTACCTATTTTGGTCTGTAAAGATCATCTCCATGAAGAATGGCTCATTCTCCCACACTGATCTATGGGGAAGATGAGGTAACAGTTTATATAAAATTACAAGAAATTCCTCCCTCCTGTATCCCTGATCTGTCTCTTCTTGCTCTCAGAGATTCCAAGCTTGCTTCGTTAATTTATCCAAAAAATACTAATTGAATGTTTTCTATTCTGCTATGCACCAGCTTTGTTCTAGATAGTGAACATTTAGCTGTGGAAAGAAAAGATCTGCTTTTACATTCCAGCAGACGGGGGAAAAGACAAACAATAAGCAAGATCGATGAACTATACTATGTCAGGTGATTAAAGTGCTCTAGAGAAAATGAGGGGTACAGAGAGAGAGTTGTAGGGCACAGGTTTCAATTTTAAATCAAGTGGTGAATGATGTATCAGTGCTGGAAGTATAACCTTCCAGAAAATAGCTGGTGCAAAGGCGCAGAGGCCAGAGCATCAGTTTTAAAGGGTAAGCCATGGGGACAGTGTACTGGAGCACAGTGAGCAAGGTGAGAATTAGAGAATGGAGTCTGAGAGAAATTGAGAATGGGAAAGACATACTACAGGGCCTAGCAGGCCAGTATGTGGACTTCGGTTTTCACCCTTCTGAGACAGGAAGCCATTGGAAGAGTGACAGCATCTGATGTGTGTTTGAAGGCTCATCCTGGCTACTGTGTTGAGACTCAACTAGTGAAGAAGGCAGAGCAAGAAGACTGGGGTGACTGGAATCATTGTCCAATGGACATGCTGGTGGCCTAGAACACAGAGGTCATGAGATGGGTCCTATTTTGGTGTATGTCCGATAGAATTTATTGATGCATTGAATACACAATGTCAGAGAAAGGAAGCAAAGATGGCCCCAGAGCTTTTGGCCTAAGCAGCTATAAGGGTGGCGCTGCCATTTGATCACAAGACACACTCGATGAGTGCCTGGAGTCCTGCTCAACACTGCTTGGCTCTTCTTTGCTGGAACTTAGTGTGGACTTAAGATGCCCAGGTAGGATTTCACCTGGCAAGACTTAAAGGACATTGTATGCTTCTTAAAAGCCCAAATAACAAATATTTCAAACTGCAAAGCAAAATTTAGAACAATGATTTCTTGAAATAGTGTGACAACATAGTCCTAGCATGATGAAAAAATGTGAAAATCAGCATTTTTTTGCATAGTATTTTATACTTGGCTAAGCATGCCTTAGAGTTTAGGCATGAAGGAAAAAGCAAAGCAAGTAAAATCAAAATTTGATGCTGCCTACTAACTTTCATGAGGCAACTACAGTTGCTTTTTCTTTAAATTAGGCTTCAGAACTATTAGATTTCCTACACTAAATGTTATCAGTCTCACACAATTCCTATTCCCCACCAACACTACTATTCTGAATTTATCACCCACCTCACAAAAGGACAAAAGGTAAAAAAGGTTTAAGCCTAAAATAATAATTAATAATTCAAAACCATCGCTAAAAGTCAATTTTTCCATCATTAGGACTATGCTCAACTCAGTGTCTTCTGACTATTTAGAAAAAGCAATGAAAATAATTCTCTAGCTCTTGCTCTTTTTAAAAAAATTAGTTTTATTGGTACATTTTAGGTATACAATATAATGACATTCATCATTGCGAATCTGCACCTCTACATAATCTCTTCGTTCTTACTTTTTCCCCAATCCCCTTCCCTCCCTTCAACTCCTCCATCCTTCCCTATCTACAAAGACTTTCTTTCCATTTTTTCATTTTCTCATATTAATTCCATTCCCTTCTTTCCTTTCCCCTACCCCTCCCACTTCCCCTTCCCCTTTGTCCCTTTTCTTCCTATTTCACATTATCTATTATACCTTTTAGCCTTATTTACACTTTCAGTTTCTCACACCAGAGAAACTATTTGGTATTTACATATGTGTGTCCTATTTATTTCACTTAAAGAGTATAGCCTCAATGTGCATCCATTTAGCTATAAATGTCTAATTTCTCATTTTTTATGGCTGAGTAGTACTCCATTTTATAAAAAAAAACACATTTTCTTCATCCAGTCTCCAGTTGATGGGCAATTGGGCTGCTTCCAAGTTTCAGATATTATAAATTGTGCTGCTATGAACATGGGTGCACATACATCACTGTGGTATGATTCTTTTAATTCTTTAAGGAAGATACCCAGCAGGGGAATAGCTTGGTCAAATGGGACTTCCAGTCCTAGTTCTTTGAGGTATCTCCATACTGATTTCCACAGTGGTTGCACCCACTGTACTCCCACAAGCAGTGGAGCAGGGTTCCTCTTTCCCCACAGCCCCACCAGCATTTGTTATTGATTGATTTCGTGACAGTAGCCATTCTTTCTGGAGTGAGGTGGAATCTCAGCGTTGTTTTCATTTGCATTTCTCCAATGACCAGTGATGTTGAACATTTTTTCACATGTTTATTTGCTATTTCTACTTCTTTGTCTGATGAATGTCTGTTCATTTCAGTGGGTCTTTACATTTGGGAGGTCTGATTTTTTAAAGTTCTTTATAGATTCTAGCTAGTAGACCTTTGTCTGAGGAACAGCAGGTGAAAATTTTTTCCCACACTGTGCGTTTTCTTTTCACACTGTTGGTCATTTCTCTTGCTGTGCAGAAGCTTTTTAATAAGAAGAGATCCAATTTGTTGGTTGTTTGTGCTAGTTCACGGGCAACTGAGGTTTTGTTCATAAAATCTTTTCCTACACCAATGTCTTCAAGAGTTCTACCTAACCTCTGTTCCAGCCGGTTCAGCGTTTCTGTTTTAGTATTTAGAGATTTGATCCATTTTGATTTTAGTTTAGTGCATGGTGAGAGATATAGGTCTAGTTTTATTCTTTGGCAAGTTGAAACCCAATTTTTCCAGCACCATTTATTAAAGAGGCTATCTTTCCTCCAGTGAGGGTGTTTGGCTCCTTTGTCAAAGATGAGGTGGCTGAGTGTGTCTGGAGTTGTTTCTGCATCTTCTAATCTGTTCCACTGGTCCTTAGGTGTGTTTCTTTGCCAGTACCATGCTGTTTTTAATCACAGTAACTTTGTAGTATAGTTTCAAGTTGGAGGTTGTAATACCCCCTGCCGCGTCTCTGTTGCCTAGAATTGTTTTTGCTATTCTGGGTCTCTTCTTGTTCCAAATGAATTTTTAGATTGTTTTCTCAAGGTCCATGAAGTATGCTGCTGTGGTTTCAATTGGGATTGAATTGAATCTATATAGCAGTTTTGGAAGTATGGCCATCTTCACTATATTGATCCTTCCTACCCAGGAGCAAGGGATGCCTTTGATTTTCTGATATCATCTTGAATTTTTCTTTTCCGAGCGCTATAGTTTTCAGAGAAGAGGTCTTTGACTTCTTTCGTTAGGTTGATTCCTAGGTATTTCAGTTTTTTGGATGCTATTGTGAAAGGAATTGTTTGCCCAATTTCTCTCTCAGTGAGTCTGTTGTTTGTGTAGAGGAAAGCTATTGATTTTTGTGTGTTGACCTTGTATCCAGCTACTTGACTGAATTTGGTTATTAAGTCTAGAAGACTTTTGGTGGCATTCTTGGGGTCTTCTATATAGAGAGTATCATGTCATCTGCAAATAATGACAATTTGACTTCTTCATTTCCTATTTTTATTCCTTTTATGTCTTTCTCTTATCTAATTGCTGTGTCTAATGTCTCCAAAACTATATTGAACAAGAGTGGTGATAGTGGACATCCTTGTCTTGTTCCTGATTTTAGTGTGAAGGATTTCGGTTTTTGAACACTTAGTATGATATTGGCTTTTGGTTTTTCATGGATGGCTTTTATCAGATTGAGGTAGAGACGATCTATCCTGATCTTTTATAGGGTTTTTATTATAAATGTGTGTTGTATTTATCAAATGCTTTTTCAGCATCTATTGAGATGATCATATGGTTTTTGTCCTTGGCTCTATTGATATAGTCTATTACATTGATTGATTTGCATGTGGTGAACCATGCCTGGGATGAATCCCACTTGGTCAGGGTGTATGATCTTCTTTATGATTTTCTGCATTCTATTTGCCAGTATCTTATTAAGTATTTTTGCATCTATGTTCATTAGTGAGATTGGCCTATAGTTCTCTTTTTCAGTTGGGTCTTTCTCTGCTTTGGGGATCAAGGTGATGCTTGCTTCCAAGAATGAATTTGGGAGTATTGCTTCCCTTTCAATTTCATTGAAGAGTTTAAACAGTAGTGGCAGTAGTTCCTCTCTAAATATCTTGTAGAACTCAGTGGTGAAGCCATCTGGACCCGGGCTTTACTTCGTTGGTAAGTTTTTAATTACGTTTTCAATTTCATTGATTTGGGTCGTTTAGAATTTTTAAGTCTTCATTCAACTTTGGTAATTCATATGTATCTAGGAATCTGTCCATTTCTTCTGTGTTTTCCATCTTATTGGTGTATAGGTTCTCGAAGTAGGTATTGATGATCCTCTGGATTTCTGCTGGGTCCTTTGTAATTTCATCCTTTTCATTCCTAATTGCATGGATTTGGGCCTTTTCTTTCCTTTTTCTGGTAAGGTTGGCTAAGGGTTTGTCAATTTTGTTGATTCTTTCGAAGTACCAACTCTTGGCTTCATTGAGTTTTTGTACTGTTCTCTTAGCCTCCATTGCATTGATTTCTGCTCTGATTTTTATAATTTCCTCCCTTGTATGAGCTTTGGGTTTGCCCTTCTCTTCTTTTTTTTAGAAGCTGGACGTTCAGCATCAGGCTGTTTAATTGGGCTCGCTCTGTTTTCCTAATATGAGTAACCACTGCTATGAATTTCCCTCATAAGACTGCTATCCTTGTGTCCCATAGATTCCAATATGTTGTATTGTCATTGTCATTTAATTGTAGGAACAGTCTGATTTCTTCTTTAATTTCCTCTGTGACCCATTGGTTAGTCAGAAGTGTGTTGTTCAATTTCCACGTGTTTATGAAATTCTTGCAGTTTCTTTTGCTATTGATCACCAATTTCATCGCACTATGGTCTGATAATATACAGGGGATAACTTCAATTCCTTTGCACTTACTTAAACATGTTCTATGAGTGAGTATGTGGTCTATTTTGGAGAATGACCCATGTGCAGCTGAAAAGTATGTGCATTCTGATTTTGTGGGGTGAAATACTCTGTAAACATCTGTTAAGTTCATTTGTTTAAGAGTTTGTTTGAGTTCTAGTACATTCTTGCTTATTTTTTGTCTAGTTGATCTATCTATTTGTGACAGTGGGGTATTGAGTTCCCCCACTACTATTGTATTAGTGCTTATTTGATTTTTCATGTCCGTTAGTATTTGTTTAATATAGCTGGGTTCACCAGTGTTTGGTGCATATATGTTTATGATTGTCATTTCTTCCTCTTGGATTGTTCCCTTTACAAGGATATAGTGTACTTCTTTGTCTCTCTTAATCAGTATTGGTTTGAAATCCACTTGATCTGCAAAGAGGATAGCTAGTCCTGCTTTTTTTTCGGGTTCCTGTCGCATGGAGTATCATTTTCCACCCTTTAATTTTCAGTGTATGAGTTTCCTTTTGAATTAAGTGTGTTTCTTGTATGCAGCATATGGTTGGATCTTGGTTCTTGACCCATTCTGCCAGTCTATTTCTTTTGACTGGTGAATTGAGACCGTTAACATTGATGGTTATAACTGATACATATTGACTTGGGCTTGTCCTGACTTTTTCTTTTTGTTGGATTCTCTCCCTTTGCTTTTAATTTCTTGTCATGCCCAATGGATTCATACTTCTGGGCTTCCTGGGGTTGTGATCCTCATTGGCTTTTCCTAGGATATTGTCTAAAATTTTTTGGAGTGCTGTTTTGGTATTCATGAAGTTCCTAAGGTGCTCTTTCTTTGTCATGGAAGTATTTTATTTCTCCATCAATTTTGAAAGACAGTTTTGCAGGGTACATCAATCTGGGTTGGACGGTGTTTTCCTTTAGGGCTTGCAATACATCACTCCAAGTTCTTCTTGCCTTGAGGTTTTGCACTGAGAGGTCTGCTGTGATTCAATGGGCTTTCCTTTGTATGTGATTTGTTTCTTTTCTCTAACTGCTTGTATAATTTTGTTCTGCTGTTGGGTTTCTGGAATTTTAACTATTATATGCCTATGTGTAGATTTTTTTTTTTTGATCAAGGCTAGCTGGAGTCCTATATGCCTCACTTATCTGTATGTCAAATTCTTTTTCCCTGCTTGGGAAGTTTTCTGCCATCACTTCTGTGACTAGTATTTTTATGTCATCTGCACTCTCTCCTGTTTCTTCATTGACTCCAATCAGTCTTATGTTATTCTTCTCTGCATCGTCTAGCAGCTACTGGATTGATTTCTTATGGTCCCTTACAATTTTGAAGCAATTTTTCTTTTCCTGGTCTCTAATTGCAATCTTATCTTTTATATCTGAAATTCTGTCCTCACATTGGCTCATTCTGCTGCGTAAAATTTCAGTGGAGTTTTTAATCTCCTGGAAATCTGTTTGTATCTGTTTTATGGATTTCATTTGTTTTCTATGTTGGGATTCCATCATGTTCCTCAGCTTCTCTATTTTTTATCTGTATCCTCTCTAGATTTATTAATCATGTCTTGCACTGTGGACACAATCTCTGCTGATATTTGAGAAATTATTTTTGATTTCATTTTTTCCAAATCCTCTTTCATTGCCAGTTCAGGGAGTCCAGGTCATTGAGTATCAAATTGTTCCATCTTGTTTCCCTTTGGGGTTGCTTTAGGTGATCTGGAGGTCTGGTTTTGAGGCTTGTTTATGTGTCTTCTCATTTCAAGGTGGGGAGCGGGGGGGTGTTGGAGGATGTGTGTTGTTGGCGCCTGCCTGTCTCACCACCTGGGTGCTTGGGGTGGTGGTACTGCAGCCCAGAAGGTTCATCTTCTCTGTGCTGGGGTCAGCGCTGCTCCTCTCTGTCAAAGTTTTACTATATACTTATTTGCTTATCATCTGTCTCTCATGGGAATACTGAGCTACTGGGACAGATGGGCTGACTTCCAGCATTCCCCCAAAGGACAAGAGGGTCATCCAATGACTCCTCTTGCTCTTTTCTTCACTCCCCACTAGTGCATTTCTGAGTAATTTTTAATCTGTTTATTGTTGTGAGTACTTGTATATAACCAGAAGCACCAATTATTCTTTTAAATCACACTTCTCCTAAAGACTTGTAAAAATTTTCTGATATACAACTCCTGGTAAAACATACAACCTTAAGCACATATTGGGACTTAGCCCAGAATGAGGAAGGCAGCTTTCTGTTGGCTACACTGAGCCTCATGCCACCGATCTTGACTCAGGAGAAGCAGAGAAGGTTCAGAGGGTTTGATTAGCCTTATAATCTCTGAAAACACCTGCTCCCACCAGGTCCTTTCCCAACAAACCTATCACTCAGTGACTGCCTTCAGATTTGAGTCAAGTTCTGTCCCCAGTCAAGCTGTCATTTATGTGATCCTCCTACATAAGCATTATGAAGGTGCTACCAGCAAGAGGCCCTTTACTAGGAGGGTTGAATTACTAGTGTGATATCGGCTTGAAGTTAAGGTCTCTTTTTCTCTCTATTGCTGAAAAATATTATGCCTCATTTTGAGAATAAAGATAAATTCATATAAGGTGATGTTAAAAACAAAAACGGAAAAGATAATCTTCATGTGATAGGTGCAAAATGAAGGGAAATTATATTGAGTAGACTTTGTTTGATATTTATATGTTATTCTTGATCATTTTAATTTATATATTAATCTAGAGATAATGAAAAGCTTTTTATAAATACTGTTCTTATTTATATAAGGTAGAATTTAAAACAAAATTTTAAGTAGAAATATTTTATAATAGGTAGTAGATGTAAAAAAAGTATGTTTATGTAAATTAGAAATGCACAGAAAAATATTCATTCATAGGAGAATTTTAAATTAGCATAACTATGTCAAATTAACAGCTGAATAGAGTGAAAAATAATTGCTTTACTAGTCTCTCAGTCTGTAACATTAGTTTTTTGTCTGTATTTTATTTATTTTTTTCCAGTTTTTATTAGCATATGTTTACAGTACACAATGCTTACATTCTTTGTGGGGTGTTGATATGTGTACATAACATTTATGTTGTTTCATCCCTTGCTATAAACATGAGTATGTATATATTAATGTAACAATATTTTCTAAAAATCATTTTAACATTTTGTTAAATGTCTATTAGTTTTGGGTTCTTAATTTTTATTTTGCTGTTCTACAAAAATGAATATTATTGTTAAGGATATTACATTCAGAAATTAAGTTCTTTATCTCACAGAGCCCTTTATTCTTTGGCTCTTCTTAAAATTCTAATTTTGAGGAGCATTGCTCAAATTTAGTTTACAAGTGAAATATAAAGAATGACATCATAGTACAGTGATAGATGTGTAGTCATGTTTATAGCAGCACAGTTCATAATAGTTAAATCTTCGAAGCAGCATATTTATCCATCAACAGATAAATGGGTAAAGAAAATGTGGAGTACTTACACACAATGGAGTACTACTCTGCCATAAAGAAAGATAAACTTGAGTCATTTGTAGGAAATTGGGTGCATTTTGAGACCATATTGTTAAGTGAGATAAATCAGACACACAAGTTTAAATATTGCATGTTTTCTCTTATATGAGAAACCCAAAATATAAAGAGTAAAATAAAAGATTGATAATAGGAAGTAGGGAGAAAGACCTTTCTCAAATGGGAAGGGAACTAAGAGATAGAGGATGTGGGGAAGGGAAGGGTGTGAAAAAGGGATGAAGATGTGTTATACACAAGTACCAACTCCACAAAAGGAATGATAACATTATGTACTGCAAACACATACTAATAAACAAAAGATCAGCAGGCATGTTACTTAAAAAAAAAGAAAGAATGGAGAAGCAAAGAAGTCCCTGAAATGTAATGGTGAACATTGCTTTAAGAAAATAGAAAAATGACTTTCAATAAGAGGCTCCAACACAAGCCGTTCCCTTCCTGGAGAACTTTGGTTTCCGTCCTTCAGAGCACTTTGTTCCAGTTTATGCAGCCCCCACACATCTCTTTGCACTTCTTGGGCTTCCTCTGTCAAACCTGGGTATGTATAGTTCAGCTACTATGCAGGCACCAGAGCGAGGTATGAGACCTTCAATTTCAACAACTCTGTGAGGCCCTTCATAGACTTGTTGTTCCTGCACACAAGAGAAAAAAAATCAGATGTTTCTAGAAAGTCACTGATTTGCTCAATTTTTGTTAAAATCAGAAAGTTATGCCAGGTCACTGCAGTGCATGGGTGGTGAGGTTCCTTTCCAAACACATCTTCCTCCCCGCTCCTGGGCCACACCCAGTAAAGGGACAGGTAAGGGGCCCAGTAGGTGCAACCTGGCTTTGCCCTGAGCGGTGTGGAACGACTGACCCAGTGGTCAGTGTCTGTTTTTCAAGAACTGGCACCATGCAATGAGGAGAATGAGCAGACTTTCAGAGATAAACGTAGACGTGCAACGTGTGGCCACAGAGACACGGAAAGTCAGAGAGACAGAGCAGCATCCCAGAAAACTCATTTCCCTGCTCCCCTGTCTGGTCCTTATAAAGCCAGGCAGCACTTGTTCCTGTTTCTGGGTATCCATAGAGTTGCTTGTTAGCTCCTAATGAAACTTTCCCCTCTTCTTGTTTGAATTTGAAGGAATTTGAATGGGTTTCTCTTCCTTACAACCAAAGGAACCTGTCTAAGATGGATACCAGAAAAGGAACAGTCAGGTCACCACCAGACCCAGACAAAGGCACTGGTGGTGGATTTTCTAATTACAAATTAACATCGCAAAATTGATAGAAACACATAGTGCTGTGATTCAAAAGCTACTAAGCTAAATAAGCATAAATAAGCATAAATAAATGTATGGTGTAAAACCTATAAAAAATGAATGTTCATGGCAGTCCAATGAGATGGAATATTGTTATTGCCAATTTCTAGATATGCAGGGAAGACCAGATGGAAGCAAGTCGAGTGATGGAAAAACACACACATGTGCACATCGACATACATAGCAGACACATACACATATGCACACATAAGCTTAGATGGTGATCCAACCACCATTGTTTATCACTGAGGGTGAAAGTAAAGAAGAACAAAACAAGATGGGAGGAAAATAAGAGGAGACAGAGTAGCAGAAAAGAGGATATACAATATGATTAAAATGTTATTTAACATTCAACAAAATGAAAAAATACCTATCTATTCATCTGAACTTACCATTTTTAGTGAATTTTTAATTATAAAAACTCGGTATTCTAGGTCATAGTAATTTTCCATTGATATAGTTTTTCCTTTTTGGTCTCTATATGGTGGATTTGGAGTATGGAAAACCACCGACAACAATCCATTAACTCTGGTTATATTTATGACTGGAGGCTCTATTTTCGCTGTAAAAAGAATAGGAAATTTTGCCAAACCATCCAAAAACTGAAATATGACACATGGACTCACTACGCATCATGCTAAATCATTACAAAATGAGAGAATTCTGGTTCATGCATTTTGTTTCCAATAATCAGATCATTATTAAGTATGAAACTCAAATTGTCCCCAGATTTACTGTAATATTGCTAAGTATAGATTATCTCACTGTTTTATTGTTTGGTATTCATTGTAATTTTCAGATTATAAATTCACATCTTTTAGGTTTTGATTGATTAATTTTGAGATAGGGTCTCCATATGGCTTTGAACTCACCAAGTAGTCCAGGCTGGTCTTAAATTTGTGGCAACCCCCTGTGTCAGCCTCCTGAGTGCTGGGATTACAGGCATGTGCCACCATGCTCTGCTTCTCAAAATACAACCCGTTCAATACTAAACTCGCAATCTTGATTACCTTGTTTTCCACCAAACTGGTCTTTTTCTGTGAAATGCCATCAAAAGCATCTCACTAATTTATGTAATTATTCAAGAAAAACATTTAGAGATCATCTTAGACACGTTCTCCCTTACCTCTATATCTAGCCTATTACCGAGTCCTGCCATTTTTCCTATGAAATATCCCTACAATAGTAAACTTTCTATAGCCCTTTTCATTTTCCTAACTCAAGCTAATCTGTATTCTGTAGACTATTACAGTAACCTCATATGCCTATAATCAATCTGTCTCCCCAAATATACCCACAATGATCTTTTCAGTGCGTAAGTCTGATCATAGGGTCCCCCAATTCAAATTACATTTTGGGGGGCTAAGGTATAACTCAGTGGTGGACTTCTTGCCTAGCATGAATAGCACTCAGGCTTCCATTCCCATAACTGCCTACCTTCCTGAAATTACTTATATTTTTTTCCTAGGGGAAGTCCTAACTCCTGGACAGAAAATTCTCATCCTAGCCTACCTTCCAGTCTCACCTCATTTCATCCTCCCTCCTTGAATGCCGTATTTCATACCAGCTGTCTTCTAGCTCCTTGGATTATCACACTCTCTCCTACCAGTGAGTCTTTGCCTGGAATGCTCTGCTCTACCGTCTGTCCAATTAACCCCTTTTAGCTATAGCTATCAGCTCAAGTGTCACTTCCACAGGGATGCTTGTCCTGACAACGTTATCCAGCTTCCTACTTGGCCAGGATCTCATAGCACTGTGCAACTCTCTTTTGTACCACCTGTCACAAGTATTGTTTCATGCATGTGTGATTCTTTTATTGATAGCTGTCTTCCCTATTAAACAGAAAGCTCAAGGAAAGAAGAGTTGTCTTCTGTGTTTGCCATATTTCCTCTAGGACCTCATAAAATGCCTGGAACAGAGTAAGTATCTTATAAATAATTGCTGAATGAATAAAGAGGCAGGGTGATTCTTTAATCTGACTGTAGCCCACTCCATTAGAATATCAGTCCTATTCTAAAAATCCATATGTATATTTAATCCAAGAAGGTCTAGGTTCAGATAATATTGAAATTACAGAGGATCAAATTCTGCTTCCGACTTAACACTTTTTGTTATTTATATACTTTTCAAAAAAAGCCTCCAGAGTTGTTGCAGGAGGATACTCAGCTGGAGGGTGCTGGGATGGCTGAGTGAGCAGGGATCCTCACTATTGCTTCTATGGCAGGAGCTCCATTTTCAACTGGTTTATGAACTGCATGTCTAAGTCTCCTACCTATGAGGCCCTGGAATAAAAAGTCTTTTTATAGAACACTGCGTAAGGCTTTTTCTTTTTTTTAGAGGGGATGGTGATATAAAAACATGCTAAACTCTTCTTAACACTGTCCCAATTTTAATAGGATTGAGTCAAAGCTTCCCTTCATCTCACCCAAAATCTTGAGCTATTCTTACTTGATGGGTAGAAAACCCACATAATGGAGTATTATTTGAGCATGTAAGAGAATGAAGTATTGATATGTGCTACAACCATGGATAAACCTTTAAAACATTGGGCTAAGAGGAAGAAACCAGTCCCAAAAGACCACATACTATGATTCCACCTAGAACAGGGATAAGAAGCAGATCTGGGCTTGTTGGGGTAGTCAGGGGAGAGGAAGGTGATAGCCACAGGGCATGGAGTTTCCTTCTGAGGTGATAAGAATGTTCTCAAGTTGACTGTGGAGGATGTTTAAATGTATACGTGCACACATTAAAACCGTTGAATTTTATATGTTGTATGAGTAAATTATAAGAAGCGTGATTTATATCTCAGCAAAACATTTTTAAAACCAACAAGGCCAGGGCATGGTCCTTGGCTGTGCTCTGTGAGGCAGCTCAAAGGGAGGAAGAGAAAAGAACCTCATGGAACTCACTTTCCCACCAGGGAATGAAGCGTGGTGTCATGCTCCATCCAGAGTAAACCCCTGCCGAGGCCGTCTGCACCCTCCCATAGTAAAGCTCCTGCAGGTCTGAGGTTTCGTTTGTAAGGTCACAAAAGAGTTCCTGAGTACCCCAACATTCCTTCTTACTTTTCCAGTCTCTCTCACCATACCTAAAGAAAGGAAAAATACAAACATCTGTTTCTTTTCTCCATCAAAGGAGTTTTAAGCTTTTTCAGTGAGTTCATTCTTTAGACAGGTTGAAATCTGCCCTGTAATATCAGTACCATTTATTGCAGTCTTCAATATTTGAAAATTTTGAAGTTTTCTGTCTCGGTAACCAAAGTGCTGGCAAACTGAAAGATAAATTCGACCTTGGCACTTTCTGGATCACTAATGTAAGGCTTTTTATTTTGTTTCTACTTGTCAAAGTGATTCTTCTGGTACACGAACCAACTTCCATTTTTATATACTCATTCTCTACATCCTTAATGCTTCTGACATTTCAACTCTGTGGTTTTCCTGCACTTCTCATGGGCTTCCTATTGAGCAATATGTCAGATCCCGAGAAGTTGCTACCATTTGTCATCCTAGGTGATGCTTACTGAACACACATGACTCATCTTTTTATTGAAAATTAAGCAGAAGTTGTGGTGAGGGCTCCACAGAGAGCTCTATGATCAGGGGCTGGGTGAGAGGGGGATAAAGTTGTGCAAAAGGTAATGAGGCAATGAGACAGACAGGTTGACGCTGAGGCTGGAGGATGGTGTAGCAGCTAAAGAGAAGACTAAGATTTTACTTCCTTTTCAGTTGCAAATCAGAGCAAAATCAGTAAGGTGAGAGTAGAGAGCAGAACAGGAAGTCGAGGCTGGGGAGCAGGGCTTCTCCTTTGTTAAAGGACTTGCAGTCTAATCTTAGACCCGTGCAATGAGGACTACATCTGGTCTCAATTCTCTGTAATCTATATAATGGCAGCAGTTCCTTTATATCAGGATTAAAACAGAACCAATAGCATACGTAGGGCACAATTTGATGACTTTCAATTATTGATGAGACCTTGCCTTTGTTAGCTGAACTTAACTGTAATGACTGGGTTGTCTTATAATATGATACCTGAGGTTTTCTTCCTATGCAACCTGCTAACTGTAGACTGACAGGAACCAGATATAACCAAAGTGAAAGTTTTCAAAATGATAGATCTGCATTTGGAACTGAAAATACCATAGAGATAGCAATCACTCCAGGTATCCTGAGATCCGAAATTTATACAGCCTTTGGGAGCCCTTTCAAAGAAAAAGAATTATAAATTTAAAAATCTTCCATGGGGTCCTGAAGTTTAATCTTCATCTTCATGGTAAAACAGCTTCTAATTCCCTCATTACTTTACCCACAAATAGATACACTGTGGACCCATTAGGCTGCCTGAGGGGACATATGAAGAGTACTGATACTACTTCTCTACTGAGGGATCTCTAGCTATGCACAAATCTATTTTTTAAATGAAGAATCCATCATTGGAAAGATCTGGGAGTTTTACATTTGCTAAGCAAAATGTGTAGAGAAAAGCAGGAACAATTAAAGGCTAAGAAACTTCTAGGGATATTCCCTCTCATATTAATTAGGGCAATCTGAACTAAGGTCTATCCCATGCTGGAGGGGCATAGAGTAAAAAATTGCTACTTTGCCTCATGCATATCTCTAATTTTCTGGATTTCTAACAAAAATGCATGAAAACTAAGCTGTAATACTTCCTGTCTTGTGCTCAGCCAACATCTCAAACTATGTCAGGGAAGGCAGAGCCTCTAAAAACTCAGGGAATGTAATACAGAAAAGGCCACCATTTTCCAATCCACAGTGTGTATTTCCAAGTCTTGACCAGGAAGCGTCAATGAGAGCTGAATATTGGCACTGGTCCTGCAGGGAAAGTATGAGGCTCCCACAAGAGGAGCGTGTGGCAACACATCCCAGTGTGTGTTCATGCTTACCAGTGTTGCTAATGTTTGAAAAGAATTTCATTAGCAGTAATGCCATTCTAAAATATGATTGTTAGATTAGAAATGCGTTTTACACACTCAGTGCTGCTGCAAGTTCACTGCAGCTGTTAATAGTACTCGCTATGTGTAGAACAAGGCACTTCCAGCATTCCTTTGACAAATGTGTACTGAGGGCTCATCAAGAGCCAGGTGCTGTAGGGGAGCCAAAGTTCTCAGTACTTTCCTAATACTCAAGTGTTTGATCTAAAGACTGCATCCTCAAGTGTTTCAGGTCCCCAAGCAGCTTTTTGGGACAACAAGTCACTTATGTCTGTCTCTGTTTCTTCTCACCCCATCTAAAACTCCTCTGAAAAGATCTCAGCTATTAAGACTTCATCATGCTCCAGAATGTGTCATCTCTGTGGTCTTTTCTGTCACTTGGAGGATGCTCAATTTACTTACATTTTGTACTGCACAAAATAGATGCTCTGATTGCTGGTGAGAGCCCACCCAGGCTCCCAGAGCAAAACATTATAGAAGTTTCGAGACTGAAATCGTACCCTCTGAGGCTTCAGAGAGTCATGAGCTGGCTGAGTTCCTAAAATAATGAGAAGGAAAAACACAGAACATGAAGATGAGAAACATGGTTATTGGCAGCAGTCTAAACTGTAATACCAGCATCAGGATTTCTTGAAGCACTTGCTCTAATTGTAGGTAGTAGAAAGGGAGCCCAGAAATCAAACATTTTTGGCTCTTCAATATGATGATTTTCATGCACATTAAAGTTTCATTCTTTTTTATTTATTTATTTTTTTTGTGGTGCTGAGGGTGGAACAGGGCCCTGTGCATGCTAGGCAAGTGCCGTACCATGGAGCTAAGCTCCAGCCCAGGGTGAAGTTTTAGAATGATGAGTTCCAGACTATAAAAAACACATGTGATATCCTCCCACCCCACTCCCCAAGGAAATAGATCTTATTGAAAGAATATTGTCCTTAGTTCTTTCCCAGATAGTGACGGGATATATGATTAAGATGAAAGACCCACACGAAGGTCACCTGTCCTCCTCCCTAGGAGACTTTTGTTAGTCCAAGGGAAAATTTGACTGGGATTAATTTGGCCCCAGGACCTGAGCCCAACACTCAGTTCCTTCATTCTCTGGTTTTCAATCACTCTCCGGTTTGGCCTTCAGGTAGTTCAGTCTTTGTTGTCCCCTCCTGAATGGCGGTCCTCACCTGCCTGCCCTCTGGCTCCGAGGACCCACGCAGGATTGCTCAGATGAATTGGCCCACAGTAATGTGGCCACTGTCCAAGGCCTCACTGGGGCCCAGAGTTCTGGGTAGCAATCGTGGCAGCAGAGGGAAGGTTGTGCTTCAAATCATGTAATTTGAAATCATGTGACAAATCACGTGGCACAGTGCCCCAGTCTCACCTGTGTTGACTCTTATGCCACCAGGAGACTTACGACAAGATTTTATTTTAGGGTCCAAAGATTTTGATAAGGAAAGAAAGATTGGGCCAGAGAAGCAGCAAACAGAAAGCACCTCTGTTTTCTCCCTGACCTTATCTTCTGTCACCGTGCACCTCTCTCCTCCAGAGTGATCTCCTTTTCTTGCTTCCCGGTGCCGGCAGTGACCCGACCTTAGGGGCTCTGAGTTACCCCTGCCCTTTTCCTGAGCTGCTCTGCCCCTGGATTTCTTCCCCTGGGTCTGTACATGTGCCATTTCTCTAACTCTTTACATGTTTGCTCAAATATTACTTAACTGAGGGAAAGAAAATACTTCCAGACTGAAGATCTAGCAACTCTCAGTTAATTAATTTTTAATGACTGGGGCTGCTTCCTCGGGTATCTATCCTTACCTATCAAACTGTGTTAACGTTGTTATTTGTCACGGATTTGTTTTTGGGTTTTTTTGTTTTGGTACCGGGGATCGAACCCCGACGGATTTGTTTTTATTTGTATTTAGTGTACCAAAGAGCAATGTAAAGTTGGGAAGAACCTATTGTCACAGTTGATTTTGCCCCCTCCATCACTACTCAATTAATTACATTTAGGACATAAAAATTTCCAAGGTTCTCGGGAGATGATAGGCACAATTTCCTGAAGACCTTCCTAAAGCTGATTTGCTAACCTGAAAACAGACGTCTGCAGGCCCTTTATCTCTCTGTCTTTGGATTTCTTGTCTTTGTAGCACCATTGCTGCTACCTCCAACGCGCTCTGTGCCAGGCACCAAGGGACTTTTATCTTACTCACTTACTGGATTTGCTCAGCTCTTCTGTGAGAAAGGTGCGACAGCAGCTTCCTCCTACAGACTGAAACCTTACGCTATGGAGAGGTGAAGGAACTTGCCCAGGACCAAATGGTGAAGCTGTTTTTCTAAACCAAGGCTGTCTGATGCCAGAGCTGCCTCTTACTGCAGAAAACCAAGAGCAAAGCCTCAGGAGAGAGGAGCGAATGGAAGAGGCAGAGCTATTAGAAGCTAAGAATATCCTTTCTCCTCCTCCTTCTCCCCTCCTCCTCCCTCTTCTGGCTTGGATTCATTGAACATTGAACAAATATGAATATTCAACATATGACAGGCACTGTGCTCATTCTTTTCAACTTAATTTAGTTTCCACCACCACCAGATAAGGTAGGTCATTTCATTACTGCATTATTTTGATGGGGAGGCTGAAAAGTTGTAAATTAGCCCCAAAGAAGGTGTTTCTCTAGCCTATGGTGACGGGCCTGTAAGATCCTGCCACATTTTGTTGAGAGTCCTTGTTACAGAGGACCAGAGCTGTAGCCTGTTCTCACAGATTTCTAGAAGATGGGGGCTGGAATTACTTTTATGCACCAGTCACTGGCGAGCTGTGTGGTCACAGGAATTTATGGACGCCTTCTCCACTGAGAGCTACTCATCTGTTGACTTGGGAACCCAATGGCTTTGCTCAGAGGTCTGTTGTTCCTGAAGTGTTCTCTGAAAACACCAGCAGCGAATTCTCACAACTTGTGTACATCCCTCTTCTATGCCAGACGCTGCTCTCAGCACTTGGCATATACAGCAAGTCACTGAATCTTCACAGTGACCTACAATCTCCATTCAAGGAAATTGAGGCACAGGTTGTTCAAGAAACTGCACCAGTTTTCCTACTTAGCAAGTGGCTGGGTTGAAATCTAGACTCTGACAGTCTGGCTTAGGGGCCCATGCTTATAATTCCTATGGGCAGAGTCTCTGACCCCATTTGGTCTTACCATTCAATGACCTAAGAAAGCTGTAGTTTTAACTACAAAGCCCATAGAAAATATCAATGCCATTTCTAACAGTCTCTTGATCAGACTCCAAGACAAAGCTGTGGTCATTAAAAAGAAGCAAGGCACTTACCTACTCCACCAGTCAGGAAAAGGCTGAGGAGGAAGCCTAGAAAGCAATGCTTAGGCATCACGGTCCCAAGAGCAACTGGCCAGGCAACTGGTGCTCCTTTCAATAAGACAGCTCGGCCCAGAGGAGGGAGCTATATAACATGCAAGGTCAGCATTGGTATTTATCAGTTAGGTACTGAACACTTGAACACTGGATTGCATATTGAATGTGTGTTTAGTTCACTACAAAATGTGCTTGTTATTTATAGGATCCTGTGGTTAAATGGTGTATTTTCAAAATTAATTGATGTTTTTAAGATGACTGAGACCCAAGTAGTATAGAAGAATTACAGACTTATTCTAATTTAATTGTAAAATTATAAAATTATTAGAGGTATTTGTCATACAGGGCTTTATATATTAAAGAGAGGTATTGGTGCATATAAAAAGTATAATATTGTTATGCTCGTATTCTTGAATTACAGGGGAAGTTAGCCTTGAAGAAGTCTTATTTTAGTATAGCTATAATAGCTTTTAAGGATGTATTAACATTTCAGTATAAATCATAACTTCCTGGTTTGATGTCTCAGCTGTTTTAGAACTTTCAGCCAAGTTCAATTATTTTTGGTGTTGAAACTTAGTAAGTTGAGTAAATTATTTTTCTTCTACTGCTTGTCAGTTACGACCTGTTCTTTGTATGGGTTGGCACTGATTTAGAATTGTTAAAATAAGAATAGCTTAAAGGAACCAAAGTTTTGCTTGGTTTGATTGAGCATCTGAGTAGAAGTTGTTTTGTTTTCATTAATGCAGTTCTCTATCTCAGAATTTTAAATTTTTACACTAGAAAAGTTCATTCAAAAGATGTACAGTAGTGGTCTAGTACTGTTTGAAGGACTGAAAAGACTTTCCTCTTATAAATGGATGGTTCATAAATAAAACTAGGCACATAGTGAAAAACAAAGAAATAAAATATTCAAGCTGACCACTCTTTGCTTAACTAATGGCAAATGTTTCCTTGAAGCAACTACAATTTTATTTTGCTGCATTATTTTGTCTTTTTTATAAAAGTATAAGAATCACTTGAAAAAAAAAAGAGTTGTTGTAAGTCCTGTGTTTATGGAAAGCTTGCTGTCTTTGGAGCCGGGCTAGCAGACCCGAGGGCAGGGTAGGGCACACACTATGGAAATAGCACCAAGGTGAGTGAGTGAAACCGAGACAGGCTGGGAGAAATAGACAAGTAGAAGGGAGACAAGGAGAGTGTAATTTTAAAATTGCAATTTTAACAAAACTGCAGCGTCAAGTCACAAAGTTACCCAAGATTACATTGCCCTTTTCACCTCAGACCTGTTTTTCTTTCTGTCTTCTCACTTCTAAAGCCCTGAATCTTAGAGATGAAATGTCTATAAATTTGGCTTGTATTTTTTTACCGATACTACACTCCCATAAACTCCCAAAACTGCCACTCTCAATGAAATGGTGCTGTGAATTGGGTACCATGTCTCCAAACATCAAACATGCCCCAATGGTTTGCATTTTAACCTTTAGTTGATAAAGCCAGTTTTTGCTTTAGCCCACTAGTGAGTAACCTGACATTAAGGAAACAGACACCAGGTAAATGATAAAGAGCTCAAAGAAATAAGCATCCCAGGTCTAGATACCCCAAGACCACATAAACACCCCTAACACAAAACCATAGTGGACCTCCTTTCTCAAAAGCCTGTACTTTTTCTGAGTGCGTTTTCTCTTTCTTCCTAATAAACTCTCTGTGTCTTTCACTGATGAGATGCTGAGATGCTTTTCCGTGACAGTGAGTTAAGACCCTCTTCCCCAGTGAGTTGAGGTTCCCTGTCTCCTCTTTGGGGGGACCTCCTTGAACCCAGAACAGTGACAAAACAACTCACTTGGCCTTACATGAGGGACACCAGTACCAGGCTGATTTTGAGTACTGTGCTTGGTAGCTACAGTGCCAGGGACACTGGCCATTGTTTAAAAAAAGGATGGAGCTTCTCATCTACTCTTTCTTGCCCCTTCTTGGGTGGCCCCCACTGAACCTCCCTGGTGTGCCTCAGACTCTCTCACCCCTTCTTCCCTCCATGGCGGCACTTCCTGCCTCAGTCTTTGGTTTTCCCCTCTCTGTCATGGACTCGGGCCCCACTCAACTAATCCCTCTCTCTAAAAGATAATTGAGCCTAAAAAAACAAACCATGCATTAAAATGTGGGGGGGGGGTTGTTTGTTTGTTTTGTTTTTTGTACTGGGGATCAAACTCAGGACCTTGCACTTGCCAGGCAGGTGTGGTGTCCCTGAGCTACATCCCCAATGCCAACATTAAAATGTGGGTGTGAAGGACAATCATTTTGGGCTATGTTAGATCTTTTTCATATCTCCTTTAAATCTGATCAAAGTAGGTCATCTGTTCTTTGCCCATGATTCATCATATTGTTTTACAATGTTCTTTTCCACATGGTTTTAGAGGCACTAAAATTATACACTGAAGCACAATAAAGTCATAAAACAATTTTTTTGTTGTTAATGAGAGAGAATCTTAAGGTCAAAAGAGGAAATACACCTTGGTGTTATTTTATTCTTGTGCAATTAGCCTTGTCACGTTCTTAGTAGAATCGGCCCCTTAGTGAGGAATAGTGATGGCTGCTGAGCAGCATTCATTCATTCATTCATTCACATTTAGCAAGTATTTGCTGCACCACCATAAGCTAAGCATTGTAGCTTCTTGATCCTTCTAGAAGGCAAGGATGGAGGCAATAATGAGCAAAGGCAGGGTTGTGACTTTTAGTCATCTCTTTCTTCCCCTTCTTATGGGAGACAAAGAGTTTCAGAAGGTGGTTGCAAAGCCACCTGCTCCTCCATCCTCCACCATAAAGATTAGGCAGGACTGGAGCTGCGGGAGATTCACTAACAGACAGGGTGAGCAGTGCTTCGGGGCAGGAGTCCTCACAGATGGGGGGAAGGACGGCCTTCTTCGGGAAGAAGGGAGCAAAGGGAAGCCGTTCTCTCAAGGTCACCACCCCACTGCAGGACTCAGCATCTGTAGAAAGCAATGCTGGAACCTCGAGGCCTTGTGTGGAGCTGGTGCCACTCCCGGAAGGCCTCACCTCTGACCAAGTGATCTTGGAACAGAGCCTGTCAGGACTTCCTTTGGAGACCATGACCAAGACTACCCTTACCACATAATGAATTCCAGAGTTATTCCAGGACACTTGCATACTTTCTGAAGTGAAAGGTGTACAGAAGGTTTGTGAAGATAATACCAGGTTTTCCAGCACCTCCACACTGCATCTGACCTCTGCATCCAGACTCATATCTCTCCAAGGGAAGCTGTTATTGCTTATAAGGTAATTTGGGCTTTCAAAGAAGAAGTACGCAGCAAGTCTTAGCTCCCCTTTTCACCTCCTTGGTGCATCCTGTCTTCCAGTCTTCCTAGCATCACCCTTAACTCACTGATGGTTTTTAGACAGAGCATTGATCCTGCTTTTTAAATGTGCATGTGTGTGCTATAACCTGGGTTTGGAACATCGATGTTCAACATCACTGACAGCAATGGATCCTATTTTAAAGCAGTCAAACTGTTTTCAATTCCAGTTAAAAAGAACAGGAAAATAATTTAACTCAAGGTGTTATATGTAGAGCAGCAAAACATGAAATGGGAGTTTCTGCTGAGTTACGGACTTTGTAGAATAAGAGGAAATGAGGAGAAAGGAGGAAGAGTACAGAATCTGTAAGAACTGAGTTCTCCCAAAGATGAGAGCTCTCTTGCTATGTTAAATTTTAGAAGCCAAACCAGTCCTGTCAGTATTCAATGTTCTCTAATTGTGTACTATCATAACATGTGTAAAAGTCAACATTGCCAGTGATACCGCAAAGTAGATGAAAAGGTAAGATTAGAGTCTATTTTCCTACTCATTTCAAAGCAGAGATATTTATATTTGTACAGAACTCTTTCCAATGAAATGTCATTTGGCGTGGAAGAAAATTATAGCTAATGGGGGACCTGTACTCTGCCTTACTGCTGGTATTAAATGCTGGCTTAGAATAGCTGCCTTCTCCCTGCCCTCCCTCAGCCCCACCCCACAGGAGGACTGTGACAGTGGATGCCTCCATTGTGTTGGGTCTGGATAGAACTTGGCCCAGTCCTGGCCTTGGACAGTTGATACTTTTCATCCTTTGTCTTTGTGGCTTCCAGCAGACCATGAATTCATCCAGGTTGGGTATACAGTCCTCTTTCTGCTATTTGGTTATTCTTTCTATTCTTTTACAGATACACATTGGAGTATTACAGATGAAACTGTATAATGTCTACCCTTTGTTTCAAAATATCCAGGAGCTAAGGAATGGTTACAACCCGATAATTATTAAAACCAAGAATTATGTACATGGAGGTCCACAATATTTTTTACTTTTGTATATGACTTTTCATAACAAAGAAAATCTTTTAAAGGTTTATTTACAAGGTGTGATCTTTTTCTTTTTCTTTTTTTTGGTACCAGGGATCGAACTTGGGACCTTGTGCTTGCGAGGCAAGTGCCTGAACCACTGAGGTATATCCCTGGCCCCTACAAGATGTGATCTTAATAAAACCCCTTTTTGTAATTTTAGTGACATTTTGGGAGCCATAAGGAGATGTCATGATTATGGAGCACTGTACTGAGTTCTTTTCATGCATCGGTTTAGTTCATCCTCCCAACAAGCCTGGGAGGTTGGTATTATTATCCTGATATCATGGATGAAAAACTGAAACACAGAATAAGAGAACCTTACTGAGGCTCTGGAGAAAACACCCAAAGTGAGGGGTGAAATCAGAGATGGTTCACCTCAGGCCTGAGGAGTATTAGAAAATCACTATGTATTGTGCTGTTCTTCACTTGTGATATTCACTTTGGAAGGGGATAGAATGATGTCAAAGAAGACTTGTCTTTCTAATCATTCACTAAGTAGAGATCTAATTATTCACTCACTCCAAGAGAAGCTTATGGAGAATCTGCTGGATACCAGACACTATTCTAGGCACCAGGGAGGCAGGAATGAACAAGACGGCAGAGCCAGCTTTCATGGAGCTGGCTTCATTTTCTTCAGTCTAAAGGTCACATATTCCTTGTTCTCCTTCAGAAAAGCGTTTAAAAACTGGTGTTCAGGGTGTCTTTGATGGTCTTCCTCCAATGGGGTCAGACTTACTGTGTTTCTTTTATCTTCCTTAGACCCTTTCTCTCCTTCTATGATTTAGAGAGCCACCGGGCATCTCTACACATTTCATCTTGAATATAACTTGAACACCAGACCTACAGAAAACCATGTACCTGTAGTCCCAACAACTGGGACACCATTTGTCCCTTATTTGCAAGGCCCTCTTTACTCTCCTAAAGGAGGCCCATGACCTTTCAGCAGTTCTGAATTTGGGAAATAATTGGTTTGCAATTCAAAATAGTTTTGTGGACTTGAATTCAGAAAAGAAGGAACTTTGTTATTCAAACATAATAACAAGCATAATAACTTTTCTACTTTTAATTTTGATAAATGTGTGGGCCATGAACACTATTAGATGGAGTATTCATGATCCAAAAATGTGAAATACAAAATGTTCCACAATCTGAAACTTTTTTTTAGCACAGACATGATACCACAAGTAGAAATTCCCACACCCAACATCATGTGACGGGTCACAATCAGGATGCAGGTGCACTAAAAATACTGTAATAAAATTACAACTTTAGGCCATGTGTGTAAGGTATATGTGAAACATAATGGATTTCATGTTTAGACTCGGTCCTAGCCCAAAGATATCTCATTATGTACATGCTAATATTCCAAAATCTGAAGCACTTCTGTTCCCCAAGCACTTCAGAAAAGGGATATTTGACTTGTATTTAGAAATGTCCATTTGCAAGACTTAGAGCTTTACTAAGTTAACTAAGATTTTTTTTTTATCTTTGCTCATATTTTTTTTTCAATGAAAGAGAGTATGGACTTTATTCCTGACCTAGGTCCTTCACTGACCCTGAAAACTCTACTGAATATCATCAATCACGAGGCCCACGCACAAGCCTAATCATGTGTATTGTGACCCTAGGGAAATCTTCAGAGAAGAACCAGAGTCTGACCAGTTGCCACTTCCTCCATTGCAACCACTTGGGCCTTAGCTACTGTGATCTCTCTCCTGGGTTGTGGCCACAGTCTCCTGACTGGTCTCCCTGCCTCTGCCACTGGCCCTCCCAACAGGTAGAACGTTCCTTTTAAATGTGAAATTGATCATTTTCTCAGAACCATCTCATGTCTTCCCATTTCATTCAGAATGAAAGTCAAAATTTTTACAGTCTCTCACTGGCCCTGTATATCTGACCCGCTTACGTCTCCTAACCTGTATCACTCTAGCCTGGGTGGCCTTTTGGACATTTCTTGAATATGCCATGCCTGTACCCCACCAGCATGGTTCTTCTGCTTGAATGCTCTCCCCGAGATGCCCAGCTTCCTTCCTCACGTCCTTCATGTCAATTCAAATTTACCTTATTGGTGGATCCCTCGTAGCCAGACTAAATAGCAGCACTACTTCCCACCAGCTGGCTGCCTTTCCTGCTTTATTGTCTCTGTAACATTTACCATCATTTGATAGGCTATGTTTAATTTTACTTCCACTGTCTGTGGCTTTCACTAGAATATAAGCCACAGATCAGGCACCTTGCATATATTTATCCCTTGCTTTTAACCCCCTGTAGGGAGGAGCTGGACACGCAGGACACGCTGAGTATCTAGTGCATCAGTGGAAAGGAATGTGCTGTCATCAGCTGTCATGCATGCACAGGATTGACACAAAGAACAGAATGCTTCTCCACTTTTTATGATTGGGGTAGGAGTTTGAGGGAAGGGGCTGAGATTCTCTGGCCCAGGTACCAGGTTCTCGCAGACACCAAAAAGCAACATCATGGGCAACACTGGCCTCTGCAGTTGTGTGGCACTGCAGTCAACTCTTCAGCTGGACAAATTAATCCGTGTGATCCGGAATTACCTGTTTCTTAAGGGTCAGGGAGATTTCCCTGGGAAATCATTTGAGTGCTTTTGTAGGTGCATGGCAGAATTTCTTTGGCAGTTTTCTTGATCTAACTCTTCTATGCTAATTAGCTTTTTTATAGAGTATTCTGTCTCATCTAGATTCACTTTCTGCAAATTGTACTTTCTCCATCCATTTCAGTCATGCATTTACATTTATTTGCATAGAATTGAGAAACTGGTCCTTTATTATTTATTCAGTTTCTCATTTCTGTCGTTTCCCTTTTAGCTTCCTATTTTAAGTAATGATATTTTCTCCATGTTTTATTGTTTTATTTTTAGGAGTTATCTTTACAGGTTTTGTAATTATTCATAGATTCTAATTTTAAAAATTTATGCATCATTCTTACCTCTTTACCTTCTAAGATTCCTTCCAATTTAAACAAAAACTTATATCAGGTGTTTACTTCATGTGTTTTATTCCAATGTAAGTATTTACGCCAGGAATTTACTCTGAAATGTATCCCATTGGCTCTGAAATATAGCATTTTCACTATTTTTTCTCTATCAATTCTACAATTTGGATTTTTCTGACTCAATGGTTTTTAAGTAGAGAATTCCAAGCAGAACTATTTAATTTTTAATTCTCATTGTTGCTTTTCATGATTTCCAGAGAAGCATAAAAGGCTGATTTATACAACCATGCTCAATTTGGAAATCCCATCTTATTGCTTTGATTTCTGGGAATTGAAGACAGAGATGGATTAGCATTTAGTATTTGATTTGCTAGTTAATTGATTATTCAAGGATAAAGATAATGGAAAACAAAAAACAGAAAAACTAAAACCAAAAAAATATCAATCCAACAAGATGTACAGTTTCTAAACAAAAATTGAAAATTTTCATGAACCTCTGAGCAAGGAAAATACTATTTGCCTTTTAAAAGAGTGGTTAAAAAACTTTAGTGCAGCATTACATACTCATCATAAATAACTTATTAGATTCCATTTCCAGATGCACCTGGGGTCATTTCTGGATGTGGCTTCCATGTTGCCAAAGTTAAATAAAGCATGACATATATTTGTATTGTTCTAAGATAATACTGTTTTTCTTTTTAATACAGAAAGTTAAAGAGAGAACAAACCATAGTGGGAAAAACATGGGCTTTGAGGAAAGGTGAGTTCAAATCCCTTAAAAACACTTCTCCGAGCTTTATCTACTGGCAAAGGGATCCCTACCTGTTTCTCGACCCCTGTGTGATTTTTTTATCCCCCTCAAAATGCTCACACAAATCAGAGGATGCAAGTTCATTTGATTTCAGGATCTCTGTACTTTGGAGTTGAACCCATTCAAATGGGTTTCCTCTTAACAATCAATGCAGAGGGTTCCTCCCTTGTCCTGCCCCAGGTCCCTCCATCATCCCAACCCAGGTGTCAGTGGAGCTCCTACCCAAGGGCCAGTCTGGGCCAGCAGCTCACAGCTGACTTGGCCTCTGGGTCAGAATTAGGTAGTGCATAAAAAATCATCCTTCCTCCACATTTGGAGGGAGTACATATTGGTATAATCTTTTCAGAGGTCAGTAATTATTACCTTATCTTTTGCTATTTCAATTATTTTCATATTTTTGCTTTTCTCCCATTCTAATGTGTTTTCACTTAAGTTTTTTTTGTGGGGTGGCAGCACTGGAGATCGAACCCAGGGCCTTTGCATCGAGATAGAGTCTCAGATTTTTTAAATTTTTTACATTGAGACAGGGTCTCACTGTATTGCCCAGTGGGACTCAAATTTGCGAACCTCATGCCTCAGCCTCTCAAATGGCTGGGATTACAGGCGTGCACAACTATGCCTACCTAAGAATTTATGTGTAAACTAATTTTTCCTCAAGAACAATTAAAGTTTACCGAAGGATATGTACTTTTATACAGTACACATGCGGCATGTACTGGTACAGCAGTTTGAAAAGCCACTCACAAGACAAGTGTCTCCATGTAAGAATATACAATTCTACTGAAACTGCGAGATTTTACAACTACCACCTCCCCCCAGAATAAATACCATCTCATTTTAACTGCATTTATTATAACCATGGAGAAATATTTTCCTGATTCATTTGCTAATTTCCTCACATAAATTGTATTTAACCGTGTGTTGCCCCATTAACTCATGTGAGTCTTAGTATTTCTATCCCTTTTGTGATTCCAAGCGCTCTTTCTGGACCACACACTCAAGGATGGCCCTGCCCTTCTAAGATATTTTAGTCCCCAGCCCTGCAGTCAAATTTGCTTCTCTTCCTAATCTGCTTGGAACAGGGTTTTGTGCACTGGATGCTAAATACTGAAGGGTAGCGATAAAGGACTATTTTTAAAGAGATTATTTTCAAGATTGTTTAAAAGTTTAGATATAATTAGAAAGTAATCCTACAGCATTAATGCATAGCAACAAATGATAAAAGTATTCTGGTTACCTATTAAAAGACCATTTAAAGTGCTGGAATACATGAATATCAAAGTAAGTTTTTAAAGTACTTTATTTCAAAATAACTAAGTATAATAGTCCATAAAAAAATCTGTATATGTTTCTACTTATATACTGTATCTATTAGTATACACTTAGGTTTTAAATTTAATTTTGAACAGCTTTCAGTTTCTTCCAAAATGAGGCACTAAAAATATATACAGCAGGTGTAGTGCCACATGCCTGTAATCCCAGCCACTGAGGAGGCGGAGGCAGGAAGACCAGGAGTTCAAGGCCAGCCTGGGAAATACAGGAAGGCCCTGTCTCAAAATACAGATGTTTAACAAAACAAAAATAAAAAACATACATACATATACACTTACAAAAAGAAATATACTGAGGTGCAGAAAGGCAAAAAACAAAAAAACAAAAAAACCCATTAGTCTCTTGGAGCGATGAGAATGAAGTATCTCGTTATCACAGGAAGAAGCAGCGCTAACTGGAGAGTATTCATGATTACAGCTAACCCCCCGGATTAAAAGGCCCAGAAGCCACAGCGGGTTTAGGTTGTTTTTAAAGAGTCTCTGTAGTTTTCAGACAGAACATGACAGTATCAACAGGCTCTTTCCGCATCTGTCCACCCATGTCACTCCATTTGGTTAATGTCAACTAAGACACCATGTCTGAGCTCAGGATCTCATCACAAAATCGAAGGAGGAAAATCAGACCTTGTGAAGATGCTGCATCTCAGTCTTAAGAAAATTCTCGGGAATCTGTTGTAAGTCTATAACCAACCAAAGTCTCTTTGCCACCACCGTCCCCCACAAGCACATCCACCAGCACGTGTGGCTTATCGTAACCAAAGGAGGTGGGGGCGCTCCTCTGCAGAACGATGACAGGCTCTTGGCCTTCTGTCTTTACTTGGGTTTTATTGCTTGGAGGGATTTCAGAGTCGGATACGAAGCTGTCTGAACCCACGAGGCCGCTGTCGGAACCATTTCGGGAGTGATAGGAGCTTACGACTACACTGCAGGGTTCCGACTGGTTACTATTCGAATGCAAAGAATTCTCTGTCAGCGCCCAGTCAGAGCCGCTTGCATCCGGCATCAGCGCCTCTGTCTGGGTGGACAGCTCTCCGCTGTGCTCCTCTCCGCCCCGGCCACCTTCAGTGCTGGCGCCCAGCACTGTCCCTGCGGACACCTCCTCTCCAGAGACCAACGCCTGGTTTTCTGGGGCAATCGGCTGATACGATGTGATGAATGTCACGTATTTCGATTCAGGTTTTGTCTCTGAAGTGGCGCTTTTTACCACTGAGAGCTAAAAAGAGAGAAAATGAATGAAGACAGTGAATTACTAAGCTTAAATACCACTTTTCAAACCAACAAAGGTCTACAGGTAACAGAACACTGACACACTTGCGGTAAGGTAACTGAATCACGGTGGCTTTTTCTGTTCTTTTTCATAATAGTAATACTATTGTAAGATTACAAATTAATAACACAGTACACACTGTCCCCCTCGGTACACTTTACATTTGTAATGGGAGCACAGCTGCTTAGCTTATTGAGTGGTTTCATTATTTGCCTCCGTCATTATACTATATTACTTATTGATAGCAATTTTTTTTTAATAGATGCTGGTGTTTCTGATTTTTATTCAGCTACAGAATGTGCTGAATATTTCACACATCTTTTTTATTTATGAAATGATTTTCTTAGAATAAAAGAGCAGAACGACTGTATCAGAGGACACGGCACAGTAATGGCACACCTCGCTGTTCTTCTCACACACACTTAGCTTTGCTCCAAGGCTCTACTGCTTTCCACCAGCGCACGCCACTCACACTGATACTGGCACGGCTGGACAGTCGGGTTCACTGTTCCTTCTCTAGTGAGTGCAAAATGGCCTATTGCAAGGTGGCTTTGTGCCTAACGACTAGCAAGGATGCCTATTATAATTCATATATGAACGGTCTACTTATAGTTGATATTACAACTATTTTGAATATCACGGGTGTTATTCTTGTCATATTTGATTCAAATAGTTATCATTATATCACCTGAAAATGTTCTTTTCATCATTTCAAAGGCTGTGGAATGTTAGCGATCAAATGTCAAGCTTGTGTCTCACTTTTGGCCATCTTCCCTTCTATACTCCAACCATAATAAAGCATTTCCATGTTTGCAGATCTTCAAAAACCAGGCTTTCTAGACTCTTGGCCTCTGTACATTCTATCCCATAGTATGGATAAACCACTGTCCCTCAGGACTGCCCAGACATCGCTGGCTCTGGGACAGCCTCAGCTGACCCCAGCCCATGGGCTGGACAGAGCCATCACTGGCTGTGCACAAGCCTCTACTGACTACCTACCCATCACATACATATCTTCCCTTCCCATCACACTCTAAGCTCCTCACCAGACTTGTGTTTCTATCCTGAGTATAAAAAAACACTTGGTACACCACAAAAACACTTCTGGTTCTGAATGTGTGATAGACTGAGTAATCAGTGCTTCTATATAACACGATGATGCTTAGCACATCTCATCATTCTACTGAATGATGGCGAACATCATCCCACTTTACAAACAAATCGAGGAAACTGTCGAAAAGGTAGAGTTAACATTTGAGCATTAATAACTAAAGCGAAATATTTAAATACATTACCAAAGATTTGGGTAACATTATATTTTTCTTCTTGCATGGGTTCTTCTTAAAATAACAATATGCAAATACTAGGATAAATACTAGAAAGAGTAGTAAGGCAACAATAATCAGAATCCAAATATAATCTAAAACAAAGAGAAAAATCATAAATTAGAATTAAGATGTAGTACTGCTATCATGTAGCAAAAAGTCTTAACACTATTATTTAATAGACATACATTACTTAATAAGTATGATCACTGTTTTAAAGAATGGGCAACCTGAATAGAAATAGGTATCTACCCTAGAGTGCAATATGATTCTCCCCAATTCTGTGATTCTAAAACTCCCTGGGACTATACTGCCATAAGATCAGGAGGCCAAATAGCTCTTCCACAGTTTAAGCTGACAGCCTCAAACACAGTGTGTTTCTAGGGTTATGCCTTTCTCTCAGTTAAGAAGGGGAAAGAATTACAAAATATCTCTCTTGAGAAATAAACTTTGGCAATGTGTGTAACTTAAAATAACTTAGCTCTATTTCTCATAATCTTCTGTTATAGTTATTTCAAGAGTGCAAATACTTATAAAGTACACAGAAGCCCACAAACATACAGGAATAAAGTCCTCAGGACAGCAAGCCAGGTATGAAGAACATAAAAAGTAGGGAAGACCACATATCTCTTATTGCCATTGTGCATTTACTCTACTGTGCCTTTTAGTTTCATAACACAATCTTTAGCAGTTTTTCATAATGCTGTCTTCTAAAAAAAACCATTAACAGTACTCTCCATGTTGTGGCAATGTGTGTTCCTGTTTGTGATATTTAATTTTCTCTAGTTTCTCTTCCAAAGTTAATCCTTTGGAAAAGTAACTGTGGAAGTCAGTACTTTACGCTTACACCATGCTCGTTACCGGATATGAAGAAATCAAGCCATTACATAGTAAAAGACAACATAACAACAGAGTGCACGCTAATCCCTGGATTGCTAAAGTGCAGTGCGTAAGGCCCTGACACCCACAGGAGGGGCTGCCGCTCAAAGGCATAGTGCTGCCACCATGTGGCTGTAATATCATTTTATAATTCAGGCTTTTTTGTTGTGTTTTGGTTTGGGGTTTTTTTGGCAGTATGTAGTGGGGACTGAACCCAGAGCCTTCACAGTGAACTACACCTGCAGTCCTTTTCTTCATTTTTTATTTTGATAAAGGGTCTCATTAAGTTGATAAGCTGCCCAAGCTTGGCTTGAACTTCCAACCCTTCTACCTCAGCCTCCCACAGTGGGATCACAGGTGCATACTACCTGGCTACAATTTAGGCTTTTTAAGAAAATAGGTCCAGAGCATGTGCATTACAGTATTTCAAGTTTTTTACATTAAGTTGCATTTTATTTTTCAAACAGCACAATGTAAATTGGCACAAAATCTACTACATTATTCTAAGTCTCCTTCTTGAAACTTATAGCTTGAAGTTACTGGCATTAAATTTTAGGTCTAACACTTCAGCTTGATTTCCATTTTTCAAAAAAATATCTGTAGGGCAGGGGATTTAGCTCGGTGCCACGCCTGCCTCACAAGCACAAGGTCCTGAGTTCAATCCCTAGTACTGGAAAAAAAAAGAAAAGAAAAAAGTATCTGTAAATAAAATTGGGAGGTGAAAAAGGAGATATTCCTTTTTCAACAAAAATACAAAAGATCAATGGGGATTATTATGAAAAACTCTATGCTAGCAAACTGGAAAAGCTAGAAGAAATACATTTCTGGACACATCAGACCTACCAAAATTGGACCACAAAGACATAAAAAAAAAAAACCCAGAATAGATCAAAAATAAGGATAGAAGAAAATACCTGCCAACTATTCATCTGATGACGGATTACTTGCCATGATACATAAGAAACTCAAAACCAAAAAAAAGTAATATAGTTAAAATACGGGCAAATAATCTGAACAGATACTTCCCAAAAGAAGGTATCTAAATAACCAAGAAGCATTTGCCAAAACACTCAATATCATTAGCCATTAGGGAGATAAATCAAAAGTACAATGAGAGGTGGATTGGGGTGGTGCTATGACTGCAATCCCAGCACTCAGGAGGCTGAGGCTGGAGGATCAAGAGCCCAAGGACAGCCTGAACCACAGAGTGAGACCTTGTCTCAAAACTAAAACAAAAAACCCATAATGAGACGACATCTCACCCCAGTTCGAATGATTATTATCAAAACAACAACACAAAACAAACTCTAGGGAGTATGTGAAGAAAAAAACTCTCTAGTACACAAAATTATATACACTACACAATACAATGGATACATAAAAAAACTAATGAGAAAAAAGGCTTGTGCAAATAGGGAAGAGTGGAGGGGTGGAAGGGAAAAAAACAAGAACTAAGATATATATCATGTACTTATACAAATTTCCAATGATGAATCTGATCATAACGTGTACCTAAAATGTACCAATAAACTTATGGGAAAAAAAATTTAAAAGTAGTAATATTAATTTTGGCACATAGTGAATTTTAATTATCATACACTCAGAAATCAGTTTTTTCTCTTAATTTTTAAAACACTCTAGTAAATAAAGAAAGTAAACATTGATAGAATTAGTAACCAGATCTTCTGGTATCAATTTGCAGTTGAAGCTAAAGCAAATCTATCACACACTGATGCTATTATCAGTTACTAGTTCATCTAAATGATATTGGTTTAACTTGTATAATTGGTACATTATGCACTGGCCTTATCTAGCACATTTTTATATAAAAGAGGGCCATTTTACTACAAATACTCTGTTATGACGAGTAACATAGCTAATGGCAATGGAGGAAAACTGTTTTCGTCATAGGGATTTTCTTTAATAAAGTTTTTCATATAAAAAAACTAAAGAGAAAAATAGGATGAAAAGAAAACAACTGTGAATAATGGTATACTGTGGGGGAATGACAGGACTACACATAATTTTGTCATCTTCTGGTTTTTTATATTTTACAAATTATCTATGATAAACTTTTGAATGCAGATATTTATACCCATAATTTTATATATTTATTATATTTTTTCCTTGGGTCATCAAATGGCTTTCCAAATTGGTTACTCTGTACATTTTATTAGCTGAGAAACTGCCTCTGTGAGGAGTGGAGCTACTGAATGTTTTTAAGAGAGATTTTTTGCAAGTAAATTTGACTCTTTATACATTATCCTCTTTTAGTTACTCTTCTCTGTATTTAGAAAAGAAAAAAATGGCAAGAACTTACCTTTTATGCTGCTACTACGAATGGTAATACAATCTTCTTCTGACCTTTCAGTTGTAATTTCCCAATCCTTTGAGAATCCTTCTGCTGAAACACAGTACTCAGAATTCAGTGAGGGCACTGGAATTCTTAATTGGCATAGACTGTAGAGGCAGTCATCTTCTGCAAGGTCATGTTTTAGGGTCTATATGGAAAAAAATGAATAGCTTCTTTAATCTGTAAAATATACTCATCGTACTTACCTTGGTCAAACACCAAAGAAAACACACACACACACACATGCACACAGACATACCATATAGTGTATATAATATATGATGAATCTTAAACATATCTGAAACACTTCTGATATCAAATAGTCAATTTATTACAACATAGCATGATGATGTCCATCTATCAAAAACTTGAATAGCAGGAAGGTTCATTGCTATTTGCTAAACAACTATTAATTTCTCCTAATCCTAAAGTGCTAGAAACTTAGCCGGTAAAGTTTCACGGGAAGCATAATTAAAGTGTTGTACAAAGGCTGCAGGATCTCTGGGCAGTAGGACCTAGAAATGATTGATGTAAAGCTCATCATTCATTCCACAGCCAGTGTGTGGTCAACTGTGCTAGGACCTGAAGACACAAAAGTTGTACTGTGGTTTGATTACGGGTCCTCCAAAGGTCCCTGTATAAAATAGGCTTGGTCCCCAGGGTGGTGGTGTGGTGAGGTGCTGCGGACCTTTACGAGGTGGAGCCTTATGGGAGGCCCTTAGGTCATTAAGGCTGTGCCCTTGGGAGGGATTATGAGACCCCCCCCCCCCCACTGGTCTGGTTTGAGATGTAATCACTTGGGCTAGGGGTGTAACTCAGAGGTCGAGTGCTTGCCTAGTATGTGTGTGGCCCAGGGTTCAATTCCTAGCACTGAAGGGCATCATGGGGAGAGTAAACCTTTTCTTCTTATATGTTTGTTGTCTGGGGGATTTCACTGTAGTAACAATGCTGACAAACACAGGTAAGATAGTGGTATCTGGCTCAAATACCGTACGATTTAGAGTTGAAGAGAGGTAAGAAAGAAACATAACAAGGAATAAGGAATACTGCCAGAGGAATCCTATATGGAACCAGGACCACAGAAAAGAAACAAGTCTATTGGTCAGAAAAGAATGAAAGCAGAGATGACACCTCAGCTGACTACTGAAGAATAAGCAGAAATTTGCCAGATGGAAAAGGGTGAGAAGAGCATTCTGTGAAAAAACATGGCAGTTTCAGGGATCCAAAACTAGCAGCTCCCCAAAGCATGGGTGAAAACAACGCCGGAGGGAATGGGAAGACGGACTGGAGAGGACCCACAAGGCTAAATAAATCACAAGGGCCTGCAGGCCATGGCATGGAAGGAAATTCAGATATTACTTTATAGCCAATGGGGATTTGTGAAGTTTTAAGCAGTGGAGTAACATGATTAGATCTGCATTTTAGAAAGACATCTCTGCCAACAACTGAGAAGATATTTTAAAAATCTAAATCAGACCTCACTTTTCTGCTCAAATCTTCCTAAGATACAATACATGGATCAAAGTCAAATCCCTCCAATGTCTTCTGCCTTCACCTGTTTCCTGCACCCACCAACCCCACCGGCCCCTCGGCTGCCCCCCTCATGTGCCCACTGTACCCCTGCTGGGTCCTCGCCCCAAAATGCTCTCCCATGTACATCCATGGGGCTTAACTCCCAACCTGACCTTGACAGCAGTTACCACCTTGCCTGGGAGACCTGCTCTAAAAACCACTGGCCCAGCCCTACACAGTGCCCACCCTTCCTGCTGCACAGCAGAAATCCTGAGTTTGGTCCCTTCTGCTCTCACCTGCACTCCTGGATGCCTCTTAGGCAATACTATATGTCTGATAAATGTTTATCAAGTAAACAAGAGGCATCCTTGTGGAGAATGGAGAATAGTTCTAATCAATGCATGGACCCCACACCAGTGCCAGAATAATGTAATTACATCCCCACAGTTATACTATTTTATTTTTCAAAACTGATGATTCAAATTATAGATGCATATTATTTTATGTCATCACTAGGGAGAGAAGAATTAAGTTATCCCCACCTTACCATTGGAGATACAGGGCCGTGCTGCTAAACAAGGCCACAAAAAAACTTAAAAGTACTCATCTGGTCAGTGTCAGTGAATAACTCCATACGAGTTCCTTTCAATAGCATTCACATGTGTTTTCTTCCCAAAGTTATGATCCAAGGGTTCTATTTATCATAAGCATCACTTTCATTATAAAACAAAGAAATGACTTAGTATATACTAGCTACAGAAAAAGATGTTTTATATATATATATCAATTCCCCAAGATGAGTAAAAAAACAAACTAAAAATCAACTCTGTACACTGTAAATATACACAAAAAATAACACCTACCTTACTTGTGTTCTCTCTCACATACACTTTGTACATTAATGTGTAACAGGCATCATACATGGCTTCCTGCTTTTCTCCACTTACATGAACTATTGGGTCAACCACATCAATAATGACATGGTCTTCCTCCTGCGTAACAGTTAGTTCAGGTGGTCCAACCTTTCCTGGGGAGAAACCAATGTAATTAATACTGGCCTCGGAACCTCACAGTAAAATTATCAAAATCAATCAACTAAACCACTCTTTTTACGTTTTTTACTAAAGCAGGACCACATTTTAACTAGAATAGGACACCATGACTAAGTAGGACCACTTTTAAACTACTCCAAAAAATCTAGAAGACATTCCAAATACCCTTCATAAATATTTCATAAATCTCAGGAAAAGGTTCTCTTATCCAAACTCCTCTTTAGCAGTTTAACCCCATTTCTAATTCCAGAGAAATACAATTGGCTATGGACTTGATTTAAAAAAAATTAAAACCTTGACATAATAAAAGCTCTATTAAGCACTTTTTATTTTTGCTTCTATAGATTAAGAAAAGAGCAGATTTCTAAAAACTGTTTCTGAAAGGCAGAAAAACTCTGTATCTTCAACTTTCATGGGTTCCTGCATGCAGGCTCTATAAAAATTTGCTAATTCAATTTTAATTGTGAAAATCAGAACTAGATATTTAATTATTCAGCAAATAGTCATTGTGGATGTTTGGGACCTCACTGGTAAACCATTTAGCTATGCTTCATGTTTACAGAGTACCTACTTTGTGCTAGGAAGACCTGTTTAATGTCCATCAGGGTCTGGCATACTCTCTAGCACATTTCTGGCCCTTGAGAAATCAGTCTCACAATACGGGTAGTATGTATCAGATGGCAAATGTATGGATTCTGGGGAATAAAATATTTAAGGGTGTGGTGATTAGGGTGGAATGTCAACTTGATTGGCTTTGGGCTCTACCTGGGGGACTGGTCTGGATAGGTCATGGAGGTGTGGTCTTGGGAGAGGGGGTCCTCTGTCTGGTCCCTCACCTCTTTCTCTTTGGCACCTCTGCTTCCCAGCCACCATGAACTGAGCAGCTCTGCTCTACCATGCCCTTCCACCATGATGTTTTGGCCTTGGAGCCAGCTGACCATGGACTGAGCCACCTTTAAACACGAGCCAAATTAAACCTCTCCTCTGAGCTGTGGGTGTTGGGTATTATGTCAACAATGGGAAAGTTAGCTAATTCAAACGACAAGTAGGGAAAGGGCTTGTGGAAGAGCCCTAAATGGCACAATCTGAAAAGTAGGAGAATGAAAGCAGTGGGCAGCACTGGAAAGGCAGTAGCTCAAGTAATCTAGCACTGAAGCTGAACAAAAAAGCTAGAAGAAAAGGTACCAGAGGACTATCAGACTATGGCAGAGTCAAATGACTAAAAGTATCTAACCTAGAAGTGAAATATGATTACCAAAGTGGGACATCATATTCAGAAAATAGGAATTGGCATGGAAATTCTGGAGTTACAGGTATATATTGGAGTGGGACGCTGGAAGAATAAAGAGCTGAAAATCACAGGGGATGGAAAGATGAAAGAGTTCTAAAATTTTTTGATGTATTAAGTTGGTATTCAAGTTCCCACAGACACTAAGGATTTAAGGTAGACAGAAGAATGACAGCCAGGAGCCAAAGTCCTCAGTGAATGTACTTCGAAATGAATTACAGACCACATGGGGAGGGAAAGGGTGGTACAAAGTACAGCTGGACAACACTGATCTGGATTTGTACGGTGTGGAAACTTAATGGTGTGGAAGCAGCAAAGAGATGGTTGTCTCTTTGTGGGGCTTGAGAAAAGGGAATGATACTGGGTGTCTCTAAATTCTTCCAAATGTTTCTTAAGCATTATGATCATTTTTAACAACTGCTAATAAAAGCAAACATGCACAGAAAATATACATTTTCAAATTTAATATTTACATGTATTCATTCTACATACCTTCTTTGCAAATGACAAAGTCTTTGGACTCTACATAAGCAGATTCTTTTTGTCCAATTCTAGCTTTAACTTTGGCCCAAATAGGAAGATCTGGGTCATGAACATTAAGAATATTGCAATGATGATCAGATGTATTGCTGCAGGCATATATCCATGTTTTCCTAAAACAAAAAAGAATAAACACAAAGGTAACTTTTATTGTTATCATAAACTTGAACCACCTCTGTGCTATATTTTTCACTTATAGCACAAAGCTGGTAGGAAGAGCTGAGTTAGAATAGAATGGAGAACTAGACAAAGTAGGAAATCTTTACTTTGGGTGGAAGTACAGGTCCAGCATCCTTAATCCAAAATAATCAGAAACACAAGATGTTGCAAAATTCAAAAGTTTTTGAACACTGACTTGATGCCAGACCAGAAAAATTCCACACCAAGAAACTTTGTTTCATGCATAAAATTATAGTGTATAAAGTTACCTTCTGTATGTGTATAAGACCTATATGAAATATAAATGAATTTCATGTTTAGACTTGGGTTCCATCCCCAAGATACCTAATTATGTATATGCCAAAATTTCAAAATCCGAAAAAAATCAGAAATATATAATACTTCTGGTCATAGGCATTTCAGATAAGGGATACTCAAAAATGACACTATACATTCCTTTATAATATAGAGGTTTAATTCAAACTCTAAGACCTGTACAAACTACATTTCACATCTAAGTTTTAAAATGTTTTAAACTCTAGATTCCTTTAACATCAATGTGATCTAATTATAGGATCAAACACATAACAGACTCCTAACAGTTATCAATTTTTTTTGAAATTTATCTTTCTAGTAAAAAAATACACTATAAAAAGATGGTATCTTTATCAGATTCATTTGTCATGCCTTAAAATCTTCAAAGTCATTTGTCCACAGAAGAGCTTTTCATTTTCTTTATTTTATTAATTAACCATAATATAGAAATGGAATTCCTTTCTTATTTCAATGTATTATGTTCTTATTTGCGGTCATACCTTTGGCCAGGGAAAACCTATTCAAGATGGGTCCTGGATCCTTTTGACATGTCCCGATTATTTTAGACTAATGGATCGGAGTTGAATCCTATCTATGACCTACCTTCTGCAGGTAGTCAATTTCACTGGCTTCAGGTTTTTGCTTATTTCTTTTTTCAAAATTAAGGCAATACCTATGTAAATATTTCTTCTCATTCTTTTTTGCCCCCAAGCAAGTATATTATATATACTTTATTGACCTTAGTTGCTTTTTGTCATTTAAAAATACACCTTAAGAGATCATTGCATATAAGTTCATAAGAATTTTTTTCTTTGCATGTGGGTAATGTCTTTTTATTTTTTAGAGTTGCTGAGGATCAAACCTAGGGCTAGTGCTTTGAGTGAGCCATATCCCCAGCCCATGGGGTAATATCTTTTCCTTGTTTGTGTGCTTTTTCTTAATGGGGACTGAACCCAGGACCCTCGCGCTGAAATACATGTCCAGCCCCTTTATGATTTTTTATTTTGAGACAAAGGTGTTGCTAAGTCCCTAAATTGCTTGGGATGGGTTCAAACTTCTGATCTTGCATCAGGCTCCCAGAGGTCTGGGATTACAGGTGTGCACCTTCCCACCCTGCTGGGTAATGTCTTTAAACTGCATTTTAGTAAGTGTATCTTAAGGACAAGTTCCTGATGCACGATCATCAGATAAAGAGTTAAACCTAAGGAGGCTGGGGATTTAGCTCAGTGCTAGAGCCTTGCCTAGCATGTGTGAGGACTTGGGTTTGGTCCCTCCTACTGGGGAGAAAAAAAAAAAGGGAAGTGAAGTTGTGTGAAATACTGCCAAATTCTTCCCAAAGGGCCAGATCTAATTTGCATTCATGCCAGAGATATGTATGAGAGTGCCTGTTTCAGGCTTCAAACAGTGTTGAAAACAAATTATGAACTCCGTATTGATCATAGTAATAATACCAATAATCCATGGGTGCTAAAAATATATATGGATTTATGTGAACAGGACATTTATATCCTCATAAATCTTCTCCCCATAAGTATATTTGAAAGAACTTATGCAAAGGATACAGCTGAGGGCTAATGACCAAATCAATAATGGGACAAACTTTCATCATGTTCTGTACACTGGACACAAAATTGTCTTTGTAGTATGCCTATCAAAAAATATCTCAATTAAATTATGAGGAAAAAAATTAGAATAATCTACACTGAAATCTTCCAATTTAGGACCACTTGAGCTGTAACTACTCTGAGACACTGCTACTGCTCAATGTGGCATTCTTATTTCTTCCATTAATTACAATAAATTTAGCTATACTTTATTAACAGCTTTTGCAATCAGGCATGGTGGCACAATGCTTAATTTCAGCACTTGGGAGGGTGAACCAGGAATCTGAGACCAGCCTGGGCTATACAGTGAGTTTGAGGGTAACCTGGGCTACAGAGCAAGACTTAGTTTCAAAAAAACAACAATCAATCAATCACTCAATAAAGACTAGAGAGAAAAAATTTTTTAGAAGTTAATGATACTTCTTTACTTCAGTACTGATAAGAGAAAGAGGAAGTATTTTACAAAGAATTAATTTGTATTCTAAGCATCTCTGGATGTCTACAAGCAGTTCAGAAAGCTTTGTCATGTAGGAAGGAAGGATGATGGAAGGAAAACACAGAGTTATGGAATGTTCAAGGACTTAGATAAAAACAGAATTGGAAGGATAAAAGAGTTATACTCACCGCCCGTAGGACTTTACCTCTACGGTAAAAACAGGAGTCTGGGGCATGCTCTGGTAGTCCCAATACAGCGTTGGGTTCAAATTATAGGACTGAATTCTAACATTGGTTGGCACAGGCACTGTAAGAGATTGAAAAAATAAAACAGACAACAGTAAGAAACTCATATTAACATTACAAAATCTCATCGTAAGATGTCATGTTAGTCAAATATATTTGAAAAATCAATTTCAATAGAATAAAGAGTAAAATGATTTCAAAGGGTACAAAAGAGTTTTGATTCATTTAATTTTTTATTTTATTTTATTTTTTGGAGGTACAATCTGTCTTGTGAGGACCAGGAGGGCAACTGGGGCCTGAGCCTGGGCACACAGGGTGGAGGGGGACGTGTCATTCCTCCCTCCCTCTCCCACACATTGTTCAACTCTGCTGGGGCCCAAGTATGCCTACTGCTCAGCCTGGCTTCCTAGCCCATCTACTCGACGGACAGGAGAGGGTCATTTTAAATGGTGCCAATCTCATTGTGTGTAAGAGAAACACAAATATAACATGAAGCAATAAATTCCCATAATGTTTTAGGAGTTTTTGATAAATAAATACAATGCCTAGTGTAATAATAATATTCTTTAATTTTCTTAATTCCTAGAATTTCGAAGCTTGACACTGTAGGTTATAGTCAATGTCTAGAGAAGAACTGTCCATATCAGGTATGATAATTTCCGTCTACAATGTGGCAAGCCCTCACCCCTACACCCAGGAACATTACATCTTTAATACCATTTCTACAGCACAAGAACAGGCACCTAAGGACTGACTGAAGGAACTACTGACTATCCCAGTTTCATCAATATTTTGCTTTCCGTGGAATGCAGTGCTTTTTACAAAACATATCCAACATTTCTTTCTGTCTTCACTTTTAAAAACCATTTCAGAAAACATTTATTGGGAATACTTGAAAGAGTCACGTGGTGAACAGGAGGATGAACATAAAGGTATGGACATAGTTAGTGATACGACTCAAAATTTAAGGGTAATCCATCCTACCTAGCTGGGAAACTCCATCAACCATGATTCATTAATAAAATAAAAATAAATAAATGAATGATAAATGTGGCCAGGTGCAGTGGTTTCTAAAGATAACATCACTATCTTTGGAGAGTGTCCAAGCCTGAGTTTCTATTTTAGCAAGACACCTTGGAAGGTAATGACACTCACCTGGACCACTTAGAAAACAAAACAAAGCAAACAAAGTGAAAAGCCTCATAGGGTCAGACATTAAGAAACCTGGGATATTTCCTGATTATACTGCTAAACAGTTACTTTAGATTTCTTATCTATCAAGTAAGTCATGAATTAATATACATAAAATATTTGCTCACTATTGAAGGAAATTTTTTGCCTACTACATTTTTTCTAAAATAAAAATCCCCAAATTCCAATCTTTCCTAAAATAAAAATTCCCCCCAAAGCCCAAACTGGTACATTGTTTTAATTTATAATTAATTATTTAATACATGTATTGTCTTTTCAAAGCAGAACATGGATCAAGTTATTTAGGTAAATAATAGGCAGTTATGGATAATTAAATTCTAGCATCAGCCTTTTCTTTTTCTGATAACTTTTTTCCTTTATGGCAGTGGCTCTCAGCAGGTTGTGATTTTATTCCAGGGGTCACTAGGCAATGTTTACAGACAGTTTTGGTTCTCACAACACAGGGAGATGGTCAAGACCACACAAGATGCTGTTAAATAACCTACAACGCACAGGGTATTTCATCACAATAAATAATCTGGCCCCAAACACCAGCAGTACCAAAAGTGAGGAACTCTGCTTTATATGTTTGTAATTTTAAGTTTGCTATTTGTTCTCAGTACTGTTCACTGAACCCAGGGCCCACATGCAAGTACTCTACCACTGAGCTGTATCCCTGGCCCTTTTTACAAACTGCAGTTTGAGACAGTCTTATAAAGCTGGCTGCCCAGGCTGCCCATGAACTTGTGATCCTTCTGCCTTGGCTTCTCAAGGAGCTGGAATTACAGGCAAGTGTATGCCACCACACCTAGCTTCTTATTTATTTAGGAGGGGAAGAAATTGAAATCCAAATGCTTTATGGTAAACCGATACATTTTATGCCAACCCCTTGGAAGAAAAGATTTAGCTTCTGCCAAAATACCTAACCTCCATTTCACTTACCAAAGTAGTGTCACAATGTGTGCCAAAGGCCGAGATTATAAACCTGGGGGAGAAAGGGTGGTCTCACAGGTTCAAATACTCTCAACTAATCATCTTTTTATGGCCCGTAACAAGACAACTACAGATTTTCTACTTACACTGCTGATGGCTCCTGGTGCTCATCTTTGGTTCTCTAGGCAGAGCCCAAGGAGCCCCCAAATCTCTGGCCTCACCAGATTTGGTTCTGGCTCTTCTCTTTTAGTTTTGGTAGAGTGCCCATGGGCATACCCAGCGGGAATCCTGAGGCCTCCTGAGTGTTTTTCCATCTATGGTAAGTTTGTACCTCACCTTCATGAAACAATCTAGTTTCAAGTAAAGATCCATGGCTTCTACAGAAATAAAAGCCACTTGCCCCCCCATCTCCTTCAGTTCAGCAGTCATTTGTTAATTTTAGCATCTTTTGACTCTCAAGAGGCTGACAACTTCCAAACCATCAGGTCTTGGTTTCTTTTTAATAGTCGCTTCCATGACGAATCTGTCTAGTCTCACACTTTAGACAAGAAACAAGAAACCAGGTGGTGCCTTTAACACTTTGATTGGAAATCTCCTGTGCTAGATCATCGGGCACATTTACTGCTAGGCTCTCTGCTGCTACTTAACAAGGATCTTTCTTCCTCCAGTTCCCAATAACAAGTCTTTCACTTCCTTTTAAGCCCCTCTTTTTAATTAGTCCTAATAAATGATTTTATAACTATATATATTCAATCTGAAATTCCTGTTTTGAGAAAAAGGGATATAGAAGTCAATCTAAATAAAATAGCAATGTGTATTTGTACTTAGGAAGGAATTACTAAATCACATATTATAAAATCACAAACAACAGTAGACTTGTGCAACATTAGTTTTTAATGTGAAACAGACTATGTTTCTCATAATTTTACTTAAAGTCTACCATGGTTAGAGTAGGAGAAGAACTTAAATCTCAACTTTGAAAGCAGTCAAGTCAAACACTTACTGATAGGAAGAAGTTTTAATGGATTCTAGCAGACCAAAATTACTACCAAAGGAGAAATTTTTGAATAGTTGCACCAAAAACACAATCTGTGGTTTTAATGCTACCTGAAGAGAAACCATGCAGTTATTAGATATCTGTCTTTGTCAAAATCACACAATAAACATACATGAGTCGTTTTCTCATACTTTCAGATTTTTTATAACCTGCAGTCTAAACTACTACATATTCAGAAAAAAATAATTAAGGCTTACAATAAGCTTCTAGCCATAATACATTAATATTGTATAAGTAAAAAAGATACAGAAAGATAGCAAAAGAATAGAATTATCTACAGAGTTTACAGAGAGATTCTATTAGAATGATTTAAAATAAACATAGATTTTTCCATCTCTTGAAAATGCCTAGATTGCTCCACTGGTTTCAAAAATGGGCTCAGAATTACTTTATACATTTTGTCTAAAAACTGCCTATAATAAACTCTAGCTTTTAAAAGACCTAATTCCCAAAACTCCCACAGAGGAGTTAAACTGAGATTAAACAAAACTAAACACAGGAAGGAGTTAAGAGGGTAAAGAGCAGAAGGGGAAGCAAAACAAAACAAAACAAAACCCTAAAAACAGGAGAGAAATATCAGTTTTCATTACACTCTAGTACAAAGCAGAAGAAAAAGAGAACTCTGGCTAGAGCCAACTGTTTTCTCAGATAAACAGGCAAAAGAGGCAGGATACCAAAGGACAGCAATGGACAGGACAAACTAAGACAGCTGAAAGTCAGCAGCACTGGCGCAGTGTCACCGACAGGACAATAGGAATGTCACAAAGGACAAAAAATAACAGACAGAAGAGCTCTTCAATAATTACTGGTGAATACAGAGTGGTGGGGGAGGCAAAATTCAGACACCTGCAGATAACAATCTGAGGACACGCAATTTCCTCTGCAGACAAGTGATAGGAATAAGGGCTGTCACCCATGCTCCAATGCATAACTGCCAAAAGCAAATGCTGTTTTTGAAAGAGGGACAGCCCAAGGCATTCACCGTCCTTTTTAACATGCTAGTGTACAAAGACTGTATAAAAGACGTGTACACCAACACTGGACTGGAGCTACAGATTCTGCAGCCATCCTTTGACAATCTGCTTACTTACTCTATGGAAAGAATACATTGAAGGATGAAGGGGCCAGTAATTACATCGTTTTTGTGACTCAGAAGTCATCCGATACACAACTCAAAACCAAACGCTCTGGACTGAAGCATCTGAGCCCTTCTCTGAATGAATGATTCTAAGAACAAAGATCTAACACCTTTCCAAAGTTGAGGATATAGGGGCATGGGTTCTTTTACAGAAGTTTCTTCTTTACTGCAAATTGAGAAACGGCTGGAGAAATTCAGACCACATACAAAAAATCATAAGCCTATCAGAATAAATTTACAAGTACAAACTTGCTTCTCGGTGGCATCGCAGTGCTGATGAAAGGGCTACTTTTCTTTATGCTTATCCCCTACATTTAAGCTACAAAAGGACATTTTGAGAGTTCCTGCATATGTTTCAGGTGTTCATGCAAGTTTTGAACTGAGATATTTCAACATTTTTGGGCTTTGAAAGAAATCACATTAATCACTATGTGAAATTAATGGAGGAATGGCCCACTTTCTACTTCCTTTGATCATTGCCATGTACCTTTAGAGAAAGACAATTTAAGAACTAAGAGTTCAGTGAGGCCTAAAATATTCCAATATGTAGTATTTTACTTGTACATACTTGTTCCTCAGCTAGGTCAAGATCCCTAGTGTTCCTGAAGTCGTCTCTTCTTTTCAGGCCCTGTTCTGGTGCTTCATGCATTCTCTTAAAATGTGGAGCCCAGAAGTAATGCAACGGATGTCAATAAATTCTTTTCTTCCTCTCTCTTTAAAAAGAGAGCTGTACATACAAACTGTAGTTTACTATAAAATAGTTCTCTCCTCCTGCCAAATATTTTTCTCCCAAACTACCACCTGATTAGAGCTTATCCAATAAATACTTGCTTAGCTATCTTTCTGGTCTAAAAGCTAGGATTTTATTCTCTTTTTACAAAAGAAACAGGGTCTCACTGTGTTGCTCGGGCTGGTTTTGAAATGCTGTGGCTCAAGAGATCCTCTTGCCTCAGCCTGCAGAGTAGCTGAGACTACAGAAAAGGGCCATGCAGTGGCATATTCTTGTTCCTGTTGATCCAATTTCATCTAACTGGGACAGGGCTAGAATGAGTTCTGACTGGACTAGACTGATCTAATCCTTGAGAAAAATACTGAGGATTAATCCTCTTTGGGACTAATTTATTCTAAGTTGAGAGTAGTCTGGGAATTGAAAAAATAAAACAGGTCTTTTCAGCTTATAAAAAAAGAGGGAAAAGGTAGAATGACTGCTGCTGAACATATTTTAAATTTCTCATGATCTGGATAACTCTTGATGTTTAAAAGCCAATACAATTTCTTATATATAAGCAAAACAATATTTAAAGTATATCTGTTAAAAATGACATGTAATATTGAGTAGTAATCATTCATATATATTAAATATTTACTACAGGACATACAATGTGCTCAACTTTTTTATTATCTCACATAATCCCCCAAATCACCCAATGATGGGCACATTATTATTACATACTACACCTGTGAGAAAACAAGGGCTTAAGGAAGTTATGAAAACACTTGACAATAAGCCAAATTTTGTTCATTTTAAAGAAATATCCTTGTGACCGCTGAAGAAGGGATAATGATTATTTTGTCTTTTATTAGTATATGTTTGCTATAGCTACTGATTACAATCATTGTGGGCAGCCAACATGTACATAACACACGTTGGGTTTTTTTACTTTCCCTCCCTCCCGACCCTATTCCTTCCCTCCATCTCTAGATTCCTTCCCTCCATCTCTAGATCCCTTCCCATGCGATGATTATTTTCTAATGACTTCATAAGCATCTGCTTCCAGTAATGTTGGCTGGTTTTACTACTCTACCACAATCATATGATGGCGCGTGCAAAACCTGAGCAAAGTTCTACAGTAAATCATTACTGACAGACAATAGACAAGAAGGAAATAAGTATATAGTGTTCTGATTACTAAGCACTGGGAGACACTGTTTAATAAGAAAATTACAAGAACCCACTCTTTTCAGATTGTATTGTTACAGTTTGCTCTTCTGTTCTACTACAGTACTATCTAAAATGTGGTATCTTCAGTATTTTGAGCTTCTGAAGTAAGTAAACAGAATCTGAACATAAAAGTGAAAAATTTAAACACTGCCCAAGGCATTGTCCTAAAGTCAGAGAATCAGTAGCCCTGCAGTTGATAAATTACAAAATGTCAGGTGAGAGGCCCAGTCTGGGGACATATCCTGCTCAGTTATTTAGATACCATTAGAGCAGAACAGCAAACCAGAAGAAGGGGGCCACTAGCCAACCCAATTCACTTAAAAATATACACACTACTTTCATATGTAACCATACGGATGAAATGCCACTGGCTGCTAGGGGCACACTGCCTTTATTTTCACTGAAAAAATATGAAAGCCCATGACTGTGACATAATACACTGGCAAACACTTGGTTTTCCAGACACTGACTGTATCACCGCATACTCTTTTCTGCTTGCCTGTTCCATTGGATGCCTTCACCCAACATGATCTCCCCACTCCAAAGCCAAGCGAACAGCAAGAGTTAACACATGGAGGCACTAGCAAGAATGGGAAACTAACCAAGAAGCAGAAACAGGTGTCTCTGTGGGTTTTCCCCCACACAGAGGGCCTTGTTTTTTAAATTAACTTTGACAGATAGGGGCGGGGCTCACTGACCCCTGTGCTGACAAAACGCCAGGGCACAGAAGGCTGCGGATCTGTGCCTGGGACGCTGGCAGGCAGCTCCACTTCCAGGGCAGGCCTGGAGGACATGCAGATTGTGCAGCCCCAAAGGGACCCTGGGCTCAGGAGGAACCTGCATGTACAAGGAAGGGGCTGGCGCTTGCTGTAGTGCTTCATCCCAGACAGGAATCTGAGTCATCCCGATCTCTGTGTACAGAGTTCTACCGACTGTCTCCTACTTGTTCCTCACACTGTCCTCTTTTCTCGGTTAGAATTACCACTTCTCACCTGCTCCTCCGCAGATTCAAGCAACAGCTTGTTAACAGATCTCCTCCCTCAAAGTTTTATAATTAGACTGGCCTTTCTAAATGACATAGTTAATTCTGCATAAAATCATTTCCCTTTGTAAAATAATCCAGTGGCTGCCCAGTGACTTCAGCCAGGGATACAGTTTGTAGATTGTCTTGTTGGCTTGCAGGAACACCATGCTGCTGCTTCTAGGAATGTTCCCACCCTACTCCCTTTGAGCATGGCCTTTCCATATGAGCTGGCACCTAACCAAGCTGGGGTTTTGTTAGGATGGAAGAAGCTGCGAGACTGGGTGGGGGGCGCAGTACTCAGAACTGCATGTATGAACATCCCCAACCCTTTATCTTTTAATTTTTGAGACATGGTCTGGCTACATTGCACAGGCCAACCTTGCACCTGTGATCCTGTGGCCTCAACTTCCCAAGTAGCTGGGAGCCCGGGGTGCCCTGATGCCTGGCAAAGGTGCATGATTTTAACCCTCAAAAACTATCAGCATGATATCTTCCATGATTCCCACCAAGGTGAGAAAGCTGTCAATGCCCAGAAAAAACTAAGAAAAGACAAGTTCTAACAGTCTGGGCTCTTGGTTCTCGCTTCTGAGACCCAGCAGACATCTCTACTTTCCTGTTTAATTGTTGCTTGGATATTTTGAGCCAATAATTTCCTTTTTGCTATAGTAATCCAAAGCTGTCTTTCTATCCCTTGCATTATACATGACAAGGCATTTCACTACTTGGTTCTTACCTCTCCATCTATTCTATTTCCCCTTGTACCCTTCTTACACACGTAGCCTAGACAAAACACTTGTCCACAAACTCAACACTGTTTCCCGTCTCTGCAGCAGCACCTGCAGAGGTAACGTTCTCTGAGGTAACCTTCTCTGTAAAGTTTTTCCTAATTCCACTGGACAGAGCCAGGACTCACATCTTGCTTTACAGTAGCCTACACATAAGTTCAAGGTCTTGCATGGCATTTTGCAGTTGATTGCCCTCACCCTGATAATGGCAGTTGGCAGAGTGGTTAAGAACTCTGGAGCCAATGGCCCAGCTCCTCACTGAGTAGTAGTTTCCTTTCTGCGGGAAGCTTTGTGCCTTATCAATCTCTCACCCATAAACAGAAACACCAAAAACAGCACCTACTTTACAGCACTGTTGTGAATACGAGATGTTTACAACAGTGCCCAGCTGTTTGTAACTCTTATCGTGGATCTTATCATGATGCTTGAAAGCAGAAACTGAATAACCACTGGATTTTTGTCTTCTCACAATTTGGCACTATGTCTGTCCCAAGGGAACGAGTAGATATTTGTTGGCTTGACTTTCGAACATTAAGCCGAAGGAGGGACCGATAGGGTGGAGTGAACATAACAGGAACTCAAGGAAGAACAGAGAATACAGAGATTCAGGTCCAAGTTCACTAGGGGTTAAGGAAGCTGGGCCTTCCTTTGCATTCCAGGCAGTAGGTAACTGGAAACTGCGGAGACACGGGGGTGGGAGGGTTAGCTGAACAGGTTTACTGATTTCACTGGAACTCCTAATAACTCTGAGCTTCATAAAAGCTATTTCCAGTATTCGTTTCTTGGGAAATGTCACAAGCAGGCAGAAATACAACGCTCCAAGCACCTAACTATGCGAAGAGACCTAAAGACAAATCTGCTACTGAGCGTGTGCATCCCACAGCTTCCATGCTTAGACGCAAGACGACTGTTTACCGCCAGTTAATAACTCCAAGGAGCGACGGAAAACTTCTCCCCTGCCCAAGACTGTGAGCGCACCCTGAGACTGAAGTATTTAAGCCAGCAGCAGCGGACGCAGTGCCCAACGCTGACCTGAAAACTCACTGAAAAACAGACTGTTAATAAATAGAGACTAAAGTCTAGACAAACCGGGCGGCATGCTTAGCTGTGCTGGCCGAGACCCTGCGTCGCCGCTGCCCAGGCGAGCCCAGGACCCCGGGGCCGCGGAGAAGCCCGGGGGGCCCGACCGGGCAGGGCTTCCGGGCTGGGGCGGCTCCCGCGGTCCCCTCCCGTCCCCGCCCGATCTCACACGGCCGTGGATCAGCCGCGAGCGACAGTACCCGAGGACGGCTCTGGTTCCGCGGTGCTCATCTCAGCCCTGCTCCCGGACCGCACAAGAAGGATCTGGAGGACGAGGACAGCCATGCCAGCACCCATGATGACCCACCCCCCGGAGCCAGCTCAGAGCTACGGCAGACAGCCGCAGGATTTGCCAGGCTGCCTGGCCTTACCCTACATCACTTCCGCCGCCACTTATATGCAGGCCGGAGACTGAGCTGAGGAAGCCTGGTGGGGCGTGGTTGCAGAATCAGGGCAGGGAGGAGGCGGGGCCTGGAGTGGCCAGGGAGACCCAGAGTGGGTCGGACGCGGGGAGGCGGGGAAGGGGGCGGAGTTAAAACCCCGCCGGAAAGCCGGGAGTGATACGGTAAAGCGACCTTGTGGGCGGAGAGTGGGCGTGGCGGTGGGAGGCGGGGCCGGGCCTCTAGACCGTGAGTGAGCGAGGAGGGCAGAGTTTGTTAGGGAAGCGGTGGCTTCACGCGAGCGCAGGGCGTGAGGGCTGCAATCTATGGTTAAGATTTGGGCTCGTGCCTACGTGAGGAACTTGTGTCCCAAGTTGAATCCCCCTTTATTTCAGCTTGGCATCACCTTCCGCAATTTCTCTTCCTGTTTTTGTAGTGTCCCGGGGTTGCAGAACTTTGCCTGGTCCATAGCCTGGACATCTCATGGAGGCATCTTTCAGCATGAGATTTCAGAACAGAAAGAGCCCTTAAAGGTCTTCTCCAATCCCTGAAGTTTTGTCGTAGGAACCTAAGGCTGCGCTAGTGAAATGGCTTGTGCAAGCTCCCACAACCCAAATCCATTGGGCTTGGCCGAGAACGTCTTTATTCTTGGAGAGAAAACAACCTGCATTATTTTTTTAGGAGTGAAATGTCAAATAGCGAGACTTTAAGCAGCTCTCAGCCGCCCTCTTGACTCTCTGATAGTTGGCATGCTCCCCTTCCCTCCAGCCGCATTGGTCTTGAATCTACTGCAGCTCCTAATCACTGAGCACACGGTGAGCTACCTCCTCTGCTTCTATGCTTAACACTGTCCTTTGCAAATATTTTAAAATGCAACCCATTCCCCTATTCTCTTTTTAACCCTGCCCTATTTTTCATACCACTTTTCCTCTTCCCCCACCCTAAAATATCCACCTTAATTTTATTATCTCTTGGTTAGAATGTAACTCTACAGGGTTGAAATGTTTCCTTGAAACTGAAATAGTGTTTGTGGAATGAAGAAATGCACAATTGTGCTAGCTTTAAGGAAAATTTTAGAGAACAAAAAACACATGAAGAGACTGCCCAAACTAGAGAGAAATTCTCAGCTAGATCATCTCAGTCTTTCTCAAACATTAATGTACATGCAAACCTTAGGGATCTTGAGAAAATGTAGATTCTGTTTCAGCAAGTCTGATCCAGGTTGGGAAATAAGGTTTTGCATTTCTGACAAAAGGAGTGACACGGGGAATGACAATGCCCTTGGCTAAAGGACCACACTTTGCATAGGAAGACTTTAGCTGAATCTAGACCACATTGGGGGTAATATTTCCTTTGTTGTGCTTGTGATGTCTGCTACATGAAAGGCACCTTCTAATCATTGCAGATGGAAGGGCATATAACTGATCATTGCTGGTGAGGAGTATATGGATTACCATAGATCACAATATTCAGTTTGTCAACGTTTGTGTAGTACCCATCATGGACTGGGTTACCCAGGACTCAGGTGAAGATTAAGGTGCAAGGCATTTATTAGGGGTGCTGTTGGGATATACTCTTGTGAAAGAGAGATGGAGGAAGGAGAGCAGAAGTTCATCCATGATATCATCCCAAGATTCTTCAGGAGACCCTCAGAGCTTTGAAGCTGAGATGGTCCCGTAGAAATTGTGCTGAGTGATAAAAGGGGCTGGGCCTTAAACCCAGCACTGATTGGTCACTGAATGCAAAGTGGCCCTGGAACAGGGCATGATTTGAGACTCTCTTTAATGGGGGGCATTCCCCAAAGAAAGCTGACAGCTGAGGGTGTCTACCAACAGCACTCTGAGTGGTAGGGAGGAGACTGAAGTGAAATCTTCCATTCCTGAAGGAGGATTTGGGTGAACATCACAATCACAGCACTGTGCTACTTACTTGAATGCTAAAGGTGTTTACCAAATCATTAAATGTTATTGAGTGTGCATGTGTGTGTCTAGTATGGCTCAGCACTGAGATACAGGTATAAATGAGGTGAGACAGATGTGGGGCCTGACCCCAAGGAGTTTGCAGTCCACAGAGGGAGACAGGCATTGTCTTAGTCATAGGACATAATATCCAACACATGCAACTTAAAGGAGAAAAGGTTTATTTTGGCTCACAGTTTGTAGAGGTTTCAGTCCATAGTCTGTTGGCTCCCAGCAGGGCTGCATAGCTGAGGGGAAGCAGAGAACATGAAGTGAGGAACTGGGGAAGGAGATAAACTCTGCAGGCTGTGGCCCCAGTGACCCACTTCTTCCAGCCAGACCCTGCCTAACAGCAAATAGGCCATACTACACCATAATCCAATCACCTGTCAAAAACCCCACTTATGAGGGCCCAAGGCTTTTCCGGACATTTACATATAAACCATAACATTCTGCTCCACCCTTCCAAAGACTTCCTTTATGCAAAATGCATTTTCAAAGTCCATCTCTAAGAGTTGTCAAAGTATAGGTCCAGAATTGCTGAAAAGTTCATCCAAACTCTCCTCTAAGATTTTAGGTAAACTCTTAGTTGTCAGCGCCTAACGTACATACAATGGCACAGGGTAAACATTCCTGTTCCAAGAGGAAAAAAGAGGGAGATAGAAAGCAACTGGACCAAAGCAAGACTGAAACCCAGTAGGGCTGACATTAAGTCCTGTAGCTCTGTGTCCAGCATGTGGGGAAGCTGTGATGAGATGTAAGCTTCAAATGCCTTGGAGGACCCTAGCCCCACGGCATTACTGGTGGTGTTGTAGCCCTCATGGCTTCTTTCTTGAGCTGGCTCTGCTCCTCACTGCCTGCAGCTTTCCTGAGCAGGTATCCCATGTTCCTGGCTTCTTTAGCTTTTTAAGATCTCCACAGCACTTTTGGCTTCACACTCAGCATCAGACAATGCCCTCTTCAGGGAACACTGCCTGGCCTCCAAGGGATTTTTCTGAATTCTGGTTGGAAGTTTCTCTGACCCCACAACTCTTAGATTCTGCTTGCCTGTAAAACCAGCACCACACAGACTCCAAGGTCTGCTATCAGTGTGAGCAGTAGCCAGGTCTCCTTGAATTGTGGCTGCATCATCAGTCACTGAGTGCCTGGATGACTGAGCACAGTAAACTGAATCCAAGGGAATCAATTCCCTAGGCAGCCCTTCTCCAACAGAGTGTCCTGGGGTTCTCTTCTCAAAGCAGTTTTGCAGTTTTGACCTTGTGAAAAGTGGAGCCTTGCTGGTTCCTCACATCTCCTCAAGGCACTTTTCTTATTGTTCTGATCCAAACTAATTGGCTTCTTTTTAATGAGAATAGTTTCAGCAACCAAGCACTCCTTTGGTCCTCTTTGCAGGTACTTTCTTTCTGCCAAAACTGAAAACTTCTAACATGGACTCTTTGCTCCTGAGTTTCAGTGTAAACCTGGCTAAAATCCCCTAACAATATCCATGCCATGGCCTCAACATTAAGCTGCCTTGATGTTTCCTCCACCGGATTAAGTAGTCTGCCACCCTTAATCTCAGTTGCCTACAAAGTCTCAGGACATGAGCAAAATGTAGACAGATTTTCTGCCAGAGTTTAACATACATGGTCTGGATTCCAAGTGCCACTGGAGTTCTTCTTCCCAACTGAAATATCTTGAGCTTCTTTTTTTTTTTACACATGTGTGTCGCGTTTATTTCACTTAAGAGTATCACCTTAATGTGGATGCATTTAGCAATAGATGTTTCTAATTTCTCATTTTTGATGGCTGAGTAGCACTCCATTTTATAAAAATACCCCACATTTTCTTGATCCAGTCTCCACTTGATGGGCATTTGGTCTGTTTCCAAGTTTTATCTATTAGAAACTGTGCTGCTATGAACATGGGTGCACATATATCACTGTGGTATGATTCTTTTAATTCTTTGGGGAAGATATCCAGCAGGGGAATAGCTGGGTCAAATGGGACTTCCAGTCCTAGTTTTTTGAGGTATCTCCATACTGATTTCCACAGTGGTTGCACCAGTCTACACTTCCACCAGCAGTGGAGCAGGGTTCCTCTTTCCCCACAGCCCCGCCAGCATTTGTTGTTGGTCGATTTCATGATAGCAGCCATTCTTTCTGGGGTGAGGTGGAATCTCAGCATTGTTTTCATTTGCATCTCTCCAATGACCAGTGATGTTGAACATTTTTTCATGTATTTATTTGCTATTTCTACTTCTTTGTTTGAGAAATGTCTGTTCATTTCAGATGCCCATTTTTGGATTGGGTCTTTAAATTTGGGAGGTCTGATATTTTTAAGTTCTTTATAGATTCAAGATAGTAGACCTTTGTCTGAGGAAGAGCAGGTGAAGATTTTTTCCCACACTGTGGGTTGTCTCTTCACATTGATGGTGATTTCTCTTGCTATGCAGAAGCTTTTTAGTAAAAAGAGATCCTACTTGTTGATTGTTTGTGCTAGTTCATGGGCAACTGAGGTTTTGTTCATAAAGTCTTTTCCTACACCAATGTCTTCAAGAGTTCTACCTAACCTCTGTTCCAGCCAGTTCAGTGTTTCTGTTTTTATATTTAGATATTTAATCCATTTTGATTTTAGATTAGTGCATGGTGAGAGATATAGGTCTAATTTTATTCTTTGGCAAGTTGAAACCCAATTTCTCCAGCACCATTTATTAGACTATCTTTCCTGCAGTGAGGGTGTTTGGCTCCTTTGTCAAAGGTGAGGTGGCTGAGTGTGTCTGGAGTTGTTTCTGCATCTTCTAATCTGTTCCACTGGTCCTTAGGTGTGTTTCTTTGCCAGTACCATGCTGTTTTTGTCACAGTAGCTTTGTAGTATAGTTTCAAGTTGGGGGTAGTAATACCCCCTGCCATGTCTCTGTTACCTAGAATTGCTTTTGCTATTCTGGGTCTCTTCTTGTACCAAATGAATTTTTGGATTGTTTTCTCAAGGTGTATGAAGTATGCTGGGATTTCACTTGGAATTGCATTGAACCTTCTTGGTCTTATTCTTATGACTGGTTAGGTGTAACAGAACAGCAGTCAATAGAGGGTTAATCCACACTGTACTGGTGTTCAAGGATACTGGGGTGTCCAGGGGTGCCTTCTAGGCTCTTGTCCATATTCTCACACTTGGTCTTCATGTTTTCACAGCTACTGGAGTGGTGGTGTTCCACAGGCCGTCCCAGACTTCAGCACACTGACCAGACTCCAGTCACTTCACAAGCTGCTTGGAGCTGCACTCTCTCTCCCACTGGTCCACAGTTTTATAAGACAGGTCCAATGGAATCGGGACCTGTATCTGGTTGATGTGCAGCCCACCAAGGTGGCCTAGGAGAGCAACAGCAGGATGGTGTCAGAGGAGCTGCTCCTGGAGGTACAGGGGACCCCGGTGGCCGGGCTCACCACCAGGGACGTGCTGCAGTCATCAGGCACTGCGAGGGCCCGCTGCGGCTCAAGTGCATCCAGTGAGGTGAGCGGCGGTGAGCCTTGAGCTTATTTTTTTACCAGCTGCATTTCTATCAGCCTTCAGGTCTGAGCTCCAACCAGAATCTCCCATCAAGTTCAGTTTATAGTATTCTAATGCTGCTTCTTTAGCCCAGCACCTTCAAATCTTTCAAAACTCCACCTGTGAACCAGTTTCAAAGGCTTCTGAAATACATGGTCAGGCAGCATCACAGCAACAATCCCACTTCTCTTATACTTAGTAGTTTTTCTCACCATTGGAACATAATACCTAACACCTAGAAAGGAGGGAAAGTTTGTATTGGCTCATAGTTTGTAGAGGTTTCAGTCCATAATCTGATGGTTTCAAGGCAGGATGGCATGGCAGAGGAGCAGAGCAGAACAATAACTGCTCATGCATGGCTTTGGGAAAGTAGAGATCATGAAGGGAGGAATTAGGGAGGGAGACAAACCCTTCCAAGCTGTGCTCCCAGGGACCTACCTCTTCTGACCAGATTCTGCCTAACAGCAAGTCAACTAATACCACCCTTGTAATAGAATCACCTTTCAAATAGCCCACTTATGAGTGCCTGGGGATTTAGAGGAACATCTAGATATACACCATGACAGGCATCAGATAGGTACTTCATCTGTAAGTACAGAAACTGTGGTGGTGTTCCCCAAGGAGAGCAACAAGATGAAAGGAACACAAACAGAGACTTAACTCTGTAAAACTTGTAAGTAGATCATTTCTAAAGGCAGTTACAGTTATGTTATAACCTGATAAAGTTGGGAGATAAGGGAGTCACAGGCAAAGAGGTAGGATGAAGATCAATAAAATATAAATATTTAAAAACCCAATATATAAATCTTGTAAGGCAGAAAATAAGAAAATGAGCAGTGTGCCAGCTTTCTTGGTAAATTTCCAATGTCTAATGGCCAAAGAATATCCAAGTGTGGTGTTGGTCTCATTATAACCTGGGTAAATTTTTAAAACCATGAAAACAAATGTAAGGTGAGGAGTAGATCGTTTCAAAGACAACTGTACACTGAAGTGGTGCTCAGAACCAGGGCTACATTTTGAAGGCCACGTTCAGCATGACTTAGAAGGAAGTTAATAGGACAAGAAAAATAAATCACAAATACAATATGATCCAATGAGAACAGACCCTGGGTGTAGAGTACGCACTGTGCATTTGGGCTCTGGCACTGTGTGTTTCCTTCCCCTGTACCCAGGGCAGAATCTCTCCTGTTTCCTTTTAAAGGAGACAACACGAAAACTTGTGTCTGAAACATAGTTCTGGATTCTCTTCATTATTTTATAATTGATAGCCAGTACCCTGCCTTCCTACATTTAACCATGTCTATGCCTCCACACTGTCCCATACTTAGCTTTGTTTTTGTTATAGCATTAATTACCATCTGGAGATTTCATTGGAAATCATATATATTTATATATAGACATATGTGCCTATATATGTGTATGTGTATACATAGGAATATGTATATATGATAAATATTCTTCATAAATAATCACTAAAATTGTGATAGTCACTACCAAACATAGCATCAGGAATAGAGAATGATACATTAGATATATAATTATCAATTATGTTTATAGGTTATAAAATTAGACTTAATTTAAAGATACTTTATATATGTTTGTGTGTATATGTACATGTACGTATACAAGCACACAGATACATTTTTTCACTTGTCTCTTTTCTACTAGAAAATAAACTTATTTTTGCAAATTGCCATAGTCACTGCACTTAGACAAGTGCTAGTCATTCTATAACATTAATTGAATAAATATATAAACAAATAAAACAAGCTTATAAAGAAATCTAGAATTGAAACAGATACAGTAAAATTTATGATGGATTAATTTATTACTGAGTTACTGATGAGAATTTAGAGATGTTTAGAAACTCTTTAGAGAGTACCATACTGGTTCTAAATACACACTATCTGTTCTTTTTCTGTACATCTTTCTTAGCTTCCACGCTAACATCTGATCATATCTGAGCAACCCCTGCTTAATGGCAGTTCTTCAAAGGCAGCAATCCTTTAGAAAAAGTGTCCTCGACCTCTTGGCCACAGGCCACTGGGCCCAGTAGAAACCAGGCTGCACAGCAGAAGGTGAGTAGGGTGCAGGCAAGAACGTAAACTTTCTTCTGTATGTGCAGATGGTCTCCATCACTGGCATTGCCACCTGAGCTCTGCCTCCTGTCAGATCAGTGGTGGCATTAGATTCTCATAGGAGTGTGAGCCCTGCTGTGAGCTGTGCATGTAAGGGATCTAGTTTGCACACTCCCTTTTGAAAATCTAATGTCTGATGACTTGAGGTGGAGCCGAGGCAGTGTTGCTCGCCCTGCAGAGTGGCTGCAAATACAGATTAACATTACCAGAGAGTTTGACTGCACAGAGACTAAAACAAATCAATTGCCAGAAAACTTACATCAAAACCCCATCAGTGAGTGGCAAGTGACAATCTGTATATGGTGGCAGGCTTTACAGTGGCATGTGAGTTGATGTACTTCAACACTAATTTTAATCTGTGCTTGGTCTACCCATAATTTTATTTACCATTTTCATCTGCACCTCTTTCTTGAACTGCACCCTTATTTCAGTCAATTTTGGTAAACCCATGGGGTTACCCTAGCCAAAGTGAGTGAAAAACAAGCAAACATCACTGGAGAACTTCTTTGAAAAGAGGAAATGATTCAGTGATGAGATAGCAGAAGACTGTAAGACTGCTAACAACAATAATAAAAAAGCTGCATTCAAAAGAAAATACCAAGAGTTCTATTTAAATTCCAGATTCACTGCAACAAGTGATTCCATTCTCCTAACCTTTGTATAACCAGCTATCCAATGAAGCCATGAAACCTTCAAAACTACTTTGTCACATGGCAACCAAGGACCCTGCATTATAAGACAAGCCTTTGGAGATTTTCAAAAGGAAAAAATACAAACAAAACGATGTGGATGCAAAGAACAGAGGCAATTATTGAAGCCCAGCACTTTCTCAATATGTCTGCACTGACAACGTCATTCTCAGTGGTAATCACATTGCTAAAGGTAAGAAGCCCTTTAGTATAGGTGAAGAGCAGATCCTGCCTGCTGCTAAGCACATTTGTCATGAACTTTTAGAAGAGACTGCAGTTCAAAAGTTTCTACACATTCCTCTTCCAGCTAGCCCCGCAAGTAGATGAACTGATGAAATTGCAGAGAGTATTAAGGCACGTTTGTTAAAAGGGGTTAATGAGTCACCATGCTATGCAATCCAGATCAGTGAGTTGACAAGGGAACAATGCTTGTTTTTGTGTGATATGTTTTTCTGAAAAATATGGCTAAAAATGTGTTACGTGCATTTCTGTTGTCAACACCACAGCTGCATTCAAGACTTCAAGTATTCAAGTCTTTGAATAACTGCATATCAGGAAAACTGAATTGGTCATTTTGTGTCTGTACACACATGGATGAAGTGGCTGCCATGACTGGACAACTTTCTGGTTTCACTACTCAGATCAAAGAGGTTATTTCTGATTGTGAGTCTATGCAATGTGGCACCCATACAGAAATGTTGACTAGCCAAAAAATGTCACCTGCACTTAAGAATGTTTTGCAGGGTGTGATTAAAATTATCAAACACATTAAAGTATATACCCTTTACTCATGTCTGTTTGCACAGCTCTGTGAGGAGATGGACTAGAGCACACACATCTTCTATTATACACAGGACTGAGGTGGCTTCCTTAAGGTAGATCACTGGCCAGAGCTTTTGAGTTATAAGAGCTGCTCCAGAGATTTCTTTTAGAAAAACAGTTACCACCAGCAGCACATTTCAGTGATGCATAATGGGTCACAAAATGTGCTTATTTGTGTGACATATTGAACCTGCTCAATGAATTCTAGCCATCACTTCAGGGGAGAATGATAACTGTGTTCAATTCAGTAGATAAAATGGGTGTATTCAAAGCCAAATTGAAATTATGGTGGTGATGAGTGAACACTGGGATTTTTTATGTATTTCAAATATTAGCAGAGATTTTTGAAAGAGACTGAGCCTGTTTCTTCTTTCACCTAGCTGGTGTATGATCACCTATGTCAGCTTTCAAAAGAGTTCAAGCATTACTTTCCAACTACAAAAGATTTCTGAACTGGGAGAGAATGGGTCTATGACCCATTTGTGAGTAAGCCAGACAAATTGCCTTTTCTATGCTAGAAGAATATCAACTGTTTGAAACCGCAAATGATGGTGGCCTTAAAAGTACGTTTGAGACAACTTTAATATGTTCTGGATTAAAGTCAAAGTGGGATATCCTGAGATTGCCACAAAAAACACTGAAAGGCCAGCTTCCATTTCCAACATCCTATTTTGCTACAGTGACAGCAAACAAAATGAGATTACAGAGTATACTAGACATAAGCAACACACTTCCAGTGTCCTTGTCTCCCATCATTCCTAGATGTGACTATCAAGTTGCAGGAAAATAAGCTCAGGGGTCACACTTATTCTGCATTATGGTGAGTTGTATAATTATTTTATTACATATTATAATGCAATAGTAATAGAAATAAAGTGCACAATAAATATAATGCACTTGAATCATCATGAAACCATCCTCCCCCAACTCCCAAATTTATGGAAAAATTGTCTTCCTCAAAACCAGTTCCTAGTGCCAAAAAGACTGGGGACTGATGATTTTGCAGACAACTCACCTTAGAGTGCTGCCTACAATAGACACCACATGCTGCATGGTGCAGTGGCAGACATCGTTCACTAGATCACTGATAACAGCTTTTCTCAAATTCCTACCTCTCTGCCTTTCTACTATAGGGACTATAAAAGTTCAATTCTGTTTGCCAACCTTTATGGCAGCTAGGTGTAGTCTGACTTAGTTTTGGTCAATAAGACAAAAACAGACTTCTGTCTTTGTCTCTATGTCTTCCCCACCCATGATGGGGCATTGGAGGGCATTCTGGTAGGACCTTTTCATCGCATAGAAGGGACAGATGTAGAAAGAGAGCTTGCTTGCCTTGACCCTTTTTCAGTCTTCCTGCTTTGAATGTAGAGACCATGATGTGTAGCTTTGCAATGGCTATCTTGCAACCAGAAGACAAGATTGAAGATAAAAATCAGAAGCTAAAAGTGAAAAAAATAAGGCCATTGGAAGCCTGCGTCATCAGTGCTCTCAATGAACAGCTGAGCTAATGCCTGAGACTACCTACTATACCTCTGGACTCTTGTTATGGGAGAAAAATTAAACCCCTATTGATATAGGCCACCGTCAATTTGACTTTCTGTTAATTATGCTGAAATTTTTTTCTCACTCAATGTCAGGCCACCCTAAGTAAGTTCTCTTTCATAGAGTTGTAATGTATACCACAATGGAGAAGAGAATGTTCAAGGGAAAGGAGGAAATAAGAAAAGAAGAAACCACAAACTTAAGTGCAGAAGGTGTAAGATTAGAACAGTAAGCAAAACAAATCCCTTGTTGAGGAGGAGAATGAGAACATGTTGAGATCTTATAGCTACAGCAGCAGCCAGGGACTGGTGGCAGTGCTATGTACCCTGAGCTGTGCTCCGTGGGCGCTAGCTCCTTGTTGAGTCTTTCCTGGGCTGATTCTCCTGTACATCTTTACAGTATCCCTTGTCACTAAAGGCAATCAGTGTCTCTATTTCTTGCAACTAAAAGAGCTCAATACATACACAGTTTCTAGTCTTGTGTCTCAAAAAAGTGTTGCTATCGTGTTCTTTGAGAAAGTATTTCTCAACATCACACTGGGCTACTAAAGCTATTTCTAAAAGGAACTAAGCAACCTAAAGAAGCATACAGTGTGTCCTTCATACCCATCATTTCCTCTTTCATGTCTCCTCCCCTCCAGTCTGCACTGGAAAGAGAACTCACCATTCTAATGCCTTGTGCCCTTTTACTGCTTGCAGACACCCAGTGTCCTTCTACTTTGAGAATGTCTAGAACTGATGCACAAGGCTTTGACTTAATGCCTCTCTCCACTCTGATCTTTTATCAACATTTAGGTAAAATGGTTCTATATCCTGTAGGCAGATGCTCTTAGATGGCTCTGGGTAATGATAGTTAAGTGAATTAACTTACAGATATTGTATTTAATAATCATTTTAGGCTCAGTACTCCAAATATATATTTGGGCATTGTAACAGCTTTGAACTAACAAAAACAATTAGCAAACAATGTCAACTAACAAAAAATAACTAGTAAAACAATGAACTTCCAATAGTGTCTTTAGAGGTTTTGACAGGAAATAGAGAATAAAATATCTTGCCTTGCACAAAGGGGTCTTTTAAAGGGTGCCTTTCAAATATTATTTGTTTACAGTAAATAATCATGCCTGCTTCCTTTCCTCACAATTCTTATTCCAGAGGCTATGCAGTGAGCACTAGATGTCATCCTACATGTGTTGGTGCTGGCTACAGGCAAGGTCACCCCCAAATTGAATCTGTGCATTTATATCTGACAAAGAGGTATTCACTCCCTCTGAGATCTGAAGAGAAATCTATTGTTCCCCAGTATAAACAAATTCTCCGTGAGAATACAAAGAAGGATTCGGGTGTTTTTATCTTTTGGAATTAAAATAAAGTTCTCCACAGGATACCTAAGACCAAAACCTCTCCTTTATGTCCAGGAGATGCCACATGATCCTGGGGGTTCACTCCTCCTCAATGTGAACACACACATACTTTTAGGAAGAAAAGTTCTGGGGAAGTCTCATTAGCTAATCGCTCTTAAATTAAATCCCAAGCTTGCCTGTTTAGCTCAGATCCCAAGTCTCAGTAAAATCTCAAAAACCTTCATTGTGTAAAAATGTAAGAATATTTTTTCTGTATTCCACAGTTAACTCTCAGGGACCTTTTCTGTACCTGAAGGAAAGGAATGTCCTATAGCCGAAGCCACAGGGACGGAGAGCAGAATCAGAACAAACAGGCTTTGATAAGTCCTAGCCAACTGATTACCGTCCGTCAGACTCCCTTTATCTAATCACACTGTCCCAGGACAGGGTCTGAGGACATAACCCTAGAGAACAGATGTGGGCCTCCATCACACCGGGTATGTTCTTGACTTATCTTGACAGAAGAGCATTTCAGGATGTCTCAGTGAGAGCCTCAGACAAATTTATTAGGAAGAACAAAGTAAACACTCAAAGAGAAAATGCATGAGTGCTAGAAGGGGGCGAGTGCATTGTGGTTTGGAGTCAGGAGTATTTACGTGATCTTGGTGCTGTGTGGTTGCCTGAAGACAGATGATCTACGATGTTTGTTCTCGGAGTTGTTTCTCTTTTAGGTAGTGTTTTTAAGGTTACTCTTTCATGGGTTGAACCAAAAACTGACCTTATCGACTAGGTTACAACTTAAACTGTTTGCATGTGTTGAGATTTAGAGATACATGCAATCAATTAATAGCGTTTCTTTGAGAATGAAAATCTTTGAAAGTAATGGGTGTATAGTATCAGAAGCAAAACACAGGCCCACTTTATGAATTTATTGTATATTTAAGACTTTAGGTGTTTAGGAGTAAGGGGCATGGACAGGAAACAAGAACAAAAATAACAGGCCTATGGGTAAAGAGGGCTTTGTAAACTTGGGTAATTTTGATTATGTCCTGAAGCTGTCATTTTCTCAAAATTACAATTTTAAAACTACAATTTCCTTCTTCTTTCTACTTGTCTATATTTCTTCTCTTTTACCTCAATGCTTCTCCCCAATTCCTTGTCTTCATCAAACTTGCTATAAAAATTCACAGGTTTCCCTTTTTCTTTGGGTCTTTATTTTCTTATGAAGGCTCCCAGGTCATTTAAAGTTTATATTAAGTAAATTTGTTTGCTTTTATTTTATTAATCTTTTTTTTATAGGTTCCTCAGGCATGAACCTGACAAGGGCTGAGAAAATTTGTAATCAGTACCTTGATCAAAGGATGTATGTATATGTGCTAAAACCTAGACCCTTCAAAGAGAACTAAAATACACTAAATTTGTGTGAGCAAAGAATTTATAGTTTGAATTTTGGACTAGAAATGAAAAGAAAATGAAAAAGTAATCTCTTACTACTTACTCCAAATTATGTTGAGAACAATTTTCTCTACATATGAGACCTTGTCATCTGGAAATGTGTGTTAATTTTGTCACAGAAATATTTGTGAGTTAGGAGTGAGACAGATGGTCTTTTCTTTAGCTGGCTAGATGTTATTTGAGGGAGGCAGTGTTGTGCTGTGATCAAGCAGAAAGTCCCTGAAGCTGGACCACTGGGACTTAGTACCCCTTAACTGTTGATTAGTCATGTGATCTTGGGCTCATCACTTAATGTGACAGTTAAGCTTCATTGCTTCAATGTGATTGGCTTGGGAGCTGCCTAGTTAATTAATAAAGCACATTTCTATGTGTATGTGTGGGTCGATCATGGAGGATTGGCCTTGGGGTGTATATCTGGTCCCTGCCTACTTACTCTGTGCTCTTCTCCCCGTGCTCTGTTTCCAGCCATCACAAGTTGAGTAGCAGTCCTCAACCATGCTCTTCTGCCATGATGTTTCTGCTTTGGAATGAAACCCATGTACTGAAACCCCTGAAATCATAAGTCAAGTAAACTTCTCCTCCTTTAAGTTGTGGATGTCAGGTATTTTCTCCCAGCAATGGGAAAGCTGATTTCTATGACCTCTCTGTGCATTGGTTCTGTTACTTGTAAATTGCAGATAGGAAAATAGATCCCACATAGGGTACTTGTGCAGGTTAAATGAGATAATTGTGAAAAATGCTTATTCTTTTGCCTTACAAATAAGCAAATATTAGCTGTCACTAGATTCCTCACTCCTCCCCCTCCCCTCCCAGTGATTTAAATAGAGGAGAGAGAGAGCGAGAGCGAGAGAGAGAGAGAAATGAAACCAGTGCTTTCTTTTAGGCCAAAAGAGGGAGGAACAATTTAAATGGTACTTAGGTGAGGACATAAGCATTTAAAAAAACCCACTTTAAAAGAAGAATAATAGGGTATAAATACAGTAAAAATGTGGAGTTCAGGGAAGTAAAATTTTCAGTATGTCATTAGCAAAGGGCAAGGAAAAGGGTGTCCTTTCCTGATGGAGTAGATATCTAGCATATTTGCCAGAGGAATTCAGTAAGAGTGAGGAGACCAGACAGCCTGGGTTCAATCCCAGCCTCATCATTTACTAGCTTTGTAGCCTGGGCATGGTATTATGCTTCTTTGTGTGTCCTGTTTTTCACCTGTAAAATGGGAATCATAGCTATACTCACTTCATTTGAGTAGATGTAAGAATTTGGTGAACATGTGTAAGAGTTTCGTAGGAGGTAGGAGATAGAAAATGCCAAATAAATCATGGGAAGTGTTTCTCTTTACTCAGCATAGTCTCATCATATTTCCTCCTTGTTCTCCAGCTTTCAGGTCAAGCCCGCTCTATTTTGGCATGCTTGCTGACTTTAACTGGTTATTTCATGAAGTTGAAGCTAAGACTCTGACTTGTGGTATTCTGCAAAATCACCTGCTAGAATTCCTTAGAGCACAAAGAATACACATGCCTGATGATGGTCATGCAATACTGGGACTTTCTAACTCTTGCAAAACAGTCAAGAGTCCTAAATAGGTTCTGAGCTATATCTCTTGATTAAAATGGGGCTAGGTGGACCCTGCCTGCACTTGGGACTCTGGAACATAAAAACATGAGGTTTAGTATGGAGGAGCATTGGCCTGTGAGAGAAAGTCACTGTGGTAGTGGTCTGTTATGGTGACTCACACTGGGCAGAAAGGCTGGATGGTTACAGAGGGTGAATAGACGGTTGTAGTAATGTAAGGCACTGAGCTCAACTTTCTACTGATCCACTTTCATTCCCATCCCAAATGTTTGTGCACTTAAATAACACCTGTAATTAGCAGGTTTCATTCATGGCCTAACAACCTCCTTTGAAAACATTTTGATGGCTCCTCACAATGTGATGGTTCCTTAGGTTTTGCTTGCTTAAAGTAGAATTAAAATGAACAAGCACTATATTTCCCAGGCTCCCTGGGGTACAGGCAAGTGACTAAGTTTCTTCCAATACATATGTGGAAGTCTTCAGTTGGAAGGGAGCTGGTGTAGCGTGCCATTTTGTTGGTGGCCAAGATTGTCAAATCTGTATTGCATTCTTTCTCCCGCACATATGCTTTCACCTCTCCCCAAGGGCTCTTATATGCCAGTAATTTACCAACTAAAAAGATAGGCTATGACTCATCCCAGCTACTCCAGAGGCAGAGGCATAGTATCACAGGTTTGATAAGTAAGAGCTAACAGAATGTGCTGGATCCTTGGCTGAAAAAATAAAGATATTAAGGGTGGGGCTGAGGAGAATTGAATTGCAAATCTTGACTTTGAGGCAGATAAAAGATTTTTCAGAAGGTAGAAAGAAAAACAACATTTGACCAAGCAGCATCTCTAGATCAGGAATCATCTGACATACTCTCAGGTAAATGAGAGCACCACAGTAGGAGTTGGAAGGGGTGAGTAGAAAGTTTCTACTCTCCTGTTCGATATGGTTGTTCAGGAAGTCAGATGCTGTTTTCCAATCATTATAGAGAGAACACAGGATTTCAGATGTGCTGTCAAGTGGCAGATGTGTTGGGCAGTGGTCCAGTTCTGATGAAAAACAAGAGGGCAAATGACCTAGAGAAGATCATTTTGAGGACCAGGCACATTCACTGTGGAGAATTGTTGAAAGACTGGGGCTGAGTAAACACAGCAGTGCTAGGGGGAGGCAAAGCAGGGAGCACACTGAGGGCATCGAGTCTATACTCAGTTCCACCAACAGTGGGAACGGGGCTCTGAGACCTTAGATGAAACCATGTCCCGCCATCTGTAAGGAGTGAGGGTCCATTGGTTCACAGAAATACACACTCTGGAAGTGGGGTTAGTTTTAGGCCTGGTTCACACAACTCTACTTTTCTGTGCTTCTCTCGGTCCTTCCTCTTCTTATGGCCGACTTCCCTTATGGTCACAAGGTGGATTGCAGAAGCACCAGAGTCAAGAGACTCCTCTTTCCCACTTAATTGGAGAGAGAGGACATTTTCCACAAATTTAGCAGGCTGTCTACAACTAGTTTCTGTGGATAGAGGATTAAGGGAAGAAACAGCTTAGGCCTAAATGACCATCACGATCCCATTTAGTGTGAAGGTGAGGTTTGCTCTGGCCAAACTTCATGAAGGCTGTATGGTGGGACAGATGTAGCCAGAGCCAACCAAAGTGTTCAGAAGGGGTCCTCAAACTCTCCTAAATGTGGTCAGAAATGACTAGCAGCATAGTCCATTAAATCACCAAAAAAACTTGTGATATATCAAACATGATTGTACCAGTCGAGGTTCTCCAGAAAATGGCTCATTCAAAGCTCCAGGCCACAGCTGAAGTTGCAGTTCAAGTTTGAAGACTGGCAGAATTTTTCCTGCTAGATCTTCCCACTGCGATTTCGAGGGCTTTATCTATGGCACTAGGTACTTACCTAGCCACACTGTTGGACGTGTTCCAGCAGCCTCTGGGAGGCAAAATATGAAAAATTACTTAGACTCTACTAGGGGGAAGAATATTGGCTTGCAGTATAGTTTTTACATATATCTTAAGCATGGTGCCTTAGGAAGACTGAAAGTCTGGGACCTAAGAGAAGATGAAATATTGAAAAAGTTTAGGGAGGGAGGTGAATTGTGTCTTTGTCTTGCCTCACAGGACAGCTGCATGATGTCCCATTGGATGACCATGAGGACAAAGTGCTCGCCCACCCTGAAGCCATTGCTGGCTGCGCTCAACCTCCTGGAAACAGATCCCGTGTTTGTCTCTTATCGTTGCTTTAAAATGATCTGTTACTTAGTAGTTTTATTATAAAATGGTTATTGTAATTGAGGGTTATGTTAAATTTTTCATATTTATTTCAAGAAAAGGGAATGAAATGATGGATATTTTAATCTTGGGATGGTAGAAACTGTTCTTATTTTCTCTGTCCAAAAAAATAAGGGAGGTTTTGAATTAGTCTAGAAGTTTAAATAATGTTAAGAGTGGGTTTCCTTTCTAGAAGGTGTTAAGTTCTAATCATTACTTCATTGTCACTTCAAAAGACTTGATTTTTCAGCACTGTGGTTTGAGATGTGTGTGTTAATGTATCAGCCTTGAAGAGGAGTTAGAAGGTTTGGTGAGCTATGTCTGTGGTTTTCAACCAGACACTCCCTATAAACGTTGATTTATATCAAAATTACAAGAAGGGAATTTTCTTTCCAAGTGAAAGACTTTGGAACAAAAAGTGAATTGGGCATACAATCCATTTTTAAAGGCAAAGATTTGGATTTAAAAATCATTAAATCCAGTTTAGTCTATAGGTTAAGAAATGAGAAAAAGTAAAACGCCTGAAGATGTTTTGATAGTCTAAACTTGCTCAGTCCCAAAGGCACTAGTCATCTGTGACCAACGAGCACTTGAAATGAAGCTACTCCAAATAGAGAAGGCTGGTGATGTAGCTCAGTAGAAGACCACTTCCTATGCTGAGGCCCGGGGTTCAATCCACAGTGGTGCAAAAGAAAGAAAAATAATGGGGAGATGCTGTTAGTGTGAAACACATAGCTGGCTTTGGAATACTTAGTATAAAAGAAAGAAGTAGAGCATTTCCTTAATATTTTATATTACCAATTACATGTTAAATGAGCATAATTTTTAATACATTGAAATAAAATATATAACCCAAATTAATCTCACCTGTTTTTTATTCCTTTTTTCAAGACTGAGGATTGAACCCAGAGTCTGCACACTGAAGTACATTCCCCAACAGCCCTTTAACATTTTTTTATTTTGAGACAGGTTCTTGCTAACTCATTAAGTTGCCCAGGCTGGGCTTGAACTTGTGATCTTCCTGGCTCAGCCTCCCAGAGTGCTGGATTTACAAGTGTACACCACCAGGCCCAAGCACTTTATGCCTTTTTAATACTTAATTTAATGTGACTGTAGAAAAATCTTAAGTTACATGCATGCCTTGCATTAAAGTCTGAGGAACTAGAAAATGATGCCCTTCATTTCCTCCCTTTTCTCTGAATATCTGTGGTTACTGTTGGTCGTGGGCTCTCCTGCTTGGTCCCTACAGCAGCTTGCCTGCTGTTTGACCCTACATTCATTTCCACCTCACTTCCATCGTCTGTTCTTATTGGTCAAATCTCCCTCAATCAGTACGTCATTGCTTTTGAAGAGATTAAAATATGCTATTCCAGCATCTGAACTGTTCAGGTTAAAGATACTTGAAAAACAGCAAGTGCAAAAAGATTGCTTTGCCCTGTATGGTGTTTCTTAAAAGCAGAAGATGAAATTGCCATCTTGCCTATACTACAAAGACTGGACATTCTGATATTCAAGGAAAGAGGTGAAAATTTAGAAAATTCTTAGTGGTCTTGTTAAAATAATTTACCTTTCAGGCCTTCTCCCATGATTTGTTGCTTTTTCATGATGAGGTTTTGTTCTATACAGTAGTATATAAATGGTGGACTATAACTACTTCTTTTGGTCTTCATTTCCTTACAAGGGCTCCTAGGCTGTGTAAAACTTGTAAGTAAATGTGTATGCTTTTCTTCTGTTAATCGGTTTACTCACTCTCCTGTTATTCCATCTCCTAAGATGTCAATTTCATTATCTGGCCAGTTGGCACCATCAGGGGATGAAGGATGGAGTTTTTCTGCCTCTATAAGATGCCTAACATCAACAATGACTCTACACTGCTAAGCATGAAGTTCCATCTCCTCTGCTTGGCTTTTCTTTGCATCTCTATGAAGCTTTGAAATTATATAGGGTAATCAGAATAGGGTAATCAGAATAGTTTATTAATTTTTTGAGATAGGGAGGGTCTTGCTATGTAGTTCAGGCTGGACTTGAACTCACTTTGTAGCCCCAGCTGACCTTGAATTCACAGTGGTCTTCATGTCTCAGCCTCCTGAGTGCTGGAATTACAGGCGTGCCCTACCATTCCTGAATTGATCAAAATGTTTAAATGAAAAAAATTATTACAGTAAAAGACACATTGCCATTAATCCCCTTCAAAATACTCACTGTGCTTTAAACATCCGTATCCTGTCATTTTTGGCAATCTTTTACTGTAATAAGTTTACATTTTTAAAAAAATTCACTGTATTTTTGATCTCTGGATGAATTGATTTAGATCAAAATATGTGATTTGCTGGGAGGTTATGAGGGCATTTCCGGGTTACAAAAACAAATCTTGATGAAGGAAGCTGAGATAAGTACTGTGGGCTGCTGAGAAAAGAATTATTTCATTCTTTTCAGTTTTGTGCACATGATTAAAGAAGTAAGTTGCTGCATGGCTTTCATTTTTGTTCACGAGTCAGATGCAGCTACATGTAGGGAATGACACCCATCACAGCCTGATTTGAAATTGGAAGCATCCAGATTGGGACTATGATTCAGGAACTCTACCTAATACTACTTTCTAATCCTTCACATTGCAGCTAGCTTGACCATACAGGCTATTTCTCCATACTGGCTCCTGATACAAAAGGAAGCCCTTGTAAAATCCTGTTTGATTCTTAGCAGCAATGTTGACTCTCATTCTGCAGGTATCATTTTGGTTACAGAGGGGCAGGTCCCACAGCCCCATGCCAGGTGACATGATTGTCTCATTCTGCAGCCTGGACCCTTGACCAGACATGTCCAGGACTCTTTCTGCTCTTGCACATTTCCTGCTAAATTTCCTCAGGAAAATCCCTTTGGCTGTGACTGCTCAAAGGAAGTTTATTTCTTAAAGTTTCGGTCACTTCTCAGCTTTATGGCTAAGTTCAAGAGTAGTTTCTGGTTGGCTTTCTATCAAAGACATTTTTGGACGTGGGAACAGAAAAATGGCCAACTATGTTTAATAGATGAATCATTGCTTCAAGATTGAAGAAGCAAAGATTTGTATCTTGGGATTTCTCGGGAAGAGGGTGTGCTTCTTGATGGTAAAGACAGGTGGGTAGAAGAAACTCAAGTGTTTGTTTTTCCTTCTCCCTTTTGGTGGATATTTTTCTGTTACACGATTCATTTGTTACATTTCTTACTAATTTTAACAACTTTTTCTTAAAGATGGATATGCTAATTACTGAATTGATCATTACCCTACAGATACATGACTCAAAACAACATCATGTTGTATCTCATAAATATGTGCAATTATTGTGTCAACCAAAAAGATAAAATATTTATTAATGATTTAAAAAGATTTTCATTGTTAAACATATTTTTTATTTCTCAGCTTTGCAGTTCACTTTCTCTGCCAGAGTTTTCACTGCCTGCCTGTGCCTGGGTGGCTGTCCTACTTCAGAATGTCCCTTGGCTCTGACATTCATGAATGGTCTTGAGTTGAACAAAGTCCAGTGAGCACCAGAACTCTTCTTTTTCTGGTGACAGTTCTCATTTTGTTCTCCACCTATTTGCAAGCAAAGGTTATGAAAGACTTCCTCACCTCAACAGGAGGAAATGACACTCCCTTTCACAGCAGTGGAAACACCTAGATGAGTCAGGTTTATAGCTTAATCCTTTTATGATGCAGTTATGCTCCCCAAACATTTTATCACCAGCCTGTCGATTCTTTCCTGGGTATTCAGTATTATCTGGAGATTCTGGAGGGCTAGTTAGTATTAAGTCTTGAGGTTTTATTTTTTTAATAGTTGCTTGTTATGGTGGGGCGAATTCAGTTCTCTACCAAGAAAATAGGTTAACTGGGGGATGTTATGTTTGGGCATAGTTTTAAGAAGATTTCTACCACCTTTAAAATATCCAATTTTCCTTCTTTCTGGGAAAGGCACTCTAATGATTTTTCTTAAAATAACTTCTAGGCAATTGTTAAATATAGAAAAGTGGAGTTTGGCCTTGCAGTCAGACATGGGTGGCTGCATCCTGCTACATCCGACTTGCCCCGCCCACTTGACCAGACTACCGTACTTGGTAAGTTGGAGGGATCATCACCTCCCATTTGAACCTGGACTATTTTCAGGGGAAAGACAGCTGGAACCTGTAGTAGAACTTTGCAGAGTTCAACCCTGCAGGAGGACAGGGAGCTCAATTTGGGACTCACAGCCAGAAATCTGTCTCATGGATCTGTGACTGGCTTACTGAGACTCATTATAACTGACAGTACTAAAAACAAAAATGAGAAGACATTTAAGCAAGTCACAAACTCAGACTCCCACCCTACAAAAGACAATTTCTGGGCAAAATGAGGTGGAAAAGTCTGATAATCAACCACCTGGACACCCTGAACTGATAGCACAGGAAGTAACAAAACAGATGCATGAGGCTCTAGAAAAATTCAAAGCAGAAATAATCTTCCAGATAACTACAGAGATGGTGAACAGAGTGAAAGACATAATTAGAGGCTCTAGAACAGAAACAGATAAAAAAATAGACGAGCTCAGAAACATGCTGGAAGCCATGAATGCCCAGCATAAGAAAGAAATAGAAACCATGATTGCCCAACAGAAGAAAGAAATGGAATCCACGAAACAGATTCAAACAGATATTCAGGAGATTAAGAACTCCACTGAAAGCATGTATACCAGATTAAGGGAATCAGAAGATAGAATATCAGATACAGAAGACAGGATTGCAGTTAAGGACCATGAAAACAGAGATTTCTTAAAAATAGTAAGGGACCACGAGAAATCAATCCAGCACCTGCTAAATGATGCAAGGAAGAATAACATAAGACTGATAGTAGTCCATGAAAAAACAGGAGAAAATGCAATTGACATAAAAAACTGTTCACAGAAGTAATAGAAAACTTCCCAGACAGGGGTAGAGAATTGGACATACAGATAAGTGAGGCATATAGAACTACAACTAGCCATGATAAAAAAAAATCTATGCCTAGACACATAATAATCAAGATCCCAGAAAGCCAACAGAAGAACAAAATCCTACAGGCAGTTAGAGAAAAGAAACAAATCACCTACAAAGGAAAGCCCATCAGAATCATGGCAGATTTTTCAACACAAATCCTCAAGTCAAGGAGAGCCTAGAGTCAAGTATTTCAAGGCCTAAAAGAAAATAACTTCCAACCTAGACTGTTGTATCCAACAAAATTATCTTTCAAAATAGATGGGGAAATTAGATACTTTCATGACAAAGAACACCTGAGAAATTTCATGAACACTAAACCAGCACTCCAAACAATCCTAAGCAATATCCTAGAAAAAGACAAGGAAGATCACAACTCCATGAGGTCCAAAAGAGGGAAGCCACCAGACAAGGTAAGAAACTAAAGGGAAAGGGGAAAAAAGAAATAAGAGTCAACAACAGTAAAACATCATGACAAGGATGAATCAATATCTATCAATTATAACTATCAATGTTAATGGTCTCAATTCACCAGTCAAAAGAAATAGACTGACAGAATGGATTAAGAAGCAAAATCCAACAATATGCTGTATAGAAGAAACATACTAACTCAAAAAGAAATAAATAGACTGAAAGTAAAAGGATGGAAAACAGTTCTCCATGCCACAGGAACCCAGAAAAAAGCAGGGGTAGCAATTTGATTTGCAGACAAAGTAGATTTCAAACCAAAACTAATTAAGAGAGACAAAGATGGTCACTATATCCTTGTGAAGGGAATAGTCCAAGAGAAAGAGATGACAATCATAAATATATATGCACCAAATACGAATACCCCCACTATACAAAACAAATATTAATGGACATGAAAAACCAAATAAGCTCTAGTACAATTGTAGTGGGGCATCTCAATACCTCATTATCACAATTAGATCATTTAGACAAAAAATTAACAACAAAATTCTAGAACTGAACCAAGCTACTGAACAAATGGACTTAATAGATGTTTACAGAATGTTCCACCCCACAAAATCAGAATACACATTCTTTTCAGCTGCACATGGGTAATTCTCCAAAATAGACCACATGCTAGCTCATAGGACATATCTAAGTAAATGTAAAAGAGCTGAAATTACCCCCTGTATATTATCAGACCATAGTGCAATAAAATTGGAGATTAATGACATAAGAAACTGCAAAACTCCTACAAACACATGGAAATTAAATAACACCCTCCTGAACAACCAATGGGTCACAGAGGAAATTAAAGAAGAAATTAGACAGTTTCTACAAGTAAATGATAATGCCAGTACAACATACAGGAATCTATGGGACACAATGAAAGCATATCTATGTGGAAAATTCATAGCAGTGAGTGCCCATATTAGGAAAACAGAGAGAACTCAAATAAATAACCCAATGCAGAACCTCAAGCTCCTAGGAAAAGAAGAGCATAACAAACCCAAAGCTTATACAAGAGAGGAAATTATAAAGATCAGAGCAGAAATCAATGCAATGGAAACTAAGAGAATAATACAAAAAATTAATGAATCAAAGAGTTGGTTTTTTGAAAGAATAAATAAAATTGATAAACCTTTAGCCAACCTTATCAAAAAAGGAAAGAAAAGGCTGAAATCTATGCAATCAAGAATGAAAAAGGTGGTCACAGCAGATCCAGCAGTAATCCAAAGCATCATCAATACCTACATTGAGAACCTGTACTCTAATAAAATGGAAAACACAGAAGAAATGGACAGATTCCTAGATACATACAAATTACAAATTACCAAAGTTAAATGAAGAAGATATAGAGATTCTAAATACCCCAATTACAATGAGTGAAATTGAAAATGTAATAAAAAATTTACCAACAAACAAAAGCCCAGGTCCTGATGGTTTCACTGCTGAATTCTACAAGACATTTAAAGAATAACTATTGCCATTACTCTTTAAACTCATCAAGGGAATTGAAAGGGAAGCAAAGCTTCCAAACTCATTCCTGGAAACAAGTATTACTTTGATTCCAAAATCAGGGAAAGACACAACCCAAAAAGAGAACTACAGGACAATCTCCCTGATGAATACTGATGCAAAAATCTTCAACAAGATACTGGCAAACAGAATACAAAGGGTAATCAAGAAGATCATAAACCCTGACCAAGTTGGATTTATCCCAGGGATGCAAGGATGGTTCAACATTCATAAATCAATAAACGTAATACACTGCATTAACAGAGTCAAGGACAAAAACCATATGATCATCTCAATAGATGCAGAAAGGAAAAATAATGAGAAATGGAAAAAATGGAAATAAAGTTTTTGTAAATAGGGAAGGGTGGAGGGGGTGAAGGGAGGGCTAGGAATGGGGAAAAAATAAGAACCAATATGCATTATGTAAAGGTACAATTCCCAATGAGAAATGTAATTGTGTTGTATACCTACAATGTACCAATAAAAGAATTTAATTAAAAAAAAAAAGAAAAGGCATTCAACAAGATCCAACACTCATTTATGATAAAAAAAAAACTTACAGAAAATTGGAATTAGAAGGTTTTTATCTCAACTTTATTAAGGCTATCTATGAAAAACCAACAGCCAACATCATACTAAATGGTCAAAAACTGAAAACTTTCATGCTAAAATCAGGAACAAGACAAGGATGCCCACTATCACCACTCCTGTTTAATATTGTTCTCAAAATATTAGCCACAGCAATTAGAAAAGAGAAAGAAATAAAAAGAATAAAAATAGGAAAGGAAGAAGTTAAACTGTCATTATTTGCTGATGATATGATACTTTACATAGAAGACTCAAAATACTCTGCCAAAGGACTTCTATACTTAATTGAAGATTCAGTAGAATAGCTGGATATAAGGTCAACACTCAAAAACTAATAGCCTTTTTAATATACAAATAATAGATTCACTGAGAGAGAAATTGGGGAAACAGTTCCTTTTACAATAGCATCCAAAAAAATGAAGTATCTAGGAGCCAGTCTAACCAAGGAAGCAAAAAACCTCTACACTAAAAACTATAGCACTTTGAAAGAGGAGATTGAGGAGAATATAAGAAAATGGAAAGACATCCCTTGTTCCTGGATAGGAAGAACCAATATAGTGAAATGGCCATACTTCCAAAACTATTATATAGGTTTAATGCAATGCCGATTGAAAGTCCAACAATATATTTCACAGAACTAGCGAAAACAATCCAAAAATTCATTTGGAACCAGAAGAGACCTAGAATAGCAAAGAAATTTTAGTCAACAAAGATATGGCTGGGGGTATCACAATCCCCAACTTGAAACTATACTACAAAGCTACTGTGATAAAAACACCATGGTACTGGCAAAGAAACAGACCTGAGGATCAGTGGAATAGATTAGAAGATGCAGAAACAACTACATATATGCTCAGCCAGCTCATCTTTGACAAAGGAGCCAACCAACCATCCTCATTGGAGGAAAGATAGCATATTTAATAAATGGTGTTGGAAAAACTGGATTTCAACCTGCCAAAGATTAAAACTAGACCCATACCTATCACCATGCACTAAACTAAGATCAAAGTGGATTAAAGATTTAAATATTATGACAGAAACACTAAATTTGCTGGAAGATAAGTTAGGTAGAACTCTTGAAGACATTGGTATAGGTAAAGACTTTATGAACAAAACCTCAGTGTCACGGGAACTTGCCTGAAGAATCAACAACTGGGATTTTATCTTATTAAAAATCTTCTGCACTGCAATAGAAACCACCAATAGAGCTAAGAGACAACCTACAATGTGGGAAAAAAATTTCAGCAACTATACCTTAGACAAAGGACTACTGTCTAGAATATATAAAGAACTCAAAAAATCAGACCCCCCAAATTCAAAGACCCAATTCAAGAATGGGCATCTGAAATGAACAGACATTTTTCAGACAAAGAAGTAAAAGCAGAAAATAAATATATGAAAAAATGTTCAACATCACTGGTTATTCGAGAGATGCAGATGAAAACAACACTGAGATTCCACCTCACCCCACAAAGAATGGATGCTATTAAGAAATCATCCAATAATAAATGCTGGCAGGGGTGTGGGGAGAAAGGAACCCTTCTCCATTGTTGGTGGGAGTGCAGACTGGTGCAACCACTATGGAAATCAGTATGGAGATACCTCAAGAACTAGGCTTAGAGGTCCCATTTGATCCAGCTGTCCCCCTGCTGGATATCTTCCCAAAAGAATTAAAAGAATCATACCACAGTGATATATGTGCACCCATGTTTATAGCGGCACAGTTTGTAATAGCTAAAACTTGGAAACAGCCCAAGTGCCCATCAACTGGAAACAGGATAAAGATGATGTGGGGTTTTTTTATAAAATGGAGTACTACTCAGCCATAAAGAATGAGAAACTAGAGACATTTATAGCTAAATGGATGCATATTGAGGCCATCCTCTTAAATGAAATAAATAGGACACACATGTTTGAATACCAAATAGTTTCTCTAGTGTGAGAAACCAAAAGCATAATTAAGGATACACACAGATGAAATGGCCTAATAACATATTTCTTGGATTGTGTTTCCATCGCATGTCATATGACTGTATCAAAATTTAAATTAGCAAGAAGCTTGGCTTGTGTGGAGTTTGCTAACTAACTGGAGTTTTTTTCCAGACCACAATTCATTCAGTGTTGGTTTTGGGGATCTTTCTGAAACAAATCCCATCCTCTGGTGTCTTGTTGGTGCTTGAGATGCTTTTTTAAGTTATATGGAAAAATGTTTAAGTGCTGTTCAGTTCTTTTTGATTGAGTTCTACTGTATTCAAATATTACTGTAGTTTTTTTCTCCTTTCATTGTTCTTCTTTGAATGGTTTTAATTTTTGTATGTGTGTGTGTTTGATAATAAGGTTTAAAGAAATGGAAAAGTGCACATGTTGTAAGTGAATGTAATTATTTATTTTTGGTAAGTGAATGTACCTAAATTCCCAGCATCCTCAAACTGCCCTTCAGCTGCCAGTTATTCTCTGCCTCCAACACAAGAGAAGCCCTGTGCTCACTTCTAAAACAGAGATGGGCTTTGCTTGTTTTTGTACCTTATGGAATTGTATTCCATGTGCTCCTTTGTGTCTAGATTCTTTTGATATCAATATCTCTATCTATCTATCCTTTTGTGGGGTTTTTTTGGCTATCTTGGGATTTGAACCCAGGGCTTTTACACCGATCTATATCCCTATTCCTTACAAAAAAAAATTTTTTTGAGACAAGATCTCTCAGGTTGCCTAGGTCGGGCTGGTACTTGCAATCCTCCTGTCTCAGCTTCCCAGAGTCCTGGAATTACAGGTGTGTAGCACCACACCTGACTTAATAATTTTTACGCATGTTTTTTGATAATTGTTTTCAATTCATTCTCATGTAGCAACCTTAGAAACTACAGTGACTTATAAAAAAAAAATCCCAGAAAGTCCCTAAGTTTAATCTTATCACTCATAAGGAACTATTATTAAAAATTTTGGCTATTTCTTTCCAATCCTTTTTATATGAATTGTTTAAAATTTTACATAGCTAGAAATAGTGCTCTATTTTGAATTCTGTGTTATTCTGGCTTAGTATTATATTTTAGCATTTTCTTTTTTAGTAAAATTTTTCATAAGCATCATTTTAAAAGGTTCTATATTATGATTTTATAAAGGACCCATCATGTACTTACCCATTTCTCTGATGGTGAACATTTTGGTTGTTTCCAGTTCTTTGCCAAAGAAGTAATCCAGTGGTCCCCATTTTAGTTTATTAATATTTTCTTGCACTACTGGTTATTTGTCACAGTATATGAACATTTTTAGACAAGTCCAGTATTTCCAAAGCTATTTTAACAGTTTATATTCCCAATAGCAACAAAAAAATGTCCTTCCTTATGGTTTCCTCAACAGCACTACTAGTAGATTCTTCCATCACTAACAAAGATTTCTGGTTCAATGAAAATCCACTCAACCTTCAAGCAAGGTTGAATATTTTCTAAAATTTACTTTTTGGGGGCGTATTTTTTATTGTTCTGAAAAATCAAGTCATTTCCTTTTTCTTGTAGGACTCATTAATCATAATTTATACACATGTATTATTCCTTGCTGCCATTCTCAGAAAGGTAGGGTTGTTGTTTCCACCCAGACATTAAGGGAAAGGTCTAGTTCAGGAGGAAGATAAGTATCTCCTAGAGGATGTAGGTGGTGAAGCTTCACAGTGACAATCTATAGTTGACATTGAAAGACTGAGGCTGCTAATCATGTCATTCTAAAATTGGGCCTTTAAAATTCCAAAAGTCCCAACCATGTGGAAGACAAGTGAATCACAAAAGGATACCCCACTGTAACCAAGTATTTAATCTACAGTGACATAGCCTCCCAAATCTTGGAAGGTTCCAATACTAATCTTGTTTGTTGGTATTTTGATGCTAAACTGCTAGCTTTCTTTACTGTACTCTTTTCCTCATTATCTCAATTGTGCTTGGTTGCAGTTATTTTTGAAGATTGCTGCTACTAATTGAGGCACCCAGCCTACAGTGTGCCTGGCAACAACACAGAGCCTACTTTTGCACTTTAGCTTAATACAGCAGAAGTTTGGCACAAAACACATTGGTTCTTCAAATGGAATTCTCTTTAAGATTTTAACTCTTGCTACTGGAATTTACAAAGGTTGATGTTGATGATTGTATGTTGAGAAATAGACCTTTGACTGATTTTGAATCCCCAGCTTAAGCAATTTCAATAGAAATTTCTAGTAATATGCAAAGGTAAACTTTCCCCATGTTCTTGTAGATTTCCAATCCATTAGAAAATGAATTATTATCCATCCTGCCACTCCTGGCCCAGACATAGGGGCTTCTGAGCCACAGTCTCACTGCTCCTGGTCCAGAAGAAGGGGCTTCCCAGCCACCATCCCTCCCACCGCTCCCAGCCCAGAGGAAAGGGCTTTTGGCCTCCGTCTGTCCAGCTGCTCCCGGCCCAGAGGAAGGGGCTTCCGGGCCACCATCCCTACCAGTGCTCTTGGCCCCTGTCCCACCTCTCCCAGCTCAGAGGAAGTGAGCCACGTGGGCTCCAACAGCAACCCCCCTGCCCCCCCCCAGTCAAAATGAGAAAATACGTAAATAAGTCTCAAAACCAGACTTCCAGATCACCTACAACAACCTCAAAGGGAAATGAGATGGAACACTCTGATACTCAAACACCTGGACCCACTGAACTGGCAACAAAAGGGGATCTGGAAAAAATGAAGTCAGAAATGATTTCTCAGATAAAAGGAGAAATTGTGCTCCTAGTGCAAGACATGATTAATAAATCTAGAGAGGAGCTGAGGAACATGATGGAATCCCAACATAGGAAACAAAGGGAATCCCTAAAACAGATGCAAATAGATTTCCAGGAGATGAAAAATTCCATTGAAAGTCTACACAGCAGAATGAGCCAAAGGTGAGGACAGAATTTCAGATATAGAAGATAAGATTGCAGTTACTGACCAGGAAAAGAAAAATTGCTTCAAAATTATAAGGGAACACAAATCAATCCAGCAGCTGCTAGACAATGCAAAGAAGAATAACATAAGACTGATTGGACTCAATGAAGAAACAGCAGAGAGTGCAGATGACATAAAAAAAACTCTTCACAGAAGTAATGGCAGAAAACTTCCCAAGCAGGAGAAAAGAACTTGACATACAGATAAGTGAGGCATATAGGACTCCAAATAGCCTTGATCAAAAGAAAATCTACACATAGGCATATAATTGTTAAGATTCCAGAAACACAACAGAAGAACAAAGTTCTACAAGCACTTAGAGAAAAAAAACAAATCACATACAAAGGAAACCCCATCAGAATCACAGCAGACTTCTCAACACAAACCATCAAGGCAAGAAGAGCTTGGAGTGACATATTCCAAGTCCTAAAAGAAAACAGCCTCCAACCCAGATGGATGTACCCTGCAAAACTATCTTTCAAAATGGATGGAGAAATAAGATACTTTCATGACAAAAAGCACCTTAGGAACTTCGTGAATACCAAACCAGCACTCCAAAGAATTTTACACAATAGCCTAGGAACAGACATTGAGGATCACAACCCCAGGAAGCAAAGCAGAATGAACCCATCTGACATGACAAGAAATTAAATGAAAAGGGGGAGAACCCAACAAAAAGAAAAAGTCATGGTAATGATAAGTCAATACATTTCAGTTATAATCATCAATGTTAATGGTCTCAATTCACCAATCAGAAGAAAGAGACTGGAAGAATGGGTCAAGAAGCAAAATCCAACAATATGCTGCATACAAGAAACACACTTAATTCAAAAGGAAACTCATACACTGGAAGTTAAAGGGTGGAAAACAATACTCCATGCAACAGGAACCTGAAAAAAAGCAGGAGTAGCTATGCTCTTTGCAGATCAAGTAGATTTCAAACCAACACTGATTAAGAGAGACAAAGAAGGACACTACATCCTTGTAAAGGGAAGAATCCAAGAGGAAGAGATGACAATCATAAATATCTATGCACCAAACACTAGTGCACCCAACTATATAAAACAAATACTAACGGACATGAAAAGTCATATATGCACTAATACAGTTGTAGTGGGGGACCTCAACACCCCACTGTCACAAATAGATAGATCAACTAGACTAAAAATAAGTAATGAAATACTAGAACTCAATCGAACTCTTGAACAAATGAACTTAACAGATGTTTACAGAGTCTTCCACCCCACAAAATCAGAATACACATTCTTCTCAGCTGCACATGGGTCATTCTCCAAAATAGACCACATACTCACACATAGAACATGTTTAAGTAAGTGCAAAGGAATTGAAGTTATCCCCTGTATATTATCAGACCATAGTGCGATGAAATTGGAGATCCATAGCAAAAGAAACTCAAAAAATTTCATAAACACGTGGAAATTGAACAACACACTTCTGAATAACCAATGGGTCACAGAGGAAATTAAAGAAGAAATCAGACAGTTCCTTCAATTAAATGACAGTGACAATACAACATATCAGAATATATGGGACACAAAGAAAGCAGTCTTATGAGGGAAATTCATAGTAGTGAATATGCATTTTAGGAAAACAGAACAAGCCCAATTAAACAACCTGATGCCGAACCTCAGGCTTCTAGAAAAAGAAGAGGAGGACAACCCCAAAGCTCATACAAGGGAGGAAATTATAAAGATCAGAGGAGAAATCAATGCAATGGAGACTAACAGAATGATACAAAAAATCAATGAAGCCAAGATTTGGTTCTTTGAAATAATCAACAAAATTGACAAACCTTTAGCCAACCTTGTCAGAAAAAGGAAAGAAAAGGCCCAAATCCATGCAATTAGGAATGAAAAGGGTGAAATTACAACAGACCCAGCAGAAATCCAGAGGATCATCAATACCTACTTTCAGAACCTATATGCCAATAAGATGGAAGACACAGAAGAAATGGACAGATTCCTAGATACATATGAATTACCAAAGTTGAAAGAAAAAGACCTAAAAATTCTAAACAACCCAATATCAACCAATGAAATTGAAAACGTAATAAAATCTTATCAACTAAGAAAAGCCCAGGCCCTGATGGCTTCACTGCTGAATGCTACAAGACATTTAGAGAGGAACTGCTGCCACTGCTGTTTAAATTCTTCAATGAAATTGAAAGGGAAGCAATACTCCAAAATTCACTCCTGAAAGCAAGCATCACCTTGATCCCCAAAGCAGAGAAAGACCCAACCAAAAAGGAGAACTATAGGCCAATCTCACTAATGAACATAGATGCAAAAATCCTTAATAAGATACTGGCAAGTAGAATGCAGAAGATCATCAAGAAGATCATACACCCTCATGAAGTGGGATTCATCCCAGGGATGCAGGGATGGTTCAATATACGAAAATCAATCAATGTAATACACTATATCATTAGAGCCAAGGACAAAAACCATATGATTATCTCCACAGATGCAGAAAAAGCATTTGACAAAATCCAACATGCATTTATGATAAAAACCCTACAAAAAATTGGAATAGATGGTCTCTACCTCAAACTGATAGAAGCCATCTATGAAAAACCAACAGCCAATATCATACTAAATGGTCAAAATCTGAAATCCTTCACACTCAAATCAGGAACAAGACAAGATGTCCACTATCACCACTCTTGTTCAATATAGTTCTGGAAACATTAGCCACGGCAATTAGACAAGAGAAAGTAATAAAAGGAATAAAGATAGGAAACGAAGAAGTCAAATTGTCATTATTTGTAGATGACATGACACTCTATATAGAAGACCCCAAGAACTCCACCAAAAGTCTTCTAGACTTAATAACCAAATTCAGTCAAGTAGCTGGTTACAAGGTCAACACACAAAAAACAATAGCTTTCCTCTACACAAACAACAGACTCACTGAGAGAGAAATAGGGCAAATAATTCCTTTCACAATAGCACCCAAAAAACTGAAATACCTAGGAATCAACCTAATGAAAGAAATCAAAGACCTCTTCTCTAAAAACTATGGCATTCTGAAAAGAGAGATTGAAGATGATATCAGAAAATGGACAGACATCCCCTGCTTCTGGATAGAAAGGATTAATATAGTGAAAATGGCCATACTTCCAAAACTGCTGTACAGATTCAATGCAATTCCAGTTGAGACACAGACCTTGAGAAAACAATCCAAAAATTCATTTGGAACAAGAAGAGACCCCGAATAGCAAAAGCAATTCTAGGTAACAGAGACATGGCAGGGGGTATCACAATCCCCAACCTGCAACTATACTACAAAGCTACTGTGATAAAAACAGCATGGTACTGGCAAAGAAACGGACCTGAGGACCAATGGAACAGATTAGAAGATGCAGAAACAACGCCAGATACACTCAGCCATCTCATCTTTGATAAAGGAGCCAAACACCCTCACTGGAGGAAAGATAGCCTCTTTAATAAATGGTGCTGGAAAAATTGGGCTTCAACTTGCCAGAGATTAAAACTAGACCTATATCTCGCCATGAACTAAACTAAAATCGAAATGGGTTAAAGATCTAAATATTAAAATAGAAACTCTGAACCAGTTGGAACAGAGGTTAGGTAGAACTCTTGAAGACATCAGTGTAGGAAAAGATTTTATGAACAAAACCTCAGTTGCCCATGAACTAGCACAAACAATCAACAAGTGGGATCGCTTCTTATTAAAAAGCTTCTGCACAACAAGAGAAATCACCATCAGTATGAAGAGACCACCTACAATGTGGGAAAAAATCTTCACCTGCTTTTCCTCAGACAAAGGTCTACTATCTTGAATCTATAAAGAACTTAAAAAGATGAGACCTCCCAAATTTAAAGACCCAATCCGAAAATAGGCATCTGAAATGAACAGACATTTCCCAGACAAAGAAGCAGAAATAGCAAATAAATACATGAAAAAATGTTCAACATCACTGGTCATTCGAGAGATGCAAATGAAAACAACACTGAGATTCCACTTCACTCCAGAAAGAATGGCTGCTATCATGAAATCTACCAATAACAAATGCTGGCAGGGCTGTGGGGAAAGAGGCACCCTGCTCCACTGCTGGTGGGAGTGTGGACTGGTGCAAGCACTGTGGAAATCAGTATGGAGATACCTCAAAGAACTAGGACTGGAAGTCCCATTTGACCCTGCTATTCTACTGCTGGGGATCTTCCCCAAAGAATTAAAAGAATCATACCACAGTGATATATGTGTGTCCACGTTCAGAGCAGTGCAGTTTGTAATAGCTAAAACTTGGAAACAGCCCAAATGCCCATCAACTGGAGACTGGATAAAGAAAATGTGTTTTTTTTTTATAAAATGGAGTACTACTCAGCCATAAAAAATGAGAAATTAGAGACATTTATAGCTAAGTGGATGCACATTGAGGCGATACTCTTAAGTGAAATAAATAGGACACACATGTGTAAATACCGAATAGTTTCTCTGGTGTGAGAAACTGAAAGTGTAAATAAGGACTAAAATGTATAATAGGTAATGTGAAATAGGAAGATAAGGGGCAAAGGGGAAGGAAGTGGGAGGAGTAGGGGAAAGGAAATAAGGGAATGGAATTAATATGAGAAAATGGAAAAATAGGAACAAAATCTTTGTAAATAGGGAGGACTGGAGGGGTTGAAGGGAGGGCTGGGCAAGGGTGAAAAATAAGAACCAAGAGAGATTATGTAAAGGTGCAAATTTCCAATGATGAATGTCATTATATTGTATACCTAAAATGTACCAATGATTAGAATGAATAATTGATAATGCAAAATAGGAAGAAAAGGTCCAAAGGCATAGGGGTAGTGGGAGGGGCAGGAGAAAGGAAAAAAGGGAAAGGAAAAATGATGAGAAATGGAAAAAATGGAAATAAAGTCTTTGTAAATAGAGAAGGGTGGAGGGGGTGAAGGGAGGGCTAGGAATGGGGAAAAAATAAAAACCAAGATGCATCATGTAAAGGTACAATTCCCAATGAGAAATGTAATTGTGTTGTATATCTACAATGTACCAATAAAAGAATTTAAGAAAAAAAAATGTATTTTATGTCATGTTTTCTTCTTTTGTTCTACATCTGTATTAACTCAGCGAGAGATATATACAGTCTTGATAATCTTTATTTGGATTTTAGAAATTGGAAAAAAGACTATATGGTACGCAAACTTCAAGACATAACATTTACTCTCTATTCTGGACTACAAAAAAATTGGAAATAAAACATTCAATAAATTTAAAGTAAAATGTTTAATATATAAATTCTGGAGTTTCATGTAGGATAGACTATGTACTGTACTAGTTTTAGAATTCATGTATTAAGTAATGTGAAGAATGTTTAGACTAAAATCCAGAATTAGCTCTTTCTTCCTCTACTCCTTTCTTTCCTTTCTCTATTTCTCTTTCCTTGCCTTCCTTCCTCTCTCCTTTCCTCTCTCTTTCCTGCATTCTCCCTTTCCTCTTCTTTTCCCTCTCTTTTGGCGGGTGTGGTGGTGCATGCCTGTAATCCCAGCACTTGGGAGGCTGAGGTAGGAGGATCACTTCAAGTTTGAGGTCAGCGTATGCTTCATAGTGAGTTCAAGGTCAGCCTGAACTACATAGTAAGACCCTGACTCAAAAACAAACAAAGGAACAAACCAAAAGATAAATAAATACTTATATACCACTTACCATTTCTCATGCTAGGATAAAGCAGTAGATAAAACAAAGTACTTGCCCTTATGGAATTTTCTTTCTTAAATCAGGTTTATCAAGTCATTTACATGCACTGCAATACAAGTGTACAATTCAGGTGTACATTTTTGTAGCTTTGACAACCTACTCACTCATTCAACCATCACCATAATCAAATTGCAGTATGTTTTCCATCGTTGCCAAAAGTTCCCTTACTGCTTTTTGTAGTCACACCCTCTCCCCTCCTCCAGCCCCTAGTAAACCGTGGCTTCTTTCACTTAAAATATTGCTTTTGAGATTCAGCCACACTCTTGCATGCACAAGCAATATGTTCTTTTTTATTTAGAGCAGAATTCTATTTAAACCATGTACAAAAATCTGTCCTTTCACCGCGGGGCAGTCATTTGGGTTGTTTTCAGTTTGGGGAGATTATGAACAAAGCTACCACATATATTCACTTACAAGTTTGTGTGCATGTGTGTGTGTATATGTTTGTGTATGTGTGCATGCACATGTACATACATTTTAGTCATTTTGGAGTAAACACTTAGACTTAAGGGTCATATGTTCGGTAGTTGTTTAATTTTGTTTTTTTTTTTGAGATTATTTTTTTGTGGGGGGGTATTGGAGATGGAACTCAGGACCTTGTGCTTGCAAGGCAGCCGTGGTGCCCTTGAGCTAGATCCCAAGCAGTAGTCATTTAATTTTGTAAAAAACTGTGGCACCATTTTCCAAAGTGGCCGAACCATTTTGCATTCCCACCAGTAGTAAATGACAGTTCCAGTTGTTCTCTGTCCTTGCCAGTATTTGTTACTGCCAGTTTTTAAAAATAAGTATAACTTTAACCATTCTTCTAGGTGTGTGAACTTATATTTATTTGGAAGGCATCAGTCCTTTGCCCAACTTAATCAGTGTTATTATTTTTCTATCTCTAATACTCGCTTTAGATGAAAAGAGACTAAATCACTCCATCAAATTATGAAGAACTGAGGAGACCTCATGGAATCATTCTAACTGGGGATTCTCCTTGTAGGTTCCTTTCTGTGGTGTTTAAGCAAATCTTTGTAGTTGTCAAGTGCATAGAGGTATGTCATATATCAGCAGGGCATGTTTGTACTGGTGTAGGGAAGCAGGTAGGACAAACCTTTTATTTGTATGTTTCAGTAAAAACCAAAGAGCCTAGGAAACTGCTAAATAAAGATTTGTTTCTGGATGACAAATCAGGTTGGGTCACTAGAGGGAACAAGCCAGGAGGCAGCTTGTTTTCAGTAATCCAGTTCTGAGGTAAAAGGAGCCTCAGCCAGGTTATAGTATTGGTAAAATCTAGATATGATAAATAAAATAATTAAAGAAGATGGATATGATCAAAGAATGATTTATGCTAATAGCTGAATGTTGGCATGAGGGTAATGAGAGCTGACATACTCGAAGTTTCCATTTCAATGATAAGGATAAGGATGCCAATACTTTAGTGAAACCTTTAAAAAAAAAGTTGTCATCTTACCAAACCCAATGGTCAGGCAATTCCCCAACTGCATTTAACCTTAGGATACTACTTGGCCAGTCCCGGACATTCTGTGTCTGTCCCATCTGGCTGCGGGCAGCTCTGAGGGTGCCTTGCCAGGGCTGCCCGAGGCAGGCGCTCGGCCAACGGCCTCTGAGAGCATCCCAGTAGCTGGCGGGCAGCGGGCCTCCGCAGGCCTCTCCAGAGGGACCAGGGGAGCGGAAGTGGCTCCAAGTCCAGCCCATGCACAGTGAAGCTAGTTAAGGATTTAATATGAAGCACAGAAACAGTGCCAACAGCAAGAGGTACTTGGTACACATTTGGTTAGTGTGGCAGCATTTCCTTCTTCTACTGCTGCTGAGATGGCAGAAATTAGTCGAATTCGGTATGAAATGGAATACATCGAAGGTATTAGTCAGCAAATGAGGGTCCTGGAAAAATTAAAAGTAGCACCACCAAATGCTGACCTGGAACAACGATTCCGAGAAGGAGTTCTAAGTGCTAGTGTGATAATGCAAGTTCCAAAGAGGATTGTTGTAGCAGGAAATAATAAAGACATTTCATTTTCAAGACCAGCAGATCTTGACCTTACTCAGTCAACTCCTTTAAAGCCTCTGGCACTAAAAACACCACCTCGTGTACTTACACTAAGTGAAAGACCATTAGATTTTTCTGGACTTAGAAAGACCTCCTCCAACCCCTCAAAATGTTGAAATCCATGCAGTTGGCAGGCTAAAAAGAGAGTGCTCTGTGAGTGAAAATGTTGTTTGCCAAAATGGACAGCTGGTCAGAAATGATTCGATATACGGCATTTCAAATATAGATCCAACAGTTGAAGGAGTGGCAGATAATATGAATGTTGTAGGTGCAGCTTCATTAAGACAGCAGATAATCAAACTAAATAGACATCTACAACTTCTAGAAGAAAAAAACAAAGAATGTGCTAAAAGAGAAATGGTCATGTATTCAATTACCTTTGCATTCTGCTGCTTAATAGCTGGCTCTGGTTTCGCCGCTAGAGCTAACCTCGGCACTCAAGTATATTGTCCCACCTGCTGGAAATACAAAGGATTTACAGACTCTTTGTTTTTGTCTTTGCACTGTATGCCGTTTTAGAGCCCACGCCCTAAACAATGTATTTCTTCCAGAAAGTAGGGGAAAGGACCTATATTTGTAGAAGTAAAGGTATTCTGTCTCTCAGCTGTATTCCCTTTAAGCTAGTTCTGCAGTAACAGCTTACGTAAAATTCTTTTGCACGTTTTTCTTTAAAAGAAATTGATTTTTCACCTCATCAGTCTGCACAACTGATTCTCTGAAAGGGAGAGTGAAAGCATCAAGAATGGATTTAGAAAGATATCTGTAAAGGAAAAAGTGTTTCATGCTGTTTCTCAACACTATGAAGCAGTTTTGTTAACAGGCATTTTTGCACTACCTTTCAACATTAACACTTTTGAAGTTATGGTCTGGTACCGGATTTAAGAAAATCAAACCACCTAATTTTCATGATCCACCTGTACAAATTAAATTAATTCTTAACAATTCATCGGTTTATCTAAAAAAAAAAAAAAAAGGATACTACTTCTTTTGGTTTTCTTTTCGTTATGCTGGATATTCATCCTCTTTCTGGTTCCCCTTCACCTCCTCTCCCTATAAATATTCATACTTCTAGCCTGAACCTTTTTCTCCACCTCTGGACTTGCATCTCTACCTGCCTATTTAACACCTCCACTTGAATGTCTACTGAACATCTCAAACTTAGCATTTCCACAATCAAACTCCAAACCCTATGCTTGTGTCTCCTGAAGTCTTCCTCCCCTCTTCTAAATGCTCAGGCATAGAACTTGGTCATCTTTGATTTCTTTCTTTCTCTCACACCCTACCTCCCATGCATTAGCATATGTTTTTGGCTTTACCTTCAAAAATATGCCCTGAATGTGACCATATCTCTCTCTGCTTCTACAAGCATCATGGATAAAACTACCTATATTGCTGCTGGTCTCCGAGTTTCCAACCTCATTTTCTTAGATCCAGCCTAACAGAAGAAAACAGAGTGATGTAAAAAAAGTCATCTCTTGTTATTCCACTGTTAAAAAACCCTTCAATGGCTTCTCATCTAATTCAGAATTAAAGTAAGACTCTTGCAAAGGTCAATGACTAACAAACTCTACAGCAATGGGGTCTTTGTTAGTGCTCTGACTACATGCAGCAGTGCCCCCTCTTCCATGAGGGACGCATTCCAAGATCCGCCCATAGTGGGTATCTAATACCACAGATAGCAATGAGCTCTGCTTACTTTCTTATACCTATGCACTTACCATTGATTGTTACTTAAACAACGCAGCTTCCTTTTCTTTAGTGTATCTTCATTGCCAGTATAACTATTCTTATTCTTTGGGACCGTTATTAATAAAGTGCAGTGTTAGTGATTTGAACAAAAGCACTGTGATGCTGCAGTGATTGACTGGGTAACTGAGACAGCTGCTGAGCAACTGATGTGTGGATAGTGTGCACAAAGTGATGATTCAGATCCTGAGAAGAGCAGAGTAGGACACTGAGACATTTTGCCATGCTACTCAGAATGGTGTACAACTGAAAACTTATGAATTGTTTATTTCTAGAATTTTCCATTTATTATTTCCAGGCACTGTGACAAGGAGTAAGGGAATCTGAGGAAAGCAAAGCCACAGATAAAAGGGAACTGCTGTACTTTGCAATGCCCAATGCAAATGAAAACTCGAGGCCCTTGTTACCAGTGCATTTCAGGGTGCCAGTGACCAAGCATTACAGAAAGTGCAGGCCCCTTGTAAACACAGAGCCCCTGGGACCCCAGGTCTGTGTACCTGACCCCACTCTGAACTTGTCTTGAGTTGCTCTTTTCCTCACCCACTCTGCTGCAATTTTAAGGCCTTCCTCGGATTTCTGGGACATTCCAGCCTGGGGCCCGACTTCATGTTTATGTTTCCTCTGTTTGACTGGCCATTCCTTAGTGATCTGTGTAACTCATTTCCTTGTTTCCTTCTGGTCTCTGAACAAACATCCATAGGCAGACATAGCAAAATGGCAAAAGAGCCCTGTGGGGGCCCATACAATGAAATTTACACTATAGGGATCCTTTAAAAGTACTTATTTCCAGGGTTTAACAAAAGGCTGAGGACAAAAGAAATGAAATGCTTGGTTAAACCGAACACCTACTTATTATGAGATGAAAGTGACATTCAAATAGAAAGCCTTAGTTAGAAGTTAGAGATCTCACAGGAACAGTGGGCGTCTGTAAAGTCAAACAGGTAGGAAATGTCCTGATTCTAAGATACTCATTTTGGGAAAAGTGGTTTTAAAGGCAGTTGTTAAAATAAGAGAAAAACTTGAAAAGAGCAAAGGCCACCAAGCCTCATCTTTGGGAAGTATCCATAGTGATGGGGAAAGGTGATTTGCTAAAAAAGAAGATAAATAGAAACATTGATTCTGGAGTCAGATATGGTTTTTGAAACTTGGTTTATTGACAGATTTGCCATGCAACTGACTCATTAAGTCTTATTTTCCACACTTATAAAAAAGGGATAATAGCAATAATATCCTTTTCATAGAATGTTGTGAAGAATATGCAAGACAACTCAGGTAAAACAGTACAGCATCTTGTATGTAGTAAACACTAAATAAATGACATTTAACATTTAACATTTTTGTAACTTACAGAAAGATATTCTACATCAGAGAATACATAAAGCTACATTTTAAAAAATGGGCCATTTTTCCAGTAATCCCAACTATGAATGTAATATTTTCAGTTGCTTCTTCACAAGAATGTAACTATTTATGTTGTAATTGTTTATGGTTTGGCTGAGGGGAAGTTACACAATGTAGTATATTTATGCTGACCATTTAAGAAATATCTCTGTTGTTACCCAGAGATGAAGAGTTTTGAATAATCTGAAGTATGATTTTAAAAGGGGAATTCCTTGACTGAGAAGAGCTGACATGTTTCTGAATTGTTCAGCTGTTCCTTCTGCTTTGAATGAAATTGAGAAGTGCTTCAGACGAGCATCCTGCTCTTCTGATCGCAGAGACTGGAGATTAAACGTGCAGGTTCTTGTCTCCTTTACTTTGTCACTAAAAGGAACTCTTCAATCCTTACGCTGACATTCCTTTATCAAATATGGGAGGATGATTTTATTCTCTATTATTTCATAGAGCAATATATGTAGGGAACACTTGATAATTTTTGAATCAGGCACAGTTGCAATAGAGCCCACAAATGCTCCCATTCAAATTCCCTTGACTTGGTCATACCAGAAGATCTGAGATCTAGCGTTTGGAAAGATGTTGCACAGGATTATTCCATATGTCACTGAAGAAATTTTTACTATTGACTCATTATCTCTGGACATGGATTGTTTTTCTGGTCATGATTTAAATAACAAAACCCAAAAAACAATGTCTACTAACTCAACCTTTCTCTTGATACTCCTTATGATTCTGATCCCATTGCAAGTGGCTGCTCAGATGTGGACCACAGACTCTGGCCACTGCAAGCGACTGACAATGAAAGGGTTCTGTATCTAGCTGTAGATGTCTAGGGCTGTATTTATTTGTATGGTATCTAGTGTACATTAGTCAAATATTTGAGGGCTAGAAATACACAATTATGATAGCTTCCTGGATGTCCTTTTTGTTTGCAGAGAGTCTTGAGTGGTTCTGACAATTACTATGTGTTTGCTAGAATTTACCAGCTCAGTGCTGGGAATATCTGGCTGTGGAAATGAGGATCTGACCAGAATCTACTGTGCCTTGGTGGGTGATCCAACTGAGGAGTCACACTGGCTGTATTAGAGCTTCAGTTCCGATGAGAGCTCGGCTGTTTTTTTGTTATGTGTTTCTAAGGACATCAAAGCTCTAAGCCTGAGTATTATTACTGGGCACAATGGTTGAAAAATGTAATTAGATAGGAAGGAAAGAAAAATTAACATTCTTGATAATTGTCATTAATCTCTTAATTAATCGAATAGTCAATTGATTGTCATTGATTACTTTTTTCATCAGTACCTCTTCTCCATTCATTCTTCCTTTTTTCACTAGAAAAATACTTCTTTAGTTACTCTCTCAGTCTTGGTACTTCATGTCCCAAGCTCTCTCATATTTTGGAAAGATTCAGAGCTTTGAGAATTCTACCCACTTCATGAAAAAAAATCCCTAGTAATTTTTTGCAACTTTGTGACTGTTGAATATTAACTCTCCTTCATTTCTGAACCCTCCCTCAAGGCATGATTCTAAGCAAACTTTTGGAGGTTCTCATTTCTTTTTTTCTTTTATTTTAAGGAAGGAAAGAGAGATCATGTCTGCCTCTGAAACACTACAGTTGCCCTGATAACACATTGGATATTGTTTGACTCATTAGGAAATGCTTTCTTTCCCCCTTCTCTCCACTTCAGCTCTGGCTTTATTGTCTTCCTCATGTGTGTTGAATGGTCTGTTCACAGTCACTTCTCAGATCCACAGAAAGCACAGGTCTAACAAACACCAACCTTAAAATGTATATTTAAGCAACATGTTTTTTTTTTAACTGAGATTTAAAAGGAGATACATACAGAATATCACTATAATGGCCCATGTTATCATCAATCAATCCGGGCATGGTGGTGCACACCTATAATATCAGCTATGTGGGAGGCTGAGGCAGGAGGATTGGAAGTTCAAAGCCAGCCTATCTCAAAATAAAATCAAAAGGTCTGGCAATAGAGCTTAGTGGTAGAGCACTTGCCTATCATGTGCAAGACCCTAGATTTAATCTACTGTACTACCAAGAAAAAAGTACTAAGGATCTGAAACTTCTGACCACAAGCATTTCAGGTGAGGGATGCTCAACTGGTGATAATGTTATGGTTGGAATCTTAAATATTCCCCAAGACCATGTCCTGAAGGCTTGGGCACCAGCCTGTGGTGCTATTGGGAAAGGGTGGAAGCTTTAGGAGGTGGGGCCTGGTAGAAGGAAATGAGGCTATCGGAGGTGTGCACTGGAAAGGGATATCAGGACCCCTATTCCTTCTTCTCTTCTCTTTTCTTCCTGATACCATGAGGTGAGCAGGTACTTCCTGCCATGATGTTTTGCCTTGGCACAGTCTCCAAGCAAAAAAGGTCAAGTGACCATTAATTGAAATCATTGGAACCTTGGGCCAAAAAACCTTTCTCCTTTATAAGTGGGTTATCTCAGGTATTATGTGATAGCAATGGAAAGCTAACAAACAGAATATAGTGAGTAGTCTGGCACTTCTTTCTGCAATTATCACAATGCTAGTTAATATTTATCCTTTATCCTCTATCTGTTCTTGTTCCCTTTGTCCATAGATAGTATCATAGCTGGTCAGTGAGTTTTTACTTGGCTGGAATTTTCAAATATTCATTTCTGAAGGATCTGAGCCCTTAGTGGTCCTACGTCTGTTGAATTGCTCTATTCTTCCATGAAATTTATCATTAATATGAAATTTCTGACATATGCTCCCTGTCCCTGAAGCCAGAAGGTGCAAGAAAAGGACCACATTTATAAAATGCTTTAACAGCATCATCCCCCTCCATGTGATTATATTTAGGATGATTAGCAGTCATTCTCCAAGATCCATGTATCTTCTTCACAGGCCAGACTGGTAAGTTAAATAAAATATAGAAGTTACCCCCTGAAACCTTCATTACCGAGTCTCTGATGGTGGCACAGATCTTGGTGATGCCCTTAAAGATGTGCCCTTGTTTTTGATTGATATTTTGGAAGGGAGAGATTGCCAAAGGGCCTCCTACTTGAACTTTGCTACCACAATACCCTTTACTACACAGGTGAAGGATTTTATTACAAGTCTTTCATCTGTACACCCAGGGACAGGAGAAATCATCACAAATTGAGGTTGTAGACAAATTGAAATTCTGAGAAAATTCAGGCCAAACCTTTACTTTTGTCTGCCTCTTTAATTATTACTATTCATTCCCACCCTGAAAAACAGGCCAGTGTGGGATTCTGCTCTCACAGAATTAGAGTCAGCTGAGATTTAGTGTCTAATAATTCTCCCAAAGACAGGCATTTTCCTTTTCCCCAGTGCATGGATGCTCTGGTGAAAGACTACATGTTTCTTTGTTAAATATTTAGGAAAAAGATTTGCAGTCCAGAATTATGACAGTGTTGCAGGGCCCTTCCTCGAGGGATTCTTTCACTTCATTCCAGGGACTCTGTCTGTAACTGGGCTCAAATCCAGAGGTGATTGAGGATTAAGATTCTTCGCTATCATGGCTCAAGTTACCTTCCTGTCCACCAGTCCCATGAGGTGCCCCCCACCATGCCAGTTCAACTTTTTATTGAACAGGTTATAAAAGAGTGTTTGTTAAAATGATTAAAGCCATGTTGTCCTCGGACTCTTCCGATTCTTCTTTCTTTGCTTCACCTTCCTTCTTCTCAGCCAGGCAACAGAGATGGAGGGACAGGTCCTCCTGCTGGTGCAAGACCAGCTGTGAGAGCAGGTCCAACAGCCCCTGTGTTGCAGATGTGGCTCCTCATGTTGGCATTGGCCAGGGCCTTTGCAAACAAGCCAGGCTAGAAAAGTTCAACATTTACACCAGCTACTCTAATGAGGGCATTGACTTATCCTCTGTGTAGGTCACCTCAAGGTCACCCAGGATGAGGGCAGAGTAGATACAGACAACCTTGTTGACTGAGGCCATGGTGCTGCAGCAAGTGTGGGGCTAGCTGCTAGATGAAGTAAGGGCCCGCCCCAGTGCAGTTTTAGGTGCCTCAGAAAGACCAAGCATCTCGGTGACAGCTGTGGACAAGGGGCATATGAGGCTTTTTACTTAACCCATAAATATAAGTATATAAATAGGCACACACACACACACACATATATTCTTCAAGAGATACCTTGCTAATTGTGTACAAATTTATTTTTAATTTATTTAAATATTATTGTGCTAGTGATAATCGGTCTTTAATTTGAAAACTCAATACTCTGGGGCCGGGGATTTAGCTCAGTGGTTCTGGCGCCTGCCTTGCAAGCGCAAGGTCCCAAGTTCGATCCCTGGCACCAAAAAAAAACCAACAACAACTCAATACTCTGTTTTTGTTTTTGGTACCGGGGATTGAACTCAAGACCTTGCGCTTTCGAGGCAGGCACCGGAACCACTGAGCTAAATCCCCGGCCTACAATGCTCTGTTTTTGAAGTTGTTCTCACATTCCTTCTGCTCTTCCAACAGCAGATTTTTCTCAGCTGCTCCCCAAATACTGGACAGTCATAAAGCCTTTAGCTTCCTACTTGGTAAAGGGTGATGCCATCATCCAATCCCACCTGCAGTGCGTACTCACTCTCATTTCTCCTATGTACCATAAGTTTACATTTTCTGATTATCTAATTTTTGCCCTCTGATATATAACCTATCCATCTAAATTTACCCAAAGTTTAATCTTATTTAGTTTGCATGTCTTTAACCAACAGTAGAGTTAAGCATCTATTTACACATTTATTAGCCTTTCTTATTTCCCCTTCTTTAAATTTCATTATATTTTGTTTTTCTATTGGGTTTCTTGTCTTTTGTTGATTTACATTTATTTCTTTGTTCTATACATCTACCCCTTATAGACTTTTATGTATTCTGAATATTTTCTCCCAATCTGTCATTAATGAGTTTATATTGTCTGTGGTATTCTTTATTGAAAAGAAACTCTTAATTTCAGTTGCAATACAAGTTATTCTATCAGGTTTTATTCTCCTTATGACTTGTAGTTATCAGGTTTCTATTTTCTTTTTCTTCTTCTTTCTTTCATTTTTGTGGTACTGGGAATTGAACCTAGAGCTTTTGTATTGAGATATATCCCCAGGCCTTTTAAAATTTCTATAATCTTTTTATTTTGAGACAGGCTCTTGCTAAGTCACTAAGGTGCCCAGGCTTAGTCTCAACTTATAATCCTCCAGGTTTTAGCCTCCAAGAGTACTAGAACTGCAGACATGTGGCACCCTGCCTGACTATTTGGGTTGTTTTAAAAATATTTCTTTTGGGCTGAGGATTTAGCGCAGTGGTACTGTGCCTACCTTCTAAGAACAAGGTCCTGAGTTTGATCCATGGTACAAAAAGAAATTATTTTCAAATCCTGCCATTTGCAGCAACATGGGTAAACCTGGAGGACATTACAGAAAGGGGGATAAGGCAGACCTAGAAAGACAAATATTGTGCAACCTCACTTATAAATTGAATCTTGGAAATGTAAACACATAAACAGAGGCTAACCAGTGGTTTCCCAGAGGTAAGGATTGGCAGAAACAGAAATATTGATCTAATGGTAAAACTTTCATTTATAAGATAAACAAGTTCTCAGGATCTAATTCCAGCATGAGTAGTAATAGATGTGTTGATTAATTTGTTTGTTTAGATATCATTACATAATGTTATACTTTAGATCTAAAAGGGCCCTCAAACCTAAAGTGTTAGGTGATTGGATTATGGGGGTACTATGTAGCTGGCTTGGTATTAGGAGGTGGCATTTGGTAGGAGGAGACAGGTGACTGGGAGCATGGCCTGAAAGGGTGTATCTCCATCCCTGAATCCTCCTGTTGTAGTCAGGGTTTATAGGGGAATAGATTTAATACAGGACACATAATTTATAGAACTATTTTATAATATTCACTCAAAAAGTCAAATGCAGAGGAATGCAATACATCTGTGTACACACTAGAGACACAAAGAATCCACTCGAGGGCCTGGACCCCACAGAAATGTTCTGCACAAGTCCAGTTAAAGGCCTAGAGCCCAAAGCAATGTTCTCCATGAGTCCAGCTAGAGGCCTACAGCCTACGGCAATGTATTATGCAAGTCTGTATCGAGGATCTGCACTGGCCTCCCATTGGCCAGTGGTGGAAGCTAGAAAGTCTGTGCTGGTGGGGTGAAGAATTTGTGCCACCAGGCTGAGAGACCTGCCCTAGAGCCAGGAAACAATGCTCAAGGCAGAGCTCCTCTGATGAAAACAGCACTGGTCCTCAGCAACATGGAGGACCTGAGCTCCTCTGACGATGAGAATAGCCAAGTTTGTATTAGGAAAACCAGCCACGGCAAGCTTCGCCAAGAAAATAAACAGCATACAATCTTCCCCTCCAGTTCTCCTTTTATGCCATTGGCAACAATTCTCAGGTGGGTCTTCTATATCCAGAACCACACTGAGGGCAGGATATTTTGTCCCAGTGACAAAGAAAGAGACTAAGAAAAATTTTAGTACCAGGAGTGAGGTCATTATTGTGAGTACACTTAACCATGTGGTTCAGAACCTTGGGACTGGCTTGCAGGAGGGGTTTGGAAGGGATTTGAGATGCTGAATGGAGAAGCCCTGGACTGCTGTAAGCTGAGCATGACGGGCGATTCTAGTCTGGCTTTAGAAGACCAGAATGCTGATAAAAAGCCAGGCAGTAAAGACCAGACTCATGTGTTTGGTGATTGAATTATGAGGGCAGTAAATCTAGCTTGCTTTGGGAGGCAAGGTCTAGTTGGTGGAAACAGGTCACTGGGGAGTGTGGCCTGAAGGGTGTATTTCCCTCCCTGGTTCCTCTCATCACTCTCTTTCTGCTTCCTGGATGTCAGTCATTACATGAGCAGCTTTTCCTCCACCATACTCATGTGCCATGCTGTCTTGCTCAGAGCCAGCTGAATATGGATTGAAACATGAGCCAAAAGAAACGCCTCCTTTAAGTTGCAGGAGTAAGGTCTTTTTGTCTCAGTGATGATGAAAGTAACTAAGACAATATGTATATTGAATTATTGCATTGTATGCCTTAAATATATTCCATCTTTATGTGCCAATTAAATATTTTTATATCATGAAATAAAATAAAATATTCTCTCCCACCCAAGTCTGCAAAAAATATTCTTGTACTTTTTCTTCTGTTAACTTTATAATTTTTCTTTCATTTTCAATCCTTTAAAATATCCAATTACCTTCCTGTATGATGTGCGGCAGGAGTCTATTTCTGCCTTTATAATAAGTCAGTTTTACCAATGTCATCTACTCAGTAATCCATATTATGGTATATATCCGAATGTCTGTCCTCACAAAGCCTCATGTGCTCAGAGGTAATTTTGGAAGGTAATTGAAATATGGGGGCACTACACCTGGCATAGTGTTAGGTGGTGGGTCTGTCTGGTTGGAAGAGGTGGGTCACTGAGGGCCTGACCTGCAAGTGTGTATCTCCTCTTCCACTCTTTCCTTCTCTCTCTGCTTCCCTGCCGCCATGATGTGAGCAGCTTTCCTCTGTCAGACGCTTCCAAAATGCCCTTCCTCAATGCTGCTTCTGCCCTGGAGCCAGCCAACTGTGAACTGAAACCTCTAAAAAAAATGAGCAAAACCAAAAAAACTTCTCCTCCTTTTGTTGGTGTTAGGTATTGAGTCCCAGCAACAGGAAAGTGACTAAGCGAATGCATTACTTACATTTGAATTTATATAAGCACTGTTTCTGGGTTCTCTATTCTGTTGCTGTGCTATTTTTTTTTTTAAATGCTACCATGGTGTGTTCAGCAGCTTTCTGTCATTGTGACAAAATTCCTGAGATAATCAACTTAAAAGGAGAAAACGTTTATTTCAGCTCATGGTTTCAGTTTATACATGGGCAATTGGCTCTGTTGCTTTGGGCCTGTGGCAAAGCAGGGGATCATGGCAGACAGCACATAATGGAGCAAAGCTGCTCACTTCAAGAAAGTAGAAAGCAAAGAAGGAAGAAAGGACTGGGATCTCAAGATCCCCTTTGAGGTCATGCCCTCAGTGATACAACTTCTTTCCTTTAGGCCTGACCTGCCAATGGTTCCACCACCGCCCAATAGTCCCACAGGCTGGGGACCAAGCTGTTAATAGTCTTTGGGGAACATTTATCCAATGCATAGCACATGACTTTGTGGTACATTTAATATCTGCTGAGGGAAGTCTCTCACTTTGTTTCTTTAAAAAATTGTTTTAGATATGCATAATCTTTCATTCTTTTATAAACATATTTTGAAATCAGTTTGTTGTAGTCACAAAAAACATGCTGGATGTTTAATTGGAATTGCATTAGATAAATTTGAGGAAAAGTAATGTCTTAATATTAAGCTATCCTATCTGTGGTGTCCTTTAGTAGCATCATAGAATTTTCCCCAGTAAGACTTCTTTTGTCAGTTTTATTGTTCTTTTATCTTCAATTATATTTCTCTTGGGTAATTGATCATACAGAAGAATGTAAATTGGCTTTATTTTTGCCAACCTTACTAAACCCTTGCTATTTCCTAAGGTTAATTGTTTTATCCTGGTTTTATTTTTGATAGATAATACTATTTACAATTAGAGGTGTCCCTCTTCCCTTCCAATCTCTAAACTTTTGTTTCTTATCTTTGTAGGTTGACCAAGGCTTTAGTAGTGGATCAAGCAGCAGCTGTGATAAAGGGGCTTGCTCCTGATCCCCAAATGAAAGCATCCAGAGTGTCTCCATTAAATAGGATATTTGATAAAGGTTTGTGCTAGATAATCCTTTTTCACTTAAGGAAATTCTCTATTTTCCATTTTGCCTCAGCTCTATCACACTCCATTACTCATATGGCATGCATTTTGTCCCCCTATTCCACAGGTGCTGGGTACTTGTGCTGCCTCTAGCCTATGACAGCATGTGAGGGGCTACTGTGTACCCTCATGGTTGTCCCCTACACACAGTGTGGGAGTTCCTCCCGAAGTCTCTCGTGTATCTACCCAAATCATTAAATTTTAATTTTCTTAATATTTTGTTGTTTTACTCAATTGATTTCTATATGTTTTTATCATTCCTTCATTCCTTTTTTTCTTTTATTTACTCACCTGTATTTGCTTGGTTTTCCCCTTCTTGAATTTGAGATATTTTATCTTTTGATAATTCACTTTAATCTGTTTGTATTTACTGTAATTACTGTTAAATTAAGACCTATTTTCATGATGGTTTGGAAAGCAATTTAGCTTTATCATGTAAAGTTAAGAATTTGTATAGCCTGTGTTCCTACCATTTCACTGCTAGTTATATACAGATGAGAAAAGTCAGTGCCTGTAAGTCAGAAGAAATGGACAAATATGTTAGCAGAAGTTTGGGTTCTAAGAGTGAAAACTAAAAATTCTGTAAACAACCTAAGCAATCATCTACTAGATCATGGTACACTGTCACAGCATAATAGTTTTTTACATGGGAAATGAATTAAGGACAATAACATATCAACTTTAGGAATATAATATGAAGTCAAGATTTCAAAGCCAAGAAGACAACACATATTATAATGCTATTTTATAAAATTAAAAGGAAAAATTAGATATCACAGTATGTATACATTTATCTACTTGTAGTTCACATATCCTATAGTAAAACATAAAAGTCAAGGGAATCATGGATAGCTATTCCCTCTAAAGGAAAGTAGAGGTATAACATTAGGAAAAAGAATTTAAATAGATATAGATTACTTATAATGTCCTAACTCATGGGTGATGGTTCACACGTATTCATTGTGTTTTATAAAAATCTCTGAATAAAAATTATAAAAAGTTAAAAGGGAAAAAAGAAACTATACATGGAATAATTAAAGTGTCATGACTAATCCAATTGAAAATGGCTTAGAGCTTAAAAGATACACCTCCTCAAAAGATACATCTCCATCAATCCTGAGCTGACATGTTAGGTAAAAGCAACATGAAGAGAAATACTAAGATATAAGGAGTAAAACCAGAAGGAGAGAAAAACGTCTTGTTTAAGGGAAACAAATAAATCTTGACAAACATTATAGAAAAAATTATTCAATGACACTTGTTAAAGCATGGTGAGCCTGATTTTATTCAGGACCATTGTGACAGGTTCCAGGACCACTGTCATGGGTCTTACAGTGAGGGAGACTGAGCTCAGCTCTGAATACAGCATGGGTGTCTTGGTGACTTTTCTCATTGCTGAGGCAAAATACCTGACACCCAAAGTTAAAGGAGGAAATGTTTATTTCAGTTCACAATGTATAAAGGTTTCAGTCCATAGTCCACTGGTTCCAAGGCAGGACAGAATGAATGGTGGCATGGCAAAGGGGCCTGGCAGAAGAGAAATGGTCCAGAGCAAGGCAGGCAGGAAGCAGCAAGAAATGAGCTTTCTGGCTACAAGCCTATTGGATGGTGCCACCCATAGCCAACGTGGGTCTTCCTATTACCCATACCCAGAACTATGCTAAACCAAATTAGTTACCACACACCCTTAATCCATATTCACATACACTAATCCAGCATCACACACCCATGATCTAGCCACCTCTGAAAAACCCCACCTATGAGCACATGCAGCTTTGGGGAGACATCTGGATAAAACCCATATCAATGGGCAAGTGGGAATTTATACTCAAAAAGCAAGGTGGGGTCAGTTGATGTGAATGATTCAGAAGAAGCCTCAGTGGTAAAGGAGGATTCTAGCTAAACTCTCCTAACAGGATTTTCACTGAAGACAGGCCAGGGTGATCAGCTATCTCCCAGGTGTGGGGTGGAGTGGAGGATGAAGAACCTGATCAGATATTGGGGGTGATTGGGTATTGACTGGAGGGTTCTTGATAACTGATTTAGGATTCTTGCTAAAACTGGATTTTATAAGGAAGTGAACAGATGGGCATAGGAACTAATACTACCACTAAATGTAGTTATGCAAAGAATCTGTCATAAGGAAATTTGAGGGGAAACAGAAAAGAGTAAAAATAAACAAATATGCATCTTAGTAAAGGGTGGTTACTGGATAGCAAAAAATGTGTAAATATCAACACAAGGAAGATTGAAGTATCCAAAGGTGTTAAAGTATGACTGATGGAAAATGTGAAATACAGTCACAGAAAAAGTCCCTAGGCAATGGTGATTGTAATATATTTAAAAGATTTCAACTTACTGACCAATAAAATGCCCTATCAAGATAGTAGAGAAGCCTGAATTCTAGCTGCCTCTTTGAGTCACAATTTTTGTGAACCCCTGTGCTGTGGTCTGAAGGGTCCCTCTAAAACTTGTATGGAAATTCAGATTTTGCTCTGACAGTATTAAGGGGTGGAATGTTCAAGAAGTATTTAGGGAAGAAAGCTCTGCCCACATCACGGATTAATCCTACTATCTTGGGAGTGAGTTAGTTACTGCTGGAGGGTGTTACTGATAAATTCTGGGGAATTCTGGCCTCTTCCACTCTGCTGCTTATTTAGCCTGCCAGATGCCAGTAGCATGCAAAGGGACTTCCAAGCCTCCACAACAGTGGACAAAATAGACTTCTATGATTTATAATTTAGTCCATATTCTGTTATAATAGCAGAAAATTGGCATTATATATGCAATTAAATGCTTTTCTCTTGCTAATCTCTTTTTTAAAACCAGTTCATTTGCAGCCTCCTGAAGTACTAAGCCTAAAAGGGTAGAGCAAAGTTTTTCCTCCTACCCTAGGAGAACAAGAAACACTGGATTACAAAGATATGTTGGGAAACCAGACTATGCCTCCCCCAAACATGGAAAGGCAGTTGGGCTGAAGGCAAGAGAGAAGCAGCAGATACCAGAAGGCTCTCTGGTGTCTCTCTGTTTGCCTAAAGCTAGAGGTAGATTTACAAAGACAAACAATATTCTGCCATTCTCTTGACCAGAGAGAGCAAAGGTTAACCACTGAAGACTACTTTGGACCCTTGATAACGGGGAAAAGGTACCAGGGGAATCTGCATTAATGGGTGTTGTAGTCAGAATCTTCAAGTGAATAGGATCTGTGCTGGGAAGGGCCAAAGGCCAGTGGTGAAAGCTACAAAGCCTGTGCTGGCAGGTGAAGGATTTGTGCCACCAGGCTGAGGGATCCACACTGGAGCAAGGAAGCAATGCTCTAGGCAAAGATCAAAGCTCCCAGATAAGAACAGCAGCCATTCCCGGTGACAGTGAGGATCTGAGCTCCTCTGATGAAAACAGACAAGTTCGTATGAGGAAAACCAGCTGTGGCAATCTTGTCCAAGAAAATCAACAGCTAATGATCTTCCCCTCCAGTTCTCTTTTTATGCTGTTGGCAACCATCCTCAGGTGGGTCTTCCAAGCCCAGAACCATGCTGACTCAGTTCAGCTGGGCATTCCAAATTGACTATTAGTTAATTCTCCACACTGGGCCTTACTACTAGACTTTCGCTGCCATTTATTTGCCTCCCTGATATTGTTGCCCATAGAGCTGGAGGCCTTTTCAATTGCCTTTCATTTGCTTCTCTAAAAGTGCTGCATTAGTTACTGTCTCATCAGTGAGACACAATACCTGACACCCACAACTCTACGGAGAAAAGGCTTATTTTTGCCTCACAGTTTGTAGAGGTTTCACTCCATATAAGTGGCTGGCTGCAAAGGAGGGCAGCATGGCAGAAGGGCATGGCAGAGAAGAAACAGCTCATGGCAGTGTGACAGGAAGCAGGGAGTGATCAAGGGGTAGGTGGAGATAGACCGACCCTTCCAGGCTACATCCCCAGTGACCCAGCTCCTACAACTAACTAGCCTTCACCTCCCAACATCACATTTAGCTATAAACTCATCAGCAGACAAATCCGCTGATGAGTATCATGCACTGATGATTCAATCATCTCTCCAAAGTCCCACCTATGAGCACATGAGACTTGGAGGGGACATCCAGATATAAACTGTAACGAGTGCCCTGTTCTTTGCTGAAGATGCTATATAAGCTATAATTCAGAGGCACCTCTTTGAGAACTACTATTTCCTGGATGTCTCTCATGCATGAAATATACATATTAATAAACATACATTTTTTTCCTCTTAATCTGCCTGAAGTAGTCTAGGTCTGTTCCAACTACAAATGACTTACTACTTTTCCCCTACACATACATTCACCAATCAATTTAGTGTCGAGGTATATAAGGCAACAACTGACCATTTCACATATAATTAAATAAAGCTCACCAGCTATCTTGTAATTTGACCAGGCAGCTAACACATTGCCCTTAGCTGACTGTGTGTACCTCCAGTGCAGGCCATATGCATTTAAAGAATGAGAGAGTGGCACTTTCATCAGCTTGAATATTTCTGATGTAAGGCAAGGTCCCATTTATTGTGTCCTCAATTTCTATCATCCTCTCTCTCAGAGGTTCACCCTGGAACTCAGTCTCACATTGCACTTTCCCCAAAGCTTCATGTCTAGACTGTTACCTCCAGTCCCCAACAGACGGCCTTAACAGAGTTGCAAGAAAAGATCAAGAGAGGGCCAGGGATTTAGCTCAGTGGTGCCACCGCCTGCCTTGCAAGTGCAAGGTCCTGAGTTAGATCCCCAGTACTAAAAAAAAAAAAGAAAAGAAATGATCAAGAGCCAGCTGGTGTGCCTTGGCTGCTACTGTTCTTCCTCTTAGCTGTTCTGATGTGACACCAGAGCCTCTATCAAATGCTCCAGGCCCTGGCTGGTGATGGTCCAGCCAGTGTATGAGGAAGAGAACACCATAGTAAGAAAGCATTTGGCAGCTGGTCCCACTCTGTGGCACCTGGCCTCTTCTGTCCCAACTCATCCCACCTGGGTTTGTTCAGAGTTCTGATCTTTATCTACTTTGCTTTCATGGGGACATTTCTAGGCTAGTTGGGGCAGTAGAGATGGCATTTAGCACTAATTCACCAATTTGTGAGGAAGTAGAACTCCATATGCACCTTTATATTCCCTTACATATGGTAGATGCTTTAAAGATATCTATAGAACACTGGCCTGAACTGCCTCACTATCAAGTTCATTATGTGAAACAAGTATGTTTGAAAAATGTAAACATAAAAATTTAATACACTGTTTAAAACATAACAACTACTTAGTAACTGACCACTAAATAAATATTAACTTGGATAAGCAATGAGGTCCGTGCTATAATTGCAGTATTATTTCTTAGTACTAAAGCACTTATACTCTGCTTAAAGAGAACAAAACATTACTGCAAGACATGTGTGAGCTGAGGGTTTAAACAGCCCTGGGTTGGCACCTAACCTGCTGAAGAGGAGACTGAAATGGAACCTAGCAGCCTTGCTCTATATTCACAGCAGCAACAGCATCCCCTCAAAACCCCACCCTACAACATGTGGCGGGACAGGATAGAGAGGTGCCAGTGGGGGTGAAACAGAAGAGGAGGAGTGGAGCCAACTGGACACGCGACTGGGAGCAGCCCCAGGCTATCCCTGCCTGAGAGCACCACAGAAACCCATAGTAAGGAGGTTTGAGGGGGCCAGAGAGAGACATCCAAAAAACTGCTGGCTGAAGCCTGGCCCCAGATCCCACAAGATCAACCCCATACCCAGCACTAATTCCACTGCAGATGTGGAAGGGGTTCACAGCACAGTTTTTGGACACCATCTGTCTTGGACACTACCACAGAACTGTGGACTCCAGAGGAATTTTATTTATTTATTTATCTATTTATTTATTTTGTTAGTTTTGTTTCATTTTTCTGTCTGGTTGTTGTTGTTTCCTCATTGTTTAGGTTTTACCTTTATTTTTATCTTGTTCTACTTGTCTTTTTTCTCTCTTTCCTCAACTATGTTTCTTGAGTTTATGATATTTTTATGAGTGAAAATTGTCTCCTGTCTTTCTGATTCACTCCAATAATCTTTTGTTTTATCCTTCATGCTTTCTATCCTTCCCTCTTCTCCAGTTTCCCAAAACTTGGGTGACCATCTGTTGTCCTGTAGCCTTGCCCCAACTACATTTCCCTTCATTTATCTCTCTGTTTTGCCCCACATCCCTCTTAAATCCCCCATCCCGGTAAAATCACTCCACTAAGGGGAAACTCATTGCATACAAATTCCTGGTTTATGTTGGATTATGTTGTATAACTGAAGATCTTGCTCTTATGGGTAAAGGTATCAAATTGATAGTTACTACAGTTTGTCAGTTTCTAGGGTGTGCTTGATGCTAGTGATATTGCTAATTGTACTACTTTAGCCAGGATGGCACACCTGTTGTAATCAATTGTTCTCCCTTGTGTGACAACAACACTGAGATTGTCTGGGCCCATAACCATTACCATAGTCCAGTACCAAAGGACTGGGGATTTAGCCAAATAAATGACAACTTCTGACCCTTAATAAATTGGGAAGGTAGGATCTTGGGATGGACACAAAGACCAAGAACCACATATGCCCAGAAGACATCTCCGAGGATTAGACATTTTCCAGGGAAGCCCCAATACTAGTGATAAAGCTATCTGTGATAAGAAATTTATAAGAATTAACACACACAAAAAAAACAAAACCAAAAAAATAGAAAATAACAAGATACAGAAGCAAAATGCAATCCCAGACCCGGAGCCCACCTAGGATAAGTCCAGAGGACAATAAGATAAAGGAAATCAGAATTCACCCACTTGAAATTTTGGAAATAATAATAGCAGAAGTAAAAAAACAGTTGTATGAGGTTATAGAGAAAATAATCTCTCCGGTAAAAAAGAAATGATCAAATGAAGGATATGCTCAAAGAATCTAGACTAGACATAGATAAAAAAAAATAGAAGAGCTTAGGAAAATGATGGAAACCATAAAGGCCCAACATAGGAAAGAAATGGAATCCATGAAACAGATTCAAACATACATCTAGGAGATTAAAAATTCCATTGAAAGTATATGCAATAGAATGAATGAAGGCAAGGACAGAATTTCTGATCTAGAAGAGAGAATTGCAGTTAATGACCATGAAAAGAGAAATATCTTAAAACTGGCAAGGGACCATGGAAAATCCATCCAATAGCTAGAAGAAGATACAAAGAAAAATAATATAAAATTGATTGGAGTCAATGAGAAAGCTGGAGATAATGCAATTGCCATACAAAGCCTATTCAAAGAAGTAATGGCAGAAAACTTCACAAACATGGGAAAAAGAATTTGACACACAAATAAGTGACACATATAGAACTTCAATTAGCCGTGATCAAAATAAATCTATACCAAGCATATAATTATCAAGATTCCTAAAATTCAGCACAAGAATAGAATATTAAAAGGTGTTGGAGAAAAGAAAGAGAGCACCTATGAAGGAAAGCCCATCAGAGTCATAGCAGACTTCTCAATGGAAACCCTTAAGTCAAGGAGAGCTTGGAGTGAAATATTTCATGTTCTGAAAGAAAACAACCTCCAATCCCAGACAGATGTACCCTGCAAAACTATCTTTCAAATTCAATGCAGAAATAAGATACTTCCATGACAAAGGACAACTGAAGAAATTCGTGACCACTAAACCAGCTCTTCAAAATGCCCTGAAGGATATTTTAGAAAGAGATAATGAAGAGCACAATTCCAAGAACACCAATAGAAAGAAGCCACCTGGAGCAAACAATTAATCAGATGAAAAAGACAGGGAATCAACAACAGGAAAATAATATGCCAAGGATATGCCAATATATTTCAGTTATAACCATCAATGTAAATGGTCTCAGCTCACCAATCTAAAGGAAAAGACTGGCAGAATGGATCAAGAAACAAGTTCTAACAATATGCTGCTGACAAGAAACACATTCAACTCAAAAGGAAATTCACAGACTGAAAGTTAGAGGATGGAAAACAATACTCCCTGTGATAGGAACCTGGGAAAAAGCAGGGATAGCTATTCTCTTTGCAGAAAAAGTGGATTTTAAGTCAAGACTGATTAAGATAGACAAAGAAAGTCACTACATCCTTATTAATGGAACAATAGAAGAGGAAGAGATAAAAATCATAAATATATATGCACCAAATACCAGTGCACCCAACTATACAAAACAGATATTAATAGACATGAAAAGTCAAATAAGCCCTAACACAGTTTCAATAGGAGACCTCAATATTCCACTGACATGAACAGGTCGACTAGACAAAAAATCAACAAAGAAATATCAGAACTGAACAAAACCTGTGAACAAATGGACTTAGTGAATGTCTACAGAGTGTTTCACCCTACAACATCAGAATACACATTCTGCTCAGCTGCATGTGGGACATTCTCCAAAAACAGACCACATACAAGCTCATAGAACATGCTTAGGTAAATGCAAAGGAATTGAAATTATCCCATGCATATTATCTACCATAGTGCAATGAGATTGGAAACAATGGCAACAGAAACCATGAAAACTTCATAAACACATAGAAATTAAATAACATCCACCTGAACAACCAATGGGTCACAGATGAAATTAAGGTAGAAATTAAACAGTATATACAATTAAATGATACTGGAACTTACAGGATGCAATGAAGGCAGTCCTAAGAAGGAAGTTTATAGCAGTAAATTCTCACATCAGGAAAACAGAATGAGCTCAAATAAACAACCTAATGTTGAACTTCAAATGTTTAAAAAAAGAAGAACAAGTCAAGCCCAAAGCTTGTACAAGGGAAGAAATTATAAAGATCAGAGCAGAAATTAATACAATGAGAGACAAAGAAAATAATACAAAGAATCAATAAATTGAAGATTTGGTTCTTTGAAAGATCACATAAAATTGATAAACTTTTAGCCAATCTTATCAAACAAAAAGGAAAAAAAAGACTCAAATTTATGCAATTAGGAATGAAAAGGGTGAAATTACAATGGATCCTGTAGAAATTCAGAAGATCATAAATATCTACTTTGAGAAGCTGGACTCTAATAAGATGGAAAACACAGAAGAAATGGGCAGATTTCTAGATACATATGAATTACCAAAGCTGAATTAAGTAGATATAAAAATTCAAAATACCCAATATCTGTCAATGAAATTGAAAATATAATTAAAAACTTACCAACAAAGAAAAGCCCAGATCCTGACGGATTCACAGCTGAATTTTACAAGAAATTTAGAGAAGATCTAACACCATTACTCTTCAAACTCTTCAATGAATTGAAAGGGAAGCAATACTCCCCAAATCATTCCTGGAGGCAAATATTACCCGAATACCAAAACCAGAGAAAGACTCAGCCCAAAAAGAACTATAGGCCAATCTTCCTAATGAACATAGATTTAAAAATCCTTAATAACCTATGGCAAACAGAATGCAGAAGATCATCAAGAAGACTGTACATCATGACCAAGTAGGATTCAACCTAGGTATACAGGATGGTTCATCATACACAGATCAATCAATGTAATACACCATATCAATAGAGCCAAAGACAAAAATCACATGATCACCTCAATAGACACAGAAAAAGCATTTGACAAAGTCCAACACCCATTTATGATAAAAACCCTACAGAAAATTGGTATAGATGGTCTTTGTCTCAATCTGATAAAAGCCATCTAAGATAAACCAACAGCCAACATCATACTAAATGGACAAAAACTGAACATTTTCACTCTAAAATCAGGAACAAGACAAGAATGTCCACTGTCACCACTCTTGTTTAATGTAGTTCTGGAAAAATTAGCCAGAACAATTAGACAAGAGAAAGAAATAAAAGGAATAAAGATAGGAAAGGAAGCAGTTAAATTATCATTATTTGTGGATGACATTATACTCTACATAGAAGTCCCCAAAAACTCCACCAAAAGACTTCTAAATTTAATAACCAAAAGAAAGACTTCTAAATTTAATAACCAAATTCAGTAGCATAGCTGGATACAAAGTGAACACTCAAAAATCAATAGCTCAATAGCATAATCTTGTACAATAGTATGAGACTTTGTACACAAATAACAAACTCACCAAGAGAGAAATTAAGGATACAACCCTTTCACAATAGCATCCAGAAAAAAAAACAACTTAGGAATTAATCTCACAAAGGAAGCAAAGGGTCTTTACATTGAAAATTACAGTACTCTACTGAGTTTGATCCCCGGTACCAAAAAAAATAATTACAGTACTCTAAAAAAGGAGATTGAAGAGGATACCAGAAAATGCAAAGATATCCCTTGCTTGTGGGTAGGAAGAACACATATAGTGAAAATGGCCATACTTCCAAAATTGTTATACATATTTAATGCAAGCCCAATCAAAATACCATTAGCATACCTCACAGAATTAGAGAAATCATTCCTAAAATTAATTTGGAATCAGAAGAGACCTAGAATAGTGGAAACATTCCTTGGCAACAAAGGCCAGGCAGGGGGCATCACAATCCCTGACTTGAAATTATACTACAGAGCTATGGTGATAAAAAACCATCATGATACTGGCAAAAAACCCCCAAAAACCTGAGGATCAGTGGAACAGATTAGAAGATGCAGAAACAACTCCAAACATACTCAGCCACCTTATCTTTGATAAAGGGGACAAACATGTTCACTGGAGGAAAGATAGCCTCTTTAATACACGGTGCTGGAAAAACTGGCTTTCCACATGCTGAAGACTAAAACTAGACTCGCCTCTCTCACCATGCACTAAACTAAACTAAAAATAGATCAAAGATCTAAATATTAAAACAGAAACACTAAATCTGCTTGAAGAGAGACTAGGAAGAAAGCTTGAGGAGATAGGTGTAGGCAAAAACTTCATGAACAAAACCCAGGCCACATGGAAAATACTATAAAAAATCAAAAGCTGAGACCTCAACTTATTAAAAAGCTTTTGCACAGCAAAAGAAATCGCCAACAGAATGAAAAGACAGCCCGCAGAATGGGAAAAAAATTGAGCCAGTGGTTCCTCAGACATAGGACTAATATCTAGAACATATAAAGAATTGAAAGAAATCAGAGCCCCCCCCCATTTAGAGACTCAATCCAAAAATGGGCATCTGAGATGAATACACACTTCTCAGATGAAGAAGTAGAAACAGCAAATATGTACATGAAAAAATGTTCAACATCACTGGTCATTCAAGAGATGCAAATTAAAACAATGGTGAGATTCCACTTCACTCCAGAAAGAATGGCTGCTATCAAGAAATCAACCAATAACAAATGCGGGCAGGGCTATGGGGAAAAAAGGAACCGTTTTCCACTGTTGGTGGGAGTGCAGACTGCTGCATCCTCATTGGAAATTAGTGTGGAGGGCTGGGGATTTAGCTCGGTGGTTCTGCCGCCTGCCTCACGAGAGCAAGGTCCCGAGTTCGATACCCTGTACCAAAAGAAAAAAAAAGAATGGAAATTAGTGTAGAAATTCCTCAAAAAAGTAGAAGTAGAAGTCTCATTTGACCCGGTATTCCCCTTCTGAGTATCTTTCCAAAAGAATTAAAAGCATTACACCACAGTGATATATGTGTACCCATGTTTATAACGGCACAGTTTGTAATAGCTAAATCTTGGAAACAACCCAAATGATCATCAACCAATGAATGGATAAAAAAGATTTTTTTAATACAATAGAGTACTATTCAGCCATAAAGAAAGATAAACTTGAGACATTTCTAGGTAAATGGATCCACCTTGAGACCATACTCTTACGTGAAATAAATCAAACATACGTGTAAATATTGCCTTGTCTCTCTGGTGTGAGAAACTGAAAGTATAAATAAGGACCAAAATATATAATAGGTATTGTGAAATAGAAGGAAATTGCTCAAAATTATACTGAATGTGAGATACTTTGTTACTTGAAATGTTTTATGCAAAAACAAAGGTATAGTATTGTTAGGAAATGAGTTCATAGATTAGCAATTGAAAATATATTCCTTTAAGATAATGATACACAGTGTATTTACCATTGTTATTCTCTAATTATTTTTGTTATGAAAAATTATTTTTTCATAGAACTGCTGGTTTTATATTTTCTTTATTAATATCTATTTATCTTACATTAAAGCAAGAAACAAAACAAAACAAAAAAATTGGGATAGAAAACATTATGCATGTCAATTTGCATCAAATCTTATGGTTGTAGTTGCATTTACCCTTTAAAAAATACTTCTTAATTCTAATCCAAATATCATCAACTTGTTTGTGAGTGAGCTTTGCAAAATTGATTGTGAAATTTTTTATTGCAAAGCAAAATGGTCTCCTGTTTTAATGACACTTTATGTGCCTTTTGGGGTGACACTGTAGGAAAAAAGAAAAATAGTACTCTCCCAAAATGAACTTTTGCTATGTTTTCCCCCTACTTACAAAAGAGGAACAAATTCCTACTAATTTGGCAAGGAAAACATATTCCATAATTTTCAAATAAGAAGTAAACTTTGCAATATACACATATGATACTTTAAAGACTTGTAGGCCTAGTCTCAGTTAACAAACAATATTTGTATTCTCTGAATTCATCAAAAAGCTCAGTTCTGAGTTAATTAATTTATACAAAAATTACAATTGAAGTAACTGATATGGATAGCAGTTTAAGTAAAATATTAACTATTTATCCTTAGTAACACTTCAAGCTCCAGTCCTTTTCACATTAGTTTACTGAAAATTAAACTATGTGGTCTGAAGAAGTGTAACTCTGAAACTGCCTTTACTAATTGTAACTTAATATTGCTGTCTTTGGAACTCTTGAATGTTGAAATAAGAACGAATCCTAAAAAATAAAATAAAATAAAATAAAAAGAAAGAAAGAATCCTGTCAAATTAAGGTTTCTGTTCCTTTTTAGCACTCTGTGACAAGGATCAATAATCCACTAAGTGTTAAATTCAAAGAGTACCCTGACAGTTCAGGCATACGCTTTTCTGAATTTAATTCCCATCACCATCTCTCTGGGTGGATATTATAATTCCCAAAAGCAAGGCCAAGTTAAACAACTGTCCTAAGGGTAGTAAGTGCTGGCACAAAATTCACACCTCCATATGCTCAACCTTGAAGTCTGACCTTAACTAAAGTCTTATATTGCTGCTATATGACTCAGTTTCCCTAAGATTAGGATTACTGCAATCAGTTAGTACTATAAAATGAGAGGAGATGATCTGCACAGGGGAAAAACTACATTCCAGAAAGTTTGGCTGAGGAAGTGACCTACAAGTACGATCATCTGTAGTACAGGGAAACTTGCCTGGAAATCCCCAGATTCCTTTTACTGTTTCACCAGGAAGCTGAAGAAAATTGAACTTAAGTCACACATGCCTTTTGGGGAAGCGATCTACTTTGGACATTAAAGGAAAACAATTTCCTAGGCAAGGGTGTCCAGAACATTTAAATGACACATATACCTAAGAGTTCAACTTTGATTTCAGGGCCTTCAATGAATCACAGACTAAAAACTTCCCTTCGAGCCAAGACATTTCATAGTTTTTCTTGGCTTTGGGAAACCCTGTACTGAATCAATAAGTCAATTATAGCATCCTCCTAAATATTAGGATGTCTTCCCCATCTTCTAAGTCAGTAGGCTTCAAATTGTGTCCTGGGAGCTTATAGAGTTCCATGGGTCCTCCTGGGGTGGGGGGGGTGCCCTTTTGCTAGGGGACAAAAGAGTTGGAACTGAAAGTAAATATTGCCGCACCCAAAAATGGGCAGCTTTGGGGACACAGTAGTGAAGGACGTAAACTCAACTCCACCAATGCCTAGTCATTTGATTTCTTTATGATTTAGTTTCCTCATCTGTGAAAATGTATGAATAGCCATACTTTGCAGGTTTCACTAATGATTATGGACAATAGTACAATGAAAACATTTTTTATTATGGACAGTAGGACGAGAACATTTCTCATACTTTGGCCTCAGGTGTATGCCTGACAACCAACGTTTCAAGGTGTCAAAACATAATCTTTCCCAGGAACACAAGCACATTTTGTGCTTTGTTGCCTTGTACAACCAAGGATGTAGTTGCCAATGACCAATGGCAGACTCACCCCGACACCTACCATAAAAGCATTACCCCAAGTTCTAAGCACAGACCCCTCTTCTGACTGTCCTGCTGGCTCTTGCAGCATGTATTTTAATAAATGTATTTCTATACTTATTCTAATCTTGGTAAATTTTTTGACCTCCTGTATCACTGGCCTTTCATGCTTTGTCAATGATTACATGACTTAGTATGTGTATGACACTCAGAACATTCATTCTCTGATAGCCAGGTATGGTGATGCACACCTGTAATCCTAGCATTCTTGGAAGCCAAGGCAGAAGGATCATAAATTTGAGTCCAGTCTGGCCAACTTAGTGACTTAGCAAGATCTTGTTTCAAAATAAAAATGAAATTGAAAAACAAAAAGAACATTGCCTGACAAAGAGTAAACTCGGAAGTTGTTGGTTATTATTGCCTAATTATGCTTTTGTACATAAGGTCATAATTAAAAGCACTGAAACTCTTTATGATCTCTGGACTTTTTCATGTTTAAATTATCTTTTTCTGTTTATTTAATTGCTATTATGTTATATTTTCACAACAAAGGAGATTTGATTTATTTTCAGTCTGTCACTTTTGTTGTTGTTTTTATTTGTCTTTGGTGGGGCTGGAGTTATGGCTTGTGTTTAGATGGCCCCACAAAGCCTCATGCTTTTTCAGAGGTGGCTGAATTTAGTGTGTGATTGATTCACGGTGGGGCTAGGCCCGAGGGCACTAGGATTAAGAGCATGAGTGCTACTTGCCCTAAGTAGTCTGAATAAAGACAGAAAAGGCAGAAAGACACTGTTAAGGTCCCTTGCTTTTGCTGTCTTCTACTGCCTTGAACTGTTGCCCCTCTGCCACGCTGCCTTGAAGCCAGCCAATTATGGACTGTGAGCTGAATAAAACTTTCCTCCTTTAACGCTGGGTGTCAATATTTTGTCTCAGCAAGGAAAGAAAAGTAACTAAGACAGCTGGGAATTCAACCCAGGGCCTCATATATAGTAGGCAAGCCCACTCCCACTGAGCTACATCCCTAGCCCTCCGGTCTGCCACTTTTGAGCCAGCAAACTGCCCTCCCCAGAAACAAGAGTTATCCCTGATACTTTCCAGTGAGAAACTTAGAAATTGCTCTTATTTCTTTTCCAAAGGATGGGATAAGTGAGATTGAGACAATTTAAAATATTGTGCTGCCTTCTCTGCAAGTGAGAGTATCTTAGTCCATTCAGGGTGCTATAATATTACAGTACCACAAATGAAATTGTTTTTCACCCCATATCACCACCCTTTCCTTACTTTCCCCCTAGGGCCAATGGGAAGAGGGTCGGTGCATATATATTTTTTAAAGGGGCATAAGTAGATTTATTAGGCAGAATTTTAAAAGTACACACTCAAAGAAGTAGAGATAGGTGCGCTATCTTCTGGAACTAGGAACATTTATGTTTGTCTTGAAGGAGTGGCAACCTATGGAATTTGTTAGGCTACAGGAAGTTCCATTTTGGTCTTGGCTTACACGAAAAAGAAAAGGATGGCCCACCTGCTAGAAGGATAATGGCCCATTTTATAGGTGAAAGATTATGAGCCCAGTTGTTTTTTTTTTAAGGGTAATTTAAGCATTCTTTGAATTTTCTCAACTTGTTCTTTATTTTAAAAATCAGTTTTCATTTTTTTACATCCTCAACTAAGCCAATTTGTAGACTTATAGTATTCTTAAGGAATTTTGAGTGTGATGGGCTTGGAGGGAAAGAAACAAATTAATCTAGGGAATTTAGATATGGATTTCCTTGGGTAACATTTTGTCCCAGAAGCCACAGTCTTCTTAAGAGTAGAATTTTTAAAGTTATGATTTTTCTTGTCTCCTTTCTACCTATCTTTATTTCATCTATCCTACCTTCCTCTCCCTGGACTTTGATCCCTTATTCTTATGGGATACAGAGGGGCTGAGATTCAGTCTTCTTATAACTGCTTCAATCTGAAAAGGCATGTTGATTCTGCTTTGCCAGAGATAAAAAAGATCTCACCCTGACTGAACTAAAGGAGGCAAAAGAAAATGGATTTTGTAGTTTGATGAACTATAATCTGTTGATAGTGATCTTAGTCCACAGTTAGTTGGTTCCAAGGCAGGAAGGCATGGTGGAAGGGTCTGGTGGAGGAAAGCTGCTCACTTCATGGTGGCCAGGAAGCAGATCTCAATGCACACATTTTGATCAGATTCATTCCCCTAGGATAGTGTCTTCATAGGGAAGGGGCAATTAGCTTTCTGTGGTCTCTTCTTTAAGAGCACTAATCCCATTCATTAAGGCTCTACCCTTATGAACCAATCACCTCTCAAAAGCTTCATCTCCTTAGAGGTTAGGATCCCAACATATAAACTTTCAGTGACACAAACATTCAGACCACAATAGAGAATAAGTAGAAGTAAAGCAGATGGACAGCAACTTACAAGGTAGATTCCTTGTCATTTTAATGTTTCTTATTGTCCTTGCTCTTCATTAAGTGTTTCATTTGAAACATTTTTAAAGTAATCTTTCACCATTATTTTTGTTGTACATTTTTGAGCTGTAAAATGCATCATGTATTACAAGCTGTTATAAATAAAATACATTTCCTGTTTTAAAAAGGAGAATGGAATGAGCTCAATTGAGTGAGTATCTTCTCTTTGCCCTTTACCTTGCTCCCTATGCTTTGCTTTGCTGGGGACACACTGGACGTTGGAAAGCTGACTTGTGAGGCTCCTGTATCCAGTCACCTTTGCCTTGTGACCTCCAGTTGGCTTTGGCCATTGGTGTACTTTCAAACTTATTTTTCTATACACTGCTTCTACTTTCGTAAATAATTCCTTTATTTAACTTCCTAAATTAATTTGAGGGTTCTATCTACTTCCTTTAAGGACTTAACCAGCTTCTAAGGTGCTTCTGTCCTAGGCCCCAGAGAAGCACATACCAGTCTAAACTTTGTGTTAATCATTCATTTGCTTTTTGAAAAATGTCATCTTGCAGTATATATGTCAGGACATACATTGTTGAGTCTTGCCATTTTGACTTATGAAAAATGGATTGATTTAAAGGTGTTCTCCAATTCTTTCCCCTCTGCTAATTTGTAAATTGTAATTTTACTTCTATGTATTTAATATTTTAGAAACTTTAATATATATTTAACTTAATAAGTTAACTTAATCAAAACTTTCCTTTCAACTACTAGGATTTTAGAATGCTTCAACTCTGATTACCCCTTTCCCAACATCGATGTTATTTTCATCCAATGATTTAGTTGTGCCTTATTTTTATACTTGCAAAAAGTAGACATTGTTGGTTTTATTATTTCATGCAGTCAGTGATTGCTTAGATTTAGCCATGCATTGATAATTTTCTTCAGTTATATTCCTTTTTGCATCTGAGAAATTTCTAATGAGATCATTTTCCTCCTTCTGGGATAATATATTCTAGAAATTCCTTAGTGAGGATATGTTGCTAATAAACTCTGTATCTGCAAACATCTCAATTTTACCCTTTTTCTTAAAAGATAATTTCACTGATTTTCTCTTAGCACTTTGAAGATAATATATTACAATGTTTTACTTATCCTCCTGCTGTTGACAAGTCAGCTATTAACCTCACTGTTGATCCTTCAGAGGTATATTTTTCTTTTTAGCCACTTTAGCATCCCTTATTTTTTGGTGTTTTTGTTTCAATACATTTTCTATAGATAACAAATTTATTTTTATTTATCTTGCTTAAGATTCCTTGGGCTCAATGAATCAAAGAATGCATATCTTCCACCAACTGCAGAAATTTCCTAGCCAATTTATATCTATCTCTTCAAATAAATTTCTTGGGGTTCCGGCACCTGCCTCGCAAGCTCAAGGTCTGGAGTTCAATCCCCAGTACCAAAAAAAAAATTTCTTGGGGATGTGCACATGGCTCAATGGTACAGCATGTACTTAGTATGTATGAGGCCCTGAGTTTGATCTTCAGCACATGGAGGAAAATGAAACAAAAAAGCAAAACAAAACAACAACAATAAAAACCCTCTCATTCTATTAGTTTGTTCTGAAAAACTGATTGGATATATTTCACACTTTCTCATTTCATGCCTCCAAATGTCAACCTCTCTTTTTCAATTTTCATCTCATCATTTTTCTGGCTGTGTTCAGGTAATATTCTCTTCAAATGACTCTAATTGCTATTCACCTCCATTAACTGCATTTCTAACTTCAAATCTAAACCTTCTGGCTTTATATTTGCTGCTTTGTTATTTTCAAATCTTGGCCATTTTTGATAGCCTCTTATTTCTGCATCTGATTTTCAATTCTTCCAATATTTCCTCTAACATATTAAACACATTTGAGGTTTCTGACCTGACAATGCCCGTCAGCAAACGTCATGGCTCCACCACCAGTGTATCATGCTTGTTGACACTTGCTTATGGTGGTTTAATTCCTTGATAGCTTGAGGTCAGGACTGTCAATTCATGCTCTTTAGAAAACTTTGGGGAAATTCCATACATTCTCCCAGCACAATGTATTTATTTCTGCTAAGCACATTGGTGTAATAGGAACTAGTGAGACAAGTGTTAGAATTCTATTAGGCAGTAAGGATAGCAGCCCCAAAATGGAGTCAAGAAGCCCAAAAATGGAGTCTGCTGAGTCACAACCCTCCAGATATCTTATAGGCTGGGGCCTTCCCAGATCATGATCAGGCAGGCCACTGACTCGAGAGCACATGGGCCCTGCATAGATGCTACATGAACACTGCATAAATCGGACCCTAAAAAAGATGTAGTCTCCTAAGGGACAGAGATTATATTGCTTACACAACAGTCCCAGCTCCCTTAAAAACCCCTGGGCAAAGAGTCCTTATGAATATCCTATTCAGAACTCCCTCCTGGCTAGTGGGAGCTTTGCTTCCTTGCCTTTATATCTTTTACTTTCTTGCCTTTATATCTTTTAAATTTATTTGCTTTCTTTTATCTCCTCCGTACATGGTTTCATTCTTTTTTTTGTTTTTTCTGGTACCAGGGATCGAACTCAAGACCTTGTGCTTGCCAGGCAGGCACAGTGCCACTGAGCTAAATCCCTGGCCCTCATAGTTGCATTCTTCATCACCATTGGAACATGTCTTCAACATTCCATTTGATGGATATTTAATTTAGGTTTCTAAACTTGCTATTCATAAATTTTCAGCTTGGAAATACTAGAAACAGATTATGTGAATCTTTGGCTCTCAAACCCAGCTAAGCATAATTTATGTTAGGAATTCTTTGAAGAGGTTCTTTCCTTCTTTTATTCCCTTTTTTCTTTCTCTCTTTTCCTTTTCTTCTCCCCCTTTATTTCCCATATCCTTAACTTCTTTCTCTTGTCATTTTCCTTCCTCCTTCCCCCTTCTCTCCCTTTCCTTCTGACAGACCCTGGCCAGACTTCTGAGCCCTTTCTGACTAGGTGCAAGCTTGGGCTTCCCTCTCTCTCCTTGTAGAATACAGATCAAGAAGATTCCTGGTAAGTTAGTTGAGCCAAAATATCCCCCACCCTCGGTATCTGACTATCTGACATCAATATCTTATCACCAAGGCCTACTTTCAGCAACAACTTTATAGACTCAGTTTAGCCAGATACTTACCTTTTATTTTTCATTCACTGCCCTCTCCCCCACCCTGTTCCTTGGTTGTAAATCTCCACTGGAAGACCCCATTGCAGGGTTCCCAATACTTGTCACTATGCTTTCTCTTTGATGAAGCTTGCCTTATTATCTTCAGAAAATGTCGTGAATAATTTCTTTTCTTTGTCTTCCTTCTTTCTTCATTTTCTCCTTCTCCCTCTATGACTGGTGAGTAACCCCAGCGTTTACCTCTGCAGAAAGGGTTTCCTCTCCCCGTGTATTTTCCCCTTATGCCGTATGCAGGGGACTGAGATCTGGCTGGTGTGGACCCCAGACTACAAGCCTGGGACACCAGGCAAAGGAAGAGGCTCTTAGCACAAATACTATCTTACCTGGTGTTTGGGGCCTCTAAGGATTTGGCTCACTGTTTCATAGGTTCAATCCTTCTACAAGATTTTTAAATGCAGCTTTAATGTATGCACTGGACAGTGTTTTTTTTTTTCCTACATAGGTAATATCCCATTAGTTTAAAAAAAATGGTAGTGGAATAAACATGGTATTTAAAGGCCTTAGTAAAAGGAATGCAAATTTTTTGGTAGACTTAGAAGCTTGAAACATTTTAACACAGATATATTTTTGTATGTAAATGAAGAATGTAGCTTCAAAACTCTAATTCATCTATTACAATTAGATGCCCATAGACCTACTTGTGTTGTAGTTATTCAGAAAAGAAGAAAAAAGTCTATGCATGAATGAGATCTCAGGACTAAGGCCTATGTGGGTAAAATAAAAGGGGAAATTATTTCTTTCCTATAGTTTTTCTAAAACTGCACTGAATTAGAAACAAAATTCTCGGATGAGTTTTCTCATATTTTACCATGTTGGTGGGTTCACTTCCTACATTTTGTTCCCTAAATCTTTCTGAGCATACCCCTTAGAGTGAAAGCTGAAACAAACAAAATTGTTAGACTGTACATTTTAGTTCCTTATGGATAGTAATTCTCTTCTCTACTTTTGCTACTACTTCATGAGAAAAAAGGCCTCCTACGCTTTCAACTTCATTGGTCTTTTCAGCAGAAAGATGTGTGTTTAGTAAATAGAACCTTTTATTTAACTGTATGTCTGAATTAGTGACATAACCAATAACAACACCCACATCCACAAAAATTATAAGTAATTATTCTCCTTAGAAAAACTGACAGTCATTTTTCTGAGCTATTGTGTATTGTTTCACAATTTCCTTTAAAAAAGAGGTTGTAGAACTCGACAGAGTGTTAAAATAGTGTACTTCAGTTGCAATAATAATAACTGCTCCTGGGAGTTTTGGGAGTCTCTTAAGAGGAGATATTATAACATTTGGAAATTGCAGATCAAAGAAGGTTAAATGACTTGCCCAATGTCAGGCTATTACAGGGAGTGCAGGGATATGAACCATAGCATAATTTTTATTATACAATACAAAGGCCCCTTTAAAGGCTTAGATGCCTAGAACCTCATAAATATAGAACTCTTAGACCTGGGAGGCACTTCCATAAAAGTCTTATGGTCTCACTTTCTAATTGTATAAATGAAGAAAAAGCAAGACCCAGAGAAGTTAAATGAATAATCAAAATCACAGCATAATTAGATCTTTTTATTCTTGGGCCACTGACTATTTTTCAATGTAAATTACAAATTAGAATTCATGAACTATGAGTGAAAAAAAATTTTAATGAAAAAAATTCTAAACTTTGTGTGGTGTTTTAACATAAAGTATTTACCACCTAACATTGATACCGGTGTTTGAAGGAGTGAAATGGTAGTCCAGACTGAAGAAAATTAAGACCTTGACCCTCCCTGGAAGCCAATATGCTCTAGGAAAGAAAATCATTTCTTCTTTCCATTTCTGTTCTGCCCCAGGAGCATTTCATGTGCTGCTCAGACTGCCTACTATGATTCCCCGCTCTCTTCACTCAGTTATCTTCCATTCTCCCTTCAGATTTCAGCCCAAAACATCACTGTTTCAAGGGTATCTCTCTGGGATTTCCTGGCTGGGCAGATAAGCTATTAGGCAGCATGGTACCATACTTAACCTTTGCATTATGAGTCACAATAATAAGTATGATTTGCTCTGTGGAGTTTGGATTAACGTGCACACTGCCAATCGTCTGGAAATTCCATGAGGGTGGAGTTCATGCATGGGCTCCTGTTGTATTCCTGCTGCCTCACACAGTCTCTTGATAGAGGAGGCATTTTATAGTCTATCATCTGTTTGTTGAATGAATGAATAAAGGAATTCAGCAAGTATTTATTAAGCACCTACTAGGTACTTTGTGATAAGTACTGTAGTAAGCTATGATGACCTAAAAAATTCTCTCTTAAGTACTTTAATACACAGTAGGGATAAAGAAATGTAATACACAGCTGGGAGATAATACACAGTTCTTAAAAGTCCAAATATTCTCTAGGAGAGAAATGGCTTCCACCTGGTGGGAGCAGAGAAAGCTTTTGAGCTGAGGATTGAAGCTCGTGTTTCAGTGTGTCTTTGCAAACTCTACCATCAATGATATAAGGCTGCAGTTGCATTAGGTGCAAGGACAATTTTGCTTTGTTTTACTCTCTCACTTTTCACTGGTACTGGAATCCTTCTATGGTGATTTAATTATATAATTTATGAGTTTTCTCGGAAAGAACAAATTCAAGTGAATAAATGGAATCCCTTCTTACTCTTAGTCCAATGTAATTGCAGATTCGGGTTTTTGGATTTTTAAATTGAATACACTTGGGACGTATCCTGGAGGGAGGTCTCTTTTCTTCTCCCATATCTTTGAATATTCCTTCTCAGGATCTTTTGTGAGCTCACCATAATCTTCATCATCATCTTTTTTTTCCTTGTGGTGCTAGGTATTAAATCCAGAATTTCACACATGCTAGGCAAGTGCTGTACCTTTGAGCTACAACATCTCTAGCCTGAGCTCATCTTCTGCTTTCTTTATTATTTCACTTGATGGTACTTCTCAGTTAGTATCATGGTCCACTACCCTTTTCATGCTCTCTCTGGAGATCCTATTCATTACTATTGGTTAATTTCTTAATTTGAAATCTGTAGTTTAGGTGAATTTTAAAAACAAATATGTAACAATAGTTATTATAATAATTATTATAATAATGTGAATTATATCATTAGAATAACATAAAATTTTATCATCATTAGCATAAAGAATATAGCCTAGTACTCAAATGAGTGCGTTTTAGAGTCAGACAATTCTAGACTTGAATCTCTGCTCTACCATGTGGAAGCACTGTGACCTGGATAAGTTATTTCTCTAAGCCACTGATAACCCAATTCTTGATCACTCACCCCTCTGAAGACCCTTCTTTAATATGTTCAGAAGGTGGCTCCCTTTCTCCTTCCCATTGTGAATTTTTTCATCATCCATAGCATCACCTCATCTACCACTTGGCTTTCCTGGGGGCCATGACTGTCAGTTTGTCCTTTCTAAGGTACACATTGAACCATGTTGCTCCCTTGCTGAAAGCCCTACTGGAGATCCTAATTGTAGCATGAAATATGAAGCTCCGCCCAGACGTGCCTCTTGCCTTTTCTTCTGGAGTTTGAGCTGACTCTCCTTCCCATCCTCCACTTATATTCTGAGCCTGCAGTGTGAACTGACCTGTTATCTGAGAATCACGCCCTGATTGGGCTGGGTACTGCGGGCAATGGCAGCCTCTCCATTTGCATTCTTGGTGCCACCCTTACCACACCTTCTCAATCTACATTTATGGTGGGACCTTAACCTACCTTCTTTACCTGCCACACACCTGCTCACTCTTCAAGATATGGTTCAATCATAGTCTCCTCTGGTGAGGGGTGGTTAGGATAACCATAATACCCTCAAAACTAGCATGAAGATGCTGTTGACACTTTATCAGGTTCACTGCTTTCTTTATAGCTGTGTCTCCAGCCTCCATAGTCTGAAGACTATGAGCAGATTTTTCATTGCTGCATCCAAAGGGTTTTGAATGGTTCCTGGAACAGAAGATAATTGTTAGCATTATAATTTGCTAATTATAATTTGCATTAAAAAAAGCAAATCATTGAAAACTATTCAATTCATATTGAAACTTTGCCTGGGAAGTAGGTAGTAAATATTTACAGTTTCTCTGAATAGAAAGTTCTCCATTGTGTGTGTGGATATAGTCATAATGCAACTTACTTTGTTTATGGTGTACAAAATAAATTTTCCACTTGGCTTTTGCAGTTATATAGTGTCTTTAATATGTCATGCTATACATTTTTGTTTAATTCATGCAATGAACTAGATGCTTATTGTCTTTTAAAAGTATTTGGTCATTTTCTGTACTCTCAGATAGGAGGAGGTCTATTCTAAATGCTGGCCCCACTCTGCCTGTCCAGACAACCTGATTGAAATCACTAGCTCCAAGGATATAGGAAAGTCTCCCTCTTCCGCTTTGAAGGATTACACTGTGGTTGCATTGGGGCCCACTGAATTCACCATAATCCCTCCAAGGTAAGGTTCTAATTTAATCAATACCTGCAAAGTCCCCTTTGCTATGTAAGGTAAAATATTCAGATTCTAAGAACTAGAATGTGGACTTTTGTGTGTACATGGCATTATTCTGTCTAACACAGCCATCATTTCCATGATTATTGCCCAGATGTATGTAGTAATTTGATTTTTCTTTTATCGAGTCATTAGACATTTGTTGATTGTTTTAACTATAAAGAAGAGTTAAAATGTCTGTCTGCAATCTAATGTAAAATACACACATATACAAATAATTACAAAGTCATAGGAAAAGTGCTATACTAAAATAATTTCAGGTTAGAAAGGAATTAGAGGGAAAATTGTGTTCAAGTTGTCCTTGGTTGACACAGAAGACTAGAAAGTGAGGGAAAGCTCTTACAGCAATATTAGGAGGAAAGAGAATTTTTCTTCAACTCCTATGACTTCACAGTTGAGATAGACACACCTGTAACAACAAACAGATTAACAAGTTCATTGTTAGCGAGACAGAGGAACCAGCTTATTAATAAGGGCCTCACATGTTATGTGGAAAATTCAATGAAAAGTAATTCAAAGGGGTGGTTAGAGCTCTGGTTTAAATAGCATTATTAAGGTGAGTTAAGTTTGACCTAAACACATCTCTGTATGTGGGTGATTAAATTTGGTTCAAAGTAGCCTCTGCACATGAATGATACCCTAGTTTGATGTGTAAAGAATTTTAACTGAAGCATAAACCCTTGTAACCAAGCAACTAATTATCAGCAATCACAGAAACCAAGCCTTAGCCAATTACAGGCTCCCAACTGACCTGACCATGTCCAATAAGGCAAATGCAGACTGCAGCCTATCAAGTTGTTTCTGTCAGTTTCTAGTCTCTCTGGCTATAAACATGACCTATAACACATGGTAGGCAGTAGCCTCTGAACTAAAAGCAGTTGGGAAGCTGCCCAGGTTTAGAAGGCTTTTCCTTGCTTAATAAACTGTGTGAAAGTTAACTGGCTTCAGTTTTTCTAACAGCATCTTCAACTAAGAGCAATAAATTTGCAGGCAAATGACAAGACAACGGAGAGCAGTTTTAGGCTTTCAAGGGCAGAAGATGTGGGCAGGTAAATACTACTGGAGTTCATTCTGTGTGCAGAGTCCTCAGCTGCTGGCTCTAGGCTGATGAGCGTCTAGAGCTGCTTCCACTAAAGGCAAGTTTATGTCCTATCTTTGAGCAGAGAAACAGGAGGACAGGGAGAGGTTTCCCTCTACTGTTTGTTAATTGCCTTCAGCTCAAAAATGATTTGTCAAAGACATATATTTGGGATGTCACATTCTGGTTTCCTTCAGGGAGTATCAGGGTGTGTCTTTTAACAACTCTCTGGGTGGTGCTTATACGTCCTGGAGTTGGAATATCTCTAGACATTATTTTCATAAACTTCCAGCCCCTAGACCAAGATAGAATTCAGATAGGGTGGGGTTTTAAGATCCATGTATCAGGATAATTTCTGGTACCTGGTGATCCCTAGCTGTATCTTCACTGGAGAAGCCACAGGAGAGCCTGCTCTCATCCCAGCAGACAAGACAGGCCTGCGCCTGCTGGGCAGTGTGAAGAGGATGACAATGTGGAACCAATCTGCTGGCAGATCAGTATGTGTGAGGCTTGAGGGAGAGGAGCTTTCCGGGGAAGCAGGAATCGTGCAAGAACCGGATGGGACAGTTACCAAGAAGCATGGGTCATGGCCATAAATCATCTTCATCTCCAGCTGGTGAGGCCCAGAAGAAACCAGGTGACTGGTATAGATGAAGAAACAGGTTCAAATATCACTGGTCCGTTGTTATCCCTTGTCTAAATACCACAGCTGGTTAGTAGAATTCTAACCCATATCTGCCTGACTTTAAAACTTGAGCTTTTGCTACTTATCTGATGAAAGAAGTTTGAAGATCTTCTGATGGTCCTGAAAATAATAAAAATGTGGGACATTCTCCAGTTATGGCCTCATTGTTTTGTTTGTTCTTGGCAAAGCTTCTACTGACATAAATCAAATTTTTACAGCTGAGTTCAATAGTGTTTTCAAAGGGACATTGGCAAGAGCCTTATTCTTTGTTGATATAGAACTGAGACTTTGCTTAAAATATCTTTACTAATTTTTCTCAGTATTCTTCGACATCATTTATGGATGCAATTTTTTTTTTTTTTTTTTTTTGTGGTCCTGGTGAAGCCAGCAGGTAGGGGAAGTTAGGCAGATAGAGCATGGGTCCTGCATAGTTAACCTAAACTAAAGCTTAGAGGCTTAAGTGAGTTAACATTTCATAGGGCCCAAACAATTAATTTAAGGTAAATGACTATCTGGGCCTAATGGAATAGAAGGGACAAAAGCCAAGACCCTAAATAAATAGGAGACCTTGGAGGAAGTGAAATGCAAATGAAGCCACTTGCATTCTGGACATCAGAGACCTACCTGCAATCCTCATTGCTTTTTGTCATCTTCACCCTTACCAAAAACCATATAAAAGGCCAGTAGAGTAAACATCTAAGCTCTCTGCCTTACCGAATACCTCTCTCTTGACTAACAGGGAGCTTTTCCCTTATTCTTTCTAATAAACATGCAATTGCCCATTCCCCACTGCCTGCTGGTTGTTGTTTGGTGGGCTTCAATCTTCCTTGCCCCAAAACAAGGACCTGAGAGCTAGAGGGATTCAGTTACACTGGGGATCAAACCCCGGGCCTCACACATGCCGGGCAAGTACTGTATCCCTGTACTACATCCCAGCCCCATTTATGCAATTCCAACAGAAGTAGAAGAGACAGAAAGAACACAGAATCCAGAAGTGAAACTGTGGGTTCCCTCCCCAAACATCTCAAAAAGTTTAAATGTTCATCTAGGCTATTATGTAAGTTTTTAATGTACATTGGGAAATATTAAAATACAGGAAAGAGTTCAGTTGTAAATGATGACAAACAAAGCCCTCTCAGTTCTATGTGAAGATTCAGACACTTCCCTAAAAAGTTTTAACATTTCTCTAGAGACAAGGTGAATCATAACAAGTGGTCTGAATATTCTTTAGCTTTGACTGAGCAAATAGCTCAAGGCAAGGTGATAGTTTGAGAAAGTGAAAAAAGAAGTTGTCAAGAAGAAGGCTTGTCAAAACATCTGCACACGCAGAGGTGGATAGACATTCTTTTGGGGGTTACGAAAACATTTTGAAATTAGACATTCTGGAATTAGATGATTATATAATTGTGAATCTACTAAAATCACTGAATTTTACATTTTAACAGCATGAATTTTATGTTATATGAATTATACCTGAGCAAAGTTTTTATTAAACAAAATAGTAATAAAAAAGGAAGCTTCAGTCATAAACCACACAAAGCTTTCTAGAATTTAAAACATTTAAACTGTTTTATTTAACCCTAATCCTAACCCTAACCAGATAAGATGGTCACAGTTGAGATTGGTGTGGTAGTTTACATTTATAATCCCAGCACTCTAGTAGGCTGAGGCAGGAGGACTGAAAATTCAAGCCCAGCTTGGGAAACTTGGCAAATTTGTGAGACCCTGTTTTGTTTTGTTTTTAATTTTTTAAAACATGAGAAAAGGACTGAGGACATAGCTCAGTGTGAAGGTTCTGGGTTTGATTCCTAGTACCACAAAAAAGAAAAAGCAAAAGAAAAGGTGAAAATTGCAGCACAAGTTAATTCTCTAGGAGATGTTTTGTAAATCTTAAGAGACCAAGAAAATGCACGAAGAAAAGGAAAACATGAGTTTAGAAACCTTGAAATATAAAACTAGAATATAAAAATATTAAAAAAATAAAACTTGGAATATATAATTTAAAATATAAAAACAGAATATAAAACTAGAAACAACACACAAATAACAAAAGTCTAGAAGAACAAAATACATGGGGTTTTACAATTCATTTGCACCGTCCATGGAAACTCAGAGGATCCAACACAGCCAAAATTATCTGGAAAAAGGACCCAGTTGGAGAGTTCTTTGGAGAACTCACATTTATTTCAAAACTTACTGCAAAGTTACAGTACCCAAGACAGGGTTGCAATAGCATAAGAAAAGACTGCTAGATCAATGGAATATAGTTGAGAGTCCAGAAAGAAGAATATATATGAAAAATAATATGGAGGTTCCTCAAAAAACAAAAAACACAACAGGCTCCTAGGGCAGAGAGGGTGAGCTGGTCCCAGCACCCGGAAGGAAGCTCCCTGCCTCCATCCCAGTCTCCTAGGGCAGTGAATCTCAGCCAGTCCCAGCACCCGGAAGGAAGCTCCCCACCGCCATCCCAGGCTCCTAGGGCAGTGAAGCTCAGCTGGTCCCAGCACCCGGAAGGAAGCTCTCCACCTCCATCCCAGGCTCCTAGAGCAGAGAAGATGAGCCCATCTCAGAACCTGGAAGGAAGCTCTCCCGCTGCCATCCCAAGCTCCTAGGGCAGAGAAGGTGAGCCGCGTGGGCACCAGAAGCACCCCCCCCCCGTGGACATGAGAAGGCACATGAACAAGCCTCAAAAACAAACTTCTGGATCACCTACAGCAACCCCAAAGGGAAACAAGATGGAACACTCTGATACTCAACCACCTGGACTCTCTGAACTGGCAACAAAAGAGGATCTGGGAAAAATGAAATCAGAAATAATTACTCAGATAACAGCAAAGATTTTGCTCATGGTGCAAGACATGATTAAGAAATCTAGAGAGGACACAGATAAAAAAAATAGAGGATCTGAGGAATATGATGGAATCCCAACATAAGAAACAAATGGAATCCATAAAACAGATACAAACAGATTTCCAAGAGATTAAAAACTCCATCAAAAGTCGGCACAGCAGAATGAACCAGTGTGAGGATAGAATTTCAGATATAGAAGGTAAGATTGCAATTAGTGAGGAGGAAAAGAAAAATTGCTTTAAAATTGTAAGGGAACATGAGAAATCAATTCAGCAGCTGCTAGATGATGCAAAGAAGAATAACATAAGACTGATTGGAGTCAATGAAGAAAGAGGAGAGAGTGCAGATGACATAAAAAAACTCTTCACAGAAGTGATGGCAGAAAACTTCCCAAGGAGGGGAAAAGAACTTGACATACAGATAAGTGAGGCATATAGGACTCCAACTAGCCTTGATCAAAAACAAATCTAAACATAGGCGTATAATAGTTAGGATTCCAGAAATCCAACAGAAGAATAAAATTCTACAAGCAGTGAGAGAAAAGAAACAAATCACATACAAAGGAAAGCCCATCAGAATCACATCAGACTTCTCAATGCAAACCCTCAAGGCAAGAAGAGCTTGGTGTGATGTATTTCAAGCCCTAAAGGAAAACAGCCTCCAACCCAGATTGATGTACCCTGCAAAACTATCTTTCAAAATTGATGGAGAAATAAGATACTTTCATGATAAAGAGCACCTCAGGAACTTCATGAATACCAAATCAGCACTCCAAGAAATTTTAGACAATACCCTAGGAAAAGACAATGAGGATTACAACCCCAGGAAACCCAGCAGAATTAATCCATTGGGTGTGACAAATTAAATGCAAAGGGGGAGAATCCAACAAAAAGAAAAAGTCATGACAAGGCTTTTAAAACTTTTGACTTCATCTCCCTAATGAGTGTATAATTCAATCTTATTATTGTACTGATTAGTATTTTTCTGATTCTAGAGTTGCACACCATTCCTTGTGCTATACTGGCTATTTATCATCTTCTTATGTCTACATTTTAATTGGGTTGTCTATTAATGAGCTCTAAGAATTCTTTATATATTCTGGTCATAGGTTATATGCATTGTAAATATGGTCTGGTTAAGGACTACTTTTCATTTTAATGATGTCATTTGAAGTTCATAATTTTGATGGAATCTCATTTATCAATTTTTTTCTTTTATACATCATGTTTTTTGTATCCTAGGTAGTTCTTGCCTACCCTGAATTCATAAATATTTTCCCTTATAATTTCTTCTTAAAGTTTTATACTTTTAGGCTTTCTTATTTAGGTTCATAGATCCCTTCAAGTTATTTTCATGTATGGAAAAAAAGGGTTGAGGTTAATTTTTTATATATGGATACCAGGTGTCTAGTGCCGTTTGCTGAAGACACTATCTCTTCCTCAGGTCTTGAATCAAGTTTATATTCTATAAAATGCTAATGTTAAATAACCTTTCAAAACTCAGTGGACCCTATATGTGTGGCTCTATTTCTAGATTCTCTGTTTTATTGAAATGATCTATATGTCTTTCCTTACACCAACACTGCCTTGATTACTGTAGCTTTAGAAGAAGTCTTAAAATTGGGTGCTAAACGTCTTCCAACACTGTTTTTGTTTTTGTTTTTGTTTTAGGCTTTTCTGGGTCCTTTGTACTCCTACATAACTTTTAAATGTCAATATCCAGTTCTTCATTTATAGCAAGTATACACAGACCTGAATCTTTATATATACCTTGTGTTTTCTAATCCTGCTAAATTCAAGTACAAGTTCTAGGGGCTCCTAGAGATTTCTTAGTATTTTCTCTGTAGATGATCATTTCATCTACATATAAAGATTTTGCTTCTGCCATGCCAATCCTATCCTACTTGTGTCATTTTATTGCCAGACTATTTTGGTGGGGACTAGGTTTCAAAGTTTAATGGACAGATAAAGAGTAAGCATATCTGCCCTTGTTCCCCACCTTAAGGAGAAAGCATTGTATCTTCTTCATTCATACAAGGCGTTCTCACTGGAAGTATGGAGTACATGTCTTTAATTTGTTGAGAAGTTTCTGTTCTACTTCTAGTCTCCTGATAGCTTTTACCATAAACAGCTGTAGAATTTGGTCCAATACTTTTTCTCCAACTAGTGACAGGATCATATGGCTTTTTCCATTCCTCTGTTAAAATGAAGACTTTTGTGGGTGGATCTTCCAATGCTGAACCAACACCGCCATCCCTATAACAAAACCACTTTCTACATCCTGCCAGATCTGACTTCTAAGAGTTTGTTTTGTTAAACAAATTTCTATCTATGTTCATACTTTTTTCTTCTACTATCTTTATTCAATTTTTGGATTAGCACAATGTTGAGTTCCTAAAATGAGGGGAGAAATGTTCCTTCTTTTTTCTGCTTTAATTGTTTGATATAATTTATCAGTTAAAATGTTTATGAACCTGCTGTTGTCATATAGGTAAGTTTTCAAGCTAGGAATATACTTTCTTTAATAGGTGCTATTCAAATTTTATATTTCTTCCAGAGTTAGTTTCATTAATTTGTCTTCTAAGTTACTTCTTAGAAGTTGTCAAATTTATTTCAAAAAAGATTTTTGTAATATGCTTTCTATATCCTTTTAAATTCTGTAAAATCTGTGGTAATGTCTCCTAGATCTTAATATTGTGATTTAAAAAATGTATAACTGATATTGTGTAACAGGAAGAAAAGGTCTAAAAGAGCAGGGGAGTTGGGAGGGGTAGGGGAAGGGAAAAAAGGGAAAGGAAAAAATATGAGAAGAGGAAAAAAATGGAAACAAGGTCTTTGCAAATAGGGAAGGGTGGAGGGGGTGAAGGGAGGGCAAGGGAAGGGGAAAAAAATAAGAACCAAGATACTCATGTAAAGGTACAAGATCCCAATGATGAATGTAACTGTATTTTATACCTAAAATGTACCAATAAAGTTAATGGGGGGGGGGACCCCAAAACACACACACACACACACAAAACAACCACGTATTCCAGAAATCTCACCTCTGGATCTATGCCCAAAAGAATTGAAATCGGGATCTCAAAGAAGCACCTGGACTCCAATGTATTACAGTATGACTTACAACAGCCAACATGGAAGGAAGAGCAACCTTAATGCCTGTCATTGTTGAATGGGTAAGGAAAGGAAGTGTGGTTTATACATACAAAGGAATGCTGTTCAGCTTTAAGAAAGGAGAACCTGCCCTTTGAGACAACATGAGTGAACCTGGAGGACACTGTGCCAAGTAAAACAACCAACACATTGAACGACAAACACCATGTGATCCGCATTACACGGAGAGTCTAAAACGGTGAAACGCATGGAAACAGGAAGGAGGAGAATGGTGGTTACCAGACGCTGGAGGAGTAGAGGCAGACGTAGGGAGGTTTTACTTAAAGGTTGCAGAGTTTTAGTTATGCGAGATGAGGAAGTCCTAGAGATCTGGGGTACAGCATAGTGCTTTAGTTAATAATGCTGTCTGGCACACTTGAAACTTGGCTGAGAGGTTAGACCTTATGTTAAGTGTTCCTATCACACACAAACAATAAGAGAGGATGGGAAGGAAATATTAGAAGTGATGCATACACTTACGGCATAGATTGTGGCAAGAGTTTCACAGGTATAAACTTCAAATTCATCAAGAAACTGACATTCTGAGGAGGCGCAGCCGTGCCGCGGGCCGGGTGCGGGGAGACGGTTCCGGGCCGCGCTGGGGCCCTCGCTCCCTACCGCGCGTCCGGTCCGTCCGTCGCTGGGGCAGCGCCTGGCCCGGCTGGCCAGCTGGCTGCAGGAGCCGCAGAAGGTGGCCCGCTTCCAGCGGCTGTGCGGCATGCAGGCGCCGCCGCCCCGCGAAGCTGAGGCGGCCGAGACGCCCCCGGCCGGAGGGCCCCCCCCCCCCCCGCGGCGCCGAGACGCGAGGTCGCGGCCCACCAAGCCCAGGGACGGCGGCGGCGGTGGCGGCGGCGGCGCCCCCAATGGTGTGCGCAACGGGCTTGTGGCTGAGCGGGGCCCGGGCGCGGCGCGGATGACGAGGGCCCAGAGCCGCAACTCACTGACGGGCGAGGAGGGCGAGCCGGCGCGCGTGAGCCACGGGCCCGCTCTACTACCTGTTCTGCCTGGGCACCGAGCTGGGCACCGAGCTCTTCTACATCCTCTTCTTCCCCTTCTGGATCTGGAACCTGGACCCCGTGGTGGGCCGCAGGCTGGCGATCGTCTGGGTGATGGTCATGTACCTGGGCCAGTGCACCAATGACTTGATCCGCTGGCCGCGGCCCGCCTCGCCGCCCTTGGTCAAGATGGAGGTGCTGTACAGCTCCGAGTACGGCCTGTCCTCTACCCACGCCATGTCCGGCACCGCCATCCCCATCGCCCTGGTCCTGCTCACCTGCAGCCGCTGGCAGTACCCTCTGCTGTACGGCCTGGTGCTCATTCCCTCCTGGAGCTCGCTGGTGTGCCTGAGCAGGATATATATGGGCATGCACTCCCTGCTGGACATTATTGCTGGCTTCCTATACACCATTTTAATCTTGGCTGTCTTCTATCCGTTTGTGGACCTGATGGACGACTTCAACCAAACTCACAAATATGCTTCATTGATCTTCATTGGGCTCCATTTAGCTTTGGGGATCTGTTCTTTCACTCTGAACACCTGGAGCACATCCCGAGGAGACACAGCCCAGATTCTAGGAAGTGGTGCTGAAATTGCATGTGGATCTCATGTTACTCACAGCATGGCTCTAATATTAGATCCTTCTCCAAGCATTTTACCTCTGCCTACCCCTCCCATTACTCTGACTGTCTTTGCAAAAGCCATATTGTGGGTCCTCATAGGAATGGGAGTTGTACTCATAGTTAAAAATATAATGAAAAAGATCATCATTCCTTTGGCCTGTAAAATCTTTAAAATACCTTGTGATGATATTCGAAAAGCAAGACAGCACATGGAAGTTGAACTTCCTTATTGATATATTACCTATGGAATGGTTGATTTCTCTATCACATTTTTAGTTCCCTACATATTTTCGTTTATTGGTATCTCTTGATGGAGAAATATTATTTATAATAAGAAAGGAGAGTATCAATTACTGACATCTAAAAATATCCTGTAAGTAAAAGGTCAGAGTTAGGCTTTGGCAAGTAAATTCTTAAGAGTCAGTACATTTTATCATTGCACATTCAGGCATTGTTTTAGGTGGGCTGATCTATTTAACCCTGAGAAAATTCTAAGTTTCCACTTAGAATGTTCATATGTTTGGAGAGTTTTGTGCTTTTAAGGATTCAAGTTATATATATAATATATATTAAGGTACATAATATGCAATCATATATCTAATATATATTATATATAAAATAATATACCTAAGTTTTTTTAAACAGTAGGGTGCATATTATAAAATCAAGAATAATATGCAAACAATTGTGCCTGTGTATTTGGAATTAATACAGATATGTTGTTACTAACAAATAATGTTTAGGGCAGGGGATTTAGCTCAGTGGTTCCGCCACCTGCCTCACAAGCTCAAGGACCCGAGTTTGATCCCCAGTACCAAAAAAAAAAAGAAACAAACCCTGACCCTAGCACCAGCTGTGTGACATGGGGTGGTCACTTCGTAACTTCTTGGGCCAGGGACTTAGCTCAGTGGTTCTGCCACCTGCCTTGCAAGCGCAAGGTCCCGAGTTCGATCCCCGGTACCAAAAAAACACAACAAATAATGTGTAGTGTTTATTTGCTGTGGGAGCCATGTCCTGACTGCATTGCATAGTTACTAGACCAGAACTCTTAGGCTACCACATACTGATTTACTGCCTCTTTTTACACTGCCACCATCTCTCATGTTACCCATGAGGCTGAACATGGGAAGCAGTTTTAATGGACCAAACTTTAGAATTTGTTTTTGGAGTCCTTTTTTTTTTAAGTTCTGTACACTGTATTGAATGTACTTCTTTTGCAACTGTTTTGGACATCAGATTAATAAATCAGGTACTGAATTTTATTGCTTGCTAATTGTGCCTTTCTGTTGCTGACTTAAACACCATGTATACTGTGATATAAAAGTAAGACTCTAAGTTGCATATACCTAGGCAAATATTTTAAAAATATATGTCAAACTAACAGGGATCGAAGTAAACCACCAGTATGTAACTCTTTAGTCTTTCTTTAGAAAGAAATTGAACTGGGCTAAAATTTCTCACTAATTTATTGGAAAGCTAAATAGATAAATATCGCCATTTTGTAGGTATTTTGCTGTGTACTGTAAGTTATAGGAACAAGATGTATTTTTGTACATTGTCTTGATTGTTTATACTACAAGTAGATGTTTCCAGTACATGGAAAGGGTGTTGGAGTTTGTAGATGGAACAGTGCACATGCTTCCTATGTAAGCAGACTGTTTCTCTAAATTACTTGGAAAGGATTGGATTTCCCACAATTAACTTTTAATACCTACTTACTAGGTATAAAAGATACATTGTAAAAAAAAATCTAAAAGTATTATTAGTTTAGATTCTTTTTTTTCCAACTTTTTATTTTCACAGTGGAAAATTTGAGTATAGTGTGTATAGTATTGAACTATTCTTTTTTCTTTGTGTGCCTTTATATTTTGAAGTGTGATTGTAATTAATTTAACGTTAAGTTTATTTGTAGTGAAATTTTCATAAAGAAGAAAATTGCCAGGTGTGGTGGTGCATGCCTGTAATCCCAGCATTCAGGAGGCTGAGACTGGAAGATGGCAGTGGGTTTGAGGCCGGCCTCATCTGCATAGTGAGTTCAAGGTCAGCCTGGATTACTGAATTAAATAGTGAGACTTCATCTCAAGAAAAGAAAAGAAAATTAACTTTCCATATAAATGAATATCAACTATGAGATTACTGATTTTAGTGCAATAAATACATGGTTATCCAGAAGTGGCAATTAAGATGTTTCTATTTTGGACAACATAATTATTTGAGCTCATATTTTTATAATCTTGATTGAGAATTTAAGGGCATGGTAATTTTTACCAAAACTGAATCTGATAATTTTAAGTAAAGCAACTGAATATGGGCTGTTTACTTATTAGTTGAAAAGAAACCAGGGCACCTAGAAACTTGTTGGTACATTGGAAAATGTGACAACTTTTTCTTCAAAATGTGTAGTTAATGAACTGAATTTTAAGAATTGTTTCCCAAAATCTGGGTCTGTGCTAGCCTATTGATTTTTGTCTAGCTTAAAAAGTACTTGAAAATACTATTTCTTGGTGTTTTGTTACTTCCTGTCCTATGACAGTTCTATGTTAAATGTATTTAAAAATAAAAGTCAAATTCAAAAAAAAAAAAAAGAAAGAAACTGACATTCATACAAATCATGCAATTACTGCACTTTCTGAAACCCTATAAACCAGAGCCTGGAGCTCCTATAACTTGTTAATTCTCTAGATCCTTAGGCCAGATGATCTTCTTAACTGGGAATTTCCTGGACCTGCTGCAGGTGGGAACCCCTTAGCTGGGTAAGGAGTCTTAGAAATTCTGAGAGCCAAGTACAGTCATCTTCCTTTATCCATGTCTCCTGCTTGAATCAATACTATGAAATGGTGGATCTATACTATATTTTTTCCTATACACATATACAGTACACGCATGAATTTGCTAGACAGTCGGGTAGGATGAAATAGGACAGTGCAAGATTTCATTATACTATTCACAATGACACGACTTTTAAAACTTAAGAGTTGTTTATTTCTGGAAATTTCCACATAATATTAAAGGAAGGAGTCAAGGAAGTTAGGCTGATAGGGCATAATACTGAATAGTTGACCTGAAGTAAACTAAAATTCAGAGTTTAAGTGAGTTAATATACCAGACAGCTTGAATAACTAATGTAAGCAAACTGACAATCAAGGCCTAATGCAAGGACAAAGAACAGGTCCCTAACCAAATGGGAGAGACCTTGGAGGAAGTGAAATGCAAACGAAGCAGCTTGCTTTCCAGACTTCAAAGGCCGACCTGCAACCAGGACCATCCCTGCTTTCTGTCACGTTCACTGGTCCCAAAAACTGTATAAAAGGCCAATGGACTTAAATATCTGTGATTTCCGCCATACAGAACCCCTCCCCAAGTAGCAGGGAGCTTTTCCTTTTATTCTTTCTAATAAACACATGTTTGGTCATTCTCCACCACTTGCTGCTTGCTGTTTTTTCAGCTTCAGTCTTACCCCAAAACAAAGACCTGAGAGCTATAGGGAGCTGGTTACCATAGCTTTGGATTGCAGTTGACTGAGGGTAAAATAAAACCATGGGAAGTGACACCATGGATAAGCGGAATTTTTGTAATGTCTTTTGATCAACAAAAACTGGCAACAGTCTTAATTATTACTTCAGAAATCCAGGTTTTTTGCTACACATAATCTTCCAAGTCTTACTAAGGGAAACTAAGAACAGAGATATTGGGTAGTGAAAGCCTTACAGGAATCAACAAGTCTTACAGAAGATAGAACTGGAGCATGCATGTACTGGCAGATATGAATTGATAATCTACTATTTACCAGAAGTTGTAGGCACGGGAAAGAGATAATGGAAAGGCCAAGTGCCAGCCCTAAGGGAATTGAAGTCTAGGGGGAGAAACAAACACATCTGAGATCATGTGTCATGTGTTGTGTGGAGAATACGAAGGAAACTTAAGGAACAGAGAAGCTGGGAGACCAGAGAGACTCTCAGAGGAGATTCAGCGTGGAGCCAGAGCAGGATTGCCATCTAGGTCCAGCCATCTAGAATGTGCATTAGGGAGAAGAAAAACACAGGTGCTGGGAAAGCCACTCTGTAAAGAACCACAAAGCGACCAGTCTCTTCTGTGGTGCTGTGTTTCTTTGAGGAGGAAACTATTTTTACAATAGAAAGTATCAGCACATGAAAGGAAATGCCTTTGGCTCCTTGCAATTTCCTCCATAAGAAGTACATCTTAGAGGGCTGCTAAAAATACAGAGGAGAAACAAACAGCAAGGCCTCATCTTCTCTGATTTTCTCATCTCATTTCACTTCCAGGAATTAAAAACCCAATGTTCTTCACCCTAGGAACAGTGTTTTTATTTTTTATTTTTTAACTTTACACAAATCTGTACATTTCCTTTAAAAATTCTTTTTACTTTAAGCATACACAAATGGAGACAGAACACTGTTATAATGTACTTTGAAGCAAATTCCAGGCATTAATGGACTTTGCACCAAGTATTTCAGCACATGTCCCTAAAAAGAGGACATCTAACCAGTTAGCATTGCAAAACGTAAAACAGTAACAGTTCATTAATACCTCTAAGACTTAGTCCATATCCGTTTCCTTGATAGCTTAATAAATGTATTTTTAAAAGATCATTTTTTTCCAAATCAAGATCTGCAGAAGACTCACATTGTTATATTTAGTTTTCATGTCTAACTATCCTTGTCATATCTGTAGGAAGCCCTTTCCTTCTTTCATTCTTCCTTCCATTGATTTATTGAAAAAAATAGGTATAATTGCCCCATATATTATCCCACATTCCAGATTTGTCTGATTTGTCTAGATTTGCTTCCTTATAATATCAATGTTATTTAACGAGCTCACTTACCCAGTCTTGCACATAAATTGGAATTAGCACTAAAAGCTTGGTGAGATCCAGGATGGATTTTTGGTAAAAATAAGTTCTATGAATTCATATTGCGTGACCTCAGGAAATACTTAATGCCTTATTTTTATTGATCCTAAAATTGGTGACTGATCTCTTCACTTAAAAAATAGCACTTCTTTCCTTTCAACTGTGGGGTAAACCATAGACTTTATCATGCTGTGAATATTGGGTGCCCTAAGGGTGTTAGAATTGGTGGTTCATTGTCTGAGGAGGTTATTTCACTGGGAGTTACAAAAATGGCTATTTTCTAACTGTGTCATTCTTTCTAGATTTGACATCAGGAATTGTTTTGTAAATAATTTATAAGAGCCTTTTTGTTATAAATTAGTGCTTTTGGGCTGGGGATTTAGCTCAGTGGCGCTGTACCTGCCTTGCAAGCATAAGGTCCCCAGTACCACAAAATAAATAAATAAATAAATAAATAAATAAATAAATAAATAAGGACTATTTATATATAGTTCATATAAGAAAGTCAGAGTATATACTTCCCTTTGTCATGTTGTCAGTGTGCAGAATAAGAAGTTGCTACTGTATCTTCCTCCCATAGTGACCAATGAAACAATTTTTAAAATGCTTTTTCTTTTTTAAAAAAAGTATCATTATAAATATATGGACTTAATATATTTAATATTTTTCAATCAGTTGCAGTCATTCTTTTCATAAATTTAAATGTTGACATCATTTGACTTTGGGATCCTTCAAGTGGATTTCTGTGTTCTTTTTTTGTGTGTTGTTTTAAAATATTTTTTTGTGCATAAAATAACTCCATGATTTATCCTTGATTCACCATCAGCCATTTCTCCAGGGAACCTTAGTAATTTGAATGCAAAACAATTTTTAGAGATATAATTTAGATGATATTCTATTGCCTGTTATTGCTTCTGAACATTTCAGTTGACAGAGCTAAGAAATATTTTATTTTAAAGTATGTATTTTCAGAGTTCATAGTAATATTTCAGTTCAAACTAACATAGCCAGGATTTTTTACTTCTTTATTTTTTCTTGTTTCCTGTTTTTCTAAAGAAAATCTTGATTTCTAGCAACATAAACATAATTATTTGCTGTATCTTTATTTCTATCTATCTATCTATCCATCTATCTCGGTTCACAAACTTAATTTTTTCTATGAATCTGGAAAAGATGGACACATTTTTGTTCGTGAGGAAAAGATGGCTGCAGTCATGTTTGTCACTAATGCAGGGTTCGCAAATGTAAACAAAATTTTGCCAAACTCTTCTGTTTTAAACCAAATCGTTTGCAAACAAAAGTGCTCATGAACCAAGGTATGACTGTATATTAATTTAAATATACCAGCGTCAAATATGACTACTTAATTAAGTTTAAAAAGTTTCATAGCTCCTTTTGTCCTTAGAATATAAGAACTTGGAGTAAACATCCTTTGAAGATAACCTGATATGATTCTTTTCTTTTCATAATCATGTCACCAAGCTGGTATTTTGTTAAGTTGATCTATTTCAGTTTATTTCTATTTGGTAGATTTATGCTTCTTTTATTAATTTTGTTTTTGTGAAAATGTAAAGCAGTTCATGATTCCAAAGTCTTATAAAACAAACTGAGAATTCTTGCTTCTATCACTGTCCTTTCTCTATAGCCTTTCTCCTACCCGATAATCATTTTCAAATATATTTTAACTTTCCCATGTCTTTTTTGCAAATATAAATGTATGTGTGCACGTGTGAGTATACAGTAACGTGTGTGTGTATAAAATTATTCTTAAAAGAGAAATGGTATGCTATAAAGTAATGCTTTTTTTTTTTTTCTGTACTGGGGATTGAACTCAGGTCCTTGCACTTGTGAGGCAGGCAGCGGAACCATTGAGCTAAATCCCCAGCCCAATGCTATTTTTTTTATGCTGAAGATCGAACCCAGGATCTCATGCATTGTAAGCATGTGCTGTACTCACAGCCCTATTGTGATTTATTATGTTTTTATGTGAGCAAAGGTGGACACACCAAACAGTCAATAATATTGTATAGTCTATAGTAGTCTGTGCATTTATTTTCTGCTTTTTAAATTGAATTTCTATTTACCATTCACAATTAGGCACTTTATTGACTTCATGTATTTTCATAGTTTTTATATATTTCTGTCTTAGTTACTTTTCTAATTGCTGAGATGAAATACCCAACACCCAAAGTTAAAAGAGGAAAGTTTATTTGGCTTACAGTTCGTAGAGGTTTCAGCCCATAGTTGGACTGCTCCAAGGCACAGTGGCACATGGCAGAGGGGTAATAGTTCATGGTGGCAGAAGGTAGCAAAAGCAGCAAGAGGGAAAAGACAAGCCCCTTTCTGCCCTTACAGTGTATCCAGACTACTGGAATTCGGGTGGTGCCAAACCACTCAGTGGACTGATTTAGTAATCACACACCCTTAATCCCAACATCACACACTTTAGATTCAGCCACCTCTGAAAAAGCCCTACCTATGACAGTGTGAGGCTTTGTGGGGCCATCTAGACTCAAACCATAACATTCTGCCCCTGTGCCCTCCCAAGATTCATGTACATTCTTTTATGCAAAGGGCATTTGGTCCATCTCTAAGAGCAGCCAAAGTCCTAACAGTTTCAGCATTCCTGAAAAGTCCAAGTCCAAGTCTCCTCTGAGATTTAAGGCAAACTCTTAGCTGCAAGCCCCTGTACAAATGAAAAGAAAGTTAAACGCTTCCAGCATTCAATGGGACCAGACAGACATTTCCATTCCAAAAGTTACAAACAGGGAATGGAATCAAAGCAAGGCCAAAATCCAGCAGGGCAAACATTAAATCCCACTTCCAGCATCAGAGGCAAATCTGTGGCAAGTTGTGAACCCAAAGGGCTCCACCTCTATGGCACTGCCAGTGGTTGTAGGTCTCATAGCTTCTCTCTTGGGCTGGCTCTGCTTCCTCTTTGTAGTTTTCCTCAAATGATCCACATTTCTGGCTTCCCTAAAGTTCAGGGGTCTCCACTGCTCCTTCAGCTTCACACTCGCAGTTTCACACACTTCCCTCTCAGGGACACACTTCCTGGCCTCCCAGGCCTTCTTCCGAAATCTGGGTGGAAGCCTTCCTGACCCCACAGCTCTTACATTCTGCTTGTGCCTAAAACCAGCACCACATGGATGACACCAAGGTCTGCTGACAGCTGGAGCAGGAGCCAGGCTTCTCTCTCTCGGGTGTAGGGGTTCAGTACCTATGAACCAAATCCTGAGGAACAACTTCCCTAGGCAGCCATCATTCTGGAACATGGGGCTCTGAGGCTCTCTTCTCAAGGGAAAGTCTTTCACTTTTGCAATTTTGAGGCTGCAAAGGGTGGAGTCCTGATGCTGTCAGCCCATCTTTGCTATTCTCCTGTTCCTTCTCAGCAATCAAGATTTTCCTCTGCTCTCTTTGCAGTTCATAGCTTTACTGGAGCTTCCTTTTTGGCCAAACTCAAAATGTTTTAAATCATTCTCCTAGGCTCTTTGCTCTTGATTCTCAACATAAATCTGGCTAAAAGCCCCCAACAGTAACCATGCCACTACCTCAACATTAGACTGTCTTGAAATTTCTTCTGCCAGATTAATTAGCAAAAGCAACAAGAAGGAAAAGATAAGCTCCTTTTTGTCCCTTACATTGTATCCAGGATACTGGGACTAGGGTGGTGCCAAATCACTTAGTGGACTGATTTAATAATCACATACCCTAAATCCCAGCATCACACACTCTAGATTCAGCCACCTCTGAAAAAGCCCCACCTATTAACACATGAGGCTTTGGAGGGACATCTAGACTCGAACCATAACAATTTCTAACAAGCTTATTTTCTCTTTGCTTCCATTTCCAGAGCAGATAAATTCTTGGTTTGGTCTAGAAGTGATGTTTAAAATGTTTTTCAGCTTTAACATTGTTCTAACTGAAAATAGAGAGCAATCTTCACCCTTGTAATAGCCCCTACCATCCAGTAGATGTCAGTGCAACACAGCAACCTATTTGGCCACCCATTTTTACATCCTGGATTGAAAATCAAGAGAATTACAAAAATGTTTGTCTTTTATTTCTTTCCGTTAAAAGTTAAGTGTAAAATATTCTCTTTTTAAAACATTTTAGTAAATAAACTTTCTCTACTTCCAAGAATACAGTCACAACTACTCGAGCTAGTATTTTTCAGAGGTAAGTTTCCCATTGTTTGTATCTAAAAATTCAGTTCTGAAAATCAGCATTTGGAGACCATTTCTTTTCAGATGGTGGTAGTTGCACAATAATTTAAAATAAATTATTTGGCCACTAACTTTAAAATTTGATCTGATTAAGAGAGATGAGCAAAATTTGCTCAATATAATCAGAGATGATGATCTTGCCAACCATAGTATTATGCTAATAGTTAAATTATATATTTAGTGTAAACTTACTGATTAAACTATTACTTTAATTGATTCTTGACAGATTTTTAAAATCCTTTGTATAGAAACTAAGAATTATTCTGCAAATAAAAATAAACATTATTCTTCTTCAAAGAAAAAGTGGCAACATAAATAAATTTTAATATAGAATGATATTGTGTTTAAATAAAAATGTTGAGAGAAGTGGATTATTTTTTTCATTAAAGCTTCAAGTATATAAAGGTGAGCAAATTATTGGTATTGCAAAGCTGTTTATCTTTTTTATTCTACCTTTTGTTTGTGTACCACTATAAATGATATTCATAACATTTTTGAATTCCTCGCAAACACACACTCAAGGTGTGCAGGTTTTCCTGAACAAGAATTTTGAAAACTAGGAAACATATATTGGAAGGAATTATTAGTCATATCTCAATGATGAGGGTTGCAATAGTAGGTGAAACAAGCGATAACTGCTGATAATTCAAATAAAGCTCTTGCACTAATTACCCTAATTACTTGAGTTTATGCTGTAACTTCAACTGTAAACTGCTGATAAGAAAGTCTTCAATTTAGAATTATTTTCAGTTTAGACCAGAATAGTAAACTATTCTCAGTGCAATTTCTATTTGCTTCAGTAAATACGAACCTATATTTTATACTCTAAGAAATAGTTACAAGTTAACAAAATGCCATGGTCTTCAGAAGAATGACACTGGGGCTTGCACTTGAGTTAGAAAGCAAAGTCCTTCCTGGTAGAGGATGCAATTCTAACACTCCTGGGAATTTTGTGTCATTCTCTTGCAATTGTCTTGTATGAGGTTTCTAGCAGGTCACTAAAGAGTCTAAAATCTAGGCTCTTTCTGAACAGCCTGTGGCCTCCACTTGGTTTTATGTTTACCTTTGATACACCTTGAATAAACAAAATATATAATACTGACAATATTCCACCCTTATACAGGGAGGAAAGAGAAGTATGCTGTATTGATTTCCTTAGCGGTGAGTTAGTTCCTCCTACCAGGAATGGTTTACAAAGACTTTGCAGGCCTGGAGAAAGTGACCATGCCAGTCAGATACCCAGACTTCCTCCAAAGAAAAACAACAGGTCAGGTGCAACCAGCAGCCAAAGAGAAATTTAACTTGAAAATTCCAGTAAAGCCCAGGAATAATATGAGTTGTAAGAAAAATGACATCAGTAGTTGTATTTACACTGTACTTCTTTGCAAAGAATTTAAGATGCCTACAGGTAAAGGAAAGATAGGTGAGGAGAAAATCAACATACAGGGAAGGACTATCGAGGTGTTAAGTTTTATGAAAACTCTTTTGATGCAAGGGGGAAAGGTAATGGCTGTCGTTTGACACTTTCAGTTGCCAGGTCTGATTCAATGTAGCTGTTTTCTGTGGTAGTGCATTTGTATATGCAATAGCAAAATATGCATAGCTGACTGCACTTATCCTCTGTCTGGTTTTATCACTTTGTTACTTCAGTGATTTCAAAGTTGTTATATACTCAAAAAGAAGAAGAAAAAAATAGGGCTGGGAATATAGCTCAGTGGTAGAGTGCTTGAGGCCCTGGATTTGATCCCCAGCACAATAAATAAATAAATAAATAAATGGAATTTTATAATTATGAAATGAATAAATTAAATTTATATTGAACAACATTTAAAAAATATAAAGAAGAAACAAAATTATACTTAAACCTACTGATACTGCACTTTATTTCAATTTACTTTTTATTTTAATTAATTATACAAATATAAGCTTAGGGCCTGAATTTTCATTTAACATTGTATCGTGACAAATTTACAGATCATAAAAGACACTTTGGAAGAATCTTCAATGGCTGTATAATATTCTATCATATAAATGGTTCATAATTTATTTATCTATGCACTTACTAGTGGACATTGTGATTACTGCTAATGTTTCATTGCTATAAGTAACACTGAAATAAACATCTTCAAGTATGACTCTCTGAACCTGATTATGAGGTGTGATCAAAAAATAAGGTCAATGTTTAAGTTGAAAAATTTATTACAATAAAAGACATTGTTATTAACTTCCGTCAGAATGCTCTCTCACTGTGAACACTTATCCCATTGTTCTTGCCACTTTCTGAAGCAGTTCTGGAAGTCCTCTTTCATGTTTTTTGTTGTGCTGTTGTGGCTGCCTTCATGTCCTGAATCATTCAAAACATTTACATTTTACAGTGGTTTTGACTTTGGAAAAGAGCTAGAAGTTGCATAATAAATCATAACAGGGCTGTGAGTATAGCACATGCTTACAATGCTTACCCTGGGTTCAATCGTCAGCATAAAAAAAAATTAGCATTACTTTATAGCATACCATTTCTCTTTTAAGAATAGTTTTGTACACACACATGTGACTGTATACTCACACGTGCACACACACATTTATATGTGCAAAAAAGACATGGGAAAGTTAAAATATATTTGAAAATGATTGTCTATTGGGTAGGAGAAAGGCTATAGAGAAAGGACAGTGATAAAAGCAAGAATTCTCAGTTTGTTTTATAAGACTTTGGGATCATGAACTGCTTTACATTTTCACAAAAACAAAATTAATAAAAGAAGCATAAATCTACCAAGTAGAAATAAACTGAAACCGATCAATTTAACAAAATACCAGCTTGGTGACATTTCACTTAAAATAATATCCAATATTTTTATTCATGAATTTACATTTTAAAGTTAAAATCAAGTTAACAAAATATTTTATTCTTATGTAGCATTTTTATTTAAATATAATTAAAGTAGATTAATCTGGAATTTTAAAAGAGTAAAATGCAGTTATATATATTTTTGATGTTACAGTACCTGAAACATTGTAAGTAAAATGTTGTATCTAACATACTAACATTAAAATTATGCATGTCATAGTTGTATTCTGCATTATCAGGGTCATCTGTAAATAAAGTATAAATCAATTCTGCATTAGTTAAGCATATCTTTGTTAACTGGCTAATTTTTTAAGTTAAGAAACAATTTTTCTTCATGCAAAATTTTGACAACATAACTCACATAATTTACTTGGGCAAAAGAGTTCTTAATAGGCTAAACATAAACTTAACTCTACCCTTGGTATAGACATTACTAATGGATTTTAAGATAAAATAAGCCAATAAAAAATAGTATGTGAAATAAAAAATCATGTCTGATTTATAGTGCGATTACGTTTATTTCAGCAGTATTTGGGAAAAATCTGTGCCAATAAATTTACAACCAAATTAAAATGTGCTTCAAGGTGACTATGTAATAAATTTGCCTTTAAAAATAGTAGTTAAATATATTTAATCACAGATAATTTTATAGATCTGTTTCAGTTTTCCTTTATGTATTTTTCATACTGAAAAGAAATTTGTATAGCTATATAAAATTGATATTTTCTAGCAAAAGTGATAAAATACCAAGTGCTACATTTAATTCATGTTATCCTAAGGATAGATTATTGGAGTCCAACTGATGGAAAATAAATTTATTAAGTACTTTAAAAATGTCTGTATGAACAATATTTAGAGAGATTGTTATTTGATTCTCTGCAAAGAACTCAAACTGGCAAACCACTTTATGTTATTTCCTGAGAAGTTAAGTGAAATAGAGATCTCTAATACATAGTAAGATAAAGATACATTTTTTTAGATGTATTGGTGCTAGAATAAATTTTTATTTATCTATAATGCAATTTCAGAAGATTCCTGCCTGCTTCAACAAGGTAAAAATGATAGTGCTTGATATTATTCCTCTGATTGCTTCATTCTCAAGCTTTTGTACCAACAATATTTTCACACACATTATCATTATGTTTTTCATAATATTGCTGAAATGTATTATTGCTTACCTAAAATCAGAAAATTTCAAACTCTGCACATTGTCTGGTACAAATACATTTTTTGTATTTCTTGCAAAATATCTGAAGGGTTTCTAATGTTTTAGTTACTGGGGTTTTGATCACTGAGATCACTAGGGCTAAAGATTAAAAAAAAATACTACATTTGTCATTTGCTAAATGAAACAAAGCTATAAACTTATTTGTACAAAGAGCCAATTACAGTTTAGTTTGGAGACACGTCACAAAACTGAACCTTATAAATAAAAAGCATGTAGCTGGTGGTACACTTTACAATAAACAGTTTTAGCAATTATTAGCAACACATAATAGTTAATCTCAAGTGATTTCTATTTTGTGTAACCTCAATTACATATTTTACATAAATAAAGTGGCACAGTATTAGTAATATATATTGAGACATAGTGAGTTAAACTATTTTAACATACTATAAATATGTAGACAAAATAATACTCCAATTATATTATGAAGATAAATAGCCTTATTTTAATTAAGATATGTTCAATAAGAGGAGAGAGAACCATGCATGAAATTCCAATTACACTTAAATTCAATTCTGTGGATTTAAATGAATGCACTTTATTTAAGATTTATTTTCAAGTGGTTTAAATTACTAAAAGTTATTTTCATAAAGAGTTGTGAAAAAGTAAGAACATACGTAAATTATTTTTAAAGCCAAATGTCCTTAATCTAGGACTGAAGAATTTAAAAATATTTGCCTATATAAATTTCATTTAAATGAATGTTACAAGATTTGTGTGCTTGTTTTTTTGACATTTTTATCTATTTATGAACAATTTTTATTCTAAAGCATTTGTAGAAATGTAGTGAACTTGACTCAAATTTAAATTTATGGCAATATATGACTTTTAATAACATCAATTTAAGAAGCACCAGATGCAGAACCGTTCTGTGGTATGTATTCCACGCTTTGGAGCAGAGATCTGAGTTCTATATTGGCAGAGAGACATTGGACAAGTCACTTAATCTGTCTGCACATCTCTGTCCATATATGTCACTGACCTTGTTTTTCTGTTCTTGAAAAATCCCTTAAGTCTAATAACATCATTGCATCATTTCCTGAGGGTTTTGAAATAAATGGTCAATTCAAGAGCATGCCTTTTGCTAAGGGTGTGCCCTTTAATTCTTAGAAAAGTTTGAAGGATTTGACAGTCGGAAAGCTGAGCCTAGGCCCAGTGAGTCAGCCCATTCTCTGGAATGGGTTCATTCTCCAGAGCGTCTTGGAGCCTGGGTCCTTTCATGGCCCCAGGGTTTCCCGGGTGCTTGAGAGTTACTCTGAAGGACGGGGACAGAGGTAAGGATTGATAATGCTAGGTTAGTCTCAGAACTCATTTGCCAGTTAGGGCTTTATGAACAAGCATTGATTAAAGAGACTTTTAGTACCTTTGTGGGAAAAATAAGGCTAATTCCATCTGGAAGCCTGATCTGAGCCTATTGTTAGTAAGTAGCAAGCTGATGAAGTAAGGTAGACATGCCTCAAATGTCTGTTTAGATTGGAAAATGTGTTGGTATTGCAACTTTATGCCAATTAATAACTTTCTAGTTGGGCTTATTGAATCTATTAAATTAATTTTTCTATCTAAAGCATTCCAAATCCAACAGCCTGTGAATGGCATGTATACCGTTTCCCCATAAAGTCAGCCATGAATTTTAATCAGATTAACCCTTACACCCTCGAAAGCCCATTGTATGACTAAAGAGTATTGTCCACTACTGCTTCTGTGAAACACACAGTTCCCCGGAGGAAAACTCTAAATTTGAATTCCTAAGGAATTTCATGCCACTTTCATTTTCATGAAGAGGAACTGACTTTTGGAAATTATCACACTAGAGAATTTCTTTCTTTCTTAAAAACAGTTAGATGGATTTAGAGAACGCCTGATTGGGTTTTAGCTATTTTCCCTATTGTGATTTCCTTTTCAACTACAAATCCAGTCTCCCATTCTATTTGTTTTACTAGGGACTGTGGACCCCAGGCTTCCAGAACGTGTTTTGGAGAGTTGCTAAATGGAGTTCTTGTGCAGATTTAACATGCATGTTCAGGACATGCAAATGAACTGTAGTCCAATTAAGCACTGAAAAAACAGCCCTAAATATCCTGCTAATGAACTGCATTCAGGTGCTAAAAAGACATTCCGTCATGATGGGATTATAAAGATCCTGCCCTTGACTATGAGTTGTCAAAGCCACTTTCAGGTAGAAATAAAGAGGGTAACAGTTGTTCAATTAGAGGTGAACATTCATCTAGGACAGGAAAAAAGCCTTTCTGTGATAAGACCCAGAAATCTTGTTTTTCTGCTAATGCGATTTCATACATTTTTGTCGCATGGTGGGCTGAGCAGCATTCCTGGCCTGTTGCCTCGGATGGGAATTGTTCAGTGCCATGTCACACATGGCCCTGCCCCGAGTGCTCACGCTGGGCGCTGAACCGATCCCATGGCCGTAGTGACAGATTCCGCAGTAAGAGCCATGCTGCTTCCTTCTCAGCCTCCTCTTCCCATCCCTGTCTCCAGCCTCCTCGCATCCTTTTCACATTTATTCATGAGCTCGTCACTCAGGGGGAAAATTTATTTGCATTCTAACCTTATTTTAAAAGCTGTGAATTACAAACCACTGTAAATAATGCCTTTTGGTAAATGCTACTTCTTATAAAATCCGAGTGTGCACATCCACGCATGCTCCTGTCCTTTGGATATTTTTGCCCCTACTCGCTGTACCTTGCAACTCTTCAATCTTTAGTATTTTCAAAGCCTAGCAGCTAAAACAGTGGAGAGTTTGCTCTAAGTGGACAGGAGAGAATTTAGACTTGACTGAAACAAGCTGTGATTCTGTGTGAACAGTGCCATGGGCACTGTCACCATTCAACAAGAAAAGTGTTACAATATGATGTATTTGAAAGGTGGTTTTTGTTCTTTTCTGGTCAACAGAGGCATAGGTGACTGACTGAAAATTAATTTTTCTCACCAACTTTCCTCCTCTGGAATATTTTACAAGCACTTAAACTCACACCAGACTTTAAGTCATTACAATAATAACTATTGATCATATATTTTCAGACACTGAAGAGTTGGTATTTTGGGAGGACTCTAAACCCTTCTGTTGGGTGTTTACACAAGAAAAATCACGATGCTGTGTTTCCTCTTAAATTGGGAAGAAGATTGTCTAAGTCAAGCTGTTACTTGGCTTTGCACTTGCACTTGAACTTGCCGAGAATCCTGGTGTCCTTGGGCCCCAGTAGCTGGGGGCACTGAGGGGCTGCTGTACAGGTTTCAGGTCTTGGATGCTGGCTCATCATGTCTTGAGCCCCAAGGTAGGGCTGAGCCAAAATTCTTTCTCCCAGGCAAAGTACACTTTTTGTGCTGTCCCAACTTATTTATTGATACTACAAAGGCAGAAAGGTGATAGGCTGGCCTGGTCCTGTATGAATACCTGTAGGCAAGGGTGCAGAATTTAAGATTAGATGTCCTGTCAAAACTACATGATTAGAAGGGACATAGAAATACTCTTCTGGGCAGTCAACAACTTGTGTTTATTATAAATATTTATCTAGCTCAGTCTTAATTTTAGGGAAATTTATCAAGAAGCTACCATTTTGTAAAAAAAAATGCTCACATCTAGTTAAATATAACAATAAGCCTTTTTTTTAAAGTTTTATAAGACAAGGTCTCATTATGTAACTTATAGACCACATAGGCAATGTAACTTACAGGCCAGATATGAGAGCATCAGATTGGTATAAAACAGAAAAAAAGAATCTGACAAAAGGGAAGCCTATAGTCTGAAAGGGGAAATGGCAATTGTCATGCAATAGTAGGAGCAAAATTAGTGCAAACACTAATTTTGTTGGAGGGCAAAAAAATTGAAGAAGTACATGTCCTTAGACTCAGATTTTCCACTTTCAGGTTTGTTCACTGGAGAGGCTTCTATTCACCTGCTCTAGAGAGAAACAAGAATGTTTCTTACAGCACCACTTGTATGAATAACAGCAGCAACATAAAAGGAACCTAACTGTCCATCGAGAGATGCATAGCTAAATAAATAGTCTTCTATTCATCCAACAGAACTGTAGAGTAGTTAGAAGTAAATTAGAAAAGCATAAGCTGGGTGTGATGGTACATGCCCGCAATCCCAGCACTCAGGAGGCTGAAGCAGGAGGATCACTGCAAGTTCAAGGCTATCCTGGGCTACCCAGTGAGTTCAAGTCCAGGTTGAACTATAAAGCATACAGTGAGACTATGACTCAAAAAACCTCATGTATTTTGGATAAACCTCAAAAAGATAGCATTGAGCTGAAAAAGCAAACTGTAGAATTATACTTTAAGGTATTACATGAGTTACATGTATTATACTGGACTTCATTACAATTAAAAATTTTTGTGCTTCTAAAGCACAATTGATAAAATGAAAAGATAACATATGGAATATGCAAAAATATTTCCAGATCGTATATCTGATAAGAGACTTTATCCAGAATATATAAGTAACTATTACAACTCAAAAATAAAGAAGACAGGTAGCCTAATTTTTAAAAAAATAGGCAAAGAATTTGAATAGGCATTTCCTTAAAGAAGGTGTACAAATAGCTAAAAAGCATATGAAAAGATATTTTACAATGTTAATGATTAGAAATATACAAATCAAAATGGAGTACCACTTTATACCCATTATGACAGTTATAATAAAAAAAGGACAATAACAAGTGTTGGAAAAGATGTGAAGAAACTGGAGCCTTCTGCTATTACTGGCCAGACTGTAATATGGTGCAGTCACTTTGGAAAGCAGTGTAGGAGTTCCTCATAATGTTAACACAAGGTTACCATTTACGCAGCCTCTCTACTCTGATTTAGTCCTTTTTATGATGCTGTAACAAAATGGCCAAGGCTAGATATTTTACAAAGAAAAAAAAGTTTATTTAGCTCACAGTTTTGGAGCCTGAAAATTCAAGATTTGGCATCCCCATTGATTCAGCCTCTGGTGAGGGCTTCATGGCAAGTGGTATCACAGTGGTAGGAGCCCATGTGGAAGACATCACAGGGCAGGAGAGGAAGTCGAGGTCCAGGGAGGAGCCAGTCTTATTCCTTTCATAACAACCTACTCTTGCAGAAACTAGCTCAATCCAGAAGACCAGCATTAACCCCTTCTTAGAGAACCATCCCCTGGCTACCTCATTATCTCAGACTAGGCTCCAACTCCACCTCACCACCACCACACTGAAGAGCAAGCTTCTAACACATGAGGCATAAATCACACCAAAACCATATCATACTTCTAGGCATATACTTAAGGGAATTAAAAACATATGTCCACTCAAAAACTTACAGGAACATTCACAGAAGCATTATTCATAATGTCAATCAGTAAAAAGCACTCAAATGTTCATCGCCTGGTAAATGGATAAAAAATGTGGTACATCCATGTAATAGAATATTATTCAGCCATAAAAAGGAATGAATTACTCATACAAACTGAAAGAGCCTAACAGCAACATAAAAGGAACCTAAATGTCCAGTAACCTTAACATTACGCTTATGAAAGAAACCAAATGCAAAAGACCACATATTGCATGAAGCAATTTACATAAAGTGCCCAGAACAGGCAAATTCATAGAGAAAGAAAGTAGAGCAAGGATTGGGAGGAGGGGGAAGGGAGATTGATGGGATGGTGAAATGTTCTGGAATTACATAGTGGTGATTACTGTACAATTGTGAACATAATAAATAAGGGAATACAAACTTTCCCACTGAAGGTTTTGTAATTGAGTCTGTTGAAATAAACTGATAATAGAGCAACAAGAGGAAAAGGATACAAATTTATTACTATAAACATGTTTATGGGAGCCAAACACAATGTAAAACTTAGAGAAGGGCCAAATAATTGAAGCTTAAATACCTTTATAAAAGAGAGAGAAGAGGGGCATGCAAGCACTTTTGGAGAGTGGATAACTAAATAATTTTAGGAGAGATGAATGAGCCTGAAGAATAGACAATGGCCTGGGACAAATTTCCTCCTAGATGTAGATGTGGTGTTTGATTTTTGAACTCTCTCTGTGATAGAAGTTTAACTTTCCTTAATGAAATTTCAGTAATGGGAGGCAATTATGTTTGTCTTTGGCAGGGCTCATCTTTAGGTAGATAAGGGAACTTTAGGGACAGCCTTCTCTGCATTTGCTGCCTCCCTCATCTTCAGATTGAAGTCCAAAGTGGCACATTTTGGGTGTGCCTGCTAATCTTAATACATCAGCACATGATTGGATTAAGAAATGCCTAGCAGTCAAAGCACAGACATGACTGTGGCTATGTATGTTGTCCCTGGACCCTTCCTCTCTGGCACTATCCTCCTGCTTTGCTTCTCAGCTGCCCTGAACTTTGCATGAACATGCTTTGTTTTCCTGAACATGCTTTGCTCCACCATGTCCTTCTATTACAATGTTTCTGCCTTGGAGTCAGCCAACCATAGAATGAATCCCCAGAAACTGCGAGCCAAAACTTCTCCTCTAAGTTGTGGTGATGGATGTTGTGTCCCAGCTATAGGGAAGCTGACTAATACATGAGGTAGCATTTTCTGACACTGCAAACTGATAAATTGCATAATTAAAAGAAGGAAGGAAAGAAGAGAAAGACGCAAGAGCTGAATAGTGGAAATAGCCAAAGAACTGCTTCTGAAAAATGGGTGTGATGTTAAAATCTCTTCATTTCCCAAAACTTTGGGCAAGTCTGCTCTCATCACCAACCCTCAAACACAAGCACAAATAAAATTCAGAAAAATTAATGAGGATGTGTGTTCTATCTTCTCTATGCTAGTGCCCAGAATAGGGTATGATGTACAGCAGGCACTTGATAAAACCATGCTGAGTGTCTAGGCAAATATTAGTTCTGAACAGGTTTGATTTAGTTCTACCATGACAACTATGGTGGTGTTAATTCCTATACTCTTTGAAAGTGCAGGAGAGATCAGATCTACTGACACTTTTCCTTTGCATAAAGCAGCTGTGTTGAAAATTATGCTGCTAAGGGCACAGTATATTGTGTCAAGTCTTAGTGACTCAGAGACTCTTGGGAACGAAACAAGGGAGAATGAAAGTGAAATAGGCATTCAGTTCCTTGCTATTGGGAGATAATTAGGAAAAACTTAACCGAAGCCTAGTGGAAAATGAAAGGGGAAGGAGAATCACCTTTGGAATAGTGAGATGATACATTATTATTATTTTTTGATCATTGAAGAACATAATTGAAGAGAATTACCTCTCAGAGTAGGTTCATGTTAGAAGCAGATTTCCTCCAGAAATTTGATTTTAAGAGATACACTTTTAAAGTTTATGTAAATTAAAATGTTAATAATCAATATATATATTTTATGTGTGTGTGTGTGTGTGTGTGTGTGTATTCTCTGACAAGCTCTCCTGTAAATTCTCTTTCATCTTTCCTGAAATTTTGGTCATGCTCACTGTGTTTTACTACAGTAATTCCCCCACTTAATGAACGTTCATAGTGCAAACTTTCACAGTTGTACGGTATAAGACTCACTTTGTTGGATTGTGAATGAATCCAACTTACAATTATTCTCCCAGAAAGGAACTCGTTCATAAGTTGGGGACTCATTGTATTTGCAGTTTCTGGGTTTTGTTATTTACATTTTTTTTTTCAAATTAATTTTTTGGTACATTTTAGGTATACAATATAATGACATTCATCATTGGGAATTTGCACCTTTATGTAATCTCTCTTGGTTCTTATTTTTTCCCCATTCCCCTCCCTCCATCCCTCCCTATTTACAATTTATTTTGTGAGTAGAGTTTTTTTTTTTTAATCTTTGGAGTAGGGATGAGATGGGGATGAGATTACTAAAGTTATTCTTTCTCTACAGGTTTAAAAAATAAGAAAAGAATTGATATTATCCAAATGCTTAGGAAAAAGAAGTGCTGCTGCATGTGCAGATGGAGTTCTGAAAAGGGAACTGAAATTGTCTGCATTGCACCTGTCTGGCCCATGAAGTCAGCTGACGTTGATTGAGGATGTGATGGGGCAGCTTGGTTAGTCAGGGCTGTGTGACGTGACCTAAAAAGAAAGTAAGTGTGTATGGTTGTAGCCACATAGAGCAATGAAAATATCCAAATGGTAGCAAGAAAACAAATGTCGATTCGCTCAGAAAATAGCCTACTGTGTGCCCAGCATGGCTCAGCAATCAACCAAGGAGACAAACATCCTGCCCTCCCAGGGTTTCATGGCAGTGGGCACCCTTCCTCCTACCCAGTGATTACTGGGAACCAGGTGGAGATAGTGGAGCTAGGTTAGGGAAGGGACTTCTGCCTATCACAAGCAGCCATTGTTGACCAGTGAGGAAGGACAGGAAGTGAGAGTGACAGGAAGAGGAAGCCCAGGGAGCAGACAGTACAGGCCCCAGGTAAAGCTGGGGTTGGCCGAGTGGGCTGGCTACCTGGGGAGCGTGAACTGCCTGACTAACCAAAAGAGAGCACTTGCGAAGCCAGAGGATGAGACTAATTTCTGGCCATCACTTTTCTCCTTCCATTCACCCCCAAAATATGAAACAAAAATGGAAGGCACAAGCATGGTAGTACATGATTTTAATCTCAGTACTCTGCAAGGCTGAGGCAGGATGGCAAGTTTGAGCTCAGCCTAGGAAATTTAGTGACTTAATGAGACTGTGTCAAAATTTAAAAACAAAAATAAAAAGTGGTGAGGATGTGGCTCAGGGCAAAGGCTCTTCCCAAAGACTAAATTTCAGTGTGGTTTTAGCCAACTGTACCCGGGAGTAAATATTAAAAGACTTTACTTATAGTGGAAATTCTGTGGCTAACAATGGTTCCCTCTTGTGTGAAACGAGAAGTTACATTATGTAATCTCCAAAGTCTCCCTCAGTCTAAGCTATCTATGGTTGTGTAGCTCACTAGGCTCAGGAACAAAGATGGTTGCTGGTTTGTGGGCCCACATTTCCTAGACCCAAACTCAAATCTTTATGCAGTGCTTACTGACAGCATAGCCAAATAAGGTACGCAAAATCCTATTTACAATAGAATGCTTGGTAATTTGATGTATAGTTGAAAAACCTCAATTCAAGATTTATTTTTATTTCTGAAACTTCATGGCAAAAATAAATTCAAGTAAATTTTTGAATCCAAATTGAAATCTACCAATTGCCAATTTTTCATCAATGTGACAACCACATCTTCTTTGCCTACTGAAAGTGTTTTTATCTTATCTTGTATCTGAAATATTAACTTCTCTATAAGGTTCTTAATGTCTCTACTCAGAATTTTTTCAATACTCTTTGCCAGTGATCACTCAGGATATTCTGATTCACATTAGGAGTGTGTTTGTGTAAGTGCTTGTGTGTATCTCCCACAAACAGTCTGTGAGTTTTTTGAGAGTATTTTTTTTGTTACTCATCTTTATGTCCAAACTGTAACACAGCACCTTACATAAAGTAAACCCTCGATGCACATTGGTTGGGTTGCATTTGTCTGGCCTCTGGTGCAGGATGCCAACTGTTCTGGCTCATGGAACTCCTTGACTTCCTCAATTTCTGGGGAACTCAGCTGATAGAAGTTTAAACCCCACAGAATGCAGAAAGAAAAAGAGACAAAACACACAGATTGTCCGAGTCTTGGAAAGGAGATGTTACAGATGGAATTGACATTGGCAAGACCCCAAATAACATAAAAATGTGGCAGAATTGATTAATTCCACTCATAAAATAAACAAGGCTAATTTACTTTCCCAGTTAGTTATATACTTACAGCCCATGCAAGGGTAGAGCTGGACAGCCGCTGGAGTCATAGGTTAGGAACCTGTGATAGAAGAAGCCCAGGCAGGGCTTTCCTGTAAGTGTTTATGTGCCCTAAAACTACCTAGCAGGCAGAATAGACCCCATTTAGGAGAGTTCCAATTCCCTGGATTTGGAGAAAAGAAATGCTGTCCTTTGGTTTTTGTTTATATTTATAGCATATATTTATGCAGTATATTGTTTGTATCCTGGGAGTGTGGGAGGGGAGAGCAATGGCCTCCCCTATGAAAGTCATGCATGGTCTTCTTTGCTTAGTAAATAAGGGGAGCCCCCACTCCCAGGCTCTAAGCCACCAAGTCAGAGTGTGGGCTGGGTGTTGGATCTACCATGTGTATTTCTAGCACCAGGATTCATTCCTTAGTGAGTGGCTCTTGGCATAAATTCTAGGCTGAGTCAGTGAATTGCAATCCAATTTGGTAGGCTATTTTAATGAGATTGGGGTGGGGGGAGATTGATGCAAGGTGAAGAAGAGAGTAAGATGAATGAAAAAGAGTTCTTATCTTCAGAGGTGGTAATAGACCAGTAGAAGATTGTCTTGAGTGTGGGAAGTGGTTTGTGTGGGCTGACATGGAATTTAGCCAATGTCTAACTTCATTTACAGGCCTTTGAGTTCTTTTCTTCAGCTGTTCTTTTGGGCTCTGATGAGCTCCCCAACAGCAGATCTAGCAAGTGTACATGTGTGTACCTAGGGTGTTCATAAGTGTCTTGTAGTGGAAAAACTGACTCCTGAGAAGCTTTATGTATTCCTAAGTGCATAAAATATTGAATTTGGTAGGGGACTGTGTAAAAAGAGGGTTAGAAACTACTAGAGAGTTTCAAAAGCTCATTATAAAGTTATTTTTCCTGCAAAAAATTCAATTATAAAAATTTTAAACCAATGAATTTTGTTATACTAATTAAAACCTAGAAAACAAAACCCAATTAACCTAGTTAATTAAAAACTGGGGAAAAATCCAATGTAACAGAGAATAGTAGGAATAGCTCCTTAGGACCAGAACAAAATCAGTAAGTTTCTAGACCACTATTCAATCCTTTTTAAAAATAAAACCTCAAATTGAAATAAATTGGTTATTTTCCAACAGCACAAAATCCAGGCAAATTGTACAATAGCTTTCATGCCTCCACTAGCGAAGTGGCTGCGTGCTCCAGAGCAGGTGTTTTTTGAGGCACACAAAGCCAATAACCAATGAAGTTCACATTCTAACCATCAACAACAGAATCAATTTAGTGCAATTAATTAGTGCATTCTGTCCAATTCTCATTATTATTAAAACAAGCTGTGAGGGAAGTGGATCTTAGCAGAGTCCTAAGTGCTTTCCAAACATTTCACCTTGTTATGTCCCCACTCCCATTGCCTGCTTGTGGTGGGGAGACTTCTAGGTGGTCCAATGATCCCTGCCTCCTGGTGACCCATTTCATGTTACCCTCTCCTTCTGAGGATAGACTGGACCTAGAGACCTGCCTCAAGTCAGAAAAATATGGCAGTCATAATAGAATGGCCCTTCTGTGGTTGGATTACAGAAGCCTAGGCCTTATGTCTTGTCAATGAACTCTCGTGGTGGCTTTGATGAAGCAAATGGATGCTGGACAGGCCCATGTGGTCAGGAACCAAGGGCAGCCTCTGACCAATAGCCTAGGAGGAAGTAAGGACCCCAGTCTCACAACTGGAAGGGAAGCGAACCCTCCCAAGAGCCATGCAGGTGAACTTGGAAGGCATTCGTTTTTCAGTCAAACCTTTAGATTTTCTTGTTGCAGCTCATGAGTGACCCTGAAACAAAACAATCCTTGGATTCCAAGAGAAACTGCAATATAATAAATGTGTGTTGTTTTAGTCACTATGCTTGGACTTATTTATTATAGTCATACCTTGTAATAGGGATACATTCTTTTTTGAAAAAAAGTGTATTAATATATATTTAATTAATATATAATTATAATTATTGTAATTGTATTTGTAATTATATATGTAACATATATTTGTAATTTAATATATATTTGTAAAATTGTATTAATATATTATTATATATATGTGTGTGTGTGTATGTGTGTGTGTGTGTGCTCATGATCTTGAGAAAAGCACCATTAGATGATTTTGTCATTGTGCAGAGTGTACTTACACAAATCTAGGTGGCATTGCCTTTATGCATCTAGGCTATATGTTATATATACACATATTTGGGATAGTCTAGTGCTCCAACCCCAAATTAAACCCCAAATTAAATCAAACATGAGAGACAATGGCATGACCAAGTGACACAGTAAACACAGATGTGTGAGGCTATTGGTGGCTTAACACAGCATACTTTTTTTCACACTAAACATTTTATGATAAGTAGAGGGAATGTATCCTAAAATAATGATTAAAAGGTAGTATAGAAAATGCATAGACCAGTAACATTGATTGTTTGTTATTGTAATAGTAAGTCTACAAGTAGGCAGTCAGCGCAGCCTAAGATAGAGTTGGATAAAAGAAAATAGCACACAAGAATTAAAAGGTAGTTCCAGTCATGTAACTAATTAAACTTAGAAATGTGAAAGAAAAAATAGAGGATAAAGATAAAAGGTCAGGATAAGAATGGAGAAATAAGGACCCCTCCTCCCAGGACGAAGGTTCTTATGCAGAATATGCTAAGTTAGTTGACAGTTCCTCTCTACCTCCGCTTCGAGAACATGTTAGAAATATAAAATAACCCATTTCCCCTTATTTTCTTTGAAACTAGCAGAGTAACTGACTTTTTCCCCCTGTTCTGCTTATTTGTATAAGAGCAAGACAAAGAAAACAGTTTAGACTTCTACTTGGAATCTCCTCCTAGAGACAGGAGCTACTTTTTTTCTTCTTATTTCCAATACTCTCCTTCTTCATTTTGTCTGTGATTTCATTCTCTGACTTAGTGGGCCAATGAGCTCAGTTTACACAGAATTAACTGTTTATTATCTTTATCTGAGTAGCCCATAATTATATAAATCATACTTTTTTAAGGTTATTAGACCTGTCAGTTTGTTTCCACCACAATCATGTGAAAATATGTGTAATTACAGCTCTGATGTCACTAAATGATGAGACTTTTTCAGTTCCATTATAATCTTATGGGACCACTGTTACATATGAGATCAGTCATTGACTGAAACCTTGTTATGCAGCATGGGACTATATAGAAATTACTATTGTTTAGATTTAAAATAGACCCCAAAGCCTCATATGCTTGTAAGGAGACTGGATTTTGGGAGTGCTGTAGCTGACTTGCTGTTAGGAGGTAAGTCTAGCTGGAAGAGGTAGGTCACTATGGGTGTGTCCTGAAAGGGTATATCTCTCTCTCTAGCTCCTCCTTGACTCTCTGCTTCCTGTCTGCCATGCCATGAGCAGCTCTCCTCTGCCATACTGTTTGTTTCTTCTTTGGAGCCAGCCAACTGTGGACTGAAACGTGAGCCAAAGTAAACTTCTCCTCCTTTAAGATATGGGTGTCCAGTATTGTGTCCCAGCAGTGAGGAAATTGACTAAAACAATATAGATGACTAATACACACTAAGACATGCCAGGGCTTAGTAATATCTCCAATTTGTGACCAGACATGTCTAGGTCAGAAGCATTCAGTGACTAGTGCTCAGCCTTCCAGAATGGCCATGCCAGATGATTGTGATTCCCAGCTCGGTCATGTGTCACTGACCACTCACTCTTCTGTGTGAATATGATACACAGGGGCTGTGTAAAAACATCAGCCTCTCATCACTTATCTCTTTCCTCTTTCTCCACTAGAGCTCACCCCAGCCAGTTTACAACAGAGAGCTCTGTGTCCCACAATAGTAATCTGTAACTGTGAGGAGTATTGCAAGGTCCTGGGAAGCTGTATGTGTATCAAGCCCATCTCATCTTGTATAGGGGGTAACTAAGTATCATGTCTGTGCTGTCAGAGGACAGTGGGGAGGTGGGGGATATCAAGATCATGTCTAGGCTCAAATCGTAGCTATGCTTTTTGATGGCTCTTTGAAATGTTACTAAATGGCTATGAACATTAAGTTCTACGCTTAAAAAGAAATAACCATGATCACTTATCTCAAAGTGTTAGGAAGAGAAGTCAGATAACACATGAAGTCCTGATGCGTGAACATTTAAATATCAATACCCTGTTTTTCCCTCTTATCTTTTGTTAGCCAAAGGTGACCATGTATTTAGTTCTTGTGACCAACACATGCATATTGGACAAGGATAATTTTTTTCTGGTATTGGGGATTGAATGCAGGGCCTTCACACTGAACTACATCCTCTACCCTTCTTTTATTTTTAAATTTGAGACAGAGTCTTTCTAAGTTGCCTAGGTTATCCTTAAACTTATGACCGTCCTGCCTCAGCCTCTCAGAGTGCAGGGATTATAGGTATGCACCACCATATCCGGCTGTATGATCTTTTAAAAGTTCTTACATTCCTCCATAGCTCATCTGTCATCCCAGAATAGTAGTTGTTCAAGCAGTTAAAATTGGATAAATATCTATGGAACAAATATCTAGTATTTAGGAAGTAGTGTCACTAGACGAAGTTTGAGGCATTCCCTGAGAAAAGAAGGGGAATTCAATTCTCCCCATCTATGGGGTAGGTTTTAGGTTGACTGTTTTATGTCACAGAAATTGCAGAATGTGTTAGTAAGAGGTATTAGAAAGGTTTATTCTGTAGAATTTTAAAAGTACACACTCAGAAGGCAGTGTGCATCCTTGAGAGAGTACCACATCTGGGGCTCAGGGTTTTCATGTGGTCTTGGGTGTGTCCTCAAGACTGGGGACCTAGGGACAGGGATTTAGCTCAGTGGCACCATGCCTGCCTCGAAAGCACAAGGTCCTGAGTTCGATCCCCGGTACTGCAAAAAAAAAAAAGAAAAAAGACTGGGGCTCTAGGATGTGTTCCTGCTGTCTGGCAGGCTACACATTTGGTGGGCTGTGCTAGAATGCAAACCATTTGCATGTGTTTGAAGTTTATAGCTACTGCTGCACATTTAATAGTTCTGCTTTCTTGAGAATGGAGCTCTGTGAGTGGGGGAGCACATGCTCAAATTATAGGCTTATTGTATATTTAAGACTGGTAGGGATGTTTTTGGAGTGAGTTTCCTGGAAGGGAAAAATGTATTGCAACCTTGGCTTGCTATGTGTCAGGAAGCTGCACTTTGAGTACAATTTTCTTTGAGTACAATTTTTAAATTACAATTTTTCTGTCTCGGTTCTAACCCTCTTAATTTCTTCTGTCCTGCCCCAACAACATCAAGGAACGTTTATTCAGACAGACTTTAATGGGTCTGGCTCCACTCTGCAGAAGAGCAATGGTAGAAGTGATTAGATGGCAAATCCTTGATGAAAGTGTACCTTATAGTGAATAAACCTAGGAAATGGAAAAGCCTTATCAGTGAGTTTTTAGTCCCTATGTAACCAACCCAAATCCCTGAAAATAAGTATGTTTTTGAAGTCCAGTTTATGAGGGAGCTCTTTTCCAGGTCTCCTCGCTATCTGAGAGCCATGAGTGAGAAGTTCTGATAAAGGTCTTTCTGTAATGAAAGTATTTCTCTTAACATGGAAAGAAAACATTGACTCATTCCTGTCCATTCCCCCTAACTGTGAGCTCCTCGCTCTCTGGGGAAGGCAGCCTGTAACTTTGCCTAAGAGAGCAAAATAGGTGAAGTCTGTGGTTCAGTCCCCTTTGTCACTGGCCAGCTCCTAGACTTGGGAACTTACTGGCAGCAGTTACCAGTTCACAAATATGTGTTCCTGGGAGGAAGCCTACAATTCTCTTTGTCCTTGAACCACAGGGGCCTTCTGGGGAAGCCAGGAGTGCATCATCCCTGTCTACCCAGCTTCCAAGGATGTGATGGGTAACTTTTCAGTTCAGATCAAACTTGGATATATTCTAAATACAAGCACCTTGTCCTACACACTTTCCTACAAAGCTACTTTGTCCTACACACTTTCCTACAAAGCTACTGTTCAAATGACCCACTGGAGACACAGATCTCCGACTGGTTTGAAGCCTGAGCTTGCTCACGGTGTGAATAAGAGCATCAAACCCTCTTCTATGTCACTTCCCACATCCCCCACTCTTATCATTCAAAGAGGACTTTTAATCTTCTTTCCTGGCTTTCTCTAACTCCCATGGAAAGTGATGGAAACCAGTGATGGGATTCAGGACCCACTACTCCCAAATTTCTTACTTGGCATTTGAGAAAACTGGCCAGCAGCAAGTCTCTCAGAACTTCTTCTCCCACTCTCCTCCATGAGGCAGGCCTGAAAGCCTAGAAAGGATTTTCTGACCTTCCCCAACATCTGTCAGAAGACCCAGATGCCAGGAACACCCTCTGGAACCCAGAGGAAGGGAGCAGCTTTATCTGTGAGGATATTCTGGGCAAACAGGCCTTGCTAAGTTCTTAGCATTGAACCACAGCCCTGTTGCTCTCCCTCACACTGCCCTGATGTGATCCACTTTTCACACCTGTGCACACACTTACCCCTTCTCTGGGTCTTCCTTTTGGAAAGCTCCTGTGCCATGAAAACCTTATATTAAATAGTTTTTCTCTTATTCATCTTTCTTTTAAAGTAGGGGCCTCAGCCGTGACTCCAAAATGCCTTCTTTCCCCCTACAGTATTATTTTTACTCTGTTCTGAATGACTAGAAATAAGAGGCCTTTTCTGCCAACTTGTTTCATGTGTGTATATTTACCTCTGTCCAAAAGCTGAGGAAGTGTACCTATGGAAAAAGACAAATTTGACCCCCATCAGTGGAGTGTGCTATAGAATATGTCTTTTACAATACAGTGAGCCTCAGGAGAGGTTTTTTTCTCTTTTGTGCTTATTGTATTTCTGGTTTGTTTTTGAGTCAGTTGTGAGTGAAGCTCATTTCTTCTCAAAGCCTCACTGAGGTAGACATCACTAGTGTGTCACTCTCTGGCGTTTTTCTAATTCTAATACTTTCCCACTTTCAAACTGTTAGGCCTGGCCATATAACTTACTTAGGCCAATGAAATGTGAATGCAATGACATGGGTAGGAAGGGTTAGAAGGAAAACTTTCCTTCTGCTATTTTAGGTATGGATAGTTGTGTGATCAAATAGGGGATCTTGGAGGAGTTGTTTCCAGGTTCTTGGTAACCCAAAGAATTGAGCAGGACACTCCAAAGGAATAACAAGAGTAAGATTTTTTAAAAGTGAAAGACCTACAGGTTTACTCCATAGTGTGTGAGTCAGTGAGAAGAGTTCACAGCCTGATAGATGCAGGAATTGAGTCTCTCTCTTCAGGTCCTGGGATTATGGGAGAATCTATAGCTAGAGATTGATAGAGTCATGGACCAATGGGGTGCCTGACTCACCCTACCCATCAGAAGGGGGAGTTTTTGATCATGTGGGCTTTTAGAAGTGTCATGGTGTCCAACAGCCACTATGGTGGTGGTGGGGATCCAAACTGCAATACAAATGAGGATGGACACAGATCAGGGTCATGTGCTTTTGGTTTTATATATGGCTTGGGGCCTTTGAGAGGGCGGGATGAGCTCTGTCTACTAGTTTTCTGATAGTTTGACATAGGTGTCTTTGGTCTGTCTGGTTTCTTGATTTTTACCCCCACAGCTTTCTGTTTTTTACTTGTCCTTGTTTGACCTCCTACTTCAGTCAGTGCCTGGGAATTAACTGACAGATTAACAGGAGAAAAGATAAGGTTTGTTCACATGTACTCAGTAATGAGGAACTCCTTGACATGCAGGGGGTAAAAGCTCATACACTAACTTAACAGAAAGAAGGGGGCTATGTTAGGGCTTCACTGGAAAAGTCTGGAGGGTTCTGTCTGGCTTTTTCATGTTAAAGGTCTTCCTAATGTTAAAGGTCAGGTTTCTTTCAAACAGAAAACTCCTTTGGACAAATGAATTGAGAGAGGTCATGTCTTGTTTTTCAGATGTACTTTCTTAGGACAATCTGCTTAAATTTAAATAATGATTCTTTCTGTGACTGCTGATTGTTCACAAATTGTTAAAGTAATTTTAATCCCTTCAAAAGAATTTCATAGGTGGTGCAAGACTCTATGCCCTCGCTGGTAACTGGGAACACATATTTCTATGGAGGTGCATGGCTGAGCCGTCAAGTAGCACACAGATACCCGGGAGGGTCTGCAGGCCCACAGCAAACTCATGAGGGCAAAAGCAAATGTCTCTGAGATGTGTTATTGGAATATAGGAAAAGAAAATCTTTTCCCTACCCATCGCTAGGTTCTTGGCTGAAGTCCTTGCATCAGAAGTCAGATTGATAAGAGAACAGCATATCCATTTACTTAATGTAAATTTTGCATGTCATAAAAGCCTTCAGAAATGAATACCCAAAGGAACAGAAGCACCTCTATCCTTGTGTTGGATGAAGACTGAGCCACACTTGGAGGACAAATGGGAATGACCTAATTGTTTGGGGGAGAGGGGGTGGTACTGAGCAGATCCTAGTTGTTCAGATTTTCTTGGAATCTATAAGGATGTTCCTTTCCTCTGGGTCAAGGGAGAGCACTTTGGGAATGAGGGTTTTAATCTGAATCTGGGAGAAGGGCAAGGGGAAGATCAGAGAGAACATCCAGTTTCTGCCTTTTCTCATATGCCTATGAGATATATCAGAAATGGTCCTACCCTTCCCTTTTACTGCTGACAGCCAGGAGGGGACATCTTTTGATTGACACCTACTCAAAGAGATACAGTATCTGCCCTGACAGCAGCAGGCTTGAACTTGAACCAAGCATCAGAATTGATTTTGGACCAAGCAGTAGCCTTAAACTTGGACCAATGAGCAGCCTTGAATTTGGACCAATCTGCGATGACTCTCCCCCTTCTGCTGCTCTATATAAACAGCTCTCCCTTCATCCTCCTTGGGTTAGCCTAGGAAGGATCACTCAGATACGCTGTAGCACAGGCCTTGTCCAAATAACTCCTCACTCCCATGGTCCTGTAAACTTGCTCATGATTTATTTCTCTGGTGGTGTGGGCTTGGAAGGTCCTGTAAATGTACTTATGATTCTTATCCAGGGTAGTTTGGACACAGTAGAGCAGTTTAAAAATCACTGTAAGGGGCAGGGATTTAACTCAGTGGTTCCACCACCTCCCTCACAAGGGGAAGGTCCTAAGTTCGATCCCTGGTACCAAAAAAATAAAATAAAATAAAATAAATAAAATGCTGATTACCAATACTGCTGGTTAAATGAGACTAAAAAACCAAATCACTGTAAACTCTGGAGACTAGAAACCTTAAAGTGTTCCAAAGATCGGGAGCTGAAAGTAACACAAGCAGTGGAAATCACACCAGAGACCAGCTGCAGCCAGCCCAACAGACACCAACCACGATGACAGGCACCAACTAGCATCGAGTAACAGCAGCATCTGGTGGCAGTGGAAACAACTGGCAGCAATGACCAGTGACAACCAGCGTTAACCAGCATTAATCTCCTGTGATGAGCAGCTACCACAGTAGATGAACACTTTAAAATTTTAATGAGCCTAATGTTCATCTTTTAACAGGGATTATGATAAAAATAAATCATAACAAGACAAACTCTCTGGTTTGTAGTCACTCAAAATTGAAGCAGAATGACTGCTACATAAACTAGTAATAATCCTGCAAGAAGTGAGGGCAGGAATAGTGGTTTGTACAGGGGTGTTATGGAAAAGCACATGAATAGCACCTCTTTTAGTAGCAAGAAATGAATAGAAAAGCCTTCTTAGAGGAAATGACAGCTGCCTGACTGAAGCAATTGGGTAAAGGAGGAAGGGTAGTGCTGGACTGGCAGTGGAAGCTTTTTAGCCATTGTGGGTGAGTCATATGGTGTGGGTACAAGATTGTGGAATAAGTGAGCACATTAAGGACATGAAGAATGATGAGAACAGAAGTAAGACAATCTAGAGATTTTGCTAACTTTATGAATTTCCAAACACCCAAACTAAAAAGATTAATCAGAAACCATTGTAATATGCATGCACGCTGGTTAGTAGTGGGACTGCAAAAAAAAAAAAAAGTAGGTGAAACCTTCTTACTCTCCACACCTGAGATATCTTTTCTGTTCTGAATTGTTGAAACAAGAATCTACTTTTACTTTCAGTGGCTGGTCAATGTTGGAGAAAAAAGTAGTACATTTATATCCTTTCCAAGTCTCTATGCTTTAGAGGATCATGGTTAGGACTTGTATTTGATGTTTCACATTGTGACTAAAATATCTGATATACATAAGTTCAAAGTGAACAACTATTTTGGCTCATGGTTTCAGAGGTTTCAGTCCTTGGTTGGGTGACTGCAAGTCAGAAACAACATGGCAGAAGAAAGCTGCTCACCTCAAGGTATCTGGAGGCAGAAAGCAGGGAAAGAGAGCCAGAGAGAGCAAGAGATACACCCTTCAAAGGCAATGCTCTAGTGAACCATCTCTTCCAACTGGCCCCCACTTCCTAATAACCTATTAAGCTTTAAATTCATCAATATATTGTCCATTGGTGGGGTTAGTATGCCCATGAACCAGTTGCCTTCCTAAAGCTCCACCTGTGAACACAGGAGCCTTTTTTTGCAAGGAGACATTTCATGTTTAAACCACAACATTAAAACAGGCCTTAATTTTTGGATAGTGCTTAGATTTCTTGGCCCTTGATTTAGTAGAGCCATTTCGTAGACAACTGGCTGTAGTCATGTGGCTCTGGCATTAAAGATATGTTGAAATATAGTTCCCACAGGTCTCTCATCTCTTGTGTCTTGTGAGCAGAGATACTGACAATTCATGTTCTTCTGAACTGCCTTTTCATGATGTCTGTAGAGCAAAGCCTTGGAAGACTGAGATAATCATTCTCTTCAGAGAAAAAGGAAGGTTCGTCTGCTGTCCAGGGTAATAATCTCCCTCTCCTCTGCCCTCTGTGCAACAAAGTTTGGGCAAGTTTCCATATAGCACATTTAAAAAAATAGGGTTCCCTAACCTTGAGATTCCTTGGCTATGACACTAACACATTCTATGTGCGGACCCACCCAGGCTCACTTTCCTTAGTCCAGGGGCCACAAGGAATGAAGGATTGATGTGAACATGCAAATTCGTGGTTCCTGTAGTCCTGGGAGTAATGAAGTCCTTTGTCTCTATCCTGGAGTCTTGTGTCTTTTACCATCATTCATGGAGTAGACTGTGTGCTTAATTGTTGGTTTGTACGTAATAGAAAAATCTCAGATCTTTCACAATGCTTGACAACCAAGACTTTGGGAGAGGGGTCCAAACTGCAGTGGGAGCATCACCAGTGTACATGGACAGCACATCTGGAATCAGACATTATCCAGGTGTAATGGAGCTAATGGTTCCCTCCCTGCTTGGTCTCTACTGATCACAACCTAGTGAGTTTCCATCAGTGAAATCACTCAGAATCAATGCCAATGGAAATGATTACACATGGGACTATAATTTTATCTATGGTATATAAAAGTTGAAAAAACATACAGACATAAATGTAAGGTCTAATTAAATTTTGGGGGGGGGTACTCCATTTTCTTCTACTCCATTTCTAGGTTTGGATGACCCAACAGACAAGATGATTATTAATGTATATGTAAATCTGTTTATTTCATATTCTAAGGCAAAAGGATAGAGTGAATTGAGCTTGAATTTGAGATCTGTTAAAAGCAGATTTTCCTTTAACATCAATCACCATTTTAAACATAGAGTGGGCCCTCCATGCCTTTGGGTTCCACATTCATGGATTCAATTAACTGCAGATCAAAAATATTTTACAAATCTGCATCTGTGCTAAGTACATACTGACTTTTATTCTTGCTATTATTCCCTAAACAACATAATGTAACAACTGTTTACATAGCATTTGCATTGTGATAGGTATTATGAGTAATCTAGAGATGATTTAAAGAATATAGGAGGATATGCGTAGGTTAAATGCAAATATTATGACATTTTATATAAATGAATTGAGCATATATGAATTTTGGCTTCCTAGCAGAGGTGGGGTGTTTCCTGGGACCGACCCTCCACAGATATTGGAGGATGACTATACTAATGAGAATGTGTAACATTGAAATATATGAGATACGGCTTGAGTTGGTACACTTTGTCTTGGAGAAAGGAGATTTTAGTCTTATGAGAGAGACTAGGATCATATAGACATGAGTTTATTGATGGGACCTCATGACATTTTGGTTAAGAGCACAGATAATGACACTAAACTGCCTGTTTTTGAATTCTGATTCTATCACTTACTGATGTGTGATCTTAAGTAAGTTACTCCACTTTTTATGCCTCAGTTTCCTCATCTGTAAGATAGAAACAATAATAGTACCCAACTCGTGGGGTTTTGTAAGAATTAAATAAATGTATACACACATATAAGCATGCTTAGAATGATACCTGGAACATATATGCACAATAAGATAGTATTATTAGTAAACTGATAATAAAATCTGAAATAATCATTATTTAATTCCCCTCTCCATTAAAAATGTTAAACTTGCTGACAAATAATTATCCCTATAACATCTGCTGTATATAAAATTACTTTATTCCCTGCAGGATGAGTTGGCTAAACAGATGGAACAACAGTTATTTTTCCTTTACAGAGTTGAGAGCATTTAACTCTAATAATCAACACATTCCAACACATTCCACATGCCTCCTATGTGCAAAGTTATATACTGGCCATCTTTTAGTGCAGGAAGATTATTCCCTGCTAATTCTGAACCTAGCAAAAATTCTGTGTAAAATCATTCATTGATCATGCAGGCATAAAGAATGTCAGGCTGATAGTTTAAGTAATTGTTTCAACATTCATGTTTACAAGTCTTTTGTCCAGCTCCTTCTGTATTTTGGACTATCTATTGCTTTATCTTTAGCTGGTAGATTAAGAGTCAGCATGTTCCTATTTATTTTTAGGATTTGAGGAACCTTATGATTAGTAACCTTTTTTTTTTGTCTTTCTCGTTTTGTAGTTTAACTTCCTCTCTGGGTCTCACATGGCAGTCTTTTTTCTGATGTCAATTTCTTTTCCTTCTGTATAGTGTCTGAATTTACAGAACTCTCTGCTCAGTAAATGTTATTAACTAATGGGTAAGCTATGATTTTCATTATTTTGTAATCAAACTTAGAACCTCCTGCATTTATGAATGCTCCACAACAGGCCTGGTGTGACAGTAGTATTTTATTTTTTTAAAGATTTATCAGTTACCAAATATTTTGTAAGCAAAATCTTATTTACTGATTTTAAATTGTATTTCATCTAATTGTTTAGGGTTCATTTAGCTGTAAAAGCAGCTTCATTGTAAAACCCAAGAACTATGAGTGTTAGATTTTATTTTTATTCTGGGGTAGGTCTAAAAATCACATGTGGATATTCCTTATACTCTAGGCAAAGTGTGGCAACTTAGATCAAACTGTGAAGTTTAATTCCATTAGCAATTTAATTCAATTGGCAAGTGGAACAAAGATTGAAGCATTAAGTATATGGAATTTATATTCATAGAAAAAATATTACAAGAAATTACATTTGGTTATTGCAATGGTTATATTTGGTACATTTTAATTACATAAAAATAATTTTAACTTATTCTTCTCTTGTAAGAAAGGGAATATATCTGTCCTTTAAAAAGTGTGTCTTCTAACTACAGTCATTTCAATATTGATCCATAAAAGGGCCATATACTGTCATCTTTTCCATGGTCCAGAGCCCCTTTCATGACCCAGTCCGTAAGTTTATCCTCCTATGTATTGTGGTACTAGTTGGTTATGTTATTAAAAGGTGAGGCATTTTTTAAAATTGTCTAGTTCCTTTGCCTAATTTTATAGATGGTGAAATGAAGGCCCAGAAAAATAAAATAAACCTGATCAAAGTCATTAAAGAATAGGAAAGAATAGTACAAAATCACACTGCTAGAAAAGATCTTCTCTCACAATTAATTTTGAAATTCCATGTCTAATCTGGAACTAAATATATTCTGTAAAAGAAAATTCCTTGAATACCATGGATAATGCATTCTAATATTTAACAGCCTTTCCAATCAGAAGTGTCATTCTTGAGTGTAATAACCTCTTTTCATGCAAATTAAGCTTATTTCCACTTGTTATATGCTTAATAAAGATGGATGATAGTTACTTTAATAATTATGACACATGTGTATTAAAACATTGTAAAGTGTAATCTTATTCTCCATTATTTCCTTTGCATCTTCTAAAGAATCCAAAACTTTCAATTTTTGAATATATCTTTGCATTTCCGTTTTTGGAGACACAAATATGTAGATCATGGCTCACTCTATAGTTTTTCATTTTTATCTCTTATTACCAAGATCTCCTTGATTTTATTTCTTAAATAGTCCTCAAGTTTCCTAACCTCAGTGCCACTACTCTAACTCATGCCATAATCATTCCTCACCTGGACTATCACATTTTACTGATTGATTATTCAGCAATTATTGTGTCAGTAAACAGTCCCTAAATCTTAGTTGTTTGGCAAAATAAACACTTATTTTTTGATCATGTTACAGGAAGACCTCAGGACAACTCCAAGCGTAGCTGGCCTGGGCCAGGCTTGCCTGAGCTTGGCTTGACTTAACCTTTGCCTTAGCTTAGCTTACCTTAAATCTCCTCATGACACTTACATTAGCCTACATTTGGGCAAAATTATCTAACAGAAATTCTATGTTAAAATAAATGAATATCCCTTAACAGTTACTGACTCCAATACACAGTACAGTAACAATCATCTCCCTTTGTGACCGAGGGGCTAACCAGGAGCTGCAGCCCAGTATTGCAAAACAGGATGGTGCTACATACTACTGTCTCAGGAAGAGATCTAAATTCAAAATTCAAAGTATAGTTCCTACTGAATTTGTGCTTTTGCACTATCATAAAGTTGAAAAATTGCAAATCAAACCATTCTAAATTGGGAACATTCTCAGCGACTTTCCAAATTATGAGCAGATTGCAGTTAGAGATTTTGTATTTTATTCATACATTAATATGTCTCAGTATAAATATGGCAAAACTCTGCTCCACCATTGATTGGCTTTGCCACTTTGGAAATAATGTGATTGCTTTGGATCTCAGACTCTCCATCTACAGTAGAAGAACAATGCATCTTAGAAAAATTTTGGAAATAAAATAATATTGTGCCATTAAGCACACTAAAGCTTTATGTGTAATAAATGGCTGAGAACTTGTTGGTTCCTTTTAATTCTTCTTATCATTATTAACTGATTTTTCCATTCTTCTTTTTCCTCTACCATACCCCATGGGAAGATGTTGAGTATGGTTTTACTAACTGAAATGTGAGAGAAAATATTAAACTCAGGAAGTACAAATTGTGTAAAGTCATACAGTTCCATGGTGGCCAAGTGAATATAAAAACTAGTTTTTAAATGTTCTTATCCAGTACACTTTCCATCTTTCTTTCTCATTCCTTTTTGCTATATGGGCATTTAGTTTTCTTTGAAGGAAATTTCTAAAGAAATCTTAGTATGTGTAAAACAAGAGCACATAGTTAATTTCTATTGGAGGCATGGGGAGAAGAGATATAAGACTTTCTTTGCAAGGAAGAAATTTTTCTTATATTTTATCATGAAAAATAGATGTGACCTGAACTGTCAAACAAACATTCCATCATTCACTCATTAATTCACTTATTCATCTATTAGGCATTTACTGGGATCTGGACTGAGAGAAGCATTAAGTGATCTTCTTTAAGTGAGTCTTAAGGATATATAGAATTTTCTCAAAGACAAAAGAAAAAGAAAAGCATTCTTATTCTTGAGAATTATGGGGAGCAACCTCGAACATCCTTCTGAATGATCACCTTGTTATTTCTCTAATGTCACAGGCATGGACAAAGAGTTCTTCATTAGAAGGTCTGGACTGTAGTGCAATAATTTGTTTATTGTCCATCTCAACCAGGTTCCTGTACAGACTGCAAACTTCTTGATGGCAGGAATCATCTCTCTTCCATCTTTGATTTGCTAGTGTCTGCCTCAGTAACTTGGAAATGGTGGGCACTCAAAGTCTGGGAGGGGCACATGTCGATGTTCAGTCATCCTGTTGCTCTGAGATTGATAGGCCTTAATTGGAAAATAGGTGTCATCCTCTAAATCCCATCTTGTGCATATTCTGGGGACACTATCTTAATTAGCTATTCTTTATGTGTCCTTACTTCCACTTATGTTCACTTATTTCTTTCTAATTATTGCTTCTCCAGTTCATTAAGGTATTAAAAAACATTAGCCTGCTTTCCCAGTCTGGCAGCATCAGTGAACGTAAAGGAACTCATGAGTCAATCCTTCAAATGAATGTTTAATAACGTGTCCAAGGTTGATCTTTTACTTATGCACCAAAAATGCACTTTAGTTTGGCAATGGTGTTTAATCTGTGCTTTCTCAGTTTTCTAAAAGATCAAGATCAAGTGCCTTACTACTATGTTTTATATTTCTGCCCTTCAGACTCCATAGCTCCTGATGGGGTTCAGGACACACTACTCCAAAATATGACACATTGACATATTGAATATTTTTAAACTGAAGGAATTTGAGAAAACCAAAAGCAAAGCAAAAGCAGAAAAGTCGCCCTCAACTCTCCCAGCTCTGTCCTTCTGCCCTGAACCAGGACACAAAGTCTTTCTGTGGAGCAGGCTGTGAAACCCTCATTTGTTAGATACCTTCTGTACACTTGGAGGAAAGGAACATCCTTGTTTCTGAAGAGGAAGAGTCACAAAGAAGAGTCAGAACAAATCAGCCTGGATAAATATCCCATTTATTACTATTCAATCATGTGCTTTTTTCTTCTAGTAATGTGTTTGCACAACTGTTTGTTCTGCATCAAACCTACTACAAAAAACACTCAGGCTTAATTGTTTCTTCAGACATTCATTTTCTTATGAAAGCTCCTGAGTCAAGTAAAACTTACACTGAATAACTTTGTATGCTTTCTTTTGTTCACTTATCTGTTGTATATGGCTCTCAGCCAGGAACCTAACAAAGTGTCATGGTTGGAATTATGTATGTTCTTCAAAAGGCTTTGTGTTGATGGTCTTTAGGGGAAAATATTGGATCATGATGGTTCTAACTTCATTAAGTGGGTCATTCCATTGATGAGACCATAATGTGACAGCGTTGTTGGGAGGTGACAGAAACAGGAAGTGGGGCCCAGTTGGAGGAAGAAGGTCACTGGAAGCATGCCTTGAAGGATGTATTGCCACTGGCCCTTTCCTCTGTGGTTCGTTCTCTTTTCTCTGCTTCCTGGCTGCCATAACGTGAGCAGCTTTCCTCTGCCATGCCCTTCCACCATGATGTTTCTGCTTTGCTACAGGGCTAAAGCAATGGAACTGGCTGACCATGGACTGACACCTCTGAAACTGGGATGCAAATAAATCTTTTCTCCTCAAAGTTTTTGTTTTTCTTTTTAAGGTATTTGGTCACAGTGGTGAAAAACTGACTAACACTTATGGGTAGGAGGAAAGATATTTTTCTTCCCCACATCCTCTATATTTTCAGGCCCCTCTTGCTAACCTCCCTTCATAGACCAGAGCTAGATAATTATGGCTTTTGCTATTCTTTAAACACATTCTGCTCATTCACACCTTTGGATATGGCTTTTATTTTCTTTTAGAACACTTTCTCCCTTCTTTGTGTCTTCTAAGAAAATACTACTGTTCTTTCAAGACTTCACTTTATGAAAAGATCACTGATTCAGCCTCTAACTCTCAGTTCTTGCCAAATGAATGAATAACTTGATTATTCAACTGATAGTTCAGATTTGTTTCATATTAATTTTCCACTTCTCTAAAGGTTGTAACTCTATTTTAAAAATTGTTTAGATTTGATATTCTTCATTAATTTAATTTGAACTTTTCATATTTAACTTAGAATCAGTAATTCTTTGGTCTTTTTTCAATATCATGATGAGGATATTAATATATATTCTTTTGTAGTTTCCTCATACATGGGCTACCGGTTTAAACCAATTTATAAACCACCAACTGAGTCTTTAGTTTTTATTTTCATGTCCATTTAGGTTTCAACTTTTTGAAAAGTCAAAACCTAAAATAGACATCATTCTCTTTGACAAATCTTAATATGATATCTATATGTTTGTAATAGTGTCAATTTCAAGGGTATACAAATGCATTTTTAAAAGGCACAGATAGATTAGCACTATGAAAAGTAAGAAGAAAAAATCCCATTGTATCTCCAAGAAGATGGAGTGAGAGCAATAAATGACCATTTTGTTTGCAGTTAGTCTTAGAAGCTCCATGACCCAGTAAGGGAAAATTGTCGATCAGGAAGTCTCAATTTTATTAGAGAAGTCTTAGCTTGGACATTGGAGACAGTGCTTTAGTCGGAATCTCAGCTCCACCACCTGATGGCTGTGTTATCAGCAAGTGATAAACTCTCTGTGCCTCAGTTTCCTAATTTGTAAGACTGGAATTAAGAGCAATGTGCACATCACAGGGCTGCTATGCTTTAATAGAGTACAGTGTGGGTCACATAGCTAAGTACTTATTTCTGCTTTGGTATTTCTTCCACTATTTTTCGAATTGGAGAAAATTTTTGCTGTCATGATTCTGGGTTTTGACTGAAAAAGTTAGAAAACAGTATGACGCTTCGAAGTGCTCAACAGGTGCTGGTAACCATTGCGAATTTCTCTCCCTGGCCTTTCTCCCCGTCCCAACTCACAACTATTTGATTAGGCTGCCCTCTGGTGGTCAATGAGAACTGTTTCCTCGGCTCACTCCCCAGCAGGTCCGAATTTTGTCTCCACCTGCTTTTAAAATAAAGGCTAACTCACCACCAGTTACAGTGTTTCCCCCTAAGACGTTCTGAAATACGGTTGCTAAGACAAACACATATATGGATTTCAAAAATTAAAATGACAACCATTATAATTTTATTTGAATAGTTAGAAAATAATGTATGCATTTATAAAATGTGTTAGGTCCAAGTCTTCTTATTGATACGTTTAAAAATCAAATAAGTGATAGTTAAATACCTGAGGATGAATGGAGATCTTTTTGACAGTGATATAGACATTCATTTTAGAAAAAAATCTTTCTGATCTCTAGTATGGAGATTTTTACATTAAAATTTTATGTCTTTGGCAAAATACTTTCCCAAATTGAGGCAATATTTGTATTTCTTAAAAATATAACATACATATGTATAAAGTCTATTAATACTACAGATTTTGTGTTTTTCGCGATCAAATAGGCAAATGCCTAAGTCTTATTTCTTTGGGAATCTCATATGGAGACATCTATTTTCAAGAGAAGTTATGGAAAACTCTCCTTTGCCAATTCTTTTGCAAACTTACATAATTCTGGAGTGTTGTTTGATTAAGGCAGCTTGTCTCTGCTAGGTGAGCCGTTATGTAATTCCCAGCACCAAAGAAGCCACATCAGAAGATCCGTGACTATCTATTTGCACACTGTTACCGATTCTGCTGGAGAATAAGGAATGAGTCTGATCTCTAAAAGCGCAGCTGGCAGGAATCCTCATCCTTCTCTCCACACTTCTGCTGTCATTCCCATTGTAGGCGGGACATTATTCAAACTACAGGCTCCAAGCTCCCAGGTAACTGCAGCCAGCAGGGCGCTCTGTTTGATATCAACTATGTTCTTTATCAACCTTTTTGTTGTGATGGGAAGAAATGAACCAACTTTACTTTTATCTTGCCCCGTTTTAACATTACCCAGTAGGTGAATGCTTTATGGGTGTGCCTCGGCAAACTCTTTGATATACCCTGAATACGTGGTCATAAATTTTCCATAATAAGAAAAAATTAATGGTTCTTCATCTATCCTCACCAACCATAAAGTCTTAAATGTGTTTTTATTAAAAGTGTATTTAAAATTCTGCTTATAGGAATCACTGCATGGAAAACACCACTTGATTTTCTTTACCAGATTCTGGAAAGGCTGAAGCCCATCTGCTGTCAGACAGAGAATCAGACTTCACGATGCAATACTGAACTTCAGAGTAAGGCTCACAGACTCTACCGAACACTCTCTCAGTGCTCTTTTGTAGTAGAAAGACTCAGCAAGATAAGAAAGTGCAGCATCTTTATCTTTTTTTCCTCTAAAAGTAGCTGGTTTTCAATGAGCTGGGTAGTGGTGTTTGTACTGTGGAGTTCATTAACAAGTGTTCTTTTAATGCTCATTTATTTTTTGACACATGATTAAGCAACATATTGAGCCTACTTTTTGTTCTTTACAGAGTATTCTTGTGGCATCTTATTTGGATTCAGGGTCTGTTTTACGGGAAAGAAGCTAATTTCAGCAAAATATGGAAGACTTATGTGAAGCACAAGGTTAGAAATATCATAAACTTGAATCTTTACTTTTCTCGCATTGCTTTCTGCACTGAATGATCTCTTTTAGATGCTGTTTATTCCAAATCCCAAGAATGCAAAAATGTAAGTTAAAGAATTCACACTTAGCTAGCTGAAAAGGGGAAAATATCATTAGAAAATGTTACTACTGTAACATTTTGAAGTAAAAAAAATTGAACATTTTGTAGTACCTTCTGTGATTTAAAACTTACAAATACTTTTCATATCAGTTATTTCAAGGAAATCTTCATTTCAGTATTAGCGATATCACATGCTTTTAAACATTTAATTTTCTCAACCCAGAACCTTTGTAATCATCTCATAATTGGGAACTAATGTACTAAGTAAACTTCCACCTGACATTACTGCAAGCATATTTGAAGACCATTATTGGAAAGGAAATAATGCAATGAAAGAAAACTAGTTTTCTTCTTTGAAATTAATTTTATTGGTATATTTTAAGCATACAATATAATGGCATTCATCATTGGAAATTTGTACCTTTACATAATCTCTCTTGGTTCGTATTTTTTCCCCATTCTCCTGCTCTCCCTTCAATCCCTCCATCTCTCCCTATTTACAAAACTTTGTTTCCATTTTTTTCTTTTTTCATATTAATTCCATTCCCTTCTTTCCTTTCCCCTACCCCTCCACTTCCCCTTCCCCTTTGGACTTTTTCTTCCTATTTCACTTTATCTATTATACCTTTTGATCCTTATTTAACTTTCAGTTTCTCACACCAGGGAATCTATTTGCTATTTACATATGTCTGTCCTATTTATTTCACTTAAGAGTATCACCTCAATGTGCATCCATTTAGCTGTAAATGAAGAAGACTATTTTTCTCATTGAATTTTTCATTTAAAATTTGTTGACACCTTGAGTGGCTTGCTTTTTGTGGTAAGGGGCTATTTTGTGCATGGTAAGATATTTAGCAGCACCCCTGCCTTCTCTCACCAGATACTATGAACATGCTTTCCCCCATTCTAACAATAAAAAATGTCTCCAAACATTTCCCAGTCCCTTCTGAGGGACTAAATTCCTTCTTCCTGACAGAGCAGTTATCTTAAACCAATAATCCATGTATCCTATTGCTTCTCTTCCAACATCTTCAGTCAGAACTTTGTCATTTTCCATGGCTTTTGAACTCAAATGTAGGATATATGGTCACCAGCTATATATTTCCATTATTTTTCAACTTTTCTGCTCTTCCCTCTTCAACCTGTAACATGCTTCCTTATAAATATGTATGTGTTGCAACTAAATTTTTACCTTATGGTGGTTACCTAGGGGTAGGAACTAGGAGTGAATGGGGCAAGATAAAGGGCTTAGGCTAGAGAATCCAACAGACTAATGTTTGCATTCTGATTATTCTCCCTGAGCCTAAATTCGTTCATCCTTAAAAGGGTGATCACACCTGGTTCATAAGAGTTGTCTGTAGGGGCAGAAAAATGTGCTACAGAAAAGTGTGTTACTTTTCCTCATCCATCATAAGGGTCATAGCTGACACTCCTTTAGCAAAAAGCAGGTTAACAAGAGAAAACAAAACCACATTTATTTAATCAGAGTTTTAGGTGACCTGTGAATCCAGAAAAACGAAGACTCAAAGACACAGGGAAAATAGTCCATTTTTGTGCTTTGGTTGGACGAAGCATAGATAGCCATGTAGACATATGATTGGACAGTGTAGACAAGCACGGATATATGATTGGTCTGATCTAATGATAATATATTGAGGAAGAAACCCAGGAAAGCCTTCTGCTGAGACTTTTCTGGTTCTTTCTGTGTAGCATCTCCTCCCCATCCTGGGGGTGGGCAGGTCCCTTTGGGAGTGAGGGGCTTCAAGGGACAAAGGAGAAGAGAGAGAATGGCCTTTCTATGTCTTATGGCTTGCTTTAGCAAAGTGGATTCTAGTTTCTATGACCTGCCTTGGGAAAGGGAAATTCTAGTGTTTGTGACTTGCTTTGGGGAGAGAGAGAGGGGGATGAGAACGGAGAGAAAAGGGTCAGAGAGATGTTGCTTCTGGTCCAAAGTCCTTCTGTTTGAAGCATTTGGCACGCCAAGGTGTCATACTTTCCGGTATTATGTTCTGAGCCCCAAAATGTAGACTTGCAAAGGCACCTGAATGGAAAGGAAACCTATTTGTAAGGCATTTTCTTCATGATAGGCATGAGGTAAGTGCTGAACTTAGTTTATCTCCCTACATACCCCCAATTTTCCATATGAAGAAACCATGGTTTTGAAAGTCTGAGTAACTTTTTCCAGGGCTTGGAGGTGGTAAGCAGGTGAGCCAGCTGTGCTTTTAAGGAACAAAAGGCACTTTCACAGTGGCCAAGCCGAGCAAAGTTCTCACATATTGCCTATCCATTTGTCTTCAGGACGGCTAACATGTATGTGGTTAAAAACTTACTCCATCATATCTAGGAACAGAGATCTAGGAAGGTTTTAACTCTCCCCATAATAACCCAAAATACCCCTCTGAATTTATAATTATATTCAGAGTCCAGCTCCTTCTTCTTGGTAGGGTTCATATCAGTATAAAATCAATTCTTTGGGAGATTTACTCTGACAAGAATTAGTTAAGCATATCTGCTAAAATGTGCTGGTTTTTCTATATTCAATGATTACTTTTTTTTAACTCTGGATACTTTTATATTTGTGTTCTGTGGCTACCCACTGGCACATGCAAAAGTGAGTCTATGGCACAATCCTACAGTACCTTGAACTGTTGAAATGGACTTTTGACACAAAGTTCACTTTAAAGGAAATAAGTAAAGGTAAGAATTAGAGTAAAGCTGGGAGTGGTGGAATGCACTTATAATCTCAGTATTCTGGAAGGCTGAAGCAAAAGGATCATAAGTTTGAGTCCAGCCCGGGCAACTTAGTGATTTAGTGAGAACTTGTCTCAGAATAAATAAATAAATGCGTGGTAGGGATATAGCTCAGTGTGAAGGCCTTGAGTTCAATCCGCAGTATTGGGAAAAAAGATTTCAGGTAGAAGGAAACACTGAGCAAAAGAGTGAGATAAACAAAAAAGATGTAAAGATGGCTACATTGTCCTCAGAGAGAATTTCATTTTGATCATTTTTATTAGAACACAGTACAGAAATTTCTTGCTTTTGGAGGCCAAGGCCAGAGCAGAAAAAGAAGCTCTGTGGCTTCTTGAAGCGGGATTTCATCTTGGAACTCTTTCCAGATGTACACACCTGCACCTTCCCACTGGTGTGCCCACAAGGCAGGGACCCCTAGGTGACCTCAGTCTCTCTGCAGCCAGAGGAGCATATGGCATGGCTTCTCCAGCTGCAAAAGATGGGGCCACGGAAAGAAGTTGACTGATCTAGAGGACAGATGGAAGCCAGATATTTTGTTCCTAGAGATATATAATCCCCAAGGTGGAAGGCCTCTATGTATTCTTCAACTACGGGACTCCTTGTTGTAGAAAATAAAGAACTGAAAAAGAGGGATCCACTCTTGTCCAAGCTGGGTGTGCAGGGCTGCAGCTCACAGCGTGCCTGCCCTGTCTTACAGCTACTCAGACATGCACCCCCCTGGACCCTACAGGGGGATCTGGGGACTGTGCATTTACACCTCAAACCATGGAAAGACACAGATGACAGCAAGGTTGAACAGGACACGCTGGACTGCACGGTTGGCCTCTAATAGGTCCTCTGCACCAAACCAGGCCACTGGCTGCTAGCCCATCTCTGCTCTGAGTCCAGACCTCCTCCGAGTGAGCAGATGAGGGTTTGAGATCGTGATGTACAAGACTATTGACCAGTGCTTTTCATACTGGTTACAGGAGTTTCCAAAAATGTTGTCTAGAGTTTTTTGGTTTTGGTTTTGGTTTTTTTGTTTGGTTTTGTTTTGGTCACAGTTATAGCAATAAAAGTGATAGTAACTTTTAGAAATATTTGATATTTTTATTTTAAGTTACCACCTGTAATTAATCCAATTTTTATGATATTGTTTCTGTGTGATATCATTTGTAATCATATACTCATCACAGAGAATGAAAGGCCAAATCACCAAAGGATAGAAGTCCGCAATAAATAGGACCATGTTAGATTAGGAATTCTTAAATGATTTTCTTTTGTTTTTTAATACATTTTATTTTATTTTATCCCATCCCCCCTTCAAACCCCCTCCCTTCCCTATATACAAAAGCTTTAAATGATTTTCTAATATTAGGTTCAAACTCTTTATCAGTGAACATTTTTAATATATGCAAAACAATTATGCTGTCACATATCAGTAACTGGGGGAAAATTAAATAAGATGGACAAACGTATCAAACAAGAAAGAAAAAATGTCTGAAAAATTATAATGACAGGTTGAAAGAGTGTTGCAAACAATCATTTCTATATACTGTGATGACGCCAAATAAAATATAGGCTCAACTTGTCAGAAAAAGAATTTCAAATTGTTGCAGGAAATCACACTTTCATATGTATATATGCTTATTTTTCTACAAATGCTAATATTTACTGTCTGTTTTTTAGTCGTCAAATTTCAAAAGTTTTGAATGAATTGCCTTCATTTCAAGTGCAACCTATTGCTATAAATGTATTTTCTAGCGAAATATAAAAGACAGACATTGGTTTGCTTTCCAATAAAGTGTAATTCATCTCATTTGTTAGCAGGTGCTTGGAGATTCACCACAAAGCCGAGTAGGTCAATGTTTATAATCTTCTTCCTCATTTCACATCTGCGATTCTGAGCCACTCCTGTTCACACATAAAGGGAGTAAGCATATTTCTGCTCACAGAAGTAGCCATAGACGAACAAGGACATGGCTGAAACGGAAGTGCAAATGTTTTGTTTTTTCTCCACTTTAACATAAGCTCAATGTATCAGGGGATGGGGAGAGGCTGCCTGGGCGAAACACCCAGAATATCCTGTGGTGATGGCCAGCAGCACTCAGAGCTGATTACCAGCTTGACTGGACAGCCCTGGGCACCCACAGTGAGTAGCCCTGGCCATAGCTCTCAGGCAAGAGAAGTGGCTTCTTCCAAAAGCAAACAACCTTCGACCTACAGTCTTCATCTGGGCCCATCAGGTCAACCGTTGTTTTACAGAACATTGGCAATTGTCTTTCTCCTTGTGTCAGAAGCCTCTTGAAACATGATACGAGGATAATTAAGTGGTGAATAAGGGTCAATGTGGACAAATAAATCAAACTGATAGTTTGAACACAGACTGATCGAGCAAAAACAAGGAATTCTGCCATGCCTGTTACTGTGGCTCTTGATGTTAACTGACTTTGTTAACATTACATCCAAAAGCAGCAAGTGGGAACGCTTTGTGTGGGATCAAAAGCTGAGCAAAGAGACATGGGATTTAATTGTTCAGCTTTATTTTTGAAATAAAGACATGCAGCGCCTCCATTTAGTTGACTTTAATGGAGCACAAAACCAAACCCATTCTTTAGCATGCTAATTGACTTAGAAGATGCTTTCCTCTTGTATAACAGAGATGCAAGAAATACCAGTAGAATCATCAGACTTGTGGAGTTCAGAGTTAAAAATATGTGAGGCAGTTAAATCCCTGTATCTGATGAGACAAATACACTGGTAAATATAGCACAACTATGTTACAATCTTATATGTATATATTTTAAATCACTATCACAAACCTAGTGGTGGTGTTTATATCACAAGAAACTGTTGAAATAAAAATTATTAGCTCATAGAGGATATTTTGTTAGGCAGGAAGGTGACCTAGAGTTCCTAAACTAGAGAGAGAGAGAAAAGAAAGAGAACCCTTAAAAAGGCTCCTAGTGTCTATAGATTTGTTCTAAGGTAAAATTTTTATTTTTTTGGTAAAATTTTTATTAGAAAAGAAATACAAGGAATAAATATTTCGGTAAAATAAAGAGGAGTCTTTTTTTTTTTTTAGTACAAATATGCACCTTGGTTATTTTATTTGGGTATAGGAATTCACGTTTTCCCTGGCACTCAAAATATCACTTCATTAGCCACCTGTAATTTGCAGAAATAAATATGTTTAAATTCTTATTTTATGTTATGTTAATAATTACAGTTGTTCTTTTATGCCCTTGCACTGACTTACCATGATGGCATTTGTGTGAGTGTGGAACACTGCATTTAACGATCTGTCCCAGATTCTTCACACATGAATAGCATCAGCCTTTTAAATAGTGATTTTAATAGTCTCATATGAAAAGTGAAAGATACTAAGTTTGAAACATAAACTTATGAAAAATATTCCACATTTGAATTATCATATCATAGTCATCAATGAATTTTATCATAAAACCGTTATTTTACAACTTTATTCCATAAAAACCCTATAAAGAGGAAGGAGAAAGTAACTATTTCTATCTATCTGTGCATTTTACATTCAAATGACCCAAAGAAGTTTGCAATATGGTGAGTTTTAGTTGCAAACAGTAGCTTATGAGTTTAAAGTCATCAAAATGACATTTGTTTGAAAATATTGATTACACATCCGTTCCCATATCTGGGTATCTATCTTCATTTAAAAAAAAATTTTAAATACATGCATAAATCCCAATATGCTTGGATTAATGAAGATAGCACTGTTTGTTATTAATGTTTGAACCGTGTTACTATAAAATAACTATGTGGAATAAATTATATGGGGGGAGGTAACTCCTGGTTCTTTTTTTCCCCCCCATAAATAATTTCACATAAAGAATCTAAGAGAAGTGCATCTATGGGCCGCCTGCTCTAAGAAAGTGGGCTGGGAAAGGTGTAATGGATTGTGGAGGGAGATGAAGGGGAGCTCACACCATATCCAATCAGCCTTTTTCTGAAAGGTCAGGACATTCTGTCTGGGTCCGTTTGTGTTTGTGATTCTGCCGTTTCCCTATTCAGCGACACAATGTAACTGTCAGTCTCAACAAGAGTTGCTGGACCCACTGGCTCCACAGCTCTCGGGGTAACATCCAATATTTCACAGCCACAAAACAATCCAGCGCCTGCGTGGGCGAACCATATGACGACCACGGGGAGCAATATGGTCACACCCTCCCGAGCCCTCCCGAGGGGCTCTGTAAAAACTAGATCGGCAAAAGAACCAGGCTTTGCTCTTCTGTGCTGCTGCCCACTTGCCAAATAGCATGTCGATGTTTCCGTTTTTACCAGCAGAAGTCAAATGCAAATGTTCCTCCCTCTGCTCCGACTCTGTAGAGAAGGATAGCTTTACTGCTATGCAAAGCATTTGCGGGCATGGAGTGAGGAGGGTGCGGGATATTAGAAATGATTTAGCACATTAACGATGGTCTTGTTGGATTTCCCTCGTGTGTGTTTTGTTATATTATTTATTTCTCTTCCCAAACAAAACCAGACACCAGCTTAGATTTACAAGGGCAGAGGATGGGTTCTGACAGTCGAGGGAGCCCAGAGAACCAATACCCTAACATAATTTTTAACCAATGGGATCTGAATTGAGCGCTAGAGAATTAATGCATATGGTATGCTTTCAAAGGATTTTGGCCTGGATACTACTTTTTGACCAGTTGATTGATTTAAGTTACAGTCCAGTCTGTCGCTTCACAGAGAGGAAAATTAGATAAAGTATTTACACAAAATGAGAATAAAGAAAAGGAACAACAATGAAAAGAAAAAAATTACTTTTGTGGGCACATAAGCTGGTTCCCTTCTAACATTTATTCTTACTGCTGCGTTTCCAGTTCTCGTCTTCCTATACCCAAGTTTTATCATGTATTGATTTACAGTGAGTTTAATTCTTTACGATTTAGAAATGCTTGAAGTTTTCTAACAGCAAACATGTTTAATATACTTCTAAGCAATCTGTATTCACCTTATATCCTCAGCATTTCACTCACAGGACTGAAGATTTCAAGTTACTCTAAAATCACCAGATGCATAATTTATTATTTAGTGATTATTCTCATCATGCTAAGTTTGAATCATGCTTGAAAACTTTATTTCTGGGGCTGAGATTGTCACTCAGTGGCAGACTGCTGGCCTAACGTGCCCAAGGCCCTAGGCTTTATCATCCAACAAAAAGAGACAGACAGACTGACTTATTTGTGTGAACGATACGTAGTGTAAATGTGCCTATTTGTATGAGAACATGAAGATTACAGGGGCTTTCTGTCTCGTTGATCTCATCTATGACAGTAAGACAGTGGAGGGACTGGTAAGACTTCAGAATCTTAAATGATTTACCTTTAGCTTTCAAGTGCTTTTTGCTCAAGTAGTGTTCTGAAATCCAATGTTATGGGAATTCATCAAGCATACTGTAATTTTAATTAGGTGAAATCACAGTGCTAATACTTGATTTTGGAAGCTATAGTACAGCTTAATTTGTTTTCTGTCCTGAAATTTTACTTGATGTTACACTACAATGGATACAGCTATCACCTTTAATATTGGTAGAAAGAAGCCGTCTCAATCAATCTAAATTCTTACCTAAATTGATAACTCAATACTTAGTGCAGATTGTATCAGTAAAGAGTATAAAAAGGCAAAAAGAAAAGGTTAGCAAAATAAGGGGGTGAAATCCACAATTGACTGTTAAGGGGAAGTCAGGCTGTTAACGTGTGAATCCTGCTGAGAGCAGCCATCTCACTTCCCTGTGACAACTCGTGTTTTTTGCCATCACAGTTGAAGCTGAACACTAGGTTTGTGTGGGTTGGTTACATCCTTGCATAAGCCAGGGCTGAAAAGCTTCACTGTCTCGTGGGGTCAGGTCGGAGAAGTGTGGGCACAAGACAGGGCTTGGGCTGGGGACCATGGTGATCTTAGAACGATCCTAGCTGAATGCAGCCTGTTTCCAGGTAAAAATGACTATTATTTTTGAAAACATTTTTTTAAATTTTCTAAGGAGAAGTTATACGTTCTGCTATACTATTCCTATACTATTGTTGTACTAATACTAATGAACTGTGACTGAGAGCCCCTTTCAACCTGCAAAGTGCCAGGGCCTGGAGTATATCAGATATGACTCTTCTGAATTCTTATAATTCGTGTTATTAGGTCTTGGGTTGAGCTACAAGTTATATGGCAAAATGAAGAGTTAACATAAACTTTAATCAGTACTCCAAAGTTTAGAGGAATTTTTCCTTTTCTCCAGTGCCAACAGGAAACTGGACTGTCAACAGCTTCTGTGTCTGCATGCATGCGTGTGTGTGTGTGTGTGTGTGCGTGCTAGAGACTGAATCTAGAGCCTTATGCATGCTAAGCATGTGCTCTACCACTAAACTATGAGTTACTCAACTTCTTGGAGATCTTTACTTGCAACTTTCCAAGTTTTTTAAAGTATGCATGTTGAATTACGAATTTGCATAACATCAATGATAGGCTCAGGGTATTCACCCCAGTGTAGGGCACATGGCCTTTCAAGTTTTCTGCAGGAGCTGGAAGACCACTCTTACCTTCCCTTGGCCTTCTCCAGTGAAGGACATCAGAAGACTCATTTTAAAGGTGTCTTGCTTATACCTCAGGCAAAAGAGGTGAAGACAGGGAGACACCAGGAAGAATCTGAACAAACGGGACTTGGTCAATTTCCTCCAGTTTAGTGTAGTTAGATTCTACTCTTTTTGTCCTCCAGTCATATTTTTTTCATGAGTATGCACTTTTTATTAAAACTAGCATGAAAACATAAACAGGCAAACCGGCCTGTTTCTTTGGGTTTTCATTTCCTTATGAATGTTCTCATATCATGCAAAACATATCAAATACAAGTTTTTCTCCTGTTAACCTGTCTTTTGGTATAGTACGTTTAGTCATGAACCTAGTGATGGCTGACGAAAAGACAGCTTTCTGTCCCCTACATCAAAATGGTGCAGACCGCTGGCCTCCCCCACTCCCACCCCATTCCTGGGTACCTGACTGCATCCCACGCTCCTTGCAGTTGGATGAGAACATGTTCCCCTGGGTAGGATGAGATTGGTACCATTTCTGGGCCCGCAGCTGGAAGCGTTGGTCTGCATCACCCACACTCACCCTCTGTTTTTTCCTGGCTAACCTCAGACATGGCGGCAACCCAGCTTCAACCACGATGCTGCTGACCTGGGGGTGGAGAAAGATTGTGAGTGTCTGGGTGGAGTACAGAGCAGGACCGTCCCATACATCTGGACCACTCACTGCAGAAGGGTTTAAGAGAGAAATAAACATCTACATTTTAAACACCACTGTATTTGGGGATCTTTTTGTTATAACACTTGAGCATTACTCCAAGGAATACATTTTAAGACATCCTTTTAAAAGGAAATTATAAAAATAAGTTTTAAAGCCATAATAGAAAGGGTTTGTGGCTGCTCTATTTCACTCTTCTTCATTAGCTACACAATTAAACTGTAGCGCACTAGGGATGGGGAAATCCTGCAAGTGGGCAAATATCTTTTGCAAAACGCACAGGATCTAAACTAGTGCTTATCAAATATGACTTAAAATTTGTTTTCATGTAACTTTTATAGTGTGATGATATCTGCCTGTCCTTTTATTTTCAGTAAAAGTGAACAATTTACTCAAGCTACTTCCTTATAGGATTCTATCAAAGAGAGACAACTTATTTACTCAGTCTTTATTTTAGTTACTGGCTTTTTCCTCTGGCAGAAAGGTGAAATGAGCTGAGTGTGGTGGCGCACACCTGTCATCCCAGCACTCTGGGAGGCTGAAGCGGGAGGATCAAAATTTCAAGCTCAGCCTGGACAACTTGGGGACTTAGTGAGACCTTGCCTCAAAATAAAAAATAACAAAGCGCTGGGGATGTAGAACAGAATGAAGGACTGGGTCCAATCCCCAGAACTACAAAAAGGGTGGTGGGGGCTGCCCCATGATATTTTTCTGGCCAGAACAGAGATATTTCTATCTGTCATCCAGTTGTTCAAGAGCCAAGAAAAGTGAGTCAGTCATTTTGGACCCAATTTTATTTCTTCTCTCTTTTCTTTTGCCTTTTGCCTTTTGCTACCAGTTCATTGTCATTTCTAAGATTCATCTCAGGTGGTCAAGGATAACCAGGGAAGAGTATTAACAGTTATAATGGCAGGGTCTCTGAAAGTGACTGTAATGCAGATCCAAATAAATGGAGACCTCTGACTGTAATTGCTACTACAAGTGTCTCCCAGACAGAGGACCCCCAGAAGCAATATTTTATCCGTCTCTCCCCATAAACTCCCTACCCTCCACCATGGCTACGAAGTAAACACCCTTGTTGTATCTAAGAGGTTCAGCAAAAGACATAAAGCAGAGAGAATTGATAGGGGCACAAAACAGTGGCTTTTAAGCTTTGCGCCAGTTAACTATTTGTGCTTCAGTAAATGTGTCAATCTGGGCAGAAAACGTGCTGCCCAGACTCTAGGCACCCAGACCTAATGGCCTGGCAGAGGATGCAACAGGTTTTCTAACCCCTACCCTCAGATCTTTTTCCTAGGGTAAAACATTTCCACCCCATGCTCCATCATTCTTAGGACTATGAGTTGATGGTTTATTTCTACCGACCTTCTGCAAAGGCCTGTGTTGGTGCACATTTCCCCAGGTCAGAATGGCTTGGTAACCACAGGACACGATGAGCTAGTTTGTTTTCAATAGTGGAAGAAGAGGTAAGGGAACTTAGTCCTCTGGATTTTCTTGGAACTCCTTTCAAACTGCTTGCTTCCTCCACGTCCAGTTTAGTCTCTACAATTCCTCCAAGTTCTAGAGGAGTTGGATCTTTTGCTAGATCCTCAACCTATTTCATAATATAGTTTCCAAATTTACACTTAAAATTAAGTACTACAAAGTAAAAGCACTGTAAAGTACTATTTTGATGATAGCCAAAAGAAATAAATGTTTTTTCTATTTAAAGTGAAACAAATAAGCCCACTCAGAGAAATAAGTATATGTCAATTATACAGGTTCTATCAACCTTGGCCTAAATGTGGTGACAAAATATTACTTTCTGGTTCCAAAAGAACTATTTCTGGTTAATCCTCACCAGATATGTGTGCTAAGTGGCCATGTGCAGGAACCTTACTTAGAGGGAGAGAGGATGGACTTGAGAGGTGGGCACCCCGAAATTCAACCTTTCATTCTGTGACCTACCAGGACGGTCTTGGGTGTAATGTGTTCTCAACTTCCTAGTCTGAGGGAAATAATTCTACCTCATAGCATACAAGGAAGGTTCACTAAGTTAGGGCCCTGTACTGCACAGGAGTAGGCAATTAGAAGGAGATCAATGCATGCCGATTCCCACGTCCCACTAGATTAATTAATGATACTTGTTCAAAAGACTCCTTTTGCAACTGGTTATCCTTGGCCTTCCTGTTTCATTGCTGGAAGTAGTGAGTGTACTATAGTAGTCTGTCCTTCTCTGGGGTTTCACTATCTATGGCTTCAGTTACTGCAGTCAACCACAGCCTGAAAATATAACTACAGTACAATGAGAAATAAAGAAACATTTGGAGGGAGTGAGGGAGGGTGAGGTGGAGGGAGGGAGGGAGAGAGACAGAGTGAGAGTCCTCCTTGCTCCTTCCACCGCATGAGGATACACCCATCTATGAAGCAGGAAGGGGCCCTCCCCAGACTCCAAATGTGGCAGTACCTTTATTTTGAACTTCTCAACCCCTGGAACTATGAGAAACAAATTTCAGTTGCTTATAAACCAGTCTGTGATATTTTGTTTGTAGCTTGAATGGACTAAGACAACCAGTAAACAAGTGAAAAGATGTTCAATTTCACTGTAACCAGGAAAAATACAACTTACAGGTCACATATAAGAGATAGAAACCGTACTCACATAACCTTTCTTATATTATTTAGTTGTTCCCTTTTATTATTGATGTTAATAGCTTACTGCCCTAATTTATAAATTAATAGGCATATATGTCTACATACATTATATATAGAGATATGGAAGAGCATAGATAGATAGATAGATGCCTTGGCACTATCCATGGTTTCTGGCATCCGCTGGAGATGCTGGAATGTGTCCCTCAGGGATAAAGATGCTACTTACTGTACTTCCATTTCTTCTGCATTATATAGCAGATAAGAATGAAACGCCTAGGCACAAATTCACAGTGTGAGACTTCTAACCCAGTCTATTCAGCCAGATGGTGGTCGCCCACTGCAGACTGTAGGACATCTGAAAATACTTGCAGTCCACCCTCACATACTCTCTCTGATGGTTTCTTTTACTGATGTGAAACTTTTCCTCTACCCACTTTCTCCCCCAAGGCATTGAGCTTTTTATTCTCTTCCTGTCATTTGCTCACATACCCTGTTTGTCTAGAATCATCTTTCTTTTCTCTCTGCTTAGAGAATCTTAGTAAACTCTTTTAATTTGCAGTTCCTATCTTCTTGCCTTCATGAAATTCTCCTGGATCCTGAGCCTACAGTGACCTCAAGTTCCTGTAGGTTCCCAGAGTGCTTATTCTCTTTAGTACTCACCTGACATTGAACATTTGCTGTCTTCCACTGAACCAGTGGAGGGTAGCAGAGCAACTTTGGCTGAGGTGGCAGCAGACCTGAGTGCTGGACTCCACAGCAAGGCACCTGTGCTCACTGGAACCTGTGTTTCCTTACTGTAAAACTGAGGTGATAATACTCCAGCCTGTTGCTTTGACAATCAAAGAAATGCTAAAATACTTTGCAAGCAATAAAATGCTGTGCGAGGAAAGACATTGTTACTATCCACAAGCATATGTGTTTTACTGTTTTCTTCTAAAATAGCCAGCACAGTGTCCCCATTGTAGTAATATCAATAAAATAAATGAACAAACCAACGAGGAATCTGGAGACTTTGTGCTGGAGCCTGTTTTGCCAGTGGTGTGACTTTTGGCCTGGCATCTGAATTCAGTTTACTCCGGTAAAATGAAAGGGTTTGTCTAGAGTCTAGACCAATGGATCTCACTCCTCGTTGCACATTGGAAACACCAGGGAGGTTTTTAAAAATGCCTGTGCTTAAGCTCAACCTCAAATCAACCCAGATTCTCTGTGCCTGAGGTTCATGCATAAGTATTAAATGTTTTGGGGGGTTTTTTTTGTATTTTTGTTTTTTGAGACTGGGTTTCACTATTGCAGGCTGGGATGGTCTTAAATTCACCATGCAACCCAGGGTGGCCTTGAACATCCCATTCTCTTGCTTCAGCCTCCCAAGTGTTAAAGTTTTGCACCTAGTTTTGAAACAATCAAAAATTTACTGAACTTGGGCAGAGGATTTAGCTCGGTGGTTCCACCTCCTGCCTCGCAAGCACAAGGTCCTGAGTTCCATCTTCCATACCCCCCCCCCAAAATTTACTGAACTGTTGGAAATACTTGTAGAGAACTGATCCATTTAGAGTGAGTTGCCCATTTAGTAAGCTATCATCATCCCCAAGAGTGTTTCCTACGAACAAGGACTTTCTCCTACATATCAGCAACGTAACCGTAAAAATCATGTGATTTACATGGAAACACTTGAGATCTCATTCCAGTTTCACCCATTACCTCAAAATGCCTCCTCTAAAGTTCACTTTGGAGGCTGAGTTAGGGTGATGTTTCCCAGTCTTCTTCCTTTGCTAGGAATACTTTGAAACGATGTAAATATCTTGTGCCTTTCTCAAATTTCAACTTAATGAATTCATTTGTACCTGTATATTTTCATTGTATTATGTTCATACTATTTCATTTTATTATATTTATGCTATTACATTTGTAGAGCTTCTATTGTATTCAGTGAGCTTTTTCATTAATATCATTGTCTATTTGGGTGCTTAAATTGTCCCCAGTTGGGCCATCAGAACCCTGTCGACCTGGTGCCTGTGTCCTTGTCACTGTGCCCATTGTTCTCTGAGCACCATGATTCCTGACCCCACTGTCCACACTCCTCCCTGTGCTCTCTCCCCAGGCTGTAGCCAGTGATCTCTCCAAGGAGCCCTGGCTCACACTGAGAATGGTATCAGAAGCCAAGTTCAGGATCTTAGGGTGACCATCCCCAGGGCCAATTGTGGCTCTGAGGTACCCTCGGTGGACAGAGTTAGGGATGGGTGAACTTGTGCATATGTGCATTGCACTTTTATATCTATGTTTATTTCTACCTTTGCCTATATATTCTGAAACCAGGAGCTCACACTAATTCCAATCCCAGTCCAACACTACAATGTGTGCTTTAGTTTTTCCCTTTAAGTATCTGTATCTCCTCATCTTCAGGAGGTTAGGAAATAACAAAGAAATTCTCTGGAAGTTTCCTTCACTTTCATCACCTGCCAAACCAAACCACATTAAACTGAACTACACTAAAATTAAAAAATGAAATTATTAACAAAGATATCTCCCTTTTGTAGCTAATTATATTAAAGGTCTTTAAACACACATGTATACTCACACATAGACATTTTTTAAAGCTAAGGCATTTAAATACTGCTTTTATATAGCCTTTCAAGCTACAATATTCTAATATTGTTTCTATTCGATCATTTTATTGTTACTCAAGTATTGTCTTACTTCAGTAATTTTTAAAATATCATAGGAAAAAAGACCTTCCTAGATTTTAATACCAGAAGCAGTGTACATAAATAGATTTGTCTCTTGTCAGGAGCAATGAAGTGGAAGCCTCTCCACAAGATGGGAAAAGTTGTGCATTCAGCAGTCCGTGACGAGCACATGTTGAGCCAGACAACGCGGTGCTGGAACATTGCTTGCCTGATGGACATCCGGAGACGGGGTCGTCTGTGTTAAGCTTGTACCGGCACCCAGCTACTGTGGGTGGAGAGAGCCATGTGAGAACATGACAGTTACACTTGGCTTCACCTGCACTTCCTGTTTTCAGTAAGTCCCTTGCTTATAAGGGTTGCGAAATTTCACAGGTGTATTGTAGAAGACTCACTTTGTCGGCTTACTAAGGAATCTGACTTACAAACAATTCTCCGGGAAGAGAACTCATTAGTAAGTCAGGAATTTACTTGTACCTCCATCCAGAGGTTTTATATTTTTCATTCACAGTATATTTGTGATTCATACAGTGTTATAAAGTGGTCTGGAATGATGTAAATATTGACATTCTGTTTAAAAAATAGACGATACCTTTGGAATATTCAACTGCCAATAAAAATTTAATTGTAGTTGAAAAATAAAAGAAAAAGTTAAATTCTGTCCCCTAGAGTTCTCTGAAATTGTTATGATCATGCATATGTTCCTTGATTGCCAATTTTGGTGCAGCCTTCTTGCCTGAACACACTTTATCTTTAATAATTCTGTACCTTTATTGCTGTATTTTTAAGGGTCTGATGTGGTTCATTTTCACCTTACCACTTCATCTTCTTTCTTAATAGACGGCTGAGTCTTTAGGGTACATATCGCATAGGCATGTTCACAGTACATACCTTTGTATGTAAACAGTTATTGCTTTGGCTGCTATGTCTTGACTGGCCTTCAGTCACGTGTTAATTACTAACCCACTATAACATTCATTCAATCAGTCTATCAAATAATCAGTATTTTGAGTCTTTTAGCTTTTTTATTAGGCAGAAATCAGCCATACCTTAAAATTTCTTTGATAGTTCTAACCAAAATTTTCTCCGTTAAAGATTAATGTTAAGTACCTATCATAAATATAATTCTACTTTTATATTTTAAAGTAAAATATCAATAAATTCCACTATTAAGTTAGTATAATCCATGGGTAAGTATTGGCTTCCATGATTAAAATACTCTTGTTTCTCTTGGGAGTGAGCAAGACTAGACTAGATGTTGAAAGACTGTCATACAAAATAACATGAGGCTATAAGTAAGCAATGTTTGAAGAAATGGGACCACTGAGGACCAAATAAATTTTAGTCAATACTTGGAAAATGGGGGAAACATTATTTTACAAAATGAAAGAATGAGAAAATTTTCCCTGGAGAAAAACTATTAAAAATAAAATTAGAATGTTACTCCTAAAGAGTATTTTTCTATAGCAAACCATTTCTTGTTCATATTTATATCTAAATAGCTTATTCTTCTATCAAGTCAGTAGAATGATTTAAACTGCACAAAATTATACTGTTTTGATGAAGTGAATAAATAGTGATACTACAATGCAGAGAACTAATTTAAGAGCTTTCACGTGTTTGACACTCCTAGCCATGCATTGGAACTAAGCCTCTTCTGTCCAACTAAGTTGCTATTCCATGTGAGACTTCAACAAATTTAGACATTTCTAACAAATTTTTAAATATCCTAAGGGTTGTCCTTTGAGGGAATTTTCTGACTCACTGAGAAAGGGGGATGTGGAAAAAGTAGTTCTGTTTACCATAAAACCTCCCTTTTGGTGTAACACCAGTTAAAGGAGAACACCGCGTCATGCACGAGAGAATCTTCCCCTGGGGGTGCCTATAACCGACTACAGAGTGTCATCCACAGACTCTAACAGATGCCCGACAGAGGGACTCCAGGCCCTCGCCTCCCTCTAGTCTCTCGTGTTAATGAGGACTCTTGTTGCAGTTTAAGGCACACTAGTGAGCAGCTCTAAATCAGAGCTCATCCTGTGCAAGGAAAGTTTACAATGGGACCCGAGGCCAGTCAGTTAGAATTCCAGATGTGGGGCCTGTACCCTGCCTCTGACCAGCAACCATTTCTGTGCTCCACAGCTGGTCCATGTAAATGTGCCATATTGCTGCCCATCTGCTCAGAGAGTGCACAGTGGCACATCTCCCTCTGACAGTGGACCATTTTATTGAATGCTATAAATATTGAAATTCATAGGCATGAAGCAGCAGATTTTTAATGTTACTTAGAGAGACATTTGAGCCGCAACCTTTGGCAGAAGCAGACACTGTTAGTATCTCAGTACACTGTGCACCATTTGGTTCAGAGTCATGAACAACTTTTCCAGGGATTTCATGGCTCTCCAATCCCAGGTAAAATGGAGTACAGACCCTGAGGGATGGTATTTAGTGTGAATGTCACCCTGCATACAATGTGCATTTGGGATATGGACTTTCCAGCCCTGTGCTGTGTTAAACCATATGTTAATATTTTTATACTCAGAAAAGATTAGATTGGGGACCAATAAAGTTTCAAAACTACAAATAATAGGCTAACCATTGTGAAATGTGAAGCATTCCTGCAGCTGATTTTTTTCCCAAAGTCTCTGCAATTTTCATTTTTGAAATGGTAGGGCTATATTTTGTCAGAGGAAACCAGCTTATCCATATTTTATAAGCTAATATGTGCGAATTTTGTAGGAGAGAGTAAACATCCCCATTAATTTGAAACTACTGGCATGTGGTCTAGGTGGGAAAAATTGCTTTGCTGTGTTTTTTCCTCTTGACCAAATAATCCTAAACAAACTCTGAAGCAAAGAGGAAGTAAGTCAAAGCCCCAGAATGAAAAGTTTACAGATTACTTGTGTGTTTTTTATTTCTAGGATAATGTTCTTTCTCCTTAATGAAGTGCGAGTCAAAGCAAAGATTATTAAGACTAAAATGGACACTTTTTACATAAAGACAAAAATGGCTATGGTTTTACTTTTTTTTTTTTTTTTGGTCAGTTCTACTGTGAAAAAGCTAAACAGAAAATGCCCTTCTAACAATTGTCAGAGATTTAATGGCACAAACAGCCATTTATTTAGAAGAGTAAGTAGTTGGAAAAGGACATGGTAATGCTCCCAGCTCGGTGTTTGTTTACATCCAAGCTGTTAACAAAAGCTAATGTGACAACTATTAAAAAAAAATAAAATACTTTTGCTGCTTAACTGATGTGAAGAATTGAAAATGATTAAAATCCAAACTGAATTTCAATTATTCTTCTGGCATGTACATTTCGGGAGACTGTGATGCTTTTTAGCTTTGCTTTATTATCATTTTCCAATCACTCTGTGGTCTTCGCCTTTATTTTTTTTAAATAGCAACTTGCATCTTTATTAGTGAAGTTGGAACATTCCAACAATAAGCTGTGTCACTGCTCAAATATCTCCCTGAGTTCCCAATCAGCAGAGTTATGTAAGGTGGCAGGTTAATAAATGCGACACGCTGAAATCATTTGTACCAGATTATCTCTCCTTCCAAACTCTGACAGATGCTAAGTCCAGCTGGTAAAAAAAGTTTATAGGCGAGTTGGATCTGGGGTCTTCACACACTCCACAATGTTGGCTACCAATGCTTGTTTTAATGAGTCACGGATTGCCTGTTTATCTTCTGCTCCCTGCTGTTTCTGCATTTTCTCTTCCAGAACAATCCTAGAAACACATGCTGCTACAGACGCTGGAGCAATGTGTGTAGACATTTGAGCCAAATTATTATAAAGAACTCTTTCTTCTCTGATATTAAAAAAAAGCAGCGAGAATTGCACATTGCCCAGCAAATTGGTATCTCAGATGTTCCCTGTGACATGCTCAATATGGCCTACCAGAAAAAGTTGGAGACATTTGAAACCTTAACAACTACACAGAATGACACTGTAATTGGCAGGTTTTGTTGTTCATGTTCTGGCTCAGTTAAAACTGCTCTAAACACTTTGTTTAATGATGTTACATTATGACAACACATGGCTTCTATACAGCAAGTCATCATGTTTAACATGTAACAACACAGGAAAAGTAGCAAGTGGCCAGGAAGCAGTGGCTGGAGCCACCCTTAGAAGTTCTTTTGTCACATCAAAAATGATTAAGCATAAAGTATCCAAAAATGTCACTTCTCACTAAAGGCTCTTTTAAGTACGGGTCCCAATCTCACTGATTTAAGATCACTTCTGCAGGAAAGGAGAGAGAGAGAGAGAGAGAGAGGAAGAGAGAGAGAGGGAGGGAGGGAGAGAAAGGGAGAGAGAGAGGGAGAGAAGAAGAGAGAGAGATTGTGTGCGTGTTAGGGGAAGAGAGTGTTACTATCACCAAACTTTAGTATTTAACTGAGCCTCGGAAAAACAGCTAAAAAAGAAAATTAAAAATAAAAAGAAAGAGAAACATAGAAGCAAAAGTCTACCTTCATCCAATTGCTTGCTGAAACTCAGATATTTTCCTTTGGGCTTCAAAAAATTTGTAAAATAATAGGAAAATTCACATTCTCCTCCAAATAGATTTTGTAGTATTATATTTTTCTCCATTTTAATAAAGCCTTTGGTCATTTTCTGAATGGTTGACTTTTGCGGTCTTAGAAATGCATGATGAAAATTAGACACAGTCTCTATCCTCAGATATTTTGACTTATAATGACACAGGGGAGATAACAGGCAAAAAGTAAATTGCAATAGATATATATAGAAAAGTATCAGTTATAAAATAGTTTTGGTGGAAGAGTTCAGTTGAAGATTATGGTGACATGCTGGAAAATGTTTTGCATAATATTTGTTGAAGAATTTTTATTGGGATAGTTAAACTTAGGAAAGGAAAGTTAGACAAAGGAATGTAACACTGCATCTGAATGTTTGAGCTATGTAGGGAGAAGCCTGTGAGCCAGAGGCTGGTCTGCATGCAGCCAGACATTGTGGCAAGCTAATGAAGTACCCTGGGGGAAGGCACATTGAACACCACTTCAATGTTGAAAAATCTGGGGGAGATTTGTCTACATATCTCTCAATTTACTTTATAGAAGAACTTTTGTGATAACTGATCATTTACATTATTTCAGGAAATATCTCCCTTTTTAAAAGTCTTTAAATTTTTAAAAAATCAGTGATTTTAATACAATGTGCTTTATTGCCATTTTAGATGTCAAATACTATCACATTCAATTATTGTTTAAGGTTTACTTGAGAGAGGGAATGAGGACATGGTTAAAATGTACAAAATTTCAACTGGACAGGAAGAACATATTCTAGAGATCTATTAAACAATATGGTGCCTATAGTTAATAACAAAGTATTGTATACCTGAAAGTGACTAAAGGAGTAGATTTTAAGGGTTTTCATTCCTGATTAATATTAAGTAGGTAAAGTAACACATATGCAAATTAGGCCCCTTTAGGCAGTCCACAATATATAGCATCCCGTTGTACATCATAAATATATACAATTTTTGTCAATCTGAAGAAAGGGGAGAGGGATTACTTGCTTACAACAAGAGTCCGAAATATTCTCTTTTTGTATCAGGACACTTCTACTTCATCTCTAAGCCATCTCTCTTACTTTGGAAGGAGAAAGGGTACAAAATGGGGAGGACTCACACATTTTTTATGTTACAGTAATGAAAACGTAGCTTCTTAATTTCTTTAAATAATTAATCTAATTTTGATTTCAATGGACTGGTGGGCAGCAAGAGAAATACACTATATTTTAGTAGTTTTATAAACTCAGTCTGTTTCAACAATTTAAACCCTTCCTTTAAGTGACTGTAGCAGTTAATCTTAACTACCAACTTGACCGGAAGAAGAGTCCCATTGTGGTGACTGGGCGTGGAGGTGACAGACTCATCAGTGGATTGATCCACTGAGTTCACAGCAGAGTGTGCCGTTAGGAAGCGTGGCCCTGTTGGAAGAAGCGGGTCACTGGGGCTGCCCTTGGAGGACAGAGCTCTCTCTGGTGCTCCTCCCCTGGGCTCTGCTTCCCAGCTGCCATGAACCAAGAAGCTTTGCTCCATCACACCCTCCCGCCATGATGTTCTTCTGCCTCACCTCAGACCCACAGCAGTGGAACAAGCTGACCGTAGACTGAAATCTTCGAAACTATGAGCCAAATAAAGCATTTCTTTGGGTAAGCCAGGCATTTTGTCCCAGCAACAGGAAAGCTGACCAGCGTAGTGACTCAGTCTCTAGGTAAATATCCATCTTTTAGAACCTCCTATTGCTCATCTCCAACATGGCCTCTGCATTTAGGGAAGAGGGGCTTCCAGATCCCCCTCAAGGGCTGGAAGGAGGTATTCGATTATCATCTGCTTCTGCCCCCAGCCTATTTCCACTGCCTTCTCTGTGTCCACAAGGCTGACTCCTCCTGCATCTCCCAGACTTCCTTGCTGGGTAGCTTCTGTTGATTTGGTTACTGGGAGGCACCATTTGGAGATCAGCTTCCAGGGGGTGAAAGTTGGGGCCATCTCCCCCCTGCTCCTTCCAATGTTGGCCTCATGCTCCTGGCATTGCTGTGTTTCCCCATGATGGCCTGGCTCGACTCCAGCCTTTAGTCCCAGGACTAGGAAAAGCTTCCTCAAGTTGCTGGTGACTGGGTGCCTCACTACCCATTGTTTGCTGCCTCAAATCTGCCCATGACTGGAAATAATCTCTTTATTGAGATCTTTCATCTGAGCCATCTTTGTTACCTGCCAGGTCATGGCTGAAACCAGAGTGGCCTTTCACTGACCTCCTTGCTCTCCTGGGTGGCAGTCCTTATTCCTTGGCTCTGCCAGCCTGCATTTGTGACCAAAACTTGCTGAACTTAAAGATTGCTCTGTCTCAGCTTACTCAGGGCCCAGTGGTTCTCTCTGGTAAGAAGGGCCATCTTGGCTCTGGGTGGCACTTCAGACTTCCTGAGCTTCTCTATTCCTCTTGCTCTGAGCTTCTGCTCCTAACAGCCCTGTACTCACAGACCTCACTGACCTCTGCCTTTAGACTTCTCTACTCTGCCTCATGTGGCTCCTTTTTAGGGCTTCTGCTTCAGTGGAGGAGCTTGCAATTCACAAGTTCGCCATTTTCCTTTTCCTTCCCATAATTCCACTGGGCAAAGAGAGTGGGTTCCCCTCACCTCTAATAGTTTCATACTCTCCCCAATATTATAGTTCTCTCCTCTTTTTCACAGTAGCTACTGTTCTTCCATTTTCCTGGAGATGTAATGTCAGAGTTGCTGCTTGCAAATTACGGGAAAGAGGAAAAAAACACATCAATTTAGTATTTTCAAAATATTAGCTTATCCCGATTAGATGGTAGAGAAAGAAATTGAATCAAAGGACAAGAAGGAAAGAGTCTAGCACTGAAATAGTGGCAAAGACTTACAGGCATTTCTGCTCAAGTGCAATGTGTGTGTTCCTGCAAGGTCTCCTGTTCTGCAAAATTCCAAGACAGATGCTAAAAATGATGAGGCATGTGGGACAAACAGGGGTGGGGAAGATTTCCCCAAAACCATAGAATTTATAACCACAGCATTAGCAATAAAAAACTAGCAATCTCAATAAAAATACTACTACAGTTAAATGTCCCCGGTGACATTCTATCAGAGTCAGTGGATTCTCTGTGGCCTTAAACCATAGGCTGCTGCTTCTTCCTTTGAAACATTTCTTCAAAATAAATAATGTGATCCAAGATGTAGATTTCTTTATCAAAAGAACTTCTAACATAGATAGAAATTCTTCAAGTTTTTCATCTGACCTCTCAACTTCCCCATTTTTTGTTGATTTAATATATTTTTATTAGTGCCTATTAATTTTATAAAATATTGGGTTTCAATGTGGTGTTTCCATACATGCATATAACATATTTTAATCATATCCACCCTAATAATTCCCCTTACTTCCATTTCCCCCACTCTTATTTTCTTCCTCTTTTTCACAATGTCATACAGTTGGAATCACACAGTGTGTGTTCTTTTCAGAGTGGCTTCTTTCACTTACCACTGTTCATTTAAGGTTTCCCATGTCCATTTGTGCTTTAATAGGTCATTTCATTTTATCGCTGAATGACATCTCATTGAATTGATGCACCACAGTTTGTTTATCCACTCACCTGTCTTGGTTGCTATCTTTCAATTATGTTTTCACAGTTGTGAATAAAGTTGCATGAACATCCACTTGTAGATTGTTTAAGCCAGCAAAACCCATTGGGAGTTTTAAAAAGTGGATGTTCTCTTTTTTTCTTATGATCCTCAAGTACTGATAGACAGTGACTGTGAGAAAGTCTGAATGGCATGACATTCAAAACCCTGAAGTTTGGGGAAAACTGTATTTATTGTGTCAACACACCTTCAGCACTTTACTGACATCACGAGGTAAGCCAGACTTCATTTCTACCATTTTTTTTTTTTTTTGGTACTGGGGATCGAACTCGGGACCTTGCGCTTTTGAGGCAGGCAGTGAAACCATTGAGCTAACTCCCAGGTCCCAGACTTCAGATATTCTTGTGCACCTGGGAAAGAAATGTGAAATATGCACGTTTCCTAACCCCTCCCAGTCTGCTTTCCACAGATCAGCGTTTCTCACACCTCGAGTCTTGCACTGATTGTCTCTAAGAACATTAGCGGCCCTTCTCCTGTTCCTCAGTGGGATTCTTCCGACCTTTCATCTTCTCTGATCAGACTGTATGAAGACAGAGTGACAATCCCTGATTCCTTGAGTGGTTTCATAGCTCGTCTGTATGCGGGCCTTCTGGGTCTAACTTTCTAAAGTCATAATTTCCTCTGGCCCACTCCTTGTCCCAGATGTCGTTATCTCAGCAGCTCTTTTTTTTAACGCTTTAATGTTTCATTTGTCATTTTGACCATCTCTACAGACTTGGATTACTTGCCCTCATGGGACACATGGAGCAGAAAAAGAGACTTTGCACCCAAAACAGGAGGTGGCACTGCTCTCGAGAGACAAACAGAGCCCTGTGGTCATCTGAGCAGCAGGTGACCAGGCTCCTCTGAGCAGAGGTGAGGGCATCTGTAGCACCTGGAAGAGTGTAGGCAGGTAGTAGGCCCTCTGCGGCCGTTTTAAGGCAATATTACAAATTAGTATTATTGATCGCTCTTTATGGAGCATTTTCCCTGTGGGCAGCTCTGTGTTTGGCATTTGAAACACTTTTGATTCCTTATCCTACAACCATCCTGCAAAATAGTCCTCAATGGTCTTTGTCTTCCAATGGCTTGACTTACAATTTTTGACTTTATAATGGTGCAAAAGTAGAAACTGTACTTGGAATTTTGAATTTGGATCCTTTCCCACGCTGCCAACATAAAGTATGCCCCTGTCTTAATGCTGGACCACAGCTCTCAGTTAGCTCTGTGGTCACGTGGGGAAACGACTGGCACTGCCATGCACTGCATTGCTAATAGGATTCTTGGCAGATTAGCTATATTAAACGCAGTTCCAGCTTATAGTACTGTACTTTCCATTGACAATACATTCATTGGGACATACCCTCATTGGAAGCTGAAGAATATCTGTATCTTATTTTGGAAGAAGAAAATTGTCCAGACAGTAAATCACACACCATTATAACTTAGAGCTAAAATGTCCCCCAAAGGTCTCATGTTGGGAGTGGGGCCTGGTCAGAAAGGGTGGGTGGCCAGGGTGGGCCTTGGAAGGGTGTGTTTCCTCCCCAGCTCCTCCTTTCCCTCTGTGCTTCCCGTCAGACCTGCATGAGCAGCTTTCTTGAGCCAGGCCCTTCTACCATGGCATTTTCTGCCTTGGAGCCAGCTGCCTATGGACCTCTCACAAGTGTGAGCAAAATTAAACCAGTACTGCTTTAAACTATGGGTGTAGTTGTTCTGTCCTAGACATAGGAAAGTGACCACTACACACCCAGAGCTACAGAATCGCAGAGTTGGGAGTCTGTCCCTGCGCCTGTCTTGCTCTAATGACCGAGCCCTTTCCTCTACAGGCCTTGTCTGAGGAGCTCTGGGCCAGAATGCTGCGCGGACACTGCAGCCAGGTAGGGCGAGGGCGGCTCCTGTTCCTTCAGATCCACCGTGTGAGCCCTGGTCGGAGGAGGGAAACCTGGAGCCAGGGTACAGCATGGGCCAGCGATGCACCTCACCAGAGAGGCCCCCTGCAAGGGCCAGAGTTTTGACTGAAAACACTAGGATGGTCAGTGGTTAGTTACAGGTATCTTGAATCCTCCACTGTCCTTAATTCTAGGACAGTCTCATAGGAGCCCATCACTGGGTGCCATTCCCCACAGCGCGGCCGCATAAATGTGGCCAAGTCGGCCGTTTGCGCATGCAGGAGGTTAGAGTGGTGCACACACATGGTGCAGCGCCTACATAGCACTTTCTTATTTTTTCTTTTTCTTTTTTTTTTTTGTACCAGGGATTGAACTCAGGACCTTACACTGGCGAGGCAGGTGCAGTGTCACTGAGCTAAATCCCCAGCCCATACTTTACTTTCTATAAAGGGGAATGTATGGAAAAGTCAAGCGTGCTGCTCTATGAAAATAGAATATGAATGTTTATTTCCTTGCTTTACTTTTCTATATTTTCACAATCAGAGGAAAATATCTCTCTTAAGATATCTGAGTAGCAGTAAGATAAAATGGAACAATGCACATTTTGGAGTCAGGCCGATTGAGCTAAACTGTAAGCTCTGTGGCCATAGAACAATTCCCTAGATTCTGTGAGCTTTAGATTCCTCAGCCTTGAAAAGGAGAGAATCAACCAGTCCTGCGGGGCTTTTTGAAGGTTAAGAATAAATGTGTGTAAGGCCTTCAGCACACTGCCTGGCACGCAGGGCTCATGGCCATCAGCATTCACAGAGTAGCTCACAGCCAGATTCTGAACTCATGAGATGCTCACAAGAGTCCCTGTGGGCTGGCTGCTCTTCTCCACCTCCCCTCTCAGGTTTGGAAACTATGGAACAGAGAGGGTTCATGCCTTGCCTAAGGCTACACAGCAAGAGGAGGAGTGGGAATGGGAATCCAGGAAATTTGGCTCTGGAAGCATCTCTCTTAGTCATAAAGCAACAGGGCTCATAGTAACACAGTTCTGCTCTTAGAAATCCCCTCTCAGTCAGAGACCTCAGGTAAATGTGGGTGCTCCCCTCCTCCTTCCCTTATCAGCAAGATGATCCATTTCTCTGAATTGCTTTTTTGGCATAGTTGGTATTTAAAAGTCAAAGGAAAGTGCAGGATCAGGTACTGACTTAAATATGACATGTCTGATGAAGAACAGTTGAAAAGCAACTGTGCAATCATTCTGCCATCTATTTTCAACTATTTCCTTCAATTCCTTTTGCCATAAGTCTCCAATCTAAACAGGCAGCACCCGGCCTCTATAGAAGACATGTTCCTTAACACAAAATTTTCATTGTTATTAGCCCTGGAATCATATTATTTAGTCAAAACATTGTGTTGCTTGGCAAGAAATAATGAATCATTCACTATTAATGGGGAAAACCCCTCTTTTAATACTTTCAGGGTTTCAAAGTACCCATTTCTAGCCTACTAACTCAGTGTGCTGGGGTTTAATATACAAAATACAAGAGACACGTAATTTCAACCATCTTGCAATTATTGTTGGAAAATTTAAGTTTTTTCTTTTTGTTTCAGCACAGAGAAATGTAAAAACTGTTTTGTTGTCCATCAGTTCAAAAAGGCAGTGGGTGTCGTACACTGCATAACATCTGACAGGAGAGAGAATCTATCCTTGGGTAGTTAGCTGAGGCAAAATGTGTTCCTGGTACCGTACAACATTCTCCACCATCACTAATTTAGAGGTTGATTTTTTCCTCAACCCCTTCTTTAGTGAAAAAGCCTGTGGATTCTATATTAACACAGGAATGATTACTTACAGCAATTCTTGATGGCTGAATTCTCTTACTTATGTTTTAACAGTATGCTAATGACAGGAAGAAAACATACATATAAAATATTGTGAGCATCAGGACCTGGTAGGAGAGAGTAAGTTTAGCTTCTGACCATGAAATCTCATTCTGTAGTTGCCTTCTTAATGGCATCTCTTGAGGTCAGTGACTTTGAATTCTCCCAATTGTATGGGGTCACTCCGGCAGCACTGACCAAGTAGAAAATATTCAGCCAGAAAACACAATAGCAGAAGTCACACTCTAAGTATCCTGCCTTCTATATCATGCGATTGACTCCCCGGCTCCCCACTAAGATGTCACTGTTTGACCAGTTTGCTTTAAAACAGCTTAATTAGCTGAAAGGAAAGCTATGTCTGAGCTTGTTTGTGAGAAAAACACAAAAAGCTCTCTCCTTTCAGAAAGCTCATGCTCTATCTTGTCGGAAATTTTTGGTTCTGAAACAAAACAACATTCCTTTCACAGGCATTCAAGTCCCTGACAACAAATTTCCCTGGATTGGGAAATAACTGGTTTGCAGCTGTGTCCATGTGGGCATTGGGGTTCATGTGCTACAGATTTGTGTCTGGATGGGGCCTGGGCACAGTCTCCTGCTGCCTTGCTAGACAGCTTTTTCCTCAAAGCATAGGAGTTGATTTCCTTTACCCAGGAAGATCGGAAACTGATATTACTGCAAAAAGACTGCAGACCTTCAAGTCAAAACCTATAGAATTTTGCAGTCACGTCAGTAATGTCAAATAAGGTAAAATAGAAAACCGACTCACATCACTTGGTTCACTTGTTTCTGATTTAATTTTACAAAAATCATTCAGAAAAATTCAGATTCCATAATATGGCAAGAAAAACTTCATCATAATACTTCCAAACATTCCCAATTCAATGGGGTGTGCCAACAAATGTTCCCACTGCTCACTGTCTCTGGACTCGGAGCTAGCAATGAACATGGGAGGGTTTATTTAGGGCCCATTTTAAATGCTTTAATACAAAAGCAAATTCACTGTGTAAGAATGAATTCATATTCCCCTCCTCCTTCTCCCCCTCCTCCCCCTTCCAACTCCCCCTTCCTCCTCTTCCTGCTCCTCCTCCTCTTCTTCATCTTTCTGTGTATTTCCATCTGAGAGTCACAAGAAGCCCATGTTTTTCTTTTTCGAGGCAAAGTAAAATGGAATTGTTTTCCTTTTGATGGACCTGTGAAAACATCTTTAGAAATCATGGACCCACTGAAGCCATCTCACAGGCAAGCCAGTGACTTACTAGAAAAAAAAAATCATCTATCACTTTATTGCAGCATTTAAGAAAGCAATGTAGCTTTCTTAAGCTTTTTTCAACTGAAAAAGAAACTTACCACTATCCACACAATATCCAGCTGTAAAACTCAAATATTCCTAACAATCAGCCACTGCGATATGTCTGGACAACTCATTCAGTCTTGTGTCTTGATAGCAATTAGCCAATGTACGCATCAAGGTCCGGTCAACTCTAGTCAATTTTCACAACTTCTAAGTTATAATGAGAGCCAAATTCCAAAGTACATTGGGTTTCCTATTGCTCTGAGTTCTGTAATTTGGTAGATTGCTGTAATGGCAATGTGTATGCGTGTGTGTGTGTGTGTGTGTGTGTGTGTGTGTGTGTGTGTGTGTGATATGCCAGCCAATTTAAAGACTAAATGGTGATTTGCAAAACCCCTACAAATGATGACACCCTTTCTAAATAACACTGGATTTTAAACTACAACTATTCTCCCATTTTTTTTTAATGAAGAGAAGTATGACTAAATTAGGGAGAAAAAGTCTGTAATTAGCAATATAAATCTTCCCCTAATTTCAGGAGGTCACCGGATGAACTGATGCAGACTTTGCACACATCTGCTCTGTTGGCAACCGCTGCTCTGTGGAAGGCTGCTCATTGGCTCCTGCTAATCATATGCGAGACCTCCTGGAAGCCATTTGTGCCTCTCCGGACTGAGGCTGGGCACAGCCAGGAGACACTGCGGCACTGGCCAAGCTGCGTGCCACCTTCAACAGGCCACTATCCAGGTGGTGCAGGGGTACTTCGGGGTTGGCTGAGGGGAGGGGAGATGCGCTAGCAGCAACTTTGCCCCGGAGGGCTGGCAGGGAAGTTACTGTCCAGGGCTGGTACAGTGTGGCCAGTGGAGGCTTTGGTGCCCACAAGGTGGCGCCATGGGTGCCAACTTCAGAAGGACTCCAGGGCTGATCTTGGAAAGTGATGTGTATTGTGGGCAGAGTGAGGTGCAGACTGAAGGGCCATCTTCGGGAAGGGATCCCACCCCTGGTTCATGTCAGCAACAGTGAGGAGATGGGCAGTTAGTGTTGCTCGAACTCACTAGGCAAGGAGCCAGAGGCCAAGTGCCTTGGACAAGACTGGCTGTGAATTAGTAATGGATGCTATAGACAAAACGCTGTAGTCAATCGCACTGACGTAAACACGAGTGCTATTGTAAACTGTTGGCTTTCTCTGTGGCTAATCCTGTGATACATTTCTAGGGCGTCAGGCTGAACTTCGACCCTGCATCTGCAAGTTCTGAACTGGAAAAGTAGCAAATGCCTGTTGTGAAATGCTCCAAATATCCATATGTTTTGTAACTCAAGGAATCAAGTCCTAGAATCTTTTGTATCAGTGCAGGCTTAGTAGGGGGTCTATAATTCAAGTGTAATATTCTCCATAGCCAGTATTGTTTTCTTGCTTTTCTATTTCTGATCAATTTCCCTTCTAGTAACTATTGATGCCTTCACCCTATCTGTGAAATTTTCTTCTGATTAGATAAGATCAGCAGCCACACTGAGTTATACAGATACAGAATGTGAGTATATTCATCTAGGAAACAATTCTTGATGTTTATAAAGTACCCTGAAATGAGCAAAGCCTTTTACTGAAGGTTATTTTCACTGTGGCAAGTGATCATTGTGCCTTTGGTTTGTAGTTTTATGCACAAGATGCACTTGTCTATTCTAGGAAGCTGCTGGGTTTCCCTGAGGCTGACCACTGAGGCCCTTGTCCAGCTGGGAAGGCAGAGCAGGCTGGGGTCACACTTGACAGCACACTGCATGTGGGGGCGGGGGAGGGGCTTGGGGGTTGGGAAAGTGTGGAGCCCTCTGCAGTAGAGGCCCGGAGCAGCCTGATTCCTGGCAGAGCAGCCACTGAGGGAAGCCCGCAGAGCCTTTGTGCCTTGACACCATTCAAGAAGCAGAGAAAAGAATGAGAATAAAAAAAGATCTACTATTTTTCAAAACAGCAGTGAGATTCCATCTTACCTCAGTAAGAATGGCTATCATCAAGGACTCAAAACACAACAAATGCTGGCCCGGTTCTGGGGGAAAAGGACCCTTTCTACATTGTTGAGAATGTAAACTAGTACAACCACTATGGAAATCAGTGTGGCGATTCCTCAAAAAACTAAAAATAGAAATTCCATTTGACTTATCCATTCCTCTTTGGTTATCTTCTTGAAAGAGTTAGACACCATATTACAGTGATACATGCATACCCATGTTTATAGAAGCACAATTCATAATAGCTAAATCACAGAAATGCCCTATCTGCCCATCAAAATATGGATAAATAAAATGTGGTATATATACAAAATGGAGTACTACTCAGCCATAAAGAAGGATAAATTCGTAAGAAAATGGATGGATTTTGTGACCATAAGGCTAAGTGAAATAAATCAGACACAGAAGGATAAATATCACAAGGTTTTTCTTATATGAGAAACCCAAAGTATACATAATTTCAAGAGCAAAATAGAGGAGAAATGGTAGGAAATACAGAGGTAGATTTTGTGGGAATGAGAAGGGGAGCTGGAGAAGGTGGAGAAGGGAAGACAAAGTGCAAAGGGAAGTAAAAACAAACAAGATGAAATATGAGTATATGCCAATTCCACCAAGACTAACATAATTATTACATATTGCAGTTATTAAAACAAGAGGTTATTAAAATCTATTATTTTTGAAAATTCATCTCATAGTTACTATTTTATTTAACTCCCCTCCCACCTACTCTTATTTTGTCTTCCCCAAAACAGAAAGAGGCAAGACAATAGGGCTATAGTGTCCTTTTAGTGTTCACACATTCAAATCTCTCTCAAGATTAAGGTAGGATGCAAACATCTATGCTTGGTCCTTTACTAGGCAGTATATTTATGCCACAATATGTGCAGTCTTAGTCTTAGTACCAACAAAATGTTCTGTTGAACTGTGTATTTGCTTTCTGTGAGACTATCTTTTCAGATAACAAAGTTAACATTTTAAAAACCAATATATTTGTTTACATTCAAGATGCCATGTTTTATAACTCTGATCTCTGAGTTATAATATGAACATAAAGATCTTTAATGCTCTACTATAATAATTTATAACTTCTATGTCTCCTTTGTCACCTCTACCCAGGTTTCTTATAGATAATTACACAGAAAAATTTGGTAAGAAAATTGTGGTAGACTTAGAGAGGTGAAGGAAAAACATGTACACAGAATCTCTTTATTGATATTATTTAGATATTCTTTTTACTAACATGACTTTATATGCCAAGAGCTGTTTACCTCAAAAGAAACATAGATAGCTCAATCTTAACCAAAGAGCGCAAATGCATGAACTGTGGAACAACTGAATTTTTTAAGGCTACTTTAAAAGACACTTTCAGCCAGCTGTTAGTTTTGTTAAATTGAGATGACTGTTAAATGTATTCATACCCATCTCTTCACTTATAAAGTATTAGCTCTAAGAAATGAATAGTGATGTATGGTAGTAGGTACCTATTTTTCAAATATCTCTATGCAAATTAATCTAATTTGACCCCAAATAGTATCTTTGTCAAGAAATTATACAGCATTATACATACATTTCTTGGTCTGACTCAATAATAATTTGTATAAAATATGTGTGATGGAGGAAATTGAAAAACTAGAAAGATAAATCTACAGGTACAAAAATCAGGAAAGTACAGGACAACTTATTTATGTGCATAAAATATCTTATTTTTCATTACTGCCTTATTTCTGATAATACTATTTGTGTGTGTGCATTTTTATTTAATCTTAGCTTAAATAAATGGGATCAAATTGCTACTTTATTGTTTCTGCTGCTTATTTTTACTACAAGTTGAATTATTTTTACTACCAGTTGAGCTGTCAAGATTTCCCAAAGCTCTGACAAAGCCCTCCCTTTTGAGGCAAGGACAGGAGCCTTTCCACCAAGACACCGGCCATGCGGCTGACGTTAGCTGACAGGTGGAGCAGGGTCTGAGGGCTCGGGACCCAGAAGGGTGAGGGGTACTGTGGCTGTGGAAGTGATAGAAACTGCGAGGCTGTGTGGTCTCCTCCCTAGGGACACCAAAATTGAGGCAGCTCGGGGTGTAAAGTGAGTGCTTGTGCTTTTCATAATCGGTCTTTCCTGAGCTTTCTCTTTCCCCCCAGTACTCCAGATAGCAGATTGGATCTCCCAACAACTCACAGGAAAGAGTCTCACTTCCCTGGAGCCTTCTTGGGGTTTCAAAAAGAGAGGAGATCCATCCCTAAATTCTCATGCTTTGTGGGATGGAAGCCCACAGGTGAGGGACAACTGGTTTGCCAACCTACGAACCTAACCAGGAGGCAAACAAGTGTGAGAGTACGTCTCTCTGTCCTTTGGGGCACATGCCCTTTCTCTGCTGAATTGCAGGGAAGGCTGAACACACACACACACACACACACACACACACACACACCCCTATACACAGCATTTTATGAGTCAAGAATAAAAAGATCAATAAAAGCACCTAGTAGGGTAGAAAGGAAAGCTGCAAAAGGAACTTATAGGGCTCCTTTACTTCCCTTTGAGACATGCCACTCTTTGGTGTACGTGGGCATCAGGCATAACACCTGGCACAAATGCAAAGAGAAAGTAATTCTTCTCTTGTAGCCTAGAGATGAGCACTGCGCCGAAATGACCTTGACAATACCTCCCGAGTTTTATACGAGGAGGGAACGGTGGAAGAAGACTCACCTGTGATGTCACTTGACTTTGACAGAAATAAAAGATGAATCATTATTTCTGATCTTGATCTTTAGAAAGGTAAGAAAATAAATTTGATAATGAGTACCTGGAATACAAAACAAGTAGGTTCATAATTTCTCAAACAATCCTCTAGTGGAGCTTTTTATGAAAATGCTCCTTTCACAGCAGCTCAACCTCTCACAATAAGGCAGTTTCTAGCTAAAACGTTTGTCTGCTGGGATGCTGACAGCTGCCCAGTGGGATGGGGTCATATAACAGCACTGCAGGCATCCAAGGGACATTGGTTCTCGACCCCTGTGTCAACCTCTAGAGTTCCCAGGGTCGGGTCAGCATGCTAAGGACGCCTGTGGTCTCATTCTGGGACGCCTCTGGGGTATCCCACAGAAGAAGGGCATTCTTTGCCGAAGCGTTCCCAGACCCAGTTCGGGGCTTGCTTTGTAGAAGGACACTGTGGAGCATGAAAACAGAAATGGCTGGGGAGTGGAGGTTGGGGCAGTGATTGTCAGAGCACTGAGAAGCCTGGAAAAGACAGGCTTCCTGTCTGGTCCAGCCCTGGAGGGAATTATAGATTCACATCGGAGGAGTTTGAGATAGAGAAAGAAAGCCTTCTCTATACATCCCCTTAAAGAGGACCCAGACCACACTTATTGCACATTCATAGCATGTCTTCTCTATTTTAGCCATTTGGCATGTACTGTATTAGAATCTTTAAGGGATACGTAAAACTCACATTAACACTCTACTCTTCTAAGATCAGATTTAAGAGAACTTCATGTTCCAGGATAGTATCAAGTAAATAAGAAGCCATTCATCTCCCATGTATTTTTGCAAATCCCTTGCCCTAGAACTACACACTATTGCTCCTTAGGAACTCACTCCAAGCCTAGTTGTCTCTTAGTTTGGGTACCTTTTCCTGGTCATAAGCAACATCAAAGAGAGGAACTTGAAGGGCAAGGAACACTGTTAAAGGTGAGGTGACAAATGGCACTCTGGTAGAGAGACAGGAAAACTCAGGACAGATTTATACACCTAAATGTCCCATATTTAAGCAGTTAGACATGTGAAATGAATAAATAATGTCCATGAAAAATAGGGGGAATAATAGCTTTTTCATAAGTGGTGAGATTTATAATTTTCTTGCACTGTATAGATTGATCTCTATAGAGAGATAATAAAACATTATGCCTGAGTACATATTGTTGGAAATTTGTAGTAGTCCATTATACTTAAACATTTGTTTTAAAAATGAGTTAAAATATAGTACTAAAACTGGCAGTAGTCAGCCTACTAAGGGCCATGCAGATAACTCTATCCTTGTGAGACTTATTTGTAAAAGGCAGAAAGGAGAATGCATCCCTTTCAAAAAGGAAGTGCTTGTCTGCTGCGGATGACATTGGGTTTGGCTTTCTTTGCACAGTGGGACCTGCAGGAACCTGAGCTGTCAGTCCAAAAACTGCATTCAAAAAGGAGCCTCTCCAGGATGAAAGGCACCTCCACCAAGGCTAATTTCAATTTCTGCTTCTAAAAGCTTGAAGACCACTCAAAGTACACTATTTTGCAAATCATGTGGATAGAAAAATAAATATTAATGTAAGTCTCTATTAACCCATCACAGTATCCTAGTGGCTAATGTATATGAAAGGAAGATAGGATTCCTTCATAAAATCTCCTAAACCCATTTTGCACATGGCAGGGAATTTAGAGGTGCGGGGTTATTTTCAACAAATTGCATTGTCTATGTGTTGAAACTTGTTGTGGAAGTCCCTACAGAAATTTCTTGTATTTTGCAAACAATGCTGACCTAGATGCGCTCACCTCCCTATGTGGACTCATTTAATATTCTGTATATGTACTCTTTTAATTCTGATGGTTTTCTTGGGACTTTGGGGATCCACTTACTAGACTTAGTGCAGTATGTATATTGATTCATGCAAAATGAGTATATTTATATATTTGTCAATGCCATCCATTGATTCCAACCCTTGGCTTCAAAGGTGAAATCTGGTTGTCATGCATGACTCTAGATAATTTATGAGAAAATGGGTGCATAGGTTGGACCTAAAATTAAGACATCCAAAACTTTAACTTACAGTAACTAAAAAAACATATCATCTTAAAAATAGTAATATCATGAGATAGACAAACCAGCGTATGAACAAGAAGGGAAAATGGGGGAATACACTAAAATATATATTTCCATAATAGTTAACATAGAGACCGTTCATATTCAGTCTTTAAATTTGCTTCCAAATCCACATATATTCATTTATTGGGTGCATCATTATCAGGTCTTCCCTTGTTCTCCCCAGTTTCCTGTCATTCGTCAGAATCAGGTTCTGACTTTCTCATTGCTGTGTTTTCTTCAGGTCAGGCATTTTCTATCCCACTGTAGTCTTATTTCTAGATAGTCTATGAATATTCCTTAACAGTTTCTCCCAGACTTCCCAATAACCAGTCACTGAACAGTCATTTTGAAAAGATCACATAGGGATAGGGGTTTACTTTAGATCTGGAAGAAATCTGAGGAGCTCATCTGCTTTTTGCTTCTGCTTTGGAGAGGTAAGATGGACCCATTTCACAGGTAGTTGAGGCCCAGGGCAACAAAAAAGAAAGAGGAAAAGAGGCAGAGTGGGCACACATCATATTTTAGACATTTTATGTGTGCTTGCATCAATACTGATCTGTCACAAATCTCTTTATCATTTGAGATATTATTTTTAAATCTGTCCATAGGAGAAATTCATCTAACATGGAAATAATAACTGTATCTGTTTAATAGTTGCCACTGTGAGTTAAAACCAAGAATATACATAGAACTCAATGACTGTTATTCCAGTGTTATTATATATTCACAAGCCATACTCATGAAGCAGAGACAAACGGTATAATTTAGCTATATTAACAAAAAAAAAGAACTTTTGTGTTAGAAGGAAGCATAGAAATAAAATCTTAGGTTTAGATGTATACCAGTAGCAGAATGTGTGCTTAGTCTGTACAAGGTCTTAGGTTAGATTCTATGTATAGGGTTCAAATATATGTATATATATTATATATTTATATTTTTAACATATATATTTACACACACACATAATTTCCTACAGTATTGTTTTATAAATGAAGAAACTAAGAAGGCTAAAGAGGCAAAGTGACTTGCAAAGGTAAGCCAGTTCATTAGGGGTGAGAACGAGACAGAACTCAAATTGCTACTTCCTAGTTGAAGTCTTCACTGTGTTATAAAATACTTTTTTTAAAAAAAATTCAACATATTTAGCTATGTTGGCAAACTGTAAGACACTCTTGGGGAATGAGCATTCTTTTAAAAATGGTATTTGTGATCACAAACTCTTGATTTGACAAAGTACTTTTCTGCAGGACAGCTAAATGCAGCCACAGTCTGTTCTGACGGGTTGACTGGGTGTGCCAGCATGTCTCAGAGAGGCCAGTGTGTGAACCCTGTATCAGAAACTGCAGTACCCCGCTAGATACAGCCTCTGTGTCTCTACCCTCAAGAAGAGTCCTTAACCATGAGTGCTGTGCATGTCATATTGAAGATTAAGCATCAAATAGCAGTTATATCTCCTCTGCATCACCCAACAGATCCAATATCTAGTTTCTAGGAGCAGAAGGAAGCTTGTCTGGATGTGGGCATCATTAGATTTGGAAAGAGTAGATTGCACTTGAGAAAGAGAAAATAGGCCAGCAGAAGAGTGTGAGAAAATTAGCTCAGCTGATTTGCTGTGAACATCTGCAAAAATTGTTAATAGGTACTGTGTCTAATTAAATATACCAGATATGCATGCCTGTTATTTGTGGAACCATGTTCTTCCCCATGCCGTACCTGTTGCTGGCAGGAAAAGACTTGCATTGTATCAATGTCAATAAGGTGCAAGGGAGGGAAATTCAAGGCTGCCGTCAAAGTCACTTGTCCACAAGGGTATCACTGTAAGAGAGATTCACAATCCGGACTTAAATACACACTGAGAGGCAGGTAGTAGCCTGAGACCTCCATACTCTCTAAACCATCAGCATAGAGAACCTTACAATTCTAAGCAGGACAATAGACCTCTGGGTGGTATAGATTTGAGAAAAAAAAGTGTGAACCAGATTTCAAAGAGAGTATTGAACCTGCTTCACTAGAGGGCAAAAGGTCTCAATTTATATCAGCCTCCATTTGTACACAAATAACTATTGAGCAACTAACAAATCCAGTGTTCCTTTGGTTATCCCACATTTGGTCATGTTAGTTTGTCTCTAGTCATGCCTTGAGCTGTTCCTTTGATAAATCAGTCTCCTGACTAATTAAGACACAGAGTCTTCCCAATTTAGTGAGTGTTGCTGTTCCACTCCTCTACTGGGCACCAGTGTGGACAAACTGCATTGAGGAAGTAGCAGAGCTCAGGGATGAATAATGCAGGTGCTGAAGTCAGTCCCTGCTCCCCATTTGCTACCTGGTTACCTCAATTCTTCTAGCCTTGGTTTCTGCTTGTGTAAGTGGAGGTAAGAACAGCACCCCCCTCCCCAGGGTTCTTGTAAGGTTAAAGTGAAGCACTGCCTATTGAGGGCTTAGAATTGTGCCTGACACAGTGGAAATGCCCATTTTGTCCACCCCCTGCCCAGTGATACAAGCAGAGCTTTTGGAAGAAAATTGGACCATAGGGGCACTAGCTGACTTGTTGCTAGGAAGTAAGGCCTGTTTAGGGGAGGTAGGTCACTGGAAGATGATCTGGAAGGTGCACCTCCTTCCCTGGCTCATCCCTTCCTCTCTGCTTTCTGGCCTACATGATGTGAGCAGCTTTCCTCTGCCCAGCGCCTGCCACCATGGAGACAGCCAACTGTGGACTAAAAAATGTGAGCCAAAATAAACCTCTCCTATTTTACATTCTGGGTGTCAGGTATTGTGTCTCAGGAACAAGGAATGTGACAAGACAACCGAGATGAATGAGATCATGATGGGAAGCATCTCGTGGTTTTAGCCAGAGTTATGGAACCCAAGTCTAAAGATGTGTGTGGAGATAACCTTACGGTGAATTGCAATACCAATGCTTCCAGAGTAGAGAAGCTTTCCATGCAGAAGACATGAAATTGCTATTATTGGGTTTGGATTTTCCATTGGATCTCTTAATAGACACTTTTCTATCATTATCTGTACACCTGTTTTTATTTCAGCCATATTGAGACCCGAATGGTGAAAAAACACAATTGTTTACAAACAATGCCTTGTTCCTATATTCAGTGTATTTGAATTTGTACTGTCAACATGTCTTTAAGATTTTTATTCTTTCACTTAATTTAATCAGTGAGACTTCTAAATAACATTTTTTGATATTTCAAATGACTGTGTTTTTCCATTTTGTGAGGCCTTTGGAATATTTGTGAAGTGCAATGTTGGAAGACAACCAGTCCTAAGTAAGCATTCACATCCATCCACATCTCCTCCATATTGTGCCTGAAAAGTACCTTCTTAAATTAACCCTCATAGAGGAAATCTGTGTAAACAGATGGGCTTTGCACTTTCCCCTAAAGGTCAACTGGCAGTTGCTCTGTGTGTTCGGCAGCAAGGCCCTCAGTCAAGGACCTTCCCATAAGAAAGGCTTCATCTTCATTTTAAGTCTAGTGACAGGAAGAAAAGTAGTTTCCATCATAGATGCCCCAAACAACTAGGCATCCAAGGAATTCATTAGCAGTGACGACAATGGCTGAGACAATGAGAAGCATCTTATCCTTTTCTGAGGCTCCTCAACATGCTTTGTGGAAGTTCCTCACAAGCGAAACTTAAAATACCATAGAGTGACAAATGCAAAACATTTTTAACAAAGGAAAATAAAAGATACAGTTTGATCTAGATTCTTGGATTTCATACACTAAATGAACTTTCTCTTTTAATGTATCTCTGAAGGATCTGATTTTAATATTTTTCCATGTTTGGTCTACTAATAAGAATACCAGCAACTGTGTTTCAGGAATGGCTCACAAACCATTCAGTTATGACATATTATATATTCTTTCATTGATTCTGCCATCAGAATGATCAACAAGAAATACATTCCCCATAGATAATTGTTAGGCAGTGATGCATGTCGTAGCTTTATCATTCTGGGAGAATTTGCCCCCAAAACACAGGTATGTAGTCATTTCCTGTCCCTGTTTTCACGGAGCCCTTGGACAGCACCTATTTTATGTTCTTAAGTAGAAATATTTGCTTCACTGTGTGTTTAACACAGAACAAAGTATGTTTTTGAACAGAGTGCCCATTGGATCGTCTCTACAAACACAGTACAGTTCAAAAGAACTTTGTTCAGGGTCCAGCTAATTTTCTTTCTTTCATTTTCTTTTCTTCTTTTTCCCTGTAACTATTGTTGAAGTGTCAAATGGGCATCTCTCTCATCTCCCAGATTGATGGCATCATCGAGGACTTCTCACATAAACAAGATAAACGAAAGGCTTCCACGGACAGGTATGTAACTGTGGAGACAGCAGCCCGGCAGAAGACGCCTCCCGATCAGAAAGAATGGCGGTCCCACAGTCCACTTTCTGGCTCTGCAGTCACCTTTGACATGACTTGCTGAATAGGAGTTTGTTTTCCGATTTCCATGGTTCACCCACAGGCCATGCAAAGTAAATACTAGTAAATGAGCAACAGTAGGTTCAAAGGAGCATAAGAGTAGAATCCCTCCGCCTCTCCCTCTCAAAGATGGTTTGAGTAGCATTCACATGTGAATCAATCTGTTTGGGGTCTTTGAAGTGACTTTGATTAAGAGTTGTGGAGCAATGTCAGTGAAATGGGCGGAGCCATGGAAAGATTGACAGCTTCAATCCGGCCCTCAATCTGTGGGCTACATCCAGAGAGAGGCCAGGTAATGGCCGTGAGCACAGAATGCTGCCTGCCTCAGAGAAACAAACCGGGAACTCCCTTGCATAGAGGTGGCTTTTGTTTGAAGTAAAGAAAAAGTGTCTTAAGACCTCATGTTCTTACAGGGCTTTGAATTACATTAACTCAAAACACAGTAGACTCTTTTTTAGTGCTCTTTAATATGCACAAAGAAATAACTTCTCCTTTAAAAGCACACATTTTATTTCCAGTAGACACAATTTATCTATGTATGAATAAACACAAAATAATAATTATTATCAAGGTCCCAAATTTTGAGAACCTCATAAAATAAAACACAGTCCACTAAATGTTCCTTGATTGTATTAGAAACACTAAAACTAAAGAATATTTAAATTTGGTAATTTTACCAGAATACAACAATCTTTTGGAAAATGAAAAAAAGTGAAAAGATTAAAATCTGTACCTACCTTCACTTCAATAAATGAAACTTGAAAATAACCCAAGAATGTGTTTAAAAAGTTGCTGCAAAACTTGCATCTGCCTCATTCAAGTTAGCAATCCAACATTCTCCCCACTTTACCTTCCCTCTCCACTTCCACACTGTGCAATTAGCTTTTCTTTCTCAAATAAACATAGATTAATCTTGGAATCCAAGCAAAAAGGAAATGTTCAGTTGGCATTGTGGAAAAAACCCACAATCTTTAGGGTCAGACAAAAAAGGCAACCACGTGTCCTGGGTGAGATACCACACCTTTCAGAGCCTCTAAACATGTGAACATAATACCTCTTGCTGAGTTGCCAAGATGAGATTTCTGAAAAGTGAACCATAAACGATGCAGTTAGATATTCATGTTAATTATTATTATTATTATTATTATATTTCTTAGGTTAATTTTCTGATTTTCACCAGGTCTATTACTGGTTTCCTTCAGGTTGCTGCAATTTTTGTCTTGGGCAGTGCTATATTTCACAGGTTATTTCTGGTTTGTATCACAGATACATACATATACAAATAGTTTTTAAATGAACTTCTCTTAAATTTGGTGTGTACTATTAATGACTATGATGAGAGTTTTCCAGAACAACAATTTAAAATGGCCATGAAAAGCAGAATTACATAATCATTGGTTTAAGGTATAATGAGGACAAACATATTCCATTTAAACAAGAATGTTTGAGTTGTTGTCTGATCTGACTCTGAAGGAATGGGAAGGACAACTTTAGCTGGTATGAGAAACAGTAGTCTCTCTATGCTGTAGATATCTGAAAATCATTATATTCTCCAATCCTACTGATGACTCATAACTTTCACAGTGTCATTTCTGGCTGAGATTCTGATTCTTTGAATCTACAATTAAAACAAACAACAGGGCCAGGGATTTAGCTCAGTGGTTCCACTGCTTGCCTTGCAAGCACAAGGTCCTGAGTTTGAACCCAGTACCAAAAACAAACAAACAAATTAAAAAACAAACAACAAAGCCCTCACAGTTCTCAGCAAATTTTATATCTAAAAATGGAAAGGTCAGTTCACTATGTAAGAAAATAGATTGACAGCTTAGAACTCTTTGGGAGATGCTAAGGAGTCCAAGGGCTACTACTATGTATAACCTCACAGCTACTGAGAAATACAAGAAGCCATTTAGATGTCAAAGCTTTGGTCCTTCTGAGTCTACCAAAGTAGGACCTAGCAGAATGGTGACTTAGTTCCTGAAACCTGTATCAGAGTTAGTAGCTATATGTTTCCATTGAATTTATAAAGGGTAGGAAAACTGGACACTGGACACTGCTGTGCCCAGTGAAGTCATGATGGCACTTTGGTGCCATGGCTGCTGCTGAGGTCACCTTCCTATGGCTCAGGTTGTCAGTTGTCCTCATTCAGCGCTCAGACCATCTCAACCAATACCTGCTGTCAAGTATGTGAATTTGGATTGAATCAAAGACTAATTATCTTGGGTCCCAACCTTATCCTACCTCCAAAGTAAGTCTTTCCTCTCAAGAATTAAAAATATCTTCTGTAACTTGGAAGGCCTTCCTGTTGGTAGACTTTTGACTCACTGCAGATGAGATTACTGCTTTTCATATCTACACACTTCCACATGTTAAAAAGGGTCTACTTTCTGCTTTTACCCCAGTGCTTCTTTTTTCTAAAAAAAAAGCAAAATATTCCAAGTCTCGTGAACAGTTCAGAAGGAAAGGACAAGAGAATAAGGAGGAATCATCCTTTCCACACATTAATAATGAGCTTTAAAAATTTTATTTTTAAAAAATCTCATTTATAATGAGATTTAAAAATAAGAGTTTGTAGGAAACTCTTACATAGTAGAGTCCAGAGTGTGGAAGAGTCATGGAAACAGAATAGATAGAGGCAAAAGCTAGTGAAGCAAGGATCAGAAGAGAGAGAAGCAAAGGGGCCCTTAATATTTAAGATGACAAGACAGGAGAATAAAGAGGGATGATTTTGCAGTGTGAGGCTTCCAGTCATGTGGTAAAACTAGAAAAATGGGAGAAATCCCCATGGAAGGAGAGAGAGTACCTTTGAAAGGTAGGGGCATATCACAAAGATGAGCTGTTTCAGTCATACTTCCTGTCAAAAAAATGTCATATGTGTATGCGCCAATTCCCTCTGATGAATGCAAATTTTATTTGGCAGTTACAATCATTATTTATAACTAATATTCATAATTAGTGGGCACTTAAAATATGCTATAAAGCAAACATTACAATAAAAAAATCTCTGATTCTAGTGATCCTTGATACTTCAGGCTTTCATAGAAACCATTTGAATCTGAAAGATCTGATCTTGACCTACATTCTTTTTTTTTTTTTTAACATTTTACAGAATTTAATTAAGCACATAAAACTGTACTATTTAATATATTTCTCCATGAACTTTTTGTGAAATTCAGATCGCAGTGTATCATTTACAAATCTTTTGTCTTTCTTCTGATCATCTACACCTTTTGCACAATTCTTGAAGACAACATCATCATTCCACCTTTTGACTGTGAAGCTGGCCTGCGGCTGGGATGGGCCAGTGAGATTAAGGAGAGGATTTCCACTAAAAATGTTTTCTATACGAATCCTTTCTTCTTCACCTTTTTGTTCCTGTTCCTTCCTGGCCTGCTCTTCAGCTCTTTCCTTTTTAATTTTTTCCAGTTCTTCAAGAAGAGCTGCAGTATCATTGTCATCACTCTCCTCCTCAAAATCTTCATCTTCCTCATCTGTTAGAGGATCATCTGCATCAAGGTTGGCAGCAGGAATCTGGTCTAACTGAGACTTCTTTGACACTGAGGAGGAGGTTGTGTGTTCTCAGGTTGGACGATCCCTATTTTTCTCTCTTGCAGCAGCTCTCTCTCTCTCTTCCAATTCTCTCCTAAAGTCATGATTACGAACCTCTTCAGGGGCATCCTGAGTAGTTTGTCTGTATTTTATCTTTGCATGAGAGGGAAAGTCCCTACTTGAATACTGTTTTGAGAGTTGGCTCAAATCACCTTCTCCTTTTCCTCTTCCACCTCTTGCAGGTTCAAAAGTTGGCCTGGCTGCTGTGGTCATTTTTTATGCCTGTATAAGGAGAATATATCACAATCCTCCTGCCACATACTTGGGCTCAAATACAAAACAGCAACTTCTGTAGGTCATATAAACACCATGGCTACGCCTGGCTCCCAGAATCCCTTGACCTATATTCTTTAACGTGCAGAGCTGATTACACCAGATTTGATCTTTGGTTCAGATGTGGATTCCCCCTGAATACCACAACAATCAATAATAATCATGTCGATTTGTACAGTAACTGTAGGTTGCCAAGTTATCATGTACATTGTTTTCACAATGAGAGATAGATAATACCCTAATTTTATAAAAAAAAGTAAACCGAGGCACAAAACAGATGGCAAAGACAGGACTCAAAGTCAAACCTCTGGTTCCAATACTTCATCCCCCAACTAATGTACAAATTAAATGCACCAGCTATGACCCATGCCTTCCATAAGTCTGCAAAAAATGTCATGGTGACTGCTATACAAAACTGGATGACATAGTCCCAGATGACTAACTAAATGTATCCTAAAAACATCTTCAAGGATTAGGAAGGGATTGTTCCCTCAAAGCTTGAATGATGGGACACCAATGATTGACACAAGCCCAGCTCAACTCTCAAAAAGAGTGGGGGGAAGACAAGCCAAGTCACAATTCAAATTAGTGCAGCCGTTCCTGCAGCAAGAGCAACACAATGTGCTCTTTGACTAACCTTTCAATGCCCCATGTAGCTGGAGCTCTGAGGGCGGTGCGGAGCTGACAGCCTGGAACATTGACCACCACACTGCGACTGACGTGTAAATCACCCTCTGACTGGGGGCCCCCAATCTGGAAACAGAAGTGTCATCTTTGGACTCAGTCCACCACGCATGCATTCACCCACAATTGTCCTGCTCCACCTTTTTGACAATGGACACAACGTAGGTGGAGATAATGTGCTTGGAGTTTGTTTCTAAGACTGTCTGTTAGTTTTTTAAGCATTCCTTTTAGCTGAAATTTAACCACAAGATTTTTGGTAGCGAATAGAGGCTGTATCTAGCCAATGTATAGAATATTTTCAATAAGTCAAGAATCAGAGCTTGGTTCAGGTGTCAGCAGGACTTGTGGTAACTTAATCTTCACCAATAGCCTCATCCCTGCTTGCTGTTGTTTAAAACAAATAACTTGGTAGCCCTTCTGGGGCCTTGCTTCTTGGCACTGCCAGCCTGTGTGACCATCTGGGCATGATCTCTCTCCCCACTTTCCTGGCCTCTATCTGCCTGCAAGAGCATGGCCCACTTGTTCGGCACCACCCTCAGCCCACGACTTCCTCGGATTGGTCTCCATCCTGATGCCAATACCTACCAGCCAGGCTGAGGGTGGCCTCCATGGCTGCTACCCTTAGGGCCACCTCTCCCACATCCTAGTTCTGCATCCCTGTGCCCTTCACTTGGTCTCTTCCTTACACAGGTAATTGGGCCAGGCCATTAGAGTGTCCCCAGCCATTCAGGCTATGTGTGTAGTTTATGAATTGGCTTCTATGTCCTTTTAGGAATTTCACTTTTACTAATGAGTGGGAGAGGTGAAACTAAAAGCCAGTGACACAGGATGATAATCGATCAGCATTTCCTGAAAATATTTATTAATAAGGATGACATCAAGCTGTATGTCTAAAATGAAGCATTTTGTCTTTCCTATTTTCAGTACCATTAACATGACTAATCAAGAGATGTTAATACCAGCGACTCTTACATGTTTGTATGAAATTTCTGAATACTTTTTATTCTGTAGGATTTACAGAAGTTGGCAGAGCACAGAATGAGGAGGACAGGCATGATAAAGTTAAGACAGCTCAGATTCTTATAAATACCTGGTAAAAAATAGCGCTTACACTGCTGGAAATTCAATCATAGTTTAGGAATTTCTATTAACTTAGAATCAATACAGCATCCAAATAAATTATTAAATGTGCCCCAACTTCCTAATTATTGCTTCCCTTAGTTTGCAAATTAGATAAATCTTAAAAGTATAGCTTCTAAATAAAGCACTAGGCTGTTCTCTTGGAACTTATTTCTAATGGATTTCAGAATGAAATTGTGAAAGAACACAAGCTATATTGGAACCAAAGTCATCAAGAAACTGAACACAGTTACAGAGCTTTCATTTCACCCCAAGGGACCTCCCTTCTTGACTACTTAAGCCAAGTCAACCCACCCTAAGAGTGGAAGTACTTTTCCCCAACAACCGCACATGTTGTTTAGAATGTTAAGCACAGTGACCATGAGGAACTCTTTCTTCACACAAAGAAGAGTTCTCATTGCTGCTGTAAAAAGCAATGTTTCTCAAAGTCTTTGTAAATAGGGAGGGATGGAGGAGTTGAAGGGAAGGCAGGGGAAGGGAGAAAAAATAAGAACCAAGAGAGATTATGTAAAGGTGCAAATTTCCAATGATGAATGTCATTATAGTGTATACCTAAAATCTACCAATAAAATTAATTTTAAAAAAGCAATGTTTCTAGTTAAGTGAAAGTACCATATGATGGCATATCTTAATGTTATATTTAGTTTTCAGGGACAAATGTAAAAGGTTTTGTAATTTAAATTGTCTTGCTTGTTTTTCCTTAGTAAATATTTTTATAATTTTGTAAGCTCCTCCCCAACAACCTCTGTTTTTTTTCAGTACACAATTGAATCTTTTTCTCTCTGTGTGTGTGTGTGTGTGTGTGTGTGTGTGTGTGTGTGTTGATCCCGGGGATTTGCACATGCTAGGAATATGCTACCACTGAGCTATACATTCAGCCTACAAAACTGAATTTTAAACACTTATCTAATCTTTAAAAATATGAGCAATTGGAACATTTCTAAATGTTGCTGCAGTTGTAAAGATCTTGATTCTTGCACATTCTCTCTCTCTCTCTCTCTCTCTCTCTCTCTCTCTCTCTCTCTGTATGTGTATAGTTTAGGGCTTCTGCCTGCCTTCACAGTGCCTTGTACCTATTTCTCATTTTCATGCAACATACTGCATTATAATTACCCATTTACAAGGCTGTGTTCTTAATTAGGCTGTAAACCTATTGATGGAGCCACCACTATCCAATGAGTTGCCAAGCCAGAAATGAGGCCTACCTAGGCCCTCTAAATCATGTTGGGTCTACTAAATCATGTTGGTTTAATTTTGCAAACGTCTTTCAAATTTTCCTTTTTTTTAGTCCTTGAAAATCTAGTCTGGGCAATTAGCATGGCTTCCTTACCGGGCTTTGGGTCTCTTCCTGATCCCCCGCTTTATGCTTCCAATCTGACATCTACAGTGCCCAGAGGGACCATTCTATGCATCAACCACTCTTGCTGCTTCTAGCTTTAGTGGATTCTCATCACTCTCATGATAAAATCCAAAGCAATATACAAGTGCCCCAAGCACATACACGTGGAAATATTGCATTCTGTATACATCTTTGGATTTACTCTGCATTTTAGTACAATATAGGGTTCTGAGATCACCTTCAGTCAGCTTTCTCCATATTGGTTTAATCCAAGATGTCTCAAATTCATTCAACTATGGGATGGTTTCCTTCCAGTAATTGCTGTCAGTATCCCCAAGCCATCATACTGTAGAATATACTTCTTTGAGTTCCCCTGGAAGCTAAGGCCAGCCACATCTGAGAGGAAAGCTTTCACAGAAACTCATAGCTTCTTCTTTCCCCCAAGTGGACACAACGAGCCGAGCGGCTGTGCTTGATTAAATGCAGCTGATTGGACTTCAGATTTTAGAGCTGTAGGAGACTTTTTAAATCTTTGAGTACAATTCACTGATTTTATGTTTAAAGGGAACAATAGTTGGAGAAGGACAGATTTAAGATTACATAGATAAGAAGCTAGACGTGGAATTATACAAAAAAGAACTTAGTACAGAAAGTAGCAACAAGAGGATTTTGAAGGAGTGAAAAGAATGTAAATAAGAAGAAAATAAACTGGGAACCGAAAACAAAAGCCCAGTGACTATACAGAGCAATGCTTTTCAGCAGAAATATAATATGAGTTATAAAAGCAAGCTTTATCATGTCATTACACATTTCTAATAGCCAAAGAAGAATAAGAGGAAATACATAAAATTTAAACATTTTATTTCATTTAACTCAACATATACAAATTATCATCATTTCAACATGGAATCAATTTAGCAACTATCAATGTGATACTTTGTATGTTTTTGTACTATGTCATCAAATCTTGTGGGTGTCTTACATTGATGGCAAATCATAATTCGAACTGGCTGCATTTCAAGTGTTTGTTTTCAGTGGCTGTCATATTAGATGGCAAAGCTCATTTTAGAAAGTTGTACTGGACAGAATTTATATAGAGCAGTGGTTCTTAACTGGGGATGGTTCTTCTTCCCTGGAAGCATTAAGCAATGTCAGGAGACATTTTTGGGTGTTGCAACTGAAGGAGAAATTGCAATGCCACTTAGTGAGTAGAGGGCAGGGATGTTGCCAAACATCCTATGATGCATCTTAGCATCATAGGACAAGGACAAAAAATTATCTGGCCCTAAATGTCAACAGTGCCAAGGTTGAAAAATCAACTTCTAGAGAATAGGATAAGCTAATGGGAAATTATATTCTATCCTTTGTGAAAGCTCATTTTCTGTCATTCACTTGACAAATTTTCGTAGAATTTCAAATGCTGCCAGATTCCTGTTAGCACTTTCATCATAGAGACATATCACATGTCATCAAATATGGTCATTGATTGGAATAAGTGTTATACTGTGTAAAATGCAGAAATGGAGCAAAGGAATGTTCAGCTTTGCTTGTGTTTTTATCCACTGTTGGATTAACATAAGGTCTTGCATATAGATGAATGAAAAAGGGAGGGAAACAAAGAAATGAAGTCAAAATTAAAGGAATCAGAAAGAAAAAAAATTGAAAGGAAATAAAGATAATACACTGAGTCAGTGGCCTGGGGAGGAGATTGAAAAAGAAGGAGGAGTGAAATGGAATCTGAGTAGCATGTAGAGAAAAGAACAGCACCAGTGATGTGAGCCAGACTGGCCATGCTTGAATATTATGATGCTCAGCATTTCCTTCTATCCTCAGCACTCATTCCTAAGCCACGCTCTGGATGGCTACCTCCAACAATTACTTTCCTTTTTCTTTTAGTTTGAGAGTAAAAAGAGTTTATTTTCTGGAGGGATGTCAAGTGGCTCTGTGCTGGGATTGGAGGGCAGGTGATCAGAGATACAGCAGGGTCAGGGTCTGGACAGCAATCTGTCACACACAGAGCCTGTCATAGACAGCCCTGGAGAAGTAGACAAAGACTCTGGGCCATTATTTTCCAGAGGGCAGCTCTAAAGCACCTTGGGGCCAGAGCCTGCACTAGCTTCCATATTTGACCACCTGCCGGGGACTGTGTGCCAGGGCTGACCTCTCCCAACCCAACGTGAATGACTTCCGAGAGGTAGTCCCCACTGAAGGGCAGTGGCTGCAAGAGACCAAAGAAAGGAAAGAGATTTATAGCTCTAGAATATCTGTCCCTTTTGAAAATGAAATGGCACATTAAGAGGGGGAACAGCGGCTTGGCTGAAAGGCGTGACCATTTCAACGTTCATTACCCAGTGCAAAAGCGTGGCTTGGTCTCCGCAAGCCTGTTGAGGAAAGAAAGGATTGAGGTTAGGATTTCTTGGACCCACTTTAAAAAACCCTCATCCAATGCCACTGCTTCTTAGAAGGCAATGCTTGCCTCGGGCCCTTTGTGGCCATCACCAGGGCAGGTGAGGCCACATAGCAGCATGTAGAAATATGTAATGTTCTATTCTCAAATACACTGAGATCTGGAAAAGAACTCAGTGTACATTAAAAATCCTCCTCAAAATCAACCGAGAGAGGTTTTCTTTTTTGATCATTTTGATTCTTTTAACCTCAAATTGTTTAGAATCTTGCAACCCTTAGTGATCCCCCCTCCTCCACCTTTTCATACTGGGAGTGAACCAGGGCCTCTACACTGAGCTATATCCCCAGCCCTTTTTAAATTTTTTTTTTTCTTAATTGTAAGACAGGGCCTTTCCAAGTTGCTAAGTTGCCTAGGCTTGGTTCGAACTTGCAGTCCTCCTGCCTCAGCCTCCTAGACTGCTCAAATTATAGCCATGTGACCCACCATGCTGGGCCCTGTTGATTCTTTTAACCACCAAAATAAGACGGTTATTTCTCAAGGATCTAATCTTTTGAAAAATAAGATGATGACAGTCTCCCTTATGGGGATCCTGCCTAGATCCATACTACTCCCAAGCTATGTCTGCTTTTTGACACCTAGCAGGAAAGTAACAGGGTTTCACCACCTGAAAATATCCTATATTTGACAGTACCTTCTAGAAGTCTTGAGGACAAAGAGGGAGGCTGGGCAGAGAGACCAAGGTCACATTTCAGAGTTCCACCACACTCATGGCAGAGGGACATCCATGCACAATGAAAACACAGACAGGGAGATTTATACAGCTTTGAACTTAGGTCAAAAAAACATGTAATTTGTTAAGTAAGAGGGCACGAACACATGCCATGTCACGCTGGATTTTCCTGGAAAATAAAAAAAAATAACAAAGTTAAACTTTCAGTCAACCTGAAAATATTCGCTTTTTATGGGGGCAGGGTAGAACGAATGGAACGGCAGCGCCTTGTTTTTGTTTTGTTTTGCTTTGTTTTTCTTCTTCTTCTTCTTTGATTGCCCATTTTCGGAGTCTTCTCAGAGAAAGGAAATAAGGACAGCCAAAATCCTGGGAGAGTATTTATTAGATACAGATCCAGAGTCAGTGGAAAAGGTAGACCTAGGTTACATCTGACCCAAGAACATGGTAGGCACAAGGATTGATAAACACTGTTTTTCTGAGACTGAAACTCGAAATCTTTGAATTGAAGGGAAAATGCAAATGAGTCTGTAGATTTGTTATATTATGGACAATATAGACTGAAGCAATATTTTATCATTTCTAAAGGGACAAGACACTTTTCAAGAAGTATAAATTACATGAGCTTAAGGGGAAGTTTTAATTACAGAAAATATTCCTCTTTAAAACATAAAACAACATTTTTTTGGGGAAAGAGTTTTGCACACATCATGATAAAGATCAGGATTGCAGTAGGGTAGAATCATTTTTATTAACCAAAGCTCTGTCAAAAAAGCAGGGTACAACCTGTGCCTGGTGGGACATGCCTGTAATTCTAACACTGAGGGACACTGAGGCAGGAGGATCCTAAATTCGAGTCCTTCTTGGGCAACTTTGTGAGATCTTGTCTTAAAAGAAAAGAAATAAAAAGGGCTGGGAATGTAGCCCAGTGGTAGAGGGCCCCAGGGTGGATCTTTAGTATGGAGAACCCAAGAAAGACACTGTCAGTGATTTTGGAGGGATTCCACTCCTGGATCCAGCCACTCAATGCTTATTACATGCTTTTGATTCAAGTCTTTCATGAAGTAAAAATGACACCATCAAACTTTTGACTTTTCTCTATTCTGACTTCTTCCTTACTATTTATTCTGAACACTTTATCCTTTCTCCTCTGTATACCTCCTCTCAGACCTTCAGCCCACAATCATGCTTCCTAAAACTTATATTTAAATAATGATGAGGAGGATACTGATGATGGAGGAGATAATGGGTAATTATTTAATGCCATTTCCACCCCAGACCAGGGGGTGCTGGTTTCCACACAAAAAAAACTCCCATTCTTTGTCATTCATTCCTGAAGTCAAGATTTCAAACATGCCCGCTGGACGTAGAAAAACTCTTCTCCAAAAATGTCACTTCGGTTGCCGTCTCAGGTGTTACTTTGGGACACAAATGGAGTTGACATGTTGAACCACTCATTAATTATCTTGCACTCCAGAGGGTCGGGAGAGCGCTGTCCATGCCTGCTCCGGGGTGGAGGAGCGCTGCCCCTCCCCACCCCATCCCCCAGAGCAGACCCTGAGGAGGTGCCCTCCACAGCCTACAGACCTGCCTTTGTGCGGCTTGTGGGGTGTGATCCTTGGGCCCACAGCTCGGCAGACGCTAGGGAGATAGATGGGATGCGTTCGCCCTGTCCAGGGCAGCAGCTGAGCGAATTTCACATAGGCAGGCAGGTACACAGATGAGGAGCCCTGGGGAGCCCTTCACTATGGAGAACGAAAAATCAAAAGAAACCATATTGGTCACAGATACAAAGGGAGTTCCTGCTCCTTTTCTCTCCTCCCTAGTTCCCTTTCTCTCCTTCCTCAGGAAACAATCATGAATGTGGAAAGCTGTCTTCCCCCAGGAAGCCTCTGAGGGCTCAGGGACTCCAGATGCTATTCTATGCAAATTGTTCCACCCTTTTCTCCTTGGCAGGGGGACTTGTTCTTCCAGGCCTGTGCAAAGCATTTTGGTCTATTCTGGGAGGGAAGTTAAACACTTCCTAGATAACCAAATTCTCTGCCTCACTCTGTAATGAGCTGAAGTGCATCTGAGGCACTGAGGATGCCCACATCCGGGTATCAAGGCCTAGATGTTTCGGGGCTCGGGATGAGGAAGGTACAGTGAACAAGGCTCCCGATGAATCAATGGAATTATCAATGAAAACCTTTGAATGTGCTAAACATTTTCCTTAAATTTTGAATTAAAGGGTGAAGGCATGTGGAAAGACTTGAGCCACCAAATTATGTAACTACTTTTAATGTACTATAACTAAATTGTATACTTCACTGTTAAGGAATACCCACCTACCCTTTCTGATTTGCTTTATTTATTTTTTTAAGTATAACTTTTCATTAGTTAAAAAGCATTTTATATGCTCTATCATGTAACAAATAAAAACAAATAATATTAGCCTATTACCAGGATTCTGAGGTAGTAAGTTGTAATTGTGTGACACATTTTAGTGAGGACAAATCACGGCTAAAATCTGTGTCATACAAGATTCCTGGAGTTTCACAGTTGAGTCACTCAGTCCTCAACCTTTCAGCCCGGACTGAAAATACATCAAATTGAGACCTAATGCTTAGATGATATTCAAATGCATTTGATACACACTAAAATGTGTAAGAAGCATTTTTTTTTCTGTGGTACTGAGGATTGAGCCCAGAGATCACTAAGCTATTCCCAGTGTTTTTTATTGTTTTGTTTTGAGACAAGATTTCACTAGATTGCCCCGCCCTGGCTGGGCTCCAACTTTCCTCCTTCTGCCCCAGCCTCCCAAAGTCTGGGGCTCCAGGGCTATACCACCACGCCTAGCAAGAAGTACTTTTTAAGTTATTACAGTGAACCCTTAACTTACAGAATCCTTCAGTTCTGAGGGTAGGTTGTAACTAAGTCAATACAGCTGAGATCTAGATGTTTACCTGGGTACACACTATAGATAAGAAGAAGCAGATGAATTTTCCATTAACCTAACTAACCCAAGTTGTTCATGTCAGGCTAGTTGAAACTTGAGGGTCCACTGTATATGGCTCTCATATATCATGTGTTATCAAGGAAATATATATCATGTTTCCTTATTACACATGAATCTATCTAATGTTCTGATAAAACAGGACATATTTGTATTGTATTTTAAAATCTAGAATGATCATATAAGTTTTTGGCTCCTCTAGTGGCATTATTAGTCTGCCATTCTGTACTGATGTTACTTAGCAAGAAAACTTGCTATCTGGAAATAAATTTATCCTTTAAGGGAAATCAAAGTGTCCTTTACTACATCAGAAAAGCACACATATACAAGACAGCCAGTATCTTGAAAACAACATACTAGCAAGGAGTTTGTGATATGTAAAAATCTTTTGTGCTGAAGTAGCAACACAAATAATGTTTCACTATGGTTTGGGCTACAGTCCCATCCACATGTATGTATGATTCTGAAGCTAACATGGCAGTGTCTGTGTGTGTGTGTGTTTGTGTGTGTGTGTGTGTGTGTGTGTTTTCCTTCTTAAAGAACAAATGACTATTTTTAAGAGCACTTAAAACAGTGGTCAGGAATTTTACATTCATGTCCTGGATCTAATTAAATAATAATGGGCTAATCTAAAGACACAAAGTATGAAACACATGGGCTCCCTCTCATCTATAGCAGACATCAATAATCAATCATGACACTTTGTGTCTGGCTATTTCCTTGGGATCTTTCTAAGCAATACTCCAAAGAATCACTACCATTTGATCAAACTGGCATATAGGATACCTTATTATTTAGTTTATCAGAGAAATCATCACAGGCTAATTACAGTTCCACATGGATTTAGGATTTTTAATTTTGGGAATGGATTATTAAGGGAGATAATGTATCCTTTTTTTTTTGAAAGTTGAAATAGGACAGGTAAGGTCAATATAGAAGAGTTAGAGTTAATTCCATCTAAAGATAAGTTAAATTATGCATTTTATCTGAGGATCTATTCATTTTTAGAATTTATCATGGCTGCCCTCCCTCAAGAAAATGTTTCTCCTACCATTGGCTATCAAAATGAATAATAAATTAGAGATTGAATACAAGTGGTTTCACAGACAAAACGTATTTGTTGCACAAAGACAAGCTAAAAGTGTTATTATGGAGTATTTTATTCAATGTCTTTCCTACACAATGTTCTCTTCTATAAGTCGAAGTATTACTGGGACATCTGCTCTTTGGGAACCTCTTCCTGTCTCTTTTTAGGTTGTCTCTGTCTTATTTCAGGTCTTGGCTGAAGTGTCAGCTCCTCAAAGGCTTTTCCTGTACATGATTGAAAATAAACTGTCCACACTCCTATGATTTTGTCTCATAGCTCAGGCTGCCCTAACAAAATATTACAAGCTGATGGCTTCAACAACAGAAATTCATTTCCTCACAGTTGTGGAGGTTGGAAATCCAAGATCAAGGTGCCATTGGAGTTGGGTTTATCTTCTCATTGTGTCCTCACATGATCTGTTCTCTGTGTGAGACATTGTGTGTCCTCTTATAAGCAGATAAATCCTATCAGACTAGGTCCTCATTCTTATGACCTCATTTAGCTTTAATTACCTCCTTAAGGCCTGATCTCCAAAAACAATCACATTGGGGGATAGGGCTTTAATATATGAACTTGAAGGAGAAGTATTCTTCAGCCTACAACAGGATGTAACCTAAGCATCTATGTGTTTTAAAAGCTCTTTTCCAATGTACAACTAAGACTGAGAAGAAAACCCACTATTATGTAGGGAGCGAATATTAATATAAACTTCTCACAACAAGCTTTAGGGTTTTGTTTATATTCGAATATGCAAAATAATTTTAGCAGTTCATTACATAACCCTTCTAGGAGCTGCACTGTGAGTCACAGAAAATATTAAGACCTAATCTAGCACCATCAGAAAGGGTTGGGAACACGGAGACAGATAGCACCGCAAATGCTGCTGCTGTATGCACCACATTCATGTATTTATAAGCCTATAAATGGATTGAATTCAGGAATAAAGCACCCCTCTTTTCCACGAGCTTAGTGGTCTGCTAGGGATACATACAAAAGCTGGGAATTTTATGCTTACTCACAGTTGGGGGGTCATATCTCTGGAAAGTGTGGCTAGGGATGATTAGAAGCAGGAGGAAGATTTAAAGCTCTTTGCCTCCTCCATGCTAATGGGAAGGGAGGGAGGGAGTTAATGCAAATGCAGCCACGTGCCTGGAAGACAAGATTTTAGGGAAAGAATTTATGTAAAACATCTGATTGTCTTTTGCCCTGGATACCCATGAAGTCTCCAAAGCACAGAATTGTTGAACTTCAGGTGGGCAGCCCAGAGCAGAGACACAGCACATTGTGTAGGGAGGACACTGTGCTGGGTCTGTACAGGGGGACAGACACAGACCTGGAATCGGAAGAGACTGATCTTAGACCTGCAGTGCCACTTACTTCCTTTGTAACCATACCAAAGTTACCCATCCTCTGAGTGTCCATCTCCTCAATTCTGTATGAAAAGCATTTCTGTATCTAGAAGGACAGCCCTGAGGGTCAGCTGTAAAGCCCTCTGTAAATGCTAATCAGACAGCAATATCACCCTGAGCTTCCAAGTTTCCTTCCTAAAATGAGGGTAAGATTCACCTGCCTTACCTATTTGAAGGACTGTTTTTTTTAAATTAAATTCTTTTATTGGTACATTGTAAGTATACAACACAATTACATTTCTCATTGGGAACTTGTGCCTTTACATAATGCATCTTGGTTCTTATTTTTTCCCCATTCCTAGCCCTCCCTTCACCCCCTCTACCCTTCCCTATTTACAAAGACTTGATTTCCGTTTTTTCCATTTCTCATCATTTTTCCTTTCCCTTCTTTCCTTTCCCCTGCCCCTCCCACTACCCCTATCCCTTTGGACCTTTTCTTCCTATTTTGCATTATCGATTATTCATTCTAATCATTGGTACATTTTAGGTATACAATATAATGACATTCATCATTGGAAATTTGCACCTTTACATAGTCTCTCTTGGTTCTTATTTTTCACCCTTGCCCAGCCCTCCCTTCAACCCCTCCAGTCCTCCCTATTTGCAAAGATTTTGTTCCTATTTTTCCATTTTCTCATATTAATCCCATTCCCTTCTATCCTTTCCCCTAGCCCTCCCACTTCCTTCCCCTTTGCCCCTTTTCTTCCTATTTCACATTACCTATTATACATTTAGTCCATATTTACACTTTCAGTTTCTCACACCAGAGAAACTATTCAGTATTTACACGTGTGTCCTATTTATTTCACTTAAGAGTATCACCTCAATGTGCATCCACTTAGCTATAAATGTCTCTAATTTCTCATTTTTATGGCTGAGTAGTACTCCATTTTATTAAAAAACCACATTTTCTTTATCCAATCTCCAGTTGATGGGCATTTGGGCTGTTTCCAAGTTTTAGCTATCACAAACTGCACTGCTATGAACATGGGTGCACATATATCACTGTGGTATGATTCTTTTAATGCTTTGGGGAAGATCCCCAGCAGTGGAATAGCGGGGTCAAATGGGACTTCCGGTCCTAGTTCTTTGAGGTATCTCCATACTGATTTCCACAGTGGTTGCACCAGTCTACACTCCCACCAGCAGTGGAACAGGGTTCCTCTTTCCCCACAGCCCTGCCAGCATTTGTTATTGGTTGATTTCATGGTAGCAGCCATTCTTTCCAGAGTGAAGTGGAATCTCAGTGTTGTTTTCATTTGCATCTCTCGAATGACCAGTGATGTTGGACATTTTTTCATGTATTTATTTCCTATTTCTACTTCTTTGTCTGAGAAATGTCTGTTCATTTCAGATGCCCATTTTCGGATTGTGTCTTTAAATTTGGGAGGTCTGATCTTTTTAAGTTCTTTATAGATTTGAGATAGTAGACCTTTGTCTGAGGAAGAGCAGGTGAAGATTTTTTCCCACATTGTGGGTTGTCTCTTCACACTGCTGGTGGTTTCTCTTGCTGTGCAGAAGCCTTTTAATAAGAAGATATCCCACTTGTTGATTGTGCTAGTTCACAGGCAACTGAGGTTTCATTCATAAAATCTTTTCCTACACTGAAGTCTTCAAGGGTTCTACCTAACCTCTGTTCCAACTGGTTGAGACTTTCTATTTTAATATTTAGATCTTTAATCCATTTTGATTTTAGTTTAGTGCATGGTGAGAGATATAGGTCTTGTTTTAATCTTTGGCAAGTTGAAGCCCAATTTTTTCAGCACCATTTATTAAAGAGGCTATCTTCCCTCCAGTGAGGGTGTTTGGCTCCTTTATCAAAGATGAGATGGCTGAGTGTGTCTGGCATTGTTTCTGCATCTTCTAATCTGTTCCACTGGTCCTCAGGTCTGTTTCTTTGCCAGTACCATGCTGTTTTTATCACAGTAGCTTTGTAGTATAGTTTCAGGTTGGGTATTGTGATACCCCCTGCCATGTCTCTGTTAGCTAGAATTGCTTTTGCTATTCTGGGTCTCTTCTTGCTCCAAATGAATTTTTGGATTGTTTTCTCAAGGTCTTTGAAGTATGCTGCTGGGATTTCAATTGGAATTCATCGAATCTATATAGCAGTTTTGGAAGTATGGCCATTTTCACTATATTAATCCTTCCTACCCAGGAGCAGGGGATGTCTGTCCATTTTCTGATATCATCTTCAATCTCTCTTTTCAGAGTGCTATAGTTTTCAGAGAAGAGGTCTTTGATTTCTTTCATTAGGTTGATTCCTAGGTATTTCAGTTTTTTGGATGCTATTGTGAAAGGAATTATTTGCCCTATTTCTCTTTCAGTGAGTCTGTCATTTGTGTAGAGGAAAGCTATTGATTTTTGTGTGTTGACCTTGTAACCAGCTACTTGACTGAATTTGGTTATTAAGTCTAGAAGACTTTTGGTGGAGTTCTTGGGGTTTTCTATATAGAGTATCATGTCATCTGCAAGTAATGACAATTTGACTTCTTCATTTCCTATCTTTATTCCTTTTATTTCTTTCTCTTGTCTAATTGCTATGGCTAATGTTTCCAGAACTGTATTGAACAAGAGTGGTGATAGTGGACATCCTTGTCTTGTTCCTGATTTGAGTGTGAAGGATTTCAGTTTTTGACCATTTAGTATGATATTGGCTGTTGGTTTTTCATAGACGACTTTTATCAGTTTGAGGTAGAGACCATCTATTCCAATTTTTTGTAGGGTTTTTATCATAAATGCATGTTGGATTTTGTCAAATGCTTTTTCTGCATCTATGGAGAGAATCATATGGTTTTTGTCCTTGGCTCTATTGATATAGTGTATTACATTGATTGATTTCTGTATATTGAACCATCCCTGCATCCCTGGAATGAATCCCACTTGATCAGGGTGTATGATCTTCTCGATGATCTTCTGCATTCTGTTTGTCATTATCTTATTAAGAATTTTTGCATCTATGTTCATTAGTGAGATTGGCCTATAGTTTCCCTTTTCGGTTGGGTCTTTCTCTGCTTTGAGGATGAAGGTGATGCTTGCTTCCAGGAATGAATTTGGGAGTATTGCTTCCCTTTCAATTTCATTGAAGAGTTTAAACAGTAGTGGCAGTAGTTTCTCTCTAAATGTCTTGTAGAATTCAGCAGTGAAGCCGTCAGGGCCTGGGCTTTTCTTAGTTGATAAGTTTTTAATTACATTTTCTATTTCATTGGTTGATATTGGGTTGTTCAGAAGTTTTAGGTCTTCTTCGTTCAACTTTGGTAATTCATATGTATCTAAGAATCTGTCCATTTCTTCTGTGTTGTCCATCTTATTAGCATATAGGTTCTAGAAGTAGGTATTGATGATCCTCTGGATTTCTGCTGGGTCTGTTGTAATTTCACCCTTTTCATTCCTAATTGCATGGATTTGGGCCTTTTCTTTCCTTTTTCTGACAAGGTTGGCTAAAGGTTTGTCAATTTTGTTGATTCTTTTGAAGAACCAACTCTTGGCTTCATTGATGTTTTGTTTCATTCTCTTAGTCTCTATTGCCTTGATTTCTCCTCTGATCTTTATAATTTCCTCCCTTGTATTAGCTCTGGGGTTGTCCTGTTCTTCTTTTTCTAGAAGCTTGAGGTGCAGCATCAGGTTGTTTAATTGGGCTTGTTCTGTTTTCCTAATATGTGTATTCACTGCTATGAATTTCCCTCCTAAGACTGCTTTCATTGTGTCCCATAGATTCTGATATGTTGTATTGTCATTGTCATTTAATTGAAGGAACTGTCTGATTTCTTCTTTAATTTCCTCTGTGACCCATTGGTTATTCAGAAGTGTGTTGTTCAATTTCCACGTGTTTATGAAATTTTTTGAGTTTCTTTTGCTATGGATCTCCAATTTCATTCGCACTATGGTCTGATAATATACAGGGGATAACTTCAATTCCTTTGCACTTACTTAAACATGTTCTATATGTGAGTATGTGGTCTATTTTTGAGAATGACCCATGTGCAGCTGAGAAGAATGTGTATTCTGATTTTGTGGGGTGGAAGACTCTGTAAACATCTGTTAAATTCATTTGTTCAAGAGTTCGACTGAGTTCTAGTATTTCATTACTTATTTTTTGTCTAGTTGATCTATCTATTTGTGACAGTGGGGTGTTGAGGTCCCCGACTACAATTGTTTTAGTGCCTATATGACTTTTCATGTCCATTAGTATTTGTTTTATATAGTTGGGTGCACTAGTGTTTGGTGCATAGATATTTATGATTGTCATCTCTTCCTCTTGGATTCTTCCCTTTACAAGGATGTAGTGTCCTTCTTCATCTCTCTTAATCAGTGTTGGTTTGAAATCTACTTGATCTGCAAAGAGGATAGCTACTCCTGCTTTTTTTCAGGTTCCTGTCACATGCAGTATTGTTTTCCACCCTTTAACTTCCAGTGTATGAGTTTCCTTTTGAATTAAGTGTGTTTCTTGTAGGCAACATATTGTTGGATTTTGGTTCTTGACCCATTCTGCCAGTCTGTTTCTTTTGATTGGTGAATTGAGACCATTAACATTGATGGTTATAATTGAAATGTATTGACTTGTCATTGCCATGACTTTTTCTTTTTGTTGGGTTCTCCCCCTTTACATTCAATTTCTTGTCCTGTCAGATGGGTTCATTCTGCTTTGCTTCCTGGGGTTGTGATCCTCAATATCTGTTCCTAGGATATTGTGTAAAATTCTTTGGAGTGCTGGTTTGGTATTCGCGAAGTTCCTAAGGTGCTCTTTGTCATGAAAGTATCTTATTTCTCCATCCATTTTGAAAGATAGTTTTGCAGGGTATATCAATCTGGGTTGGAGGCTGTTTTCTTTTAGGGCTTGGAATATGTCATTCCAAGCTCTTCTTGCCTTGATGGTTTGTGTTGAGAAGTCTGCTGTGATTCTGATGGGCTTTCCTTTGTATGTGATTTGTTTCTTTTCTCTAACTGCTTGTAGAACTTTGTTCTTCTGTTGAGTTTCTGGAATCTTGACAATTATATGCCTATGTGTAGAATTTTTTTGATCAAGGCTATTTGGAGTCCTACATGCCTCACTTATCTGTATGTCAAGCTCTTTTCCTCTGCTTGGCAAGTTTTCTGCCATTATTTCTGTGAAGAGATCTTTTATATCATCTGCCCCCTCTCCTGTTTCTTCATTGACTCCAATCAGTCTTATGTTATTTTTCTTTGAATCATCTAGCAGCTTCTGGATTGATTTCTCTTGTTCCCTTACAATTTTAAAACAATTTTTCTTTTCCTGGTCACTAATTGTAATCTTATCTTCTATATCTGAAATTCTTTCCTCATATTGGCTCATTCTGCTGTGTAGACTTTCAGTGGAGTTTTTCATCTCCTGGAAATCTATTTGCATCTGTTTTATGGATTCCATTTGTTTCCTATGTTCAGATTCCGTCATGTTCCTCAGCTCCTCTCTAGATTTATTAATCATGTCTTGCACTAGGGGCACAATTTCTCCTGTTATGTGAGAAATTATTTCTGATTTCATTTTTTCCAGATCTCCTTTTGTTGCCAGTTCAGTGGCTCCAGGTGGTTGAGTATCAGAGTGTTCCATCTCATTTCCCTTTGGGGTTGCTGTAGGTGATCTGGGAGTCTGGTTTTGAGACTTATTTATGTGTTTTCTCATTTCGACTGGGGGAGGGGGCTGTTGGCACATGCACGGATTACCTCCTCTGAGCTGGGAGAGGTGGGACAGGGGCCAGGAGCAGTGGTAGGGATGGTGGGCCAAAAGCCCTTTCCTGTGGGCTGGGAGCAGCAGGAGGGATGGTGGCTGGGAAGATCCTTCCTCTGGACCAGGAGCAGTGGAATGGTGGCTCAGAAGCCCCTACCTCTGGGCTGGGAGCAGCGGGACTCATTACCGTGGTCTGGTGGTCCGCTGTCCTCTGCATCTTTGTAGTGTGTAACCAGGTGGCTGTACAGAGGAGTGGGGGGTGGGGGGGTGGGGGTCCAGTGGATTCTTGCCAGGGCGCGGGCTGATTCGACATCTTCTGCATGGCTCGGGACCTCGGTAGGGCGTGCGCAGACCTGCCTGTCTGCAGCGGGCTCTGAAGGACTATTATGTAGATTACTAGATCACATCAGTGTGCTGTTTGGAAGAAAAAGCCCTAAGAAACACTACATTTTGTAGAGTTATTCAATGAGGATTATTTGTGATTGGGTCAAAATCATAAACTAAGCACAACAAGCTCTAGCCTCTCTTCCCTCCTGAAACCCTCAGTAGCAAAACAAGCTAATAACCTGATTAACTGAATACCAAAAAAAAAAAAAAAAAAACACACAAAAACCGTGAATAACCTAATTAATAAGCGATGATAGGAACTGAATAGATATTTTACAAAAACACACATATAAATGGCCAACAGGTATGTAAAAAGATGTTCAACATCACCAATCACCAGAGAAATGCCACAGTGAAATATCACCTCATATCTATTAGGCTGGCAACCATATACAGTATATATAAAATCTCTGTTGGCAAGGATATGGAGAAAATAGAATCCTACACATTGTGGTGTACAGGATTGTTCACAGTTGTACAACTATAGTATGGTGTTTCCTTGACATATTAAAACTAGAACTACCATGTGATCCAGCAGTCCTATTTCTGAGTATATTCAAAAGAATTGGAATTAGAATCTGAGAGAGAGAGAGAGAGAGAGAAAGAGAGAGAGAGAGAGAAAGAGAGAGAAGGTGCTGTACTCCCATGAGCATGGCAAACTTAACTCATAATGAGCAAAACAGGCAAGCAACCTAAGTGTCCATTGACTGTTGAATGGATAAAGATTATATGATACATATTATGGAATATGAATGTATGGGATATTATTCAGCTGCAAAAAAAGAAGAAAATTCTGTCATTTGAAATATGGACGAACTTGGATGAAATCATATTAAATGAAAAAGCCAGACACAGAGAAACAAATATTGCACAATCCCACTTACACAAGGAATCTACTGTAGTCAAATTCATAAAAGCAGAAAAGAGAATGGTGATGGCTATGATCTGGGAGAGGGAAGAAATAAATAACTATTTGTCCACATAGAGAAATATTATGAATTCAGGGAAATGTTACTGGGGAAGCTCAAGTGACAGAAAAACACTTATAAAATGTTAGGCAAGAAAAACTGTGTTCAGTATGATGCTAATTAGGTTAAAATGAATAAATGAATCATAAAAATCATAGAAAAACAACAATATAAGAATACACATAAATATCAGTAATTTGTAAAAATCTTTAAGGTTTTCTTCTAATAGGTTCTACCCCAGGACATATTTACCTATAAAATCCCAAAATAATAGCTTTTTGCTCCATCACATGGCTTTCTCACCTTCTTTGGCTTTATAATCCTCACAACCAAGTATTTCAAGAGCACTGTGGTAGAGAATTGGCCACAAAGGAATGCAGCATGGTCAGTTTGGGGCAAAAACTGTTTACTAAGATGGTTCATTTTCTGCTTGCACAGACTCTTCAGAATCAGGGAGAACACAGCACTTCTGAAATGCTATATTTTGACTCAAAAAATCTCTTTATGATATTCTGGATTAAGTTATCAGCATGCACTCCCCATTTGGAAAACCTGCCTCTATCTCCTATGTAGCTGTGCTCAGTTGCCCACAGCCTATTTCTCCCCAACCCCAGTATACACAGTAATGTCCAAATCCAGATGGCAAAGCCAACACTCACAGTGTTGTCAAGACCTTATAGTAGCACCACCAGGATCTAATTTCCCATCCTCTCTTAATGGTGTTTGTGTGATAGTACTTTTACAACCCACCCAAGGGCAGCCTCCTTCCCTTCACCTTGATTCATATATTTATTCATTTTAAAAGTATTTTGTAATTACACTTCAAATCTTTTTGAAGGAGAGAATATGAAATGTATTTGTTGACATAAATGTTTCCTCAATGTTATGGAACAGAAGCCAGAGGCTCTAGGTGCTTGGGTGATTATTGGTATAAATCCAACAGATCAGACTGCTGTCTACTTGTGGAAAGAAAATAGATATTATTTTCAGAGAAATAGTTTTAAATGCTCTCATCTCGAAGAGTGAATCTGAAAGTACTTACCCTCCTGGAAGTTTGCCCATAGACACAGTAGATGGGTAAAATAATGCATCTAGGATTAAAAATAATTTTTGAAATATTAACATGTTGATATCCTCCAAATATCCTTACAGGTCCTATCCTCCATCTCTAGCTCCTCTCAGCACTGGGTGTTCCTTACTCACTTCTTTCAGGGCAATATCATGCTAAATGGAAAAAGAAATAAAGTAAAAACTCTCAGCTTTTCAGTTTCCCTGTGAACTTGAGAGACACAAAAACCAAAGCCACAAAAAGACAGTATGCAACTATTTTTCTACCAGTAATGGGCTAGGAAAATACAGATGATGTGATCATAAGTCTTTGGCCTTTTGGAAGGAATGAATATCCCCAGGACAGGAGAGAGAGAGAGAGAGAGAGAGAGAGAGAGAGAGAGAGAGAGAGAGAGAGAGAGAGAGAGAGAGAGAGACAGAGAGAGACAGAGAGAGAGAGAGAGAGACACCACAGTAGTGAGCACCCTTCATAGAAAACCATGAACTCTACCTATTCTCAACAAGCCACAGATGGTGGGTAGTGAGAAGATAGCACATCCTCTGTTTCTGAGATCAGAAGAGCCCATGAGGGAAGCCTGCCTTCTAGAATCCCTTCACATTCTCACTGTGTGATAGCGGTGAGGTTCAATGCTGTGTCTAGACTCAAAGTCTGAGACAGCCCCAAAGGATCCTCTGAGAGAAGACTGGAGTGGTTGATGAGGGCTGGTTAACCTTGAATGGTCTTGTGGCCAAATTAACAGCCCAAGGTGATCATCTCTTCTCACTATGCATTGTCTCACCTTCCTGCAGTGTTACTCAGCTCTTCATTGCTGTGACCAAATACCTGAGAAGAAGGGTGGGTTTATTTTAAAGGTTTTAGTTCATTGCTTCTGGGCCTGATGAAGAACATGATGGTGGGGACCATGTGGTGGAGCAAAGCAGCTCACTTCATGATGGACAGGAAGAGGGCGGGAATGAGAGACAATGAGAATGTAAGAATGTGCAGGTGGACTGCTTCCTTCTTCCACTTTTGTGCCACTGCCCACCTATTGGTTGGTGCCACTCAAATTCAGACCAGGTCTTTGTCCCTCAGTTTGCTGTCCCACATGCCAATCACCTCTGGAAACATGCCCACAGACACACCCAGAAATGCTTTATTAATTTCCTAAACATTTCTCAATCCAGTCAAGTTGACAATCAGGAATAACCATCACACACACTCACGCACAAACACGGACACGGACACAAACACTACCTTGGGATTCTTATTTACTTTCAAGGTATATACAAAGAATAATACCTAGTGCAGTATAATGATTAAAAGAATAAAACTGAAGCCAGTCTGCCTGCCAAAATCCTAGTTTTGCCTTCTTCTAGCCAGGGAACATTAGAAAACCTTCCTCACTTCTCTGTGGCTTGGTTTTCTTATCTACAAAATGGGAGAGCCAATACGATAGCACCTACTTCATAAGACTGTTGGGAGGATTAAGTAAATGCATCTACTTAAAACCTTAGAATGGTGCCTGGACCATAGTAAGTACCTAATGTATTAGAAATATAATTATTAGTATCATTATTACTACTATTATTTTGTATTCTCTATGGTACAACCATCTTTTCTTTCTGGCCTCCTTTATTTGATAAATTCTGATGTATCCTTCCAAACTGTGAATCATGTCTGCATCAGTTGGCAGCCCTTGGCAGATCCACAAGGCAAGGAGAGAAGAAAGTCTCTGAAAGAAGGAAGGAGAGGCCCTGGGTTGAGGTGACACAATGTATAATTGCAACATAAGGCAAGATGCTCAAGTCAGGACAGCTGGAGGATTTCTTTAAATCTCCAATATCTCTGGATTAGAAATAGGGAAGGTTTGGGAGATTTTACTAGCAAATGGAGTTGTATTAGTGGAGCGAGGAATGCGGAGTGTTTTGTGCTGAGAACTGAAAGGAAAGAAAGGGAAATTCACAGAAGCGTCAGGGATAGACTGCTAATTCAAGATGTGTAGCTGTGAAAGAAGGGGAATGAAGACCTTGCTGTTGTGGAGGTAGAGGAATTAGGAAGCTATGATTTTAGATGGTTTGTACATGTGAATGTCTAATTCACTCTGGACTATCATCCAAGGAGCAAAGTCCTCGATGAACATGCTGGGAAGAAATTGGCCAAGATATTAGTGGTCCAACCAGATGAAAGAGTCTCTCAAGAGAAAGATATTTTTGCAAGAAAATAAAGTGAGAGCAACTGTCAAGTAGAGGCTCAGGGACAGAGCCTCAGAACTCAGCCAGCCAACGGAGTGACACAGAAGCACAGACAGCCAAGTGAGCAGGCAGGGTGTCATGTTGGGCTGTGTCCTCCTCGGCCCATGTGTTGACACCCACCCTGTCCCTAGTTCCTTTCCTGTGTGTGGAAATAGGGGCCTCTGGGAAGGCAATTCCATTAAAATGAGTTTGCTATGATGGGGCCCTAGGTCCTTACACGAAGAGATTAGAGCACAGACAGAAGGATGACCCTATGAGGACCCAGTGAGAAGGTGGCCGTCTGCGGGCCAGTGAGGGACTCCTCAAAAGAAACCAGACCTGCTTATTCTTTAATCTTTAACTCCTTGCCCCTGAAAACTTGGGAAAATAAACTTCTATTGTTCAAATCCCTAGTCTGTGGCATTTTGTTACAGCAGCTAGCAAACTAACACACTTGGACGGAGTTAACCATAGACAGGGAGTTTAACCAGAGAAGAAGGATGGAGATAATTAGCTGATAGGGAAACAGGTCATACAAAACAAAGCAATACAAAAACACCCAGGCCGCAGTCCCAGAGTCCTCTGCGTGCTCCTGGAAGGGCACAATTCTGTATGGAAGGAAGAAGCCAAGTGGGAATATGCTGCTCTGCTCTAAGCTCTGGTGGCAATACTTCTGATTATTTAGAAAAAAATTGTAATTCTCAGGAGATACAGAATGACATAATCAGCAAAGACTCCCGAGGCTGAGTAAGACCTTAGATCCAAGTAGGGAAGACTAAGTATGAAGGTAAGAAGCCTTCCTGAGCGGTAGGCTGAGAGCTGTCCATGGAGCCCTGGCCGCTCCTACAGATGCTGCCTACCTGGAATATTCCTGACTCTGTTTCCTCTGTTTCTGAAAATACTGTCCCTTTCAATAAGATCAAAATTCAACTATAGATTAATTTTTTTTTAATGTTTAGCATTAAATAGAACAATTCTCTTTGGTACTTTACTTCTCCTTCATTGTGGCTGCTGACATCTCTTTATTTTCCTGAGTTTTGCAATAGGGATGAGGAGATACAGGAGATACACGAGTCACCACTTGTGGTCTCACTGCTTTATTCATCTCCTCAACTTGCCAGGATAGAGGGAAGTGAGGGAAAGGATGGGCTGGAGAAGATATAAGAGAAGAGGAGAGGAAAGGTAGACAGAAACACACAGAGAGAAAAAGGAGAGAGACGATAAATAGGGAGGGAGTACCTATATGTTAGAAAGGAGTAACCTATGAGAACTAAATGTTAGCGGCAAAATTAGATATTACAACTTTTATTTCATCTTGTATTCATGTACTAAGATAGAGTGTGAATGATTAGATGTTTTTAATGGGGGTGTGTGCGTGTGTTCCATTTCCAACCAGGATAGATAAATCCTTAGAGCCCTTAGCAGTAGGCTAAACAAATAGTCTCAACTGCTTTGAATGCTCTGAGCAAACTTGCCATTTTTATTCATGGGCCTCTGAGCCAGGCTCCCAGTGGATCCATGAAGATTAAATAAATTTTGTTTCTGATTGTTAGTGAGCTCCACTCTTCTCCAGGGCCAAGGTAGGGTTCACATTCATTCTATGGACAGAACCTCGGCTTCTGCATTGGGCAAGAAAAGATTTTGTCTTTACTCCTGTCTTGATCTAAGGAGGGTATGCATGGGATGAAGAGGGTGCCTGGGCCCAACCTGGCCCATGGCTGGTGGGGCGGGCACAGGTATGGAAAAGGGGGTGAGGGCCACTTCAGCAGCCAGAGACCTATAGCTGAAAGACTGGCTTTCCAGTGGGCATGTTCCTGTTCTTTAGCAGTTCATCTCTGCTGCACCTGCAAAGTGGGGGAGACATGAGGGTAGCCTTTCTGTGTTCTTCATGGAACATGCATTTCTACAGGATGAGGAGAACTAAAGCCTGCCCAATGTCACCAGGAAAGATGTCCAACCCAGTGAGGACCCAAAATGCCTTTCCTTGCTATGAGTCTGTGCATCTGCCTCATCCCTTTCATCTGGTGATGATCTCAACCCCACACCAACAATCAGGGTCAGCTGGAAAATGGGAAATCTGTTCTGAAGACTGCCACTTTCCTCTGCTCTCTCCCCCAACCCTCATCCTCCTCCCAAAGGTTTGGTCTTCTGTTCGATGTCAAGTTGATGATTCTAAATCCTAGATGTGTCATGCTCAGTTAGTGAATAACAGACTGCCAAATGGAGCAATAAATCTTCTTGCTTGGTGACTGCTGTGTGAAGCTGCCATGCCACGGCACTCACGTACCCTCTAATTCTGTGTGATGAGAGAAGCTGGTGGGAGCCCCGTGCTCTCAGGGGACTGGTATCAAGGTGCAAACATATTGAGATGGGCTGATTGCTGGATCCATCCTGCTTCCCCAGCCCCTCAGCTCATGACTGAAAATCCAAAGGCAATCTGCCATATAAGCTCTGTTAATTATGTTGGCTCGATGCCTCTTTGGAATCTTTTTCCTTCCTGAGATTCTGATGATTTTTTCTAAGCATTGCATTGTCCTGGCAAACTGGTTGTTTGGGTTGTTGTGTGAGGCTGATTTCTGCCACAAGGAGTCCTTTATTTTTCCTTGTCAGGTGGTAGAAACTGGAGATTTTCTTTGACCTCCTTCCCAGGGATGCAGCATCCAGAGTACTGAGGATTCCTTTTTTCTCCTCTTAGATTAGGTTCTGGAGCCGATGCTCTGGAAAGAAAGTATTGAGTTGGCTTTCATAAGCACCAGGGAATGAAATAAAATGGATTCATGAGAGCCATCCCAAATATTCCTAGCTTCACAGTTTTTAATGCAGTTGCATTTTTGTAAGTGAGGCTGTCTCTGGGGAAGGGCATAAGCTACATTTTACATGACGATGGCTAGTAGTGACAGGATGAGAATCCTGTGGCTCTCTGAGCTGTAAGAAATAGATCTCTTATCTGAATATTCCTAAGGCTATGACATCTTTGACTAAGAGCAGAGATCCTAGACAGACTACTGGTGTTCAAATCCTACCTCTGCTGTGGTGTGTGTTCCTCCTGGAGCATGTGTTCATACAAGAGGAGTTTCTACAATGGACCCTCTTTGCCTCAGTTTCCATGGCATGATTAGTAGTTGGTACATGAAGTCAAATTATGTATCAAAAGGGGCCGGAGATTTAGCTCAGTGGTTCTGTTGCCTGTCTTGCAGGCGCAAGGACCTGAGTTCGATCCCTGGCACAAAAAAAAAAAAATTATGTATCAAATGACATAATGCATGTGAAGTGTTTAGCACCATCCTGCCACACAGTTAAATGCTCAGTAGGAATTATTAGGATAACAACATGGATGATCAGGATTTCAGTGCTAATGTGTAGCATTGTGGTATGGTTACTTTACCCATGACAATCATTTATGGCTTCTCAGGATGAGTGTATATGCGTCAGACGTTTTGTGACATCAGCATTTCTCTCAGAGTTGTGAAATATACAGCTTGGACTTGATTGTGTTCACTTTTAGGAAAATTGAATGACTTTCACATTCAGCACGTCTAGGCATTATTTAGCTGGAGGCTAGTACGAAGAAATCCCTTTATGTCCTCATAGGGTGTTTGTCATTTTGTTTTTTCAACTCCTGGAAGTAGAGAAGTACAACATGGAAAGAATGCGGGGGAGATAACTTTAGAAACAGCACTAATTTTTTTTGTTTTTTGTTTTTTCTGGTACTGGGATCGAACTTGGGACCTTTCGGGACCTTGCACTTGAGAGGCAGGCAGTGGAACCACTGAGCTAAATCCCTGGCCCTGAAATAGCACTAATGTTTACCTCCTCAGTAAGGTAAGAGTTTTGATGTGGGTAAAAAAATTAATGTCCAAATACAGACTTTCCTAATTATTGATTTCCTAAATTTTGGGGGCCCAACAAAAACTGTTACAGAGGAAGCAAATGTATTTTAAGCTTCCCAGTTTGATTTCTTGGAAAGTCGCTGGTGATTTACAATGTACTTGAGCCAAGATTTTGTTCTGGTTAGGTAAAAATCTTTAGTTTTCACATAGAATCTCTTGTCAACGTATCTTCATCTGCTAAAGGTACTGCTTCTGAAATCATAGATTCCTTGCTCTGTGACAAAGTTTACTTACCCTCATAGTTCCTACATCATTAGGAAGTCAGAATGTGTCTTCTGTAGATTGACTACTGAACTAATTATGGATAGAAATCTGAGAATCTTAGTTAAACACAAAAATCTCAAAAATATTATGTACCTTGTGTTTTTCCTGAAAGCCTAGATTCTCTTCTAGCTTTTTATTTTTTATTATGACATCCTCTGAACAAGGAATTATTCAAAAAGAGCATGAGTTCAGTCTATACTACCTTTGTTTGCCAAGAGGAATCCAATGCTAATGCTTATCTCCAGGCTGCTGCTGACCACAGACTCATGTAATTCTCCTAGCAAGAGAGCTACCACTGTGATTTCTTTTGCAGGTTGCCCAAAACAGTGACAGACAAGAATTTTTGACTTCCACAGCTCCGTAGCCCTGAAAGCCACTTACATTCTCTGAAACTCAATTTCCTCTTCTGTGAAATGAGAAAGTGATAAAATAGAGTGATAAACTGATCTAATATGCATAATTCCTGGGCATATAGGAGTAGCTCAATAACAGCGATTATGAGGTTTATTATTCAGTGAGCAGTAGTTACTATAGACCAAGAAAAAGTTATGTCAAGGCAATGACCTAGTTTTTCTCTTATTCAGTGTTCAAGTAACCATTAAATTGCTTTTTTAATGTGGTTACAAGCTTTATGTTCATTGAGGACTCTGGGTTGAAGATACTTGATAAAGGTGAAAATGCATTAAGAAATGGAAATGTTTCATTGAACAACCATTTTGTCCAGTGTCAGGATCCCCAATTCTTTAGAAGCTATTTCTTTGAAGAGAGGGACTTCCTGATAATTGATGTGTAAATGATTCCACATGTTAGTCCTTTGGTATTCACAGTGAAATGAATTCCTTTCCCCAGGTCTCAAAATCAGGATTGTAAATATAATAATAAAATAAAACCAACAGAATGTCTATCAGCAAGAAAGTGAATAAGTAAATTATGGCTTATTACTAGAGTGGAATATTGTAGTACTGTCAAAAATGAACAGACTAGATTTATATAGATCACACAAAAGATATATTAAGCAAATAAAGCCAACTGTACAATGCTAAAGAAAATAAAAAGTTCATGTAAAGGTTAAAAACAATGTTATATAGTACATTGTTTATAGGTGCATGATCATGTAATAAAGAGGAAAAAGACACCTTGAAGCTTACAGTAAAAATAAGAAAACACATGAGTGAAGGAAATTCATTAGCTGTAGGAGGGTGGCTACCTCCTAAGAGGGAGGAAGGGCTTTTATAGGGAATGTTACTTATCTGGCCTTGATTATGTTTCTGTTATGTGATTTCTTTAAAGGAAAGATTTGGTGTGCAAATAATTTGTCTCTCAGTATCTATGAGAGATTGGTTCCACCACCCTCTGAGGAGGTCAAATTCTTTAAGAAAATGGCAGATTAGCCACATACAGCCTCCTGAATAATTTAAATCATCTGTAGATTACATAAGAAGTCCAAATGCTGTGTAAATAGTTGTTATACCATATTGTTTAGGAATAATGACAAGGAGAAACCTGTATGTTCAGTACAAATACAATTGTCTGAATGTCTGCAATCCAGGGTTCCTGAAATTCAGACCCCAAGGAGAGGAAAGCTCATCTGTAAATGTTTAAACCACAGACTTGGAATAAAAGATACAATTTTTTATTATAGTTTTTAAATTATTTTTAAAGATTTGTTTTATGGGCAGAAATAACCCTCAATGTCTTCTAAAAGTTACAATCTGTTGAGGATGACTTGGACATTTGAGTCCCGCTTAGTTTCACAGATTTCTGTCCCCAGGAAGGAAACAGGTTGTAAGAAGCGCGCCCCCGCCCCTCCCTGACTCACACCTGAGATGAGCAGTCTCCTTTCCAGAGCTTGAATGGGGATATTGCTTTTGCTTTTACTCCTTTATCTCGCCCTTATTCTCAATTTTAGTGTGTTCCCAGCTTTTCTCCTTGGGCTTGTCATTTTTCAAATGAAGATGGATTAAGGTTTTGGGCTTCTAGATCTTCCTGGTGATTTTATTTGCTAGTGGAGACTTCCTGTCTTGTCTTTTTAGGGCCACACTCCCAGCTGTCATCTCCAGGGCCACAGAAGTCAAAGATTCCCAAGACTTGCCCTTCTCCACTCACACAGCTCTCTACGATCCGGGTCGTGGGACAGTCTCTAGAGAATACGTTCAAGGAAATAAGTCACAGGTATAAGAAGGAACACTTCAATAAGCTTACAGGCTACTTGTAAAGAACGTGAATTAGAAAAGGGCAATTGTTACAGTTCTCACAGATAGGCCTGTTTAACTTCTACCTTCTGCTTTCTCTGAGTCATCTGGATGTAGGTGACAAAAGGAACATAGGAGAAATGCTGACCACCTTTTTGGGTTAGAGACCATCAAAGGCTAGAAAAGTTAATTTCAAAACCATTCAGTGTCAATCTACCTAAAACCCTGGCCCAAAGATTAGTCTTGAATATATAGATTTTTATATTTTGATTTAATCCAGGTTTTAGCAAATTTGCTGAGCCCAGAATCCTGTCAATTTATAATTTATATGAAAATTTGCATAATCGTATTAAGACAAGATAGGAGTCTAGGCATGTGGAGTTGTTTTACTTAAATTCTAGAAATGTATTACATTTAGAATCTGTTCACTTCTCCTCCATGTTTGTTTCTTTAGAAAGCAAAAATAATGAGAGAAAAATCTCTGTATGTTCAGTATTACTCCCTTATAAATTTAACTTGGCAGTGTGCAGCAACCCACAAGTCACTCAACTTCAAATTCTGGTTCCATTTCAGCCTTGATGAGTTGCTCAGACTCATGCAATTTTATAGGCACTTGTTTATTCAGCATTGCAGCTTCTCGTCTTTGAAGAAATTCAGAAACAAAAGGAATGTGTGCTCTCAAGAAGTAGCAAGCTGCAATGGACAAAGTGGGCTTTCTACACTGCTGCACAGAAGTAGAGACAGGAGCAAGTATCCTTCCAAATTCTGATTTGTATAATAGATACTTACAGCCTTCTTTCTCTGCAAGTTGATTACTAATTCTAAATATAACAAAACTGATTCAGTTTAATCTTCTCTTAGATCTTTTGACTTTTCAGGACAATCAGATTGAGAGAATTTATCCTGCAATTACTTGTGAGGGTAAATAATAGGAGAGGGAAATTTTTTTCTATTAAAAGAGTTTACTCATCAAATAAATCCCTTCTGTTCAATACTGATAAAAATACCATCTACTCCTGGAGGTTTGACATGGAAGGTGACGCTGATATATTTTTGACCTCTGACCTCATCTTCATCACACTCTCCATTACTCATGCTGTGTTAGTCACACTAATCTTCTTCTGGTCCCTTAAACATGTATGACTATTGCTACATCAGGGCCTTTGTATCTACTTTTCCCTCTATTTGGAGCATGATTCCCTAATAATGTGACATAGTTTCCTCTTTCTCATCATTCTCAAAGTGGTGTGTCCTAACTGCCTAGGTAAGATATTCACACCCAGCCAACAAATTTCCAGCAATCACATTAGCTTCCTGCACATTCTTCATGGTGTTTGCCATTCTGAAGCTTCTCTATAGGCATGTTTGTTTATAAGCTGTATTCTCTGGCTCCTGCCATTACATGTGTTCTCTGGGGACAGAACTTTAGAGAATTTGTTCACCACTCTGTCCCCAGTGGTTGGTAAAACCACCTGGCAGGAAGTGAATCAATTAATAAAAGAGTGTTTGAATAAGGCCTTGGACAGGTTACTTAAGCTTCCTCTACTTCCTCACTAAAAAAACAAGAATATAGCACTAACTTCATGTTGATATTGTAAAAATTAGATAAGAAAATAGCAATAAAATATAATATGGAGCCTACCATATATAGCTGTTCAATAAATGTCGTACTTTTCCCACCTTCCTGTCTTGATTTTCAAGTTGGGCCTCCCTGGTTTAGCATGAAATGAAAGCATTTCTCCCTCCTCACAACCCAACGTTGCTCTTTTTATGGCTTGTATCTAGATGTCCCCACAAAGCTTCACGTGCTCATAAGTGGGGCTTTTCAGAGATGCCTGGTTCTAAGATGTGTAATAGTGGAATTATGTTGTGTGATGCTAGGACTAAAGGTGCTTGGTTACTAAATTAGTCCACTGATTGGTTAAGAATGGTTCTGGGTGTGCATAATGGGAAGGCCCACCCCTGGGTGTGGGTGGCAACCAAAAGGCAGGCAGACTGGAAGGGATAAAAAGGAGAGGTTTCTGCATTGCTGTTGGCTGCTGCTTCTGCTGCTGCTTGCTGCTATTTTACTGCTTTGCTGCTTTCTGCCTGCCCTGACTTGCCATGGACTATTTCTCCTCTACAATGCCACCCTGCCTTGGAACCAGTTGACTATGGACTGAAATGTCTGCAATCTGTCAGCCAAAAATAAACCTTTCCTCCTTTAAGTTTGGGTGTTGGGTATTTTGTCTCAGCAACAAGAAAAGTAACTAAGACACTTTTATAGTAACTATAAACCTTATTCCACAAGTTCAGATAAGCAAAGATACAAATGTATATTTTTATAATTCAACTTAATTTTTATTTTGAACTTATCTTTCTATCAGGTGGTAAAGATTTATCACACTCAACTGTGGTGTTAAATTTTTCTTTTACCTTGGGCTGCACATAAATTTTGAGGGAATTATAGAGTACAGAAACTAGTAGAAAGCATCAATTCCTCATCTTATTATTAGCCAGATAACTGTCTTCTTTCCATCCTCTGCAATGGGAAGTGAAGAGATTCTAGGGTTCTTCAGGAAAGGGAAGAGACAAGGCTGCCAAGAGATTTATATGAAGTGTTAAGGAATGGGAAGATGATTCCTAGTTATTTAGCTCAAATAATCAGATGTATGAAGCTTTGATTTGTGGAACAGGAAAGAAAATAAGGAATTTAATCCTGGCCATATTACCTTCTGTGACAGCCACGTGGCACTGCCCAGTAGATGGTTGGAGCTACACAACTAGAGTGTGGAGTGCAGGGAAGGAACCTGGGCTGGACAAGCACCACCAAAAAAGATGAGACAAAAGGTACATGAGCGAACAGACGCCTACATTAATAATGCCAGGTGCAATAGCTAAATAGACCTGGAAAATAGGTATTTGTATGATTTTTCAGGTCATCCAGCTAGACACCTGTGTTGGTTACTTTTCTCTCTTTGCTAAGACAAAATACCCAACACCCAAAGTTAGAGGGGGAAAGGGTTTATTGGCTTACAGTGTGTAGAGGTTTCAGTCCATAAGGGGCTGGCTCCAAGGCAGGGATGGAAAACAGGCATGACAAAGGAGGAACGACATGGCATGCACAAGGTAGCAAAGGCAACAAGAGGCCTTCACTGCATCTTTCTGCCTCTTTTATGCCTTCGAGACTACCGGGATTAGGATGACACTAAACCACTCACTCAGGTGTAGTGGTTTAGTAATCACACGGCTTTAATCCCAGCATCACACATTCCAGATTCAGTTACCTCTGACTACGTGAGGCTTTTAGGGGATATCCAGACCCAAACTATAACAACACCCTATTAATATCCCATTTTATTTTTCTTTTGCTACTAACTGGAAGTTCTTTGCTCAGCCACTGACTCAGACCTGCAACAAGCCCTACCTCTACATATTCATCTGGTTGTGCTCCAAAACTCAAACTAAATTCTCACCTTAATGATTGCCATTGTCAATATAGACTCGGACCCTTAGATCAAATCAACACAAAGATTGCTATAACTTCTAAATGCCAAATTACTGAAATCTGTTACACTTGGCCCTCCTCAAAGGGGTGAGTCAGGAAACATCCTTCCTGCGCATTCTCTGAAGGTCCAGGCAATGAAAAACAGAAGAGGGATCACTAAACCAAAAGGCCAGTTTCCCTTCAAGAGTTAAATTCAGAGAAGTCTTCCTAGTGGAAGGCAAACAACTCTCCTGCCCAGTTGAAATTGTTCGTAGACCAGAAAAATGGGCCGGTTGTGCATAAACTAAGGAATTTGGTTGTCTGGGTTTCTCTAGAACAAACTGGGCTCTCTGACAAAGCCCTCATGACCTTTTTCTGGCTACAGGTCCCCTACCCCTTTCCAGAAAAAGGGATATCACCTAACTAAGCTTACTAGGGATATGAGAGTGACCAAGTTTTATGTTCTGGAAAGTATTCATTTTATTAATGGAATCCTAGTTTCAAGAGTACATGATAGACATTTGTCTTCTATTTTCCTCCCACTAGATCAACCTAAGATGAGAATTATAATAGATGGAAGATAAAAATACATTGGTTTATAGTCAATTCAGATGCAATCTGTTAGTATAAATAATGGCTACAATGTGGTGAGAAAGCCATCTGTCACTTTCAGGCAAACATACAGTTACTTTTAAGAAAAGAAGCTCAAAAAGAGTAAATTTATCCCAAGGCTCTTGAGCTTAGAATGCATTTGAAGAAAAGTGGCTGAATTTTTCTTACCCAGAGGATAAATCAAGTTGTCATGATTCTAGGATATATATCTATATCTATCTATCTATCTATCTATCCATCTATCTATCTATCTATCTATAGATAGATAGATAGATAGATAGATCATAAAGGATCATTGGGTTTAGGGCTAATGCCTTTGAGATTCTTCTGATTGCATGTAGAAATTTGAGCCAGTATCATTTTTAGCGAGGCAGTGCCTATTTGTGCACCTATGCATGTGTGTGTGTTTGCTCTATGTAATAGACACGCATGTACACACACACACCCTCCATTTCGGTTCTAGGTCCAAATGCTCTTTGTAAATTAAGTGAGCCTAGAGGGTTGGAAACCCAACAGCAGCAAAAGGCTGGAGCTCACAGCAACTGCTTAAAGCCACGTATGACACAAAACTGGATTACAATGTCATTCACTAACTGACAGATCATTTAGTGTCTTGGAAGAGCCTGTTTTCACACTGCTGAAGCCCTCACAGGGGAATTCCGTGTGGGCTCCTTATTGTCAGAGCTATTTTTCACCCAATTTGTTTCCAAATGATGTCTAACCTGAGGTCTCCCCGCTGAGAGAGGTTTAAGCCATGATTAATGAGGAGTGTTTGGCCAGGCCCACCTGGGAAATGGCCCATCTGCAAAGTCAGGTAAGACGCGGAGCCCACAAGCCATCAGCTTGTGCACACAGGCAGCGGGCTGCCGCGCAGGCTCACTTGCAGTAGCCGGGAGGTGTTGGTGGTTAGCAACCTGGTGAGGTTTCGGGAGGCGCTGGAGAAAAGTCACTCTGCTGCAGTTTTTCCCTGTCATGCTCACAGGGAAAGTGTACTCAGTCTTGGTATCAAAAGGAAAAAATTGCCTGTTCCTCAGATTTATTTATTCTCTTCAAAGCTTTCGCGCATATGTGTGGCAATAGAAACAAATAGGTACACAGAGAGGTGATTTTTGTCTCAAAGGATGAGATTATTCAGCAATGCTCTGACTTGGATTCGTAACCCTGTGGCCAATTTTGACATGGGACCTGAACCTATGTGATCATTTTAAAATTTCATGTCTCTCAAATGAACTCCATCTTCTATATTCAAATGTATCTGGTATTTTTATGCATAAAACATACTTTAAGTGAACACTTTTTTCAATAAATTAAATACTGGAATAAAAACGATACCAGCTCAGTAAGTATTATCAATCCGCTAATAATGTGAATAATTTTAGAATCGTTGGAAAAGGATATCCTTTCACCAAAGGAATAGAATACGTATTAGTAATAAGTAGAATGTGAAGTAATATTTGTTCTAAGACAAAATCTTATAAGCACAAATTCAACAATGAATTCCAGATTCTTTCAAATACCCACTAGAAAACATAGAGGGATGGGTGGGGTGTAGTCATTTTTGTAGCCAGATTCATTCCTTCCTTTAATTTAAATGCACTTTCTAGGTACCCTGGCTCTCAGACTCTTTAACTAAGATATCCCACAATTCCATCTGTCACGACTGAATCCTAACAGATCTGTATCCAAATAAAACAGACTGTTTGCTAGGAACATTTATGACCCATAAAGAGTGAGAGTTTATTCTGGCAAAACAGTCCTTCCTGTAAACAACCAACATTCCCTAAATCTCACCAGCTGACTTCAAATCCATCTATTTCGCACTTGGCATTTGGCTTCATCCAAAGCCTTCTTTGATGGTATTTTGTCCCCAACTGTTGTGCAAAAGATGCTTTCCATTGAGTTGATTCTATATTCATACACCAAAACAATCCCACACTTTCTTTAACTACTTCTGTTGCCAGAAACATGTTTACCATGATTTAGATGTCTATTATACGCATGAATGACTTGTCTACTTAATTTCATCAAAAAAATGAACCCTCATAAGTGGCACAGATGCTGGTATGATGGTAATCAAATTAGTTTTTGGACAGGTTTACGGCCACTTGCTGTCAGTTAAGCTCTCTTTGGCTATCTTCACTCCTAATACAGTTTTGATGGTGATTAATGGCTCCATTAATACACAGTTTGTGCTAAGATAGACCTAACATTATGGTCTCATCCACTGACCACAGATGACAATACATTTGATAAGATTCAGGTGCACAAAATATTTGCTATGCATGTAGTGTTACACTCTTGCTTCTTGGGTCTAATGTGCTTATGTTTTGAAACAACCAAAATGAGCACTCTATTTGTGCCAAAACTTTTTTAAAAGATAAAATCTATTCCTGTGATCAACCTCTTTCCTTTTCTTTGTTATAGGTACACAGTGTCCCTAAATTATTCTTCTTAACCCTGTGGTTGGTCCATATCGGTTTTATTTACTTCTACCTCTAAATTCTTTAAGTCTTTGCTTTAATGTATTTAAACTTTTTTGCTGCTTTTGCTTAGCTTTTTGTCATATTTTGACTGCTTAAATAATTTTAAAAACCCTAATTATATCTTCTTGTCTTTAACTTTTTTTTTCATTCCCAGGCAAGTACACAGCATGCCACTCATGGCTTCTCCATTTCTTCTATTTTTCTGAGAGTAAATTTTAAAGTGAAGTCTCTTGTGAGCAACACAAGCTTATTTGCATTCATTCAACTGGGACGCTAAAAAGAGAACACAATGAGAGCCTTGTAGGCTAAACTACAGTAAACACATTTGGACTGTTTACACAGCTTTTTTATGTTTAAACAAACATGGTTTTTTAATAATGGAATTGAGTTTCCTCCTGCCCATATTTGATTTTTATGTTCATCTGTGCACTCGCCTAAACTCCACCCACTTGCTGCTATGCAAATATAGATTATGCAAATTTTATTTTGAATTGGGTGAGCTGAGCAGATGCCCATTTCAGCAGAAATAGTCTTTGAAAAATGGCTTGACTAGACAACTATCATGGTAAAATACCTAAATGAACATAAAGTTTTTTTTCCCCCACAAGCAAAAATTGTTAAGGGTGTTTCTTTCATTCTTATGAGTGAATCTAAGGTCAATATATAATAAGGCTAAATGCTGAAATTCAATTTCTCACTTAATAGCAAGATTCTAGACTGGACGTAATCCACTGTAGTGGATCTTTGAACCTATTCATTTATTGTAATCCCCCCTTCACTTAAGTAAATATGACCCCAGCTGTCCAGTAAATTGCCTTTATCTAACGCTGGCATTTCTGCTGGCTGTTTTTTTCTCTTTTCTTTTTAAGTTGTATCACATAAATTTACTAGTACATAGTTTTATCTGTATTTATTTAATACAACTTATTTAAAAGACTTTAAAAGAAATTCTTTTATTGTTTCAAACTAAAATTGATAACAATGGTAATTATGTGTTCATTTATATTCATCTGATTAGAAACAACATAAGTTTTTCTAGAGCAAAAGAAAATGAGCAAAGGGGAATATATGGGCAAAGGGAAGCTTCCTAAAGAGTGTGAGAGACTTAAAATTACAAGGAGAGAAGTGTACATAGGGGAGAACTATGCTGACATGGAAATGAGTATAAAACTCGATTCTTGCAAAATTACCACTCTTCCTCTGAATGTGAGGGAGGCATCTGATTAGGGTCATGGCTTTGCAGAGCCATCTGATGAACAGTGCTAACTCCATATTGTCAGTATCACAGCCTCGGAAATGGGTCAGAAGATTAAGTCATGGTCAGCCAGAGTGTATCAGGAAGAAATAACTCAGTGCACTATGGCAAACTTTCTTTACCATCTACTATAAGTAATGGCCTTTCCTTCTTTTTTCTATTTAATTATAGTCATTATTAAATTCTAAAAGGGTCTAGAAGATAAACACTCTTGGAAATTCCCTGAGACAGGCCCATTTGAATGGCTCTATGGCAATGGATCTCTATCTCTTGTGTTTTCATGTACAGCAATGGAACACAGTAGATGCTCAATGAATGTCCCAAAGGACATGTGAGTACTAGAAAACAGAGAACACACCTCATGCACAAGGTGGAGTCTCTACTGGGTAGAGGGTCCAGGAGTCCATATCACTAATAGCAGGAAATGTTGGCAGACCAAAGACCCCTTAGTTCAATGGTGATGAACCTATGGCATGTGTGCTGCAGTGGGCTGTTTGTATCACTGAAAGCTCTGAAAGATTCACCAGCACTGCCTTGGACTGTTGATATCCTAGGATGGGGTATGGCACCAGTCTTTGCTCGCTGTTGCTCAAGAGCCTCAGAGTGTTTCAAAAGGTCAGGGTATGTTTCCTAATGCCCTTTTGATCTAAAACATAAAGTTCTCCAGGGGTGGCCTGGCCCTGGTTTAAAACTTATACATTTATCATGTGAATTTTATTCTGGTTCCTTCAGGGTCTCTGTCAACACAGTTTCGGTCTCCTTGTCAGTTTAATCATTCATTTCAGTAATAACAGAGCATCAGGCATTGTATTATGGACTGAGGATTTACAAAGGAGCAAGAGATAGTATTCACCCAACCAGGATGCAGTGTTGAAGAAAATTCAGCAAACAAGCTAATAATTATAGTAGGGTCAATTTTATACCAGAGTTGTGTGTCAGATTAAGGAAGAAGAAATAAATCCAGATCTCTTTGGGGAAGTCAAGGTACTTTTCCATTGAGTGGAGAGTAAATAGAATTCTCTAAGAAAAACAGTAAGCAGAATGACCATTCCACTTTCCCCTTCCCCATAAATACCCTTGAAGATGCCAAATCATTCAGATAAACATGTGGGAATTCTGGTTAAGTGAAGGACTCAATCCAATATTGCCATGTGTTCTTTACATTTATGTGACATGGTTAAACCCAATGGTCTAGAGTTATCTCTCTGGCCTAATTCCATAGGTATAAATTGATGGTGCTTCACAAGCTGATAACAATGCTAGAAAATGGTCTTCACACTGGCTCATTGTCATAGTACAAGTGAGTAACAACTCAAGCTTATGTGTCATTTACCTGACAAATCCTTTTACAATGCCTTAACAGGGACTTGTTGATTTAACCTGAAGTTTCTGGTGCCCTTTGTGTCTATCTAAAAATAAAATATTTGTCTTGCCTTTATAGTAGTGTTCATTAATTTATATTCCATCAGGGCAATGAAAGGGTGTTTTCTTGTGTTGTTAACTACTTACTGTTTGATCAGTTGCTGGCTAACTCTAAACCTACTCACCCTCTTATGCTGTTTCTGGCTTTGATTACTCTCCTGCAAGAACAACTAATATCTAGAGTAATTAGGGCTATAGCCTAGTAATCGTATTCAATTCTTCTGGTTAAAATCCACAGTGCAATGAGAGAATCTGTCAAGATGTTATGAAATAGACTTAAGAACAATTATTCTTAGGGAGTTGCTCAAGAGACATCATGGAGCAAGAATGGGAAAACCTTACCACCTAGTGATACATTCCTTGACTTCGAAAACTATTGAGATGGCTGCACTGTGAAGAGCTGAGGAACTACCACTGTTGTAGAGCAACCTGATTCCTCCCTTGAGCTAAGGTGATGGTGAGTAATGGACCAGATCATTAAGGCACAATGCACAATACCCTTGTGTCTGGATAGCTATCTGAGGGTGCTGTGTAAGTGTGATGAAGTTGATTGAATAGAAGCACAAAAAAATAAACCAACTCCACAAGACTTCCAGGACTTTATCAGCAACTGTCTGAAGACAGATGTCTAGCCTACAGGAAGACAAAAGTGACAGAAGGCCTCCTGTAGCCCTTCAGAGAAGCAATAGCTCCCTCAGGCACAGAAGAGAGTCTCTGTGGTGATGACACTGTGACACCATCAAGACCTAAGATCAAAGCCCAAAGAAGAGGGACCTTCCCTCAACAAGAAGGAAGAAATGGAGAGTGCATGAGAAGCAAAGCCTCTACGAGGTGCAGTGGTTGCCTTTAGCCCTTCATACCTGTGGTGATTTGCCCACACTTGTGCCCTCTCAAAGGAGTGGCTCAACACAGCCTAAGTCACAAGATAAGGAATACGGAGCACCCATGGGGTTTATCCAGGGACTCCCAGAACACTGCTGAGAAACAACACTTAATGTCTTGATATGTGGAAAAGATCTAGAATAAACAACTGGCACATTCAATAAGTCTATTCCATATATTGCTCAAGGCCATAGGACATTTCTGCCTCTTGGTACCCGTGCAAATTAGAAGCAGTAGGCATACTTAAGGGCTGGTAAGTCCTAGTGCCTAATCCTTAGTTCTCTGCCCTTCTTTCCGGATCCTCTCACCATCCTCCAAAGAGGCCTCTCCTTCATCAGCAGGCCCCTCTACATTTCTCTGCTCATCAAATACATCCCATCGATTCAGGACCAAAGCAAAATTTCACTTATTCTATGGAGCCCTCCTTGGCCTCTCTCAGCTGACTTCTCTCTTTCCAAAACTTGGGTGGCATGTTTTTTTAGTGCTTTTCATTTGACATTAATAATACAACCTTTGCCCATTTTTATGATTCCTAGAATGTTACAAGTTTTACGCACATGCTCTCCAACAGTATCATAAATTCTCTGGGGTCCAGATTATATAATCTATGGTATTCTCCTTCTCCTGAGAAACAATTATGCCTTTCTCTAACAAAAATTTCACTCCTGGCAAAGTCCAAACTACATTTTGATTGGCATATCCTGTGGCCACATGAGTATAATTCGACTTCCAAACACATTTAATAGCATTAGGAGGTTGGTCTCTGGCAGCTTTTAAGGAAATTTGGCTGCCCAAAGAAATTGACTCAAAACCTAAACCTGCTTCTCCGGTGATGTGCCAATTGTGTCAGAACTGATGTTCTATTTAATTCATTCTCTGTCATCCAACATTACTTCTAGGCTATGGATTAGGTTCAGTTTATTAAATCTACCTTACTAAGCCTGGCTGTAGAATACGTCACTGGACCTTGTCTTAGTTACTTTTCTCATTGCTGAGACAAAATTCCTCACACTACAAGTTAAAGGAGGAAAGGTTGTTTCAGCTCACAGTCTGTAGAGGTTTCAGTCCATAGTCCGCTGACTCCATGGCAGGATGGCATGGCAGAGAGGCATCACAGAGGAGAAACAGTACATGGCAAAGCAGGAAGCAGCAAGCAACAACCAGCAGCAAACCTGCCTTTCCTCTCTCCCTTTATATCTATCCAGGGTGTAAGCCCATTGATTGGTACCACTCACACCTAGGATGGGGCTTTTCTTATCCACACCCAGAACTCTGATAATTCCAATCATCAGACTAATTTAGTACCACATATGCTTGATTCCAGCATCACATGAGTTAGATCCAGCCAGCTCTAAAAAGCCCAACCTATGAGCACTTGAGGCTTTCAGGGGCATCTAGATAGGAACCATAACAGACCTAAAAGCTGGTATTCAACTTTTCCAGGAATGTATCCCAAGATGACAGTATGAATGCCATTTGGGCCCTTGACATGGACTTATGCTGAATTCTTTAAAGATCCAATCAAAAGCCATGTTAGAGATTGCATGTCAAACAATAATGTAGGCCTCTTCCTTCTGTCATGCAGGATTGAAAGTTGCAATGTGAGCATACGGAGAATATAGGTAACCTACACACATGCGAGTGGTGGTTGTGGCCATCTCTTCCAACCTGAATGTGCCTGAGTTAAACCTACCGAAGGGAAACCTACCGAAGTGTTTTCTTGAATGCTTGTATGAGGATGAGGCAGGTAGGGATGGCCTGTTAGCAAACACTATTCTAGTCACCTTGCTGCCGCTGACTTGATTTGTATGATTTTGACAATAACAAAAGATCTGAGTTTTCCTGTTGGCCAAGCAGCTGCTAGCCAGGGTGCTGAATCTGAAGTTGATTAACAGAGTCAAGGGAACCCAGAAAGACCACATTCAAAAATGAAACTGGAGACCAGGGAAAGCAAGCAGGTGCTAAGGAGTGGCCGCGGGATCGAGCGTCAACCAGATTCTCTGGACTATAGACACGAAGCACTTATTATGGGGCCCCGATGACATACCCATGGATGGGAAGAAAGTTATTAAAGGTGCTATCCATGTGGAAAGTCTTGAATTTGTTGTCTTCATGCTTCCAGTTTTCTATTCACATCTCTGCTTTTCCTCTTCCAGAATGCTCTCACTCAGAGACTCATTTGGATCCTGTTACTGTTTGGATTTGGAATGTCCCCTACAGGCTCATGTGTTGAAGGCTTGGACCCCAGTCAGAAGCACTAATGGGAGGTGGTGGGAACCTGAGCAGGTGAGATCTACTTGGAGGAAGTAGTTCACTAGTGGTCTGCCTTTGAAAAGTACACTGGGACCCTGGCCCCTTCCTCCTGTCTGCCATAAGGTGAGCAGCTTTCCTCTGCCATGCCTTTCTGCCATGATGCTCCTGTATTGCCATGGGCCTAAAAGCAATGGAGCCAGCTGATCATGGACCAGAACCTCTGAAACTGTGAACCAAGATAAATGTCCCTTCCAGTTGTTTTTCTCAAGTCTTTTGTGATAGTGATAGAAAGCTGACCAACATAGGCTCCAATGTTTGATATCACCTTCTTAGGGTAAAATACCCCTTTATTTTATTCAAGATGTTGCTAAAAAATTTACTCATGACCTTTGGAAAAAAGACATTTTTGTTCAAGTTGATCAATTTCATTTACTTTGTTAATATGTGACATACTTCTCATCTACTCTTTGCAAAGCACTTGTTAACTCTCTTGGTTTCTGCAACTGCAAAGTAAAGCATTTTGAAAAGCTCTGAAACTGCTATTGACCAATAACACTTCAGGAGTCTGTGTGCATAAGATTTTGTAGAACATTTTATTAGTCTTGACTCTGTGAAATTTCCTTCTCTTGCATCAAAATTACATTATACAGCACATGAAAAGCTATCCATGAACTTAGTTCTGTAGCAGTTTTCTTTATTGTTGTTAAAATCTGTGTTCTTTTTTTTTTTTTTGTACCAGGGATCAAACTCGGGTCCTTGAGCTTGCAAGGCAAGCGACGGAACCACTGAGCTAAATCCCCAGCCCCAAAATCTGTGTTCTTAATAATTCAATTCCAATGGACATCTGCATTGTCACTGCATATAAATAATTTTAAAACTGAAATAAAAAACTGGTCTTTCCAGACCAAAAATTATCTGAGTTTTCATTATTTAATCCACCATTCATTCTCATTTCTAAAAATGAAAAATGAGATCATTTTTTTAAATGAATCATTTTTAAATTCCTCTTTTTTTTTTTAACCTGGAGTTAGAAATATTTAATGCAATGATCTCTGATTATTGCTTCAAAAGCATTATTGATAAAATTCATTTGATTATATAATATATTATATATACAGTTAAAAACTGATTTAGAAAGTATGTCTAGGGTGTATTTGCTTTTAATTAAAATATTAAGTTCTTTACTCACATGCTTACCGAGCTTTGGGTTAAGGACCTTCCCATTTTTATCTAGCATATTCATTAATCAAAAAAAAAAGATTCTCTTTTGGAAACACTACTTGCTTAAAACATCTCAAACTACCTGGGCTTCATTGTTTGTTGAGTTAGTTGCCTTAATTTAAGGGACCTGAAGTTTGGCAATCTTTTCTAACTTGCCTGCAGAGCTATCTGTGGGAATTATGTTGCTATCAAAGAGTTCATGAAAGTTTCTTTAGGACTTTAAATTCATTCTGCTTTCATAAAGGGTTCAAATCATCTTCTGATTGATACTTAAGAATTGGAGTTCTTTCAGGGGTCTTAAAAATCATCTTGCATCATTTTGAAAGTCTATGAGTATATGCGTGTTCAGTCACAGATGATCTCTTAGCAGTATAGACAATCTTCACATCTTGGTCTTGTTCAAGAGTGGGAACTGCTGAGGTGAATTCGGGGAAAAAGGGCAGAGCATCCATTAATCAGACCTCTCCCCCGTGGACTGAAGCCCTGAAGCCGGGCTTCCTTGATGCTAGAGCTGCTGGCCCAGTCAAAGACATGAAGAATGCAAAGCCTAGAAGGAGAGGAAAAATCTTCAAGATTTTCTGGCACCTGTTGGGGAAATCTACACAGGAAATTTTCATTCCTTTTTAGCAAAATTGGATGTGTTCTATAATCTCCAATATTTGGAATGCATGCCTTAAGTTTTGGCTTTCATAAAAACACTGCCTTCTAATATATCTATTTATCTCCTTAGTGTCTACAAATCTAATGAATGATGATGATTTTCAAGTGAAAAAAACCTGTTTAAATCTTTCTGCATTCTCTACTTCAAGGTCTTGTTTTGCCCTTACATTTTAAAGGGCTCAAAAAGTAAAGAAAACTGTTCTTCAAATGGCTAAAACATCTTATGTTTGTTGCTATCCTTTATGGTTTTTTTTTTCCTGAACGTGTAATTTAACATCGTATGAGTCATTAGTAGCAGTTGATATTAACAATTCATGATTTGGCAGGTTGACAGTGAGGGAAATTTATGTATTTAGACTTGAATGTTTCCTGGGTCATCTTTTTGTGCTAAAGGCAACTGACGAATCAGAATCTAAATATATATTTGATGTACATTCATGTCCAGATCTGTGTATAACAATATGAAACAATTAAAACACCTATTAAAGTCCAGAAAACCTCCTCTCCAACTGCACCAGGCGACAAACACTAACTTTTGGCTTTCCAAAGGTTAGTTTTTGCTCCTTCCATTGTTGGGCCTGGTGGCTTCATCTGTAATATGTATACTGATTGTTCGCAGCCTGGCAACGGCTCTGAGAGCGAGGGGGCTGGAAAACTATAGCCCCTTGTTAGTTGCAGTCCAAACTTCAAAGGCTTCAAGAACATTGAGCAGACAGGTTTCAGCAGCCGATAAAGCAGCCAGGCAAACAAAAGGCAGCTTCCATCTCGCCGAGGTGTCTCCTGATCCAGGGAGATTTTCAGCCCACTTTTTTCTTTTTATTTGCCACGAAACTCCTGGCAATGAGAAAGACTCATTCTGCCCACAGTTGTGTGCCCCTTGATTCGGCATCAGAGGGAGAGATGGGCATTTATGGCACCATAAATCAAGGGATAAACCATACATGAGCAGCTGGCACATGTGCTAATAACTATAATTATTAATCATGTCAATTTCACACCCTTCAAATTTATGCCGTGCTTTCTGTAGGAAAGCCATCCCTGGCGCCTTGAGCTGTTTATGGTATGAAAATATGATGTGCGGATGGTCTTTGATAATTGTCTTATGACAGTATTGATCTGCCTACAATTGGGTTTGTGGGGCATCGAAGCCCTGCAAAATGGTTGTCCTTGTCTCCTGATATATATCATTGTCACACATTCCCCATTGTTAGTGAGTGGCGTGAATTACTTTCAACATTTGGCCAAGTCTCTAGCTGCTAGGTCACCATTATTCTATCCTTATGTCACTGTGAGGACATTCACTTTGATGTTTCCTTTGTACCTCTTCGAAGGCAAAAATCCTTTAACTTCAGAACGGTAGCCTGCAGCAGGATTTTGAAGAGAAAAGGCACTACAGGTTTAGGGTGGGCAGAAGCCAAAAAATATGGAAATATGTATTCCCCCCTAAGAAAGGCGATTTTTTACTTTCCCTTCCATGCCCTTGTCAAGTTTTGCCTATATGTGCGGAGGTGTGGCAAACGGAAGCTGGAGATTCCAATCCATTGCCAAGTCTTGTGCTCATTAGGAGCCCCTCTGCAGACACTCAAAGTTGCTGGCACACATCAAATTATGAATCTCTGCTTGTGGCACAGATGGTCAAGCTAAAAGCCCAGACTGGCCCCGAGCAAGCAGTTACCCCGGGCCAAAGTGGCCAGTTGACTCCAAGTGATTCACCCACTTTGCAGATCATCCTGTATCTTTAAAACAATCCCTCCAAGACCAAGTGCAGGGCAGCACCTTGCTGTTGATCTGAATATTCATTTGACCTTGCAGCCAGTCAGCTTTGGAGGTCGAGGCCAGTGGAGTGCAGAGTGCGCGGGCCTCTACCCACTCATCTGGAACCCTGCACAGCCCTCGCTGGGCAGTGTCAAAGCCGCTCCTGCTGTCTCTACAGCTGCTCCGTTCCAATGACCCCCGGAAGGTTCTGGGGATTGTTCGAAGAGATTTCTATTAATCAACTACAAACCGACTGTTACAATTTCACACTTTTTTTCCCATCATTTCACACATTTAATGAATTTGGGTGTCTTTTAAATTCAAAACATTTATAATCAAGCAAAAAAAACCCTCTTTAACACAATAGGCAGCAGCAAGACAGCAAATGCCACTTCAAGACTGAGCTGCTGAAGCTGGCCATTGAGCTGACAGTGGCTGCCATTCAGGGGACTCCTTACCCCAAGTGTTACCAGACCACAGCAGCCCCTGCAGCACTGCACTGAATCATCCGAGAGAAAACAGAAACCTAGATATTTCTATCTGTTTGCTGTTTGTTGTTAGTGGAGTGAGTTAAGGAGTCCTTTTCCAGCTCAGATTAGTGTTCCAAATTAAATCATGCTTTATTCAAAAATGAGTACCAAAACCCCATGCAAAACCTACCCATTTTGGAACAGGCTGAGACTCAGCTTGTCCCCAAGATGGGCCTCCAGTTCTCTTAGCAGACTGATAGTCAATCACAGACCCCACCTTCTGCTTCTGCAGGACTCCCCGGCTGTTGGTTCACAGAAGAAAGTGGGCCTAAGAGCTAAGGACCCTGCAAGGCTCACAAAGATCCAAAGGAGAAAGGCCAATTGTAATACACTCTTTCCTGATCTCTAAGCTCACAGCAGGTTGTTTCTCAATGGCAAACCAGAATCCTTGGGTTGTAGGGGGTTGCAGAGTCCCAACCCCACCAGGCTTTGCTTTCCTCTAGGGCCCTGCTCCCTTTGGCTTGTTCAGCCTTCCCCCCAGGACGTTACCCCTCCCCCTGCTCTCCAGCAACCCCTGCTGGTTGACATTGAAGGCCGGAAACCAACCCAGAGGCATTAATTCATTCCCACCTTGGAGGGAGGAAAGGAAGTCCGGGATCAAGGGAGAGCTGAGAACACTGGCACAGCGTTGGCAGATTCTCTGCCACCAACAAAGAAATTCTGAATTAGGTTAACAAGAATAATATTCTATTCATCTCTGGAAATCTATCTTGGTTTTCCATGAAAGCCTTAGGTTTCATTATAAATGATAAGCTACAGGTTACAAATTTTTGAAATACTTATTTCTTAGTTACTGATTTTTATCTCCCTCCCTTTCTTTTCTTGTCTCTGTTTTTAAAAGTTGGCTTCTTACTACTTTTAGGGTCCCTGCGTGCTTTGGCCTTGGTGGACCCCTCCTGCTCTAATAATATCAACATATTATTGCATAACTGTAAGCACAGTAAATATTTTTTCTTTTAGGTAAAATATAATTGATTTGTGTGAGCTCCTAGAAGTGTCAAGGCACTGTGGCTCAGTGACCAATGGAGAAGCCAACCTGTTTCTTTCAAATGTCCCCCAAGGGAGTGGGACACTTTCTTTCTCCAAGTTTCCTTTTATATGAAGACATTTCAATACTGCTTTACTTGTTAACTTGATACTGGTTCTACTTTGTAATGAATGTTACAGCCATGTCCTCATATACCATATCATGTACCTTTTAAGCAAGCCATTGCTAACTGGTGAGATACCACTTGTGAGTTTGTGCACAGCTAGATTTGCCTGACCTCTTCATTTCCTGTACACCTACCAACTTCTGTGCAAAGCTGTTGAAAAGCATGCTCACGTTCACACACATGCATCACCAGCTTACATCCGTTAATTTATTCTGAAAAAGTATCTTGTTTCTCCTTCCTTAATTTCTCTCCAATAAAATTGCTACCTCTGGGACTTAAGAGAGAGACCCAAGAATTTGATTTCCTGGGAACATTTTCCAAATGGAAGTCAAGGACGTGGGCTGTCTGTTGTCTGAGGGGCTGCTGTTCTGTCAGAAAGTCTCAACTTTGCTGTGATGGGCTTGTATTCTTGAGAGTCTGGGTTACAGGTTCCTGCTACCAGTCAGCAAGAGTGGGTGCAGAGGGTGTGAGGACAGAACCATTTTACCCCTAGAAATGAGACAGCTAAATGCAACAGGGACTTTTTTCCCCCTGTTCTTTTGAGGGTGGCTCTCCCTGACAAGAAATATCAGAGAAAAGCACAGCTTCTCTCAGCTGGCCCTTTCTCTGGGTTTTCCCACACGAAACTGCACCCAGGCTCCGCTCTGCACTTTGTTATTATGACAGGAAAAAATGAATTTCTAATGTGCTGCTTCTACCAGCTGCAGGAGCTGTGGATCTTCAGTCATGAGGCAGCCTGAGGGAAGTGAGCCTGAGTCAGAGTGTAACAGATTCTCTGGGTTAGAAAGAAATCCATCTCTTTCCTCTGATATCGTCATGGAGGTGTAAGATAAATTTACAAACACATACTGAACGGGAACAAGCAGGCAACTGTCACAAATATTAGTTCATTGATCCTCACAATACTTTCCAATAATGTGTGTGTGTATGTGTGTGTAGGGGGGGCTTAGTTTTTACATTTGCATAGACCTCTCCAAAATTGAAGACCTATGGAAGCAAGCAGCTATATGGAAGACTGAGAGAAAGACAAGGAAAAGGCTCTTGGAGGTATTCCAATTCCTATTTTATCTCCAAGGAAACTTTAGCTCAGGCCTTAAACACCTGGCATTTTAATGTGTGCAACAGCCTTCTAAGGGGTCCTCTTTTCACATAAAGGCGGAATTTCTTTAAGCTAAATCTGATCATCTCTTTGTTTGCCAAATAATTCTACTATAGTTGTAATCATTCACAGCAAATAGCGCTTTGCCCCTCAAATCCCTTTTTCCTGGACCCCTACACCCAACTCCAATCCCATCTAGAGACTACACTTCCCAGCTTTCCTTGTGGCTGTGAGGTCATGTGATAAATTCACACTTTTAAAGGGAATTTGCTGCCCTCCCGTTCTCTCTCTTTCTCTTGTCTAGTTCCAGCTTCCACTATACATGTGGCACCAGTGTCCCAGGGGACACAAACAACAGGACAGTATGTGGGAAGAAAGCAATCTCTGAATGATCATGTGGGGCAAAGCCACCAAACTCTCTTAGTCAGAAATAAACCTTGCCTTTTTTCAGCCATGACAGACAGTTTTGAGGATCTTTATCCTACCAGTTTAATGTTGAAGTAATATATTACCTTTCACAATCGGATTTTTGCTTTCCTTCCTATCTCATCTGAGATGGCACCTCTGATGCTTCCTCCCCGCCAACTATAAATTATAAATCATTCAATTCTGTGGTAAGAACACACATAAAAATACTTTCCAGCCACTATATACAGGATATTGTTAACTGTGTGCCTGCCATCTATGGTCTTTTTTCCTGACAGCATTAGGGTGTGGTTGGCTTGCCTCCAGTTCTAGACTGGCCATATGCTTTGAGGACATCAGCTCAGTGAGGACGCCCCAAAGTATGGCACTTTGGCAGCCCAAGTATTTTGAACTGAGGCAGATGGGAAAGGCATTAGAAACAAGAAGTTCTCTGACTTTCTCCCAACTTCCTTTCTCCTTTGCCCATTTCTCCTGAAATAGGCATAAAAATCAGAATTCTTCTCCCTCAACATGAGTCATGAGAAGTAAAATTTCTCTGGCCCAAAGCAAACAATAAAAATCTAGAGATGTTACTCTCTGACCTCTTTTGTAGACCCTGAAGACTTTTCATAAGACAAATGTCCTGCTTTATACCTGATGAAAGCAATGTTATACAGAAAGCCCCCAAATAATCTGGACATACAGGCTTTGCTGAGTATACTCTCTTATTTTATTACCATTAGATCAGACCCTTTTATACAGTCACATTTCTACCTGGCTGTCCATTCTTCATCAGATCTAATCATAAAGCTATAGTTATCCTGAGGTTCTTAGTCTTCATTCCTGAAGGCTCTCTTGTCATGTAAAACTTTGTTAAGTAAACTTGTTATGCTCTTCTCTTGCCAATTTATCTTTTATTAAAGGGGTGTCAGCTATGACTTTACATTCCCTGTTAGCTACCTTGGTAAATTTAGAGATAGGTACATAACACAGCTAGGACTAATGAACAAAAATAAGTCCTAAGATGTTGGTCTCATTTCCCTGAGAGTGGTGGATCTATACGTGAGGTCTGGAACTGCTGGTGTCCTCTTACTGCCATGAGCAGACCCTGCCTGAAGATGCAGACATGCAGAGCCAAGAAGTCATAGGATACGGAGATGGGCACCTAACAAGAATATTTGAGCCTTAATCAAACTATGTCTGAAGACAAACCTACTCGTGTTTTGACGTTGGTCCATTGGAGGTGGGGGAAATCTATCAGCTTCTGCACAAAGTATAGTGGTGCCTCAGTTCATGAACTTAATTCTTTCCACCATTCTGGTCACCAATCAAATTACTTGCAAATCAAATTGGTCACAAACCAAATCAAATTTCCCCATAAGGTCAACATTGAATGTGACCATTGAATTTGATTTGGTTCACCTCCAATTCAGTTTGCAGCCAGAATTGTGGAAAGGATTCAGTTCACGAACTGAGATACCACACTGTATTTCTACATATTTTGGAAATGATCTTCTCTTTGAGCAGTTTTTTCTTGATCAGTAAATCTCCTATTCATTCTTCAAGGTTTGGGTGATTGCTTACCTGCTCAGTGAAATTTTCTGTGATTTTCCACCCACTTGACCTCCTATAGCCAGGGCTAGCTGCTTCTCAGTGCTCTGGAATTGCTTTGCATAGATTTGATCATTTTTATAAGTGGTTGTAATTATTCATTTAAAAGTATCTCTTCCCTAGAAGATCTAATGACAGTGAATAACTCGAAGCCAAAGAGTATGTCTGTTTTTTACAGTAAATTTTAGTCTAGCAGGATGTTTGGATTATAAGTCCTCAAAAGGTCTATTGCTCTTTATTATTGAATTAAGGATATAGCAAAGCTCATTTCTATTGTACCAAGAAGACAATGACTTTAAATTGGATCTTTTCACAATTAGGAATTGTTAGTTGGTAAGGTGTGAGGTACTCAGCAGGGCAGGTGATGAAGCAGGTGCTAAGTGTTCTGTGACTCCAAGGCAGGGGCATCTTTTCACTTCTCAAATTCCCTGCATGGCTCTCACTTTAGACCAGTAGATTTTGTCTGTATTTTGCTTGGTATAAAAACAAAGTGGTCAAAAAATTAAAAGAGGAAAATACTAGATGAAAGTGACAATAAGCTCAGATCAAAGCTACTAAATGTTTAAAATTGAACATCAGCCAGATAGTCCATGAAAATGATGTCTTTCTACTCATGTCTTTTCTCATGATATGGGAATATCTAGTTCTATGCATGAGCTTTGCAATTTTCAGCTTCTCTAAGCAGCTAATACCTGCTCATCTGGGATCATTTGAAAACAGGATATCTGGAAGATGGTGGCCTGGGCACGATGACATCTGAGGTTTTATTCCTTCATTACTGGATTGTATCATGAAATCACCAAAAGGGGCAAGGTGCTGCAAGACTTTGGTGCTCTCAGCCACAAGCCAGGCTGGGACCTGGGCAACCCAAAGGCCAGGTAGCAGAGGCAGACCTGTTCACTGGGCAGGAGTTGAGCATGTCAAGGCACAGTTGTTCAACATGATCCAGCCCCAACCAGGAGACCTGATTGGTTGGTCCAGGACAGCAGAGGAAAAACAAGAGAGATAACACATTCTGAAGCCCAGTTGCTCCAATAGTTCTGCCGACATGTGATCCAACATCAACCAAAAAGCAAGATCCCGAGTTAGGAAAGATGAAGGCAAGAACTGGATCTCAGCCAATCGTATTAGAGTCCAGGGTTGGGTGTTCGGATCTTCTGGGAGACTGAGCAGGTTCCAGAGTTAGACCCCCTGCAGAGAAGCCCAGGAGTGAGGGTTGAAGAAACCCAGGAGTTGAGAGCAGTGCAACTTGGAGACAGTTGGGCCCTGATGCCCACCCCTAGGAAACTGCATTGCCCAGTTGGTGTGGAAGGCGTAGCAAACCTATGTAGGTTGGTCAGAACTACTGGGCCAGGTTAGTACAACTTGACTCAGACTCCCAGGGGACTCTGGAATGAAGGCTGCTGTGTTTCTAAGTCTTTCAGGGATTGACTTTAAAAAAAAAAGAAAAAAAACAACAGGTTGGGCTGGTTCTATACAAGGAATGAGACAGTAGATATATTTTTAAGGAGCTGAGTTAAGACTAAGGTAGAATAAATAAAAGTAGAGGCTGACAAGAGCCACCCTGATGGAGAAATGTAGAAATTTCCTAAATATCATCTAATAGGAACATTGGGGGGCCAGCCGATTACATTTCACAGAGTTTTGGTATATCCTGATACCAGCAATGATTTTTTCTTTTCTTTTATTAGAGCATGTTTGCAGTACATAATGATTACAGTTATGGTGGGGAGTTGGTACATGCATATAACACATCTTAATTCTTTTTGTTTTTTGTCCCCTACCCCTCCATTTTGGTCCCTTTCCCATTTGCAAAAGCTCTACTCTTAATTTTTCTTAAATCTTTTTTTCCCATTTCCTTTCTCTCCCCTCCTTCCACCTCCCCATCCATTTGAAAAAGATCTCCCTACTTTCTATTTATCTATCTTCTCTTATATATATAAATAAATATATAAAATATAAATAAATATATATAAATATAAATATATAAAATTTGAGTTTCTCATATAAGAGAAAACATGTGATATTTAAGCTTGTGTGTTTGATTTATTTCATTTAACATTAAGGTCTCAAGGTACATCCATTAACCTGTAAATACCTCAAATTTATCTGTCTTTATGACAGAGTAGTACTCCACTGTGTATAAACACTAAATTTTCTTTATCCATTCATCTGTTGATGGGCATATAGACCACTTCCAAGATTTAGCTGTTATAAATTGTACTGCTATTAATCTGTATCCCTATAATATGATGACTTTTACTCTTTAAGGAAGATATCTAGAAGGAGAACAGCTGGGTCAAATGGAATTTCTATTTTTAGTTTTTGAGGAATCTCCACACTGATCTCCATAGTGCTTGCGCTAGTTTACATCCCCACCAACTATGTAGAAGAGCTCCTTTTCCCCAGAGCCTTGCCAGCATTTGCTATTATTTGATTTCTTGATAGCAGCCATTCTTTGAGTAAGATGATAGATATCTCAGTGTTGTTTTAATTTGCATTTCTCTAATGGTTAGAGATGTTGAACATTTTTTTCATGTATTTATTGGCCATTTGAACTTCTTCTGAAGGAATGTCTATTCCTTTCAGTTGCCCATGTTTTGGTTGGTCTTTTATTTGGGGAGTCTAGTTATTTTTTAATTCTTTATATATTCTAGATGTTAATCCTCTGTCTGAGGAATAGTTGACAAAATTTTTTTCCCATTCTGTAGATTGTCTCTTCACTCTGGTTGTTTCCTTTGGTGTGCTGAAGATTTTTAATTTGATATGATTCTATTTGTTGATTCTTGATATTTCTTGTGCCATTAGGATTCTGTTCAGAAAGTCCTTGTCTATCCCTATATCTTCAGGAGTGTTACCTATTTTATCTTCCAGAAGATTAAGTATTTTTATTTTAATATTTAGATCTTTGATCCATTTTAATTTTTGTTTAGTACATGGTGAGGTATATGGGGTTAAACTCAATCTTCTGTATGCAGATATCTAATTTTTCCAGCACCATTTATTAAAGAGGCTACCTTTCCTCCAGTGAATGTTTTTGGCTCCTTTGTCAAAAATCAAATAGCTGAGTGCTGGCAACAATTTTAAGTATAGTATTAAATCATCATCCCAGGACTCAGCTTTGTTAAGCCATATACAAAATATTTGTATCAAATTAAAGTAGATTTCCTTCTTCTGGATTTCCTTCAGTGTTGGGCTAACAATATCCATTTTCCTCTGACCTCTCTACAAAACAGTAGAGATATGATATAGCAGACTCTATTGAGATTTTGCTGAACACAATTTAAATATGTCTAGAATCTTTTGCTGTCTTGTAATAATATCTCACATAAAATCTTACACACTTCTTGTAGCTAGATAATCATTTCCCCATTAATATGTGCACTTTGCTAGGGGAGGGATTCCTTTACCAATTATTTTAAGAACATAAAGTCTAAGCCTAGCATATAGCACTTGCTCAAAAATATTTGTTGAATGAATTTCAGTGTTGGCACTTGGGAAGTGGAAAAGGTTTCTTTCTTGTTCCATTCTCTTATATTTTCTTCCATTGACCTGTTTGTTAAGGGCCATTTTTAAGTATATGAGATTTTTAAAGATCTATCCTTACTTCAAAATTATTTAGGAAATTTTTCATTGATTAAAAAGAAGTGAAGCATTCGCTATGGGTAAGAAGTCAAGTGAGACATTGGAAGAGTCATGTATATGAAAAAGACTTGGTCTCTAGGTTTGGATTTTTTGGATTTTTTTAAAGATTTTATGTTACAAAAAAAGATAAAATTCATAAATTGCTATTAAATAGGGGATTATGAGCTATGTAATGGAAAAAGTATATAAACAAAATTGTGATCTGGGAAGTGATTATAATGATGTTTACATATGAAAAAAGTCATAACACTGTACGCTTAAAAATGTAAAATTTATTTCAGATTGAGCTGTAAATAATATGACTCAGCTTAAATAAAGAGGTGCTAACTAAAGGTTCAGAGGTAGAGAGATTTCATGGCAAAGAGAAAGTCTTAATTCATTAGTAGTTTGTCTAATTAGGCAGCTAGCTGTCATGATTTAGTTTAGATTTTGCTTGATATTAAGGTCTCAATATTGAAATAACCATGTTTACCATACATGAAAGCCTTTACTGTGTTGGCCTGAAATGCCCGATATAGATTTTAAAGTATGATCTGTCGTAATTTTAGGTAAATAAAGAGCAAATGCACCATTGATTGGCCTGACCCTGACCAATTTTCATATAGGGGAGTAAAATTGCCAATATCCATCTTTAGTAATTCTGAAGGCGGAGAGTTTCTTAGAATTAACTTGCAGGTCTCAGCATAAATAGCCACCTCAGGATCTAATACCTTGGAAGCTGAGAACATAATCCCACCTGGGACTGATGGCCAGCTGTCAGGCCTGACTGACTGACAGCCCATTGGCTGAGTCCCTGCAGGTGGTGGTGACATTGATGGAGGATGATGGATGACTCTGACGCGGCTCCACCCCACCCACTTACCCATATGCATGACAGAAGGGCTTCCATCCCACTGCCCTGGCTGACAATGCCTCCAAGTAGGCATTTAGAAGTGGAAAAACAATGGGTTCAGATCCAGCAGTGATTCACCACCCAATATGGAAGCATTTAATGAGTTGCTAATGTGAAAATAATTTTCTTTCTGAATTTTGAATTGTAGGAATAAAGACACATAGAGAGAAGCCATACAACTGGTAATGATTCTGCTGAAAAAGGAAAGCAGCTTTCAAGAAATGTAAATGAGGTGGACCTGCCCCTGCCAGAGTTGATCGGAGTTTGTGGATACATCAGGCCTTTAGTTTTCCTTCTACTTCCTCCTGCTTGCTTTGTGAATGTGTTTTTCCTACCCTCTCCTTCCTCCCCTCTGAGCTGAATTCTCTCTACCTCTTCAGTACACTTTTCTCTCCTCTTCTTCCTCCATCATTCCTTCCTTCCCTTGCATCTCCAGCAGCCTCCTCTCTTCTTTGTCCTCTCCTTAGCTCCTAATCCCACTTGCATGAAAATGTTCTCCTTCTGTGGGACTGCATAACTCTGTAATCATAAAACTCCCCTAGCCCCAACTGTGAATGTGAGTAAATAGATAAAGATGCTTGTTAGTTCTGGGACACTAGATAAGATCTGTATCAGCCATAAGGTCCCAAAGTAAATTACTCAACTCTTTGTTCGAAACTGATGCGCTATCTATAGAACAATCTGTAAACATCTGCTGACCATCAGTACATGTCAGCTGACCACTAACCTTTGTTCCTCTTCTGTAAATTTCACCTGTTAACTTCCCCTGCAACCCCCTATAAAAGAGCCTCGGACTCTGGGCTAGTCGCCTCTCTAGCTACTTTGCTTTGGGAGTGCCATCTGGCCAGACTAAGGTCTGTTTCACTTTCCAACTTGTCCGGTGTGTTCCTTCCCGAATGTTCTTCGCTGCAGTCAGCTCCTTGGAGCATTTGGTAAGGCGCGTTTGGTAAGACCCTTGGTCTTACATTCTGGAGGCACCACTGGGATCCCTGGGTGTGCTTCACTACAGTCAGCTCCTCAGAGTGTTTGGTAAGGCCCTCGGTCTTACACTTCCTTCCTTTATTTTTTTCATATATCATTATCATTTTTTGCAAGGGTTTTAGGGGAAGTGTGTATTTAGAAATCAAAGTTGGGAAATTTGGAAAATAAAAGAACAAGGAAAACCAATGCAGGCTTTTTTCAACCTTTAAAGTCACCTTCAGATAGGAGAGAGGGGAGGAGTTGTTGCTCAGTAGTACACTTTCTGTTGTTTAGCTAGGAGACTTGTGAAGGAAGTCTCTGTAGACTGTGGTCATCTGGGTGACATGAAAAATAGGCTGATGCTTTCATGAACTCCAGTATATTAAAAAAGAAAACCTGTATGTAACAGGTTAATGAGAGTTAATTTTTTGGAAAGTTCTGGCTTACCTAGGGCAAATTCTGAATTCTAAACTATTTCTAAGCCTTTATTATTTTCAAATACATACAGTCACAAAGTAGATGCTTCTGTAATGGTAGTATCTAAAGGCTGGTTTTGTTGACTAGGGATTGTGAGCCATCAACTGTTTATAAATGAGCATTTCTGCTATGATTTTTTCAGTGTTCTGTTATTCACCTCCACAATTAACTGAAAAATGCTTTCTTCAATTTTGCTTATACAGTTGGTGCATTTGCAAAACTTTCTCTTAGAGAAGATATCAGGTTAAATTCTATCCAAGGTTCTATTTCTAATAAGCATAAACTAATTTTATGAGATCTGTATCCATGTCTTTATTATCTTTAAATAACTTTGGGTACTACCTCTTATGGATCAGAAATGTTGGTTAAAAATATCTGTAAGATTACTGGAAAACAAGAGGACTCATGTGTTTCAAATACTAGAACCAGCACTATGCACCATAGCTTTGAACTTCTTTTGGGGGGGGGGGGTTCTTTGAGACAGGGTCTTGCTATATAGTTCAGGCTAGTCTTGAATTCACTATGTAGCCCAGGTTGGCCTCAAACTCGTGGTTATCCTCCTGCCTCAGCCTTCCTACTGCTGGAATTACAGGCATGCACTACCATCCCCGGCATGAACTTCTTGATAACAATCTACTTAACAGTCATTTTTTAATCATCGCCCTGCATAATATAGGACATGGGTAACACTTTCAAGATGAGTGACAGTGCCCCCACCAGCTAGCTATGTCCTAAAGATTACCCATAATCCCAGGGGGCTTTTGGTCTGAATCTTGGGCATCCACCCTTTACTGGACTTTAGAGATTGTTCTTCCCACCCCTCACCTCCAGCTCATACCACCAAGTCACTGGGAGTTTCAAAAAAACACAAAAACCCACAGAGTATCCAGAGTGTAAGCTCATTGGTTTGGGCCATTAGATAAAGAAGAGGTTGACAGCTACTCGAAGGAGACACTGGGGGACTGTTGCGGGTTAATTTTGAAAACTTTCCTGTTGATTATGAGAGTGAAAGTAATATCTTTTCCTCAACTATCCAAGGCTGATGGCTAGCACCCCTATAACAAAAAGCAGATTAACAATAGGAAAACATAGCCAAATTTATCTAATATAAATTTTATAATAGCACAAGGATCTTCAGAAATAACTCAAAGAACCAAAGAGAACTCTGTATTTTGGAGGAAAAATCAGGTAGAAGTCTGATTGGAAGACAAAAAGTGTATGATCTGGTGGTAATAAACTGGGTGGAACATCTCTGTGTTCAGATTATCCTTGACCTCTGGGTCTCTACCTGGAATGTGGGTTTGATGATTTACTTTCAAGGGAAGTAGATTAGAGAATTTTTTGAGAGAACTGCTTCAGGAGAGTAGGGGGGACATCTGAGAAAAAAGAAAGAGAGGATGACAATGACCTTCCTGCTTCTGTGGTTTTCTCAGTTTCTGTCAACTTAAAATTCTCAGTATGCCAAGGTGCCATATTTTGAGGTATTGTGTGTCCTCAGAGTGAAGGACATAGAAAGGATGTAACATAAGTGGGGACAAATCCTAGCTCTTTTTAATTGCATAACTACAAAAAGCCCTAGAATGCATTCTTAGAAATTGTCCTTTGTAAGGAACAGGGAAAGAGAACATTATCTGAACCCCTAAAGTGTGTCCTGGTCTCCTGTGAGCCATGACAACACAAGGTAAATCAATGAATAAAAACAGGAAATCAGACTCAGAGAAGAAGGTGAGCTTTGGGCCTGATCAATGCTGCTCTGAGATGCAAAGATAAAGGCACTCCAAGCTTGCCACACCTTTATTCAATACATCAGGAGTCACAGGTGACTCAGAGGGCAGCAATAATCTTAGGACAATGAGGAATTTATGCTGATGAAGATCCTAGGTAGATTAAGAGCTTATGTCGGTTCAGTAATTTGTCCCTCCCCAGGTGAAACCTTTCTCTTACTACTTGGTTCTCAAGGAACCAAGATCTCTTCAACTGATGTAATCCTGCCCTGGAGTGTCCCAGCATAATGGGATCATTGAGGTCTTAGCTGTGACCAGAGGCAAAAATGGAGTTGTCGTGATATGCCATAGCTGACTTATAGGCAAGAAAACTTTGGCTAATTGTAATTTAATTGTGCAGTAAGTTTTCCCCAAATTGTGTAGAATTGCTCTCAACAAGTCAGGCATCTCTGTGGGGGAGGCATGGCTGGACCTTATGATGCATGGAGAGAGGAGAAACTAAGGAGGCACCCGAGGTCTGGTTGTGGGCTGGAAGGAGAGAGACTGGAAACAAGGCTATTTGGAGGTTACACAAATTCTTCCCCAATAAGAATATTTAATGATGAGAAACTGAATCAGGATAGTGGCAGTAGGAAGGAAAAGAATCTAATGGGAGAGGAAGAAAGAGAGAGAACACTAATGTTTAGACAACTCTATGTTTCAAGGATAGACTGAATAATGCAAGGGCTGAGGAAGGCATAGAAGATTCCAAATTAAGGAACAGATCAATTTGGAGATGGTGATGGCTTCAATCAGATAGGACCACAGAATAATATGCAGACTTTGGCAAGGCTTGAAGAGAAAGGATTGGACTGGCTCTAATGAGCTAAATGTGCAGTATCTCTGAATACCTATGGGGAACTGTCATGAAGGCTGATAGAAATGAGAAACTGGCCAGAATATAGGTATGTATGTGGTTGCTTTTGAGTTAAGGAACTCAAGAGATGAATAACAACAACAATAATCTAATTTTAAAATGGGAAAAGATATGAATAGAAGAAATTAAAATGGCCAAAACATATAGGGAAAAATGTTTAGCATCATTCGCTATCAGGGAAATGATGCTATCAAACCCACAATGAGATATCATTTAACCCTAATTAGAGTGGTTATTATCAAAAAGACAAAAAATAGCCAGGTATGGTGGCATGTATAGTTTTGGCTACTCAAGAACCTGAGGTAGGAAGATCACTTGAGCCCAAGAACTGGAATAAATGTTGGTCAGAATGTAGAGAAAGGGAATTCTTATATACTATTGGTAGAAATGTAAATTAATACAGCCACATAGAAAGCAGTATGGAGGCTCCTCAAAAAAGCAAAAAATAGATTTACCATATGATCCAACTATCTCACTTATGGATCTATAGCCAAATGAAACTATATCAGCATATCAGAGAGCACAATAGCTGAGATATGGGCTCAGCCCAGGTGCCCATGAACAGATGAATTAAAATGTATGAATGAAAATTACACATATACAATAGAATATTATTCAGCCATAAAAATGATATCCTATTGTTTGCAGCAAAATGGATGAAACTGGTGGACATTATATTAAGTGAAAAAAGTCAGACGCAGATAAATGCTGCATGTCATGTCTCATATGTTGGTGCTAAAACAAAAGTTGATCTGCATGCATGTAAAGTAGTAATAACTAGAAGCTGAGAAAGGTAGAAGGAGGGGAGATACCCATAGAAGGTGGTTGGATTGATAGAGGCAGTAAGTTCTAGTGCTTGACAATTCCATGGGTCACTATAGTTACAAAGTCCTGTTGTATTTTCATGAATAACTAGAAGGGAGGAGCTCAAAGGCTCTGAAAACAAAGCAATAATAAAGAAATAATAAGTTAATTCCCTGATTTGTTCAATACATGTTATACACATGTATTAAAATATCATATTGTACCTCATTAAATATATATAATCACTACATGCTATAATTTTTTTAAGTTTAAAGAGGTAGAAATGCTATCTACTTTGATTTGGTATTTATATACTGCATGCATGTATGAGACTATCACACTGTATCCCATAACTGTATAATTAAAATATAATTTGATAAAAATATTTTTAAAAGAAATGATGATTTGGTTCATCATTGGGGCCAGTTTTTTATTTTTAACACATAGTGTGTTAAAAAATATATAATCCTCTTAAAGTTGAGGGTAATTAGAATAAATAAAATAAGGAAAAAGCAAAGATTTAATTAAGGAAGTTCTCAATACATTAATGCTGAATGCAATTGAATCAAGAAAGAAATTCAATTCTGGGAAATATGCTTATAGATAATAAATTGAATTGGGTGCATACTTGTGTGATAGTCACATACAGATTCCTCTCTCTTGCTCCCAGAAACTATTTCCCAATTCATTAACATAGCCGAGAGAATCCATGGTGCTAAGGAAGAAGTGGATGATCACATCCAGCCTCCTGGTTTGATTAATAAGCGACAGACTCATGTTCCTGTTTTGGGGGAGCTTTTCTATCATAGCCATGGTCTCTGGAGAGCTTCAGCCTACAAAGCGATAACATCTGGTGCCCATTATCTCCCTAGATCTGTTGTGATTAGTCCATATGATAAACCTGGCCAATTGCTGTGGGCAGGGGATCGCTACATTCCCCCCAACCAGGGCGCTGGAGCTGTCACTTCTGGTTTGTGGCCCCTGCTAATTTGCCACCACAATTTCCAATATCTGATAGAATTCCACAAGGAAATCTCAGTGCCTTGCAGGGGCAATAGGCTGTGTGGCTGAAGACAGAATGCTAGCCCTGGTAATAAGAAGGAGAGGTTTATCAATCAGCTCAAGCAACTCTGTGTAGACAGTGACAGGCAGACTGCCCCTACTTCCGTTGTGTCGTGCTGATGAAATGGTCTGGGAAAAATTCAGATTTGCTGATGACAGAAGCAGGGAAGTAACTAAAAGCTAAAAAAAGAAGAATAGGTTCAGAAATTCTTTGCTATTTGAATAAAATGCATTTTCTGGCTTTCCAAATGCTATTCATTTTCCTTCCTCCATCCTTTCTCTCAACCTCTGAGACTCAATGATAATAAATGAAATCCATCCAGGTGGCAGAATGGCCTACCCCTTCAGACGTAGACCATTCAAACCTTTAAAAGGATAGTTGCATTACATGGTAGAATTCATTAATACTGGCCCTGGCTACTGTATTACATGTCCCTTTAAAAGCCAACCTAAAGAACACTTTTATGTAAGCTTTACAAGTTTATTTGAAACAAATATGGATTGATTGCAGAAATTTTGTACAAATGAAGTCAAATCAAACAATTGTAACCTTCATAGAACTGATAATCACTGAACAACTTTTCACTGAAATGAATGTTAATATATCATTAAATAAGTTCTGAACATGAAATCTGGAACATTTCCCCAAACTGAGATTGAGAGAGACAGAGATTAAATTAACTCTTTTCTATGCTTTTTGTGACCTAAGTAATCTTTTAAACATTATTTGCTTCAAAACATTTTTTTTTTTTTTGGTACGGGGATCGAACTTGGGTCCTTGAGCTTGCAAGGCAGGTGGCAGAACCACTAAGCTAAATCCCCAGCCCCTTGAAAACATTTTTGAACCATATACTTGTTTTGCTTCTTCTGAAAATAATTTTGGCTAATAATTCAGAATATGAAATAAACTAGTAAAATATAACAATTTGCTCTCACTTATTCAATAGAACCTCTATTTCTAAACTAAATGTATGTCAAGTGTTGTGACTGGACATTATCACAAATAATTTATGTTCACATGTCACTTAAATTTGCATAACAAAAATAAAGTTGTCAGTTTATCATGTGAGAAGAAGATAGTGTGAAGAGTACCTGAATTTCTCCTCTGTTAAAAAGGTATTTTGACATCTTTCAAACATGGACCTAAGACCCAAAATGGAGAAGGGTTACCTTGGAATTAACATCAAAGATGTTAGTTACAATAGATTGCCAGACATTCAATTTTGGAAGCAAATCTCAGATTTATACAGGCAGAATCCCTCCAGTAAAGGTAAAGATGGGTGAAATAAAATAGTGGTAGAAAGATAGAGGGAAAGGTTTTAAAATTATCAAGTAATTTCATCTTAATCCAGTTTTTTTGTTTGCTTGCTTGCTTTTGTTTTTGTTTTCCATTAGCAGCAGTGACTGGAAAGGAAAGTGGAAATGTCAATTTATGGCAAAACCACAAATGTCATCCAATTTCACTTTGCTTAAGTTCTGCTAGCCTTTTTTCTTTCCCTTTTTTAATCTATCCAATTTTATTCGTTCTCATACTGCCCAGACCCCATCTAGCCATGAAGAGCTGGCCTGACCTTAGTAGACATTCATTCCCCTGGGTCCATTTCTCCCCTTCCAACCTCTGGCCTCTCCAGGGCTCCCACCCTGAGCCAGATCTACCTGGAAAGGGCCAGCAAGCTCAGTGGTGAAGTTCCCTGAACTGTCCCTAATGATTTCAGCTCCAGCTGGATTTAGAGTCCTGAGTGTTATCTATTAGTTGAATGGACACAAGATTTGCTCAGTCCTGGACTTTCCTCCAGTTCATACTGAGTGCTGGTATCTTAACTAAGAGTTACCCAGTAGTGAAGTCACTGGAGAGAACAGTGTGAAAACTGTCACTAGTGAAGTTGTCTCTTAAGGTAGATTTATAGTCAGCCTGTGCCATGGATCAAGTCAGAGCTGAAGTCTGGTGACATACTTGCATAACTGGATCTCCAAAGTCTTTCCTCTATCTTCAGTCTCTTTCCATGGGTTTTGAATTATTATATATTAATTTATCATTTTATTTAATGAGGAAGTATCAGAAAAAAGTTTTTGTTGTTAACATGGTGAGTCAAAGTGTAAAGTAATGTGCCTAACTATGGAAGTGGTATAATAATGTAATCAAAACACTATACTTTATTTCCTTTATGTTTCACAGAAGTTAAAAACTACTGATTCGGCATTGCATTTCAGGTTTTCTACACTTGTATTGTTACATTTATGTATTTTTTGTAATATTATCCATCCATCATAGAAGATTAACAATTCTTGCATAAGGTTAAAATCCTATGAATCAGAATATTTTATAAGCTTTCATGTACATAAAACAGATTCTGGGTATGGTCAGACTGCCATAATAGAAGACAATACTTTCTTGGACATAAATGCATTTCTTTTAGGATATTATTAGTAATTTTCTTTGTGGCTTTGTAGACATGCCTCTCTTTAATATTTCCCTCTTATTACCCTTAGTTTTTTTCTTCTCTCAAAAAGAAATAATTGATTTAGTAATTTTAGCAAAAAGTAAAGAAAACCTAGAAGTTATTTTCAGTGACTCCAAGTAACATAACCCATTTTTCTAACAAATGTGTTTGGCCCTGTCCTTTACTTGCCTCAATTCATCCATTGCTCAAGAAAGCCAAGGCTCAACTTCTGAACAGTGAAGAATCAGCGATTTGTGTTAGCACCAGGACAGTGTTGTATATGTGTGGTGAGGACATGGTCACTCTACTGGTTTAAAATATTTTAAATCAATAAATTGACAGTTTACAATGATTTTTGAAAATCATGTGCATTTGGGTGCATTCAAGTACTTACCCAACTTTGCTAAATCCATTCTTTAGAAAATGAAAATGGGCTTACTGGTGCCTTTGCATACAATGCATCATAGTGAGGGCAAAGTCCCTTGGGAGCACGAGCCAAAGTGACAACCCCAGCACAGCCCCGGTAGTTCCACTTGGCTAGGCTTGAGGAGGAGCCCCCTCCTCTGTGAGAGGTCAGACCCTCTCCATTGACAGTAATGGACCGTTTTATGCAAAACTGTTCATTTTCCGGAAAGGACCATGTCTGACTGGTGGAGTGATTCACAAAAGTCACTTCATTACACGAATACCCTTCATGCGTGGCCTTGTTCCCTGCAGTGGTGTAGACACTGAGAGCCATGCATGGGCAGCCATGGAGGGGTGGGCTCCTCTCCACAGTGCTCATCAACCACAAGTTCCAGGCCCTGCATTTGGACAACAGCAGCCTGGCACCAGCAGCCAGCAAATGAAATCCTCATGACTCCATTTGTCCTCAAAACCCCCACTTTCCTGCAACTGAGTGTTACTGAAGACATTAGGGACATGAAGCTCCTTCCTATTCTCCACAGAGCAGCAAATGGTGCTGCTCACTGCGAGTGTAGCCAGTGGGGCTCCGGGCCTGTGAGGGTGCTGTCTACTGCGGAGAAGGCACTTGCTCCAGAAATGCCCTCACTGCCTCCAACAATACTGCAACTCCAAAGCATGACAACGGCAGCAGGAGAAGGCATTTCATTTAGGGAAGGAGGAGGAACTGGGCATATTGACATGTGGAAGGCAGAATGGAGGTAAGAAGCCAAGACGTTGGTGAAAAGACTGGAAGATTCTGGTTGAACAGATCCCAGCCCTTTGAAGCTTCTACAGACTACAGAAACTATGGGGTCACTGTGCTCTCCTGAAGTTCCCTTGCTTGGTCTAAGTCAGTGCACCTCCCCTAAATTCATCTGAATGCTGATTCTATTTCTATCATTGGTCTCTCTCTCTCACCCCACCTCCTCCATTTTGACTTCTGCTAGTAATGGCTAGTAATACTAGACTTCTTTTAATGCTCAGAGTCTAAACTTTCAACCCTTCCAAACACTAAAAAATGATGTCTTTGCCTTTAAGAACGCAATGACCAGCAGGCTGTGAAAGGTCCCTTTTGCTGTGATTTGCACAACCCTGGACTGCTCAGAGCTCAGCTGCACCAGGCTAATTTCCATAAGCATCATGTGGTGTTACAGAAACCACATTTTGCCAAGCTGTCAACTATACAGCCTTCTCTTTGCTAAACAGACTCCCATTAAAACTGTCTGCACAATTTGTCAGTTAAATGAGGTACAAGAGGGACGCTCTATTTGCCCCTAATTAGCTGCGCAGACTACCTTTGTCTGTTTGATTAAGCATTCACATTATCAATTTTGTTTAATCTGATTCATTTCACACACCTCCCCTGGGACTCGGCCCATACGGTTAACTAATCTCTGGTATCATCTCTCATATCAGGCAGTTATCATCTCCCCCAGAATACCTTCTATGCAGAGAAAGCACGATCATTATGCTCAATAGAGGGGAGTTGGTCTGGTTCTGCACGGAAATTGAGCTCAGGGACTGGAGCTGAACCGGACATGCTTAAAGTAAAGCAGAGAGCAGCTCTTTCCTCAGGGCCATCTGTCCGTGGTCAGCCATCCCCTCATTTGTTCATATCCACCCATTCCCTCTTTCAGGCAGAAAACATATTGTCTGTCTGCTATGCACCAGGGGCTGTGGTGGGAGTGGGGAGGGACACGGGCCATATAAGATGAGGTCTGTGTTCTCTGATTGCTCATGATCTTGGCTCCTGAGAGTACTGGGGAAACTGTCATAGATGCGCACTCCTCCCTGAGGCCAGTTTTTCTCATATCCATCACACATGGCCTATTCAGCTTGGCTACCAAACAACTCTCCAAAGAGAACTTTCCATAAAGATTTTAAACACGAGACCATCTCTCCTCCCACTTCCAGCTTGGCAAAGTGGTTAGCAATGGTGAAGGAGGAGTTTTAGGAATTAGAATCAACAAATCACTTGATAATAACCAGTTCTGAAATGTCATTGCATCTCAGATGTTTAAAGTTACACATTCATGGAACTAAGCTAGTTATGTGCAAGTCACAATCAACAGCACCTAAGCAGAGAGCCTATTAAACATTAAAGGAACACAAATGAAAAATGTGAGAGAAAAGGGATTGGTCTGGTTCAATGGAATGGGAGCAGTATAAAAACATACAGGTAGTTATGGCTCATGGAACACTTGTATTTCTGGTTTTTGGGGGGGTTTTTTGGTTTTTTGGTACTGGGGATGGAACTCGGGACCTTGTGCTTTCGAGGCAGGCGCCGGAACCACTGAGCTAAATCCTCGGCCCGAACACTGGTATTTCTGAAAAAATAATATTAAAACCTTATGCTAATTAAGATTGAAATCTCAGAAACACGTTCTCTGTGAAAGGTTTTGGCTCCTGGCAAGTGATATACACTGGAGAATGGATGTTGGAATCTCAGACTGGGAAGTGAAAGGCTTTGGAAGTTGTCCCTCGCAGTCCTCCGCTGTGCCTGGGAATTTCCTGGATTACATGACCAGACAAAGGCACTGGAAGGTTCTGCATAGCTGGCTTCAAAATGTGTCCTGCTGTTCTGCGAGGCTGCCTTCTGATTGGTCAGTTCTGCCACATACATGCTAAATGAGATCTACCACCCTGAACCCCACTCACTCCAGGGAACTGAACCCTGTAGGTAAGGCCAATCTCTTCTAAATAATTTTGAAGCTACCTCTAATGCTCAACTCAGATTTTCTTTCTCCAAGCACAGAACCTGCAGCTCTTTCAGCAGCTCTTCAGGTAGTGATTTCCAGTACTTTCAACTTCTCCTCTCCCCTTCTTCCCAACATTCTTTGCTTCATTACCCTTCCACTCAAAGTGAGATCCCCAGAGCTGAGTCGCATATCCACAAATGCCTGACATATGGAGACTGGAGGAAGACTTAACCCAGCTCTATGGATATAATCTAGGACCATCTTGACTCTCAACCTCATTACTCTTTGGATTCATATTGCCCTGAAACCTGAGAGTTTGTTTAGATGTTGCTTTTATTCAGGTCTCACCCCGGATTTGCCCTATTGTGCAGCTTACTGATAATCTCCGTTATATGCTATCTTATTAACATGGAGTCATCATTTTAGTTTGTTGATTAATATCTGGCACTGTCCTTTCAACTTTGTGTTGCCTTACAATGTGATAAGGACAGCATTACCATCTTCACATAAGTCATTGATTAAAATGGCAAAAAAGGGACAAGAATGAAAGTCACTGGTTTCTAGAACAAAGCAAATACAACTATTGGTAAGCTATATTGGGCAATTATATATGCCAAATACTGTACTATGTATTTTATTAGTCTTCTTCCATTTAGTATTCACAAAACTTTATTCACTATCATCAATATCAGATTATAAATGAAAAATTTGAGAGTAGCAGCCCAAGAAAATATCTGCCATAAAGAACATAGTTAATATTTATGTGGAGGGGTGAGATGCATAACTCAGTGGCACAGCATGTGCTTAGCATGGACAAGGTTCTGGGTTCAATCCCCAACACCAAAAATATATACACTGACACATACATACATACATACACACGTGTAATTATTATGTGGGACTAAAATTTCAACCAAGCACTGACTGAGCCTGAGATCAACTATAGTGAGCATGTTGCCATAGTCACAGCCTTTACCACTAAGAAAAAGAAATCAGACAACCGGCACAGACAAGGACAGAAAGGAGAGTAAGATGAACCTTGGCCATCTATCCACATTCCCTAGCTTCCCCCACATCCCCCTCAGGTGAAAGGGACTGAGGCTGCTACCTCCTATTTGAGCCATACTGTTATTGTGGGGTGCCCTTCATGTTTCATTTCTTTATGCTTTTGATCCCATTTTCCACTTCCATTCACCCCCCCCCGCCCCCCCCCACACACAGGAAAGCTTTCCAATGAGTTTGATCTGTAACCTTGAACTTTTATACATCTTTGTAAAATTTGTAGTGTCATTGTTTTGGTGGTGTCCATTTATATAGGATACACTGCGCTATGGACCACTTTCTGTGTCTTGTCCCTCCTTCCGCGCACTACTTTTTTAAAAACCTATCTTGGGCCCGGGATTTAGCTCAGTGGTTCTGGAGCCTGTCTTGAAAGCATAAGGTCCCAAGTTCGATCCTCAGTACCAAAAACCCCTATCTTGCTTGGCATATATCTAGTTCCCTGCCTCTAACTGCTGCATAGTATCCCATGGTGTGTGTCTCCCATGTCTCATCTGTCTATTCCTCCAGGCCTAGATTTGGATGGCCTTTCTGCCATTACAAATCAGGCCAAGGTGAACCTAGAGGACACTACTGGTGACATAAGCCAGACAGAGGAAGACAAATACTGTAGCATCTCATGGGTCTGTGCAAACTAAGAAAGTCAAACTCAGAAGCCAAGGTAGAATGGTGGTTGCCAGGGGCTGGAAAATGGTAAAATGTTGATAAAAGGGTATGAGGTTTCACTTAGGCAGGATGAGTAGGATCTGGAGCCCTCATGTAGATAGTTAATATTGTACTGTATGCTTGAAATCTGCTGAGAGAGTAGATCTTAAGTGTTCTTATCACACACACATTCACACAGGACTATATGAGGTGATGATATAATAATTAGCTTGACTGTCATGATCATCACAACGTATATGCGTATCTAAGCATTATGTTCAACATTTTAAATATGGACAATTTTTATTTGATTACTATAAAACATTAAGATGTATGCAATGATTAAAATCCTAGCCTATCTAGGCTAAAATAAACTACATGTATTTTAGGAAAAGTAAATTAAAAACTGGAGTATGTAGGTCAGAGATAGAGCACTTGCCTCAAATATATGAGGCCCTGATTTCTAGCACTGAAAAAAAATAGAAAGTAAAAAAAGTTGAATATATAGCAATCTTTACATCTTCCCACCAAATTTGCTTTTTCCAGTAAAAGTATTTTTAATACTTTTACTTTTTAATTTTTTAAAGTATTTTTTCATTTTTTAATGTTCTGACATCATCATTATTATTAATTTTCTTCTCCTTTCTTTTTTAAGATGGGGTCTCACTATGTAACTCAGGCTGGCCTCAAATTCACAAAGATCCTCCTGCCTCAGCCTGCCGAGTGCTAGGATTACAGGTGTGCATCACCACAACCGGCTAAAGTAATAGCATCTTAAAAATAACCAGAAAAATCTACAAGAAGATAAAGTAAAGTGTCAATAGTAGGTTTTATATATTTTTAATATTTTATATTGTAGTTCTTTAATAAGATTTTTTAATGTTAAAAATTTAAATCAAGGAACATGCTGGTCCATGAAACTTATCACCCTGAGTGAAATGTCTCTGGTAATGGAGCAGGGTGGAAAGCCGAGGCATAGAGAGATGAATTCTTAGCAGCCCCACCAGCAAGACAGGATTTTTGTTTTCCTGCATATTCCATTTGATATCTAAAACTTTTAACTTGTGCCAATCTAATTGGTGCAAAGTTGTTTCTCATTATTTTATAAACATGTACTTATCTGTATTTATTGGTTGATTGGGGCATCTGTTCCTATGTTTGTTCACCATTTGAGTTTCCTCTTCTGTAGGAAAAGTATAGACTCTTAGCCCATTTTTCTATTTTTTTTCCTTACACCCAAAGGATATAACATTTAACCAGACAGCAACAACAAATTTGACGTCTTTTGTATAGCAGATGACTACAGTTAATGATAGTGCATTTCATGCTCAAAATTGCTACGAGTCAATTTCTAATGTCTCTGCACATCAAATCATAAGTAAGTAAAGTGATGCCTGTTGCTTGCTTTAAACTTTTCACAGCATATTAAACATCACATCGTACCCCACAAATAGAATTATTTTCAATTTAAAATAATATTAACAATAGATAAAATGTTTTTTAAAAAACATGTGATATGTTACTGTTTTTGGTTGTTTCATTATAGTAAAGAATGACAAAATGCTCCAAAAGATTCCATCGGCCATCTCTGTGTTAATGACTCAATTCTGTGGTCACTCATTCCCAATGGGTAGTCCCAGAAATTGTGTATCATACATGCACCATTTCCACCTATCACCCATCTTTCTTCATTCTGGGTATCTGACTTCATGATTCTATCTTCTATCCAGTTGTCCAAACAAGAATGCAGTTCCTCTCTCATTCACCATAACCAGTCAACACATCGCACACACCTTCTCCTCATTCCACTTTCTCCCACGCTATCCCAGCATGCATGGTCCTTAAATGAGCCTCCAGAGGGGCCTGTCTAGCAAATGTCCCTGCAGCCTCCTACACTGCCATCAAGGTTCATGACAAAAGCAAATGTGCAGTTTCAGTTGGGAAAGATGCGTAGGTTCTCGAAATAGTTGATGGTGATGATTGTGCAACAATGTGAATGTGTTTAGAACTAGTAAACTGTCCATTCAAGAAAAGGTTAAAATGATATGCTTAATGTTATATATACTTTACCACAATTAAAAATATATAGGTCAAACTGTTCTCAGACTGACAAGCCTCCTTCTTACTCACTATTGATTTCTTTCTGTTTATTACAGAAGTCCAAATGTCTTTGCAATCTGACCCCAACCATACTCTTTGGCCATCCCAACCCTGTGGCATTCTACACATAAACACCATCTCTAGTCTCCAGATACACTTCCACTGACTGTTCCAAATAGTCCCCCAAATCTCTTTGCAGTCTAGACATCACTCCATCCCCACCCACTGGCAACCAGTGAGCTATTTTCTGATGTTATAATTTTGTCTATTCTAGAAGTTCAAATAAATGAATGAGAGAGAAGGTGAGCCGGTCCCAGCACCCAGAAGGAAGCTCCCCTGCCACCATCTCAAGCTCCATCCCAAGCATCCCAAGTGGCAGAGAAGGTGAGCCACGTGGGTGCCAGAAGCACCCCCACCCGACCATAGAAATGAGAAGACACGTAGACAAGCCTCAAAAACAGATTTCTGGATCACCTATAGCAATCCCAAAGGGAAATGAGATGGAACAATCTGGTACTCAACCACCTGCACTCTCTGAACTGGCAACAAAAGAGGATCTGGGAAAAATTAAATCAGAAATAATTACTCAGATAACAGCAAAGATTTTGCTCATGGTGCAAGACATGATGAATAAATCTAGAGAGGACACAGATTAAAAAAAAATAGAGGATCTGAGGAACATGATGGAATCCCAACATAGAAAACAAATGGAATCTATAAAACAGATGCAAACAGATTTCCAGGAGATTAAAAACTCCATCAAAAGTCTATGCAACAGAATGAACCAATGTGAGGATAGAATTTCAGATATAGAAGATAAGATTGCAATTGGTGACCAGGAAAAGAAAAATTGCTTCAAAATTGTAAGGGAACATGAGAAATCAATCCAGCAGCTGCTAGATGATGCAAAGAAGAATAACGTAAGACTGATTGGAGTCAAGGAAGAAAGAGGAGAAAGTGCAGATGACATAAAAAAACTGTTCACAGAAGTGATGGCAGAAAACTTTCCAAGGAGGGGAAAAGAACTTAACATACAGATAAGTGAGGCATATAGGACTCCAAATAGCCTTGATCAAAAACAAATCTAAACATAGGCATATAATAGTTAGGATTCCAGAAATCCAACAGAAGAACAAAATTCTACAAGCAGTGAGAGAAAAGAAACAAATCCCATACAAAGGAAAGCCGATCAGAATCACAGCAGACTTCTCAATGCAAACCCTCAAGGCAAGAAGAGCTTGGAGTGATATATTTCAAGCCCTAAAGGAAAACAGCCTTCAACCCAGAATGATGTACCCTGCAAAACTATCTTTCAAAATTGATGGAGAAATAAGATACTTTCATGATAAAGAGCACCTCAGGAACTTCATGAATACCAAACTGGTACTCCAAAAAATTTTAGACAATACCCTAGGAAAAGACAATGAGGATCACAACCCCAGGAAGCAAAGCAGAATGAATCCATTAGGCATGACAAATTAAATGCATAGGGGGAGAATCCAACAAAAAGAAAAAGTCATGACAAGGCTTTTAAAACTTTTAACTTCATCTCCCTAATGAGTGCATAATTCAATCTTGTTATTGTACTGATTAGTATTTTTCTGATTCTAGAGTTGCACACATTTCTTTGTGCTATACTGGCTATTTATCATCTTCTTATGTCTACATTTTAATTGGGTTGTCTATTAATGAGCTGTAAGAGTTCTTTATATATTCTGGTCATAGGTTTTATGCATTGTAAATATGGTCTGTTTAAGGACTACTTTTCATTTTAATGATGTCATTTAAAGTTCTAAATTTAAAAAAACAAAAAATTTAAAAAATGGGCCGGGGATTTAGCTCAGTGGTTAAGGTGCCTGCCTTGCAAGCGCAAGGTCCCGAGTTCGATCCCCAGTACCAAAAAATAAAAATTTAAATTTTGATGGAATTTCATTTATCAATTTTTTTCTTTTATGCATCATGTATTCTGTATCCTAGGTAGTTCTTGCCTACCCTGAATTCATAAACATTTTCCCTTATAATTCCTTCTTAAAGTTTTATACTTTTAGGCTTTCATATTTAGGTTCATAGATTCCCTTCAAGTTATTTTCATGTATGGAAATAAAGGGTTGAGGTTAATTTTTTATATATGGATACCAGGTGTTCTAGTGCCTTTTGCTGAAAACACTATCTCTTCCTCGGCTCTTGATTGAGTTTATATTATATAAAAAGCTAATGTTAAATAATCTTTCAAAACTCAGTGAACCATATGTGTGGTTCTATTTCTAGATTCTCTGTTTTATTCAAATGATCTATATGTCTTTCCTTATATCAATGCTGCCTTGATTACCGTAGCTTTAGAGGAAGTTTTAAAATTAGGTACTAAACATCTTCCAACACTGTTTTTTTTTTTTTAACTTTTCTAGGTCCTTTGTACTCCTACATAATTTTTGAATTTCAATATCCAATTCTTCATTTACAGCAAGTATACACAGACCTGAATTTTTATATATACCTTGTGTTTCTAATCCTGCTAAATTCAAATACAAATTCTAGGGGCTCCTAGAGATTTCTTAGTATATTCTCTGTAGATGATCATTTCATCTACATATAAAGATTTTGCTTCTACCTTGCCAATCCTATCCCAATTGTGTCATTTTATTGCCAGACTATTTTGGTGGGGACTAGGTTTCAAAGTTTAATGGACAGATAAAGAGTAAGCATATCTTCCCTTGTTCCCCACCTTAAGGAGAAAGCATTGTATCTTCTCCATTCATGTAAGGCATTCTTGCTGGAAGTATGGAGTACATGTCTTCAATCTGTTGAGAAGGTTCTGTCCTACTTCTAGTCTCCTAATAGCTTTGACCATGAACAGCTGTAGAATTTAGTCCAATACTTTTTCTCCAACTAGTGACAGGATCATATGGCTTTTTCCTTTCCTCTGTTAAAATGAAGACTTTTGGGGGTGGATCTTCCAATGCTGAACCAACACTGCCATCCCTATAACAAAACCACTTTCTACATACTGCCAGATCTGACTTCTAGTAGTTTGTTTTGTTAAACAAATTTCTATCTATGTTCATACTTTTTTCTTCTATTTTCTTTATCTAGTTTTAGTATTAGTACAATGTTGATTTCCTAAAATGAGGGGAGAAGTGTTCCTTCTTTTTTCTGCTTTAAATGTTTGATATAATTTATCAGTTAAAATGTATATGAGCCTGTTGTTGTCATATAGGTAGGTTTTCAAGCTAGGAATATACTTTCTATTCAAATTTTATATTTCCTCTAGGGTTAGTTTCATTAATTTGTCTTCCAAGGTACTTCTTAGAAGTTGTCAAATTTATTTCAAAAAAGATTTTTTTGTAATATGCTTTCTATATCTTTTTGAATTCTGTAAAATCTGTTAATGTCTCCTAGATCTTGATACTGTAACTTAAAAAATGTATAATAGATATTGTGTAATAGGAAGAAAAGGTCTAAAAGAGCAGGGGAAGTGGGAAGGGTAGGGGAAAGGAAAAAAGGTAAAAGAAAAAATATGAGAAAAAGAAAAAAATGGAAACAAAGTCTTTGGAAATAGGGAAGGGTGGAGGGGGTGAAGGGAGGGCAAGGGAAGGGGAAAAAAATAAGAACCAAGATACTCATGTAAAGGTACAAGATCCCAATGATGAATGTAACTGTATTTTATACCTAAAATGTACCAATAAACTTAATGGGGAAAAAAATAAAATAAATGAATGATACAGTATGTAGTTTCTATGTCTGACTTCATTTACTTAATACTTACTTTATAGATTCCTTTTTAATGCTGAGTAGTAGTCCATTGTATATGAATTTATATCATAATTTATCATATTTATGCCATACCATTTGATGGACATTTGGTTCTTTCTAGTTTGGGGATATTATGAATAAAACTACTAAGAACATTTGCATACTAATCTTTATGTGGATATACTTTTTTGTTTAGATTGAGTAAATACCTATGAATAAAATTATTAGGCCATATAGCAAGTAGATATTGGCATGATAAGAAACTATCAAGCTATTTTCCAATTAAAGCACTATTGTACATATTTATAAGCAATGTATGAGGATAATTATAAATACTTCCCAGTCTTTTTCAATTAATGCAAATTCTTTTGGGGGTATTTTTTTTGACACAGTATCTTGCAATGTAGTTCCAGCTGGCCTTGAACTCACTATGTTGTTCAGGCTGGGCTCAAACTCATGATAATGTTCCTCCCTCAGCCTCTTGATTGCTGGGATTACAGGCACATGTCTCCCATGCCTGGCTTCAACTAATATCAACATCTTAATCATCTTTGTTCCTGTTCCTATTGATTAAATTATGTCTTCATTATTAGAAAATGTGCCTTTTTCTATTTCTTAAATTGTATGGTAGGCAATTTGGATGACACATTCTAGAGACTCTAGATTATTTTTTCCCATAGAAAGAGAATTAGGTTTCTTCTGTTCTGATAGATAATGAAATTATTATTTTATTATCTTGACCTGTCTAATTTTGTTGTTGCCTTCACTGTCATTTTTAGTTTTGTTCTCTTCCTAGCATACAGTTTTTACTCACAGTAAAGGGCACATATTTAGGTCTGTCTCTTCTGACTGAGCCAGGACTCCCATGTTTCCTGGAACCCACAGCTCTGTTACCCCTGGTCTCCAAATCTTGCTCTGGGCATGTACAGCTTAGTGCATTTTTGAGATTCCCTATCTGCAACTCCCTCCTTTAAGGTGCTCTGCTCTAAATCCTGGCTGCTGCTCCAACCCTGAGCTCTGCTCTATGGCCCCCCAGCCCCCCAACACTCTCACTCTGCAGAAGTTGGAAACATACTCCCAGGAAGAAAGGCAGGGCAAATGCTGCTCTGCTTGCTTCAATTGCTGGTTTGCTAAAGACAAAAACCTTGAATTACTTGCTCTCCAGTGTTTGCCAACAGCTCATGTGTTAGAAATTTTGAGATAATTTATGTTAACTTTAAGAAAATCTGACCTTATAATTGATAAGTAACCATGATCAAGTGGGGAATAGTTTATGTAAATATATTTAGCATTAGAAAACTTATAAATATATCATTCACAATAATAGATTTAAGAAAAACACTGATTATTTCCCTAGATGCAGGAAAAACCAATTAATAATATTCCACATCCAAAAATAATTTTCAGAAAACACAAAAATATTTATAGATGTCTAAATATTTAAAGCACTTACTATCAAGAATAAGACAATGATGTTTGGTATCACTATTCCCATCCAATTTTGAACCTAAGCTTAGCTAGCATAGGGGAAAAAATTGGAAGTCTAGTAAGTGATCCTCCTGCCTGTGGGATACTGCCCTGTTGATTATGCCCAAAGCAGGCTGTAAGCAGTGCAGGCTTTAAAGGGTTTACCCCACAATTGGCTTTTTTTAAAAAAGTGAGTCTAGGGCCAGGGATTTAGCTCAGTTGTTCCACCACCTGCCTCATAAACACAAGGATCCGAGTTCAATGCTCAGTACTAAAAAAAGAAATAAAAAGTGAGTCTAACTGAAGACGATGTGACTCATAGAGGCATTGCAGTGGTGTGTGGATTTATATTATCTCCCCATCAATGGCCACAGCAGAGATCAGGGAAATAGGCCATGAAGCTGTGGGGCTTTGATATGAGATGACAGGTAAGCTGAGATCAGAGTGACTTTTACCCAAATTCTGTTCCCAGACATGAAATGTTCTTAACTGAAAAGATGGGTGAATCATTAACCATGGCCTATATCTGGTCTGTTCTGTTCATAACACAAGAATGCTGTCCCTTCTTTTACAAGCCTTGCCTGCACCAGCAACTTATCTCTAGCAACCACACAAAGCCCCCTCACCCCAATTTAATGAATAATTGTGTCACCAATAAATATCGGTGGTTCTGGTTGTTTCAGGGGCCTTTGCTTGCTCAGCTCTGACCATCCCAGTTTCTTGTTTCACCTTGATTGTGTCTCTGAGTCTTTCTTCTTGACTTGCATCATAGCACTGAGCAAGAGATCGATCAGGATACTCTGCAGGGATCCCTGGTACTGCCTCAGCCTTCCAGAGGGCTGAGATTGCAGGCATGCACCACCAAACCTGGCTCAGTTGCATTTTTACAACAAACAAAAAATAACTAGAAAATAAATTTTATGAATAGCGATAATGTTGTGTACTAGAATACATAAAATAATCGCTTTCTTACATTTTACATACACATTGTCTTTTTCAAAAAAATGCTTTTAAAAAGTCTATCAAAATGTTAATTATGGTTTATTCCATAGTCTTGCCTGATATTTTTGCCTTCTCTTAAAAATATTTCTGTATTGTTGAATTTTCTAAATGTATTGATTAACTTCATACTCAGAATCTGAGCACAATTAATTTTTTTTTGTACTCAGGATTGAACTCAGGGCCTTGCACTTGAAAGGCAGGTGGCAGAACCACTGAGCTAAATCCCCAGCCCCACAATTAATTTTTAAACTCACACTTTTACTTCAACTTTTTAGAGCTGACAGAGAGTAAAATTAAACATGTGCCTAGAAGTTAATGTTAGTGTCTATTACCAATGCTTCCAATTGGTGAAAAAAATCTACCAGAATAATTATTTAATATCATAACCTTGAACTATTGGCTCATTGGTTTAGTATTTCATCTTAAGCAGTGTTCTGAATCTCTTTGAATATTTAAGAATCATCCAATCATCCAAGAAACATTTGTCAAAAATCGAAATAACTTAAACAAAAATAGTCCTTTCATTCCTATGTTGAAATAACTAAAAGACAGGTTTAGCTTAGGGATTTTAGCTATTACTTGTTTAGAAACTATGTTTAAAAAAAAAACAAAAAAGAATATTTTGAGATCACGTAAAGATACCAGGTGGAATTTTATTCCCATATTTACTTTATTCTCAGTGTTTTCCTAATATCTGCTTGTATCCTTTAATTTTTAATTGAAGTATTTTAAGAGCTCTTATTTCCCAATAAACAAATTGACTGATTTACATTTAAGACTACTAGCTCAAAGCTCTGATCTCATGAAACACTTGATTGTTCTTCCTGGTATAACTTCTGTGAATAAATATAACTTGGAATGGTCATAAGCATCCAAGAACATCTGGCCTACAGTCTTAATAAAATAAACCTTAAGTTTTATAATTTTTTTAGTGGATGCCCAGAAAAAAATCTATCCTTGCATGGATCTGCTTTTCATCTCACTTAAATTAAACAATTTTAGGTAGAAAATTAAATTATTTTTAAAAAATTAAACACAAAAATATTCTACATATTACAAAATTATAAGTCAGATTAATGAAAATGTATCATTCCATAAATTTCATAAACTTCATAACAGTGGCTTACACTAATCAGCCTCTCATTTACATGAATAAGTTTTTAATAGCTCTGTGTTCTCTGCTTTGGGAATCATTCTGACTCATTAGTTTCTTACATTTGATGCCAGTAAATATCAATACTTATGCTCATTGGCTTTGCCATCAGTTTTATATCAATCTAATTAGTATCCCTCTATGTAGTCATGTTAATTAAAAAGGATATCAAGTCTCAAACATAGAAATTTTATTCTCCTTTATAATGTTTGGCTCAAGAATGACAAGTACTTATGGATGAATGCAAGAACTTAAATTATTCCTGAAAAGAGAAGCAAGTGTTGGGAGGCAGCTCATAGCCCTGTTCCCTAGGGAGGAAAGCAACCTCTGAGGGAGGCTTTACCACAGCATGTATTGAGACACAAAAACAAGAAAAATTGTGGCTATGTTTTGACTTATGTAAAAGATATATTATAATATTTGCCTTAGAGACATGCTTCCCAAATAATGTGCTGTATTTAAAATTTTTTTATTTTTATTCATACATGTTTGCAGTACCTAATGATTACATTCATCATGAGTTGGTACGCGTACATAGTGCATCCTATTTTCTATTACTTCCTCTTCCCCTTCCTTTCCTCTCCCCTCCTTTCCTTCTATCTCTTAACTATGGTGTATATTTTTAATTGAAATTAAATAATTTCTGGATCTCTCCAGTTGCTTTCGGCTATTCATTCATTATTTTATTCACTCATTTATTGCTAGGTGATTGATTCATCATTCACTCCATGAATTAATTTATTTACTAGAAAGATGGCATTTTCAAATGGTTGAAAACATGCTCTGTTGAGACAGATTGTGGACTTCCTTGATGCCCAGGGGGGTGATGTGCACTCGAGTTGACTCGGGAGGTGGAAGACTGCTAACTCCGAGGACTCGAAATGTCTTGAAGATGGGATGTTTTGTCAGTTTGAGGGGAGATGGATCTTATGGGGAACACAAGGGACCTCTCAAGGAGAAAATCAGGTAAAAGTTAATTATTTAACCAAACTGTCACTGTGCCTTGCTTTCCTGCCTTGCTACCTAAAACAAACATCAGTGCTCAGCAAAACTCTATTGCCTTTGTTGTTCCTCAATAAATCTGGGGGCTTGAGTCAGTTCAGGGCCTCACTCCATTCCAGTGAAGACCCTTGGCCCACCCCCAACAAAGATATTCTCTGTCTCTCCCATTTTTATTTGTCTCTCTAATGGGGTTTGCTGACCTGAACCCAGAAACAGACAGCTTGGGTTACATACTGCCTCTACTGCTTAATGTCATTGTTTGCCAATTTTCTCATCTCTAAAATGAAGATTAAAAAGGGGAGAAAATAAAAGTAACATCATCAATGCATTCATATATGTTAAGTGCCTATTTCCATAGATCTCATTATTGGCTTGTTATATTGTACTTAATAAATATTAGTTATTATAACATGTGCTAAGTGCTATAGACTTAGGTAGCACTTAGCACTCAGTAAAATAGTAATTCAAACTTTAAAGACAATTTTTAATCTGTTTTTATTAAAAGCTTTAATGGGCGGAGGATTAAGCTCAGTGGTTCCACTGCCTGCCTCAAAAGCACAAGGACCCAAGTTCAATTCCCGGTACCAAAAAAAAAAAAGCTCTAGAAGCACTTTGCTGGTTTCTCAGGTAAATTTATCTCTGTGCATACTCATGTGCATGGGTTTGTTTTACAGGAGGGTGCTTCCATCATTTATTTTTAAGAGTTTCTTTATTCTTGGGTTAATGAAATAAGTGCCTCAATACTATAATTTTAATGGGCAAATAAAAAATTATTTGTGAGGACGTAGTGTAGACTGTTGAAAGTTTGGTCTCCTGATAGAGTGGAACTTTTTAATTTTAAATAAGTATGAAAGCAGCAGAAGGGACATCCTCTGGCTCAGAAGCAACCAAATCACAACAGCTTGTAGTACTCCATTGTAGGTATGTACTTCTGTGTGTAAGCTATTAAATTTCGACCAGTAAGGGTCCAGGCTGTGAGAAAATATATGAACATGTGCTGAAATATTAATTGCAAGACTTCATGAACAAGGCCAGGTGTGGTAGCACATGCCTATAATCCCAGCACTTGGGAGGCTGAGGCAGGAGGATCGCAGTGAGTTCAGGCCAGCCTGAACTATGTAACAAGACCTTGTCTCAAAAAAAAAAAAAACAGAAAAAGAACTCATGAACAGCTCTTTTAGTGGAAGAGCAATCCAACCATGATCCAATAAAATACTCAAATACATCTATAAGAACATTATTGTCATAACAACCCTGGCCTTGTTTTCTCTTAGTTCCTATTCTCTGTAACCATGGTTTTTTTTGTTTTTTGTTTTTTGCTTTTGGTACTGGGGCTTGAAATTGGGACCTTGAGCTTTCAAGGCAGGCGCTGGAACCACTGAGCTAAATCCCCGGCCCTGTAACCGTGGTTTTCAACCCTCTGGATCAATTTTAGTATATTTGCTGTCAAGCAGATTTCACTTTGATAAATATTTTTTAATTCAAAATTTTAACAAATTGATGTCACTCAATGGACACTAAGATATGCTTTGAACTACAGAGCAAAGGAGAGTTATTCAGAAGCATTCTGAATAGACAAGTAAAACTACACTAATAATATATGTTTGTTCCATTCATGTTACATTTCTAAAACGTAGTTGTATTTTTGCCAACTCTTGCTAGTTGGTGAGTTTTACTTTAGAGGGACTCCTTATGAAACTTTCCAATTTTCTTATTAAACTATTCCTGGAAAAAATCCTGAGTAATAACATCAATCACATGTATTTTTCATGACCATTTTTAGGAAGGCCTCCATGCTTCTGAGTCAAACACTCAGAAGCCAATTAAACTGTGTTATTTTGGCTAATTAAAGAGATTTACTTTTTGAAGAAAAGTTGAAAAATAGAGTCAGGGTTCTCCAGAGAAACATTACCAATAGAATATCTATCTGTCTGTCTGTCTATCTTTCTATCTATCTATTCATCCATCCAACCATCTGTCATCCTACCTGTTCATCCATCCACCCACCTGCCCATGTGAGTGAGACAGAGAGACAGAGAGACAGAGATAAGGCATTGGTTCACATGAACCTACTCTCTGTAAGCTGAAGAGTCCGGAAAGTCAGTGGTATAGTTCCGGTCCAAGTCTGAAAGCCTGATAACCAGGAAAAAAGACGATAGAAGGCCCAGTTCTGGGGAAGAACAAGACCAAATCTCAGCGTAAGCAGTTATGGAGAGAATGATTGTTTTGTTCTCTGTCTTTTTGTTCTATTTTGCCCCTCTGTGAATTGAAGGATACAGTGCCCTTTCTCATCCACAGACATTCAGAAGTAATGTTCAACCGAGTATCTGGCAACCTGTGGACCAGTGAAGTCGGCACATAACATTAGCCATGGAGGGTAGATAATGATAGTGCTTCAACATTAGCAAATGTGGTGGCTTTCCTACAGAACGTTGTTTAGGACCTCAGATACTAAGCACATTCCCCCCTCCCCCCCAAAAAATACCCTGGGGAAAGATATGCTAAATTGATCATTTATTTTGAGATGTTAGACAATAACTGAAGAATTATTATTAAAAGGGAGTGGTTTTTCCAAGTACACAAGGGTATGATCAAAATATACTATAAATGTTAAAATGCTTAAAAATTTATTATAGTAAAAGATGTTCCATTAATCCATTCAAAATACTTCCTCTCATTTGGAACACATTTATCTCATCATTCTTTTCACTTTCTGAAGCAGTTCTCAAAGTCCTCTTTCATGAGTGATGAATGCTGCTCCTGTGTGCCATCTGACAGAAAGGCAGGCTCAAAAGACAGTAGAGTGTGTCCTCATCTGCCTTATTCCCTGGATCTGCATGGTGTGATTTCTGGTTTTTCTTGAAAGTCAAAATGACCATGAAAGGTAAATGTTTTGAATCAATTCAGGACATCAAGGCAGCTATGACAGTGCAACTGAAGACATCTGGAAAGAAGACTTCCAGAATTGCTTCAGAAAGTGGTAAGTATGATAGTATAAGTGTGGTTGAATCAAGGAGGAGTATCTCGAAAGACATTAATGGCCTTGTGTCTTTTATCATAATAAATTTTTTTCACATTATACAGGACTATAGTTTTCAATCACACCTCATATGCATTAAGATTACTCTTGCAAGGGGAGACAGAACATTGAGGGCACAAATTCTAAGAGTGAAATGAATTAGCAGAGCCTTGAAGATTACCCAGGCAAGAAATGATTAGATTGTCATCTGAGAAGTTGGTGCACTCTTTTGTAAAGGGCCAGACAACAAATAGTCCGGATTTTGGGGGCCATACATTTCTGTTGCTATTACTTGACTTAACCATTGTAGTGTGAAAGAAGCCAAAAACAACACAGAAAGGACATGGCTGTGTTTCAATGAAAGTGCATTTATAGGCTCTGAAATTTTAGTATTGTATAATCTTCACATGTCAAAAAACATCAGTTCAATTTTTTTCAACCACTTACAATGTAGAAACAATTCTTAGCTTTCAACCCACAGAAAATTAAGCAGCAGGCCAAATCTTCCCCAACACTGCAGTTCCCTCAATCTAAAACAGAAGTTGGTATGAAAGAAGAGAAATTGGAGTAATGGAGTAATGTTTACGAGATTGGAGTAATGTTTATGAGACATATAGGATGCATGACTGATTGAATATTGGAGGCTGAGGGAAGAGGGAATGGCAATGGGAGGGTCCCAGAGTCTGGCCTGGCTAACTGGCAATGTAGTTCATTGGTGCAGAAGTCAAAGCAAGAGGGAGAGAGCTAGAAACTGTGATTCAGACTTGTTAAGTTGATATGTCGATAGGATTGAAAAGGGAGACACTTGATGTCCTTCTAAACAGCAACTGTAAAGTAAAAAATAAAGCAAATTGTGCAGCTCTCAAATTGTGCATCATTTTATTAGAATGGCTCACAAATGTATAGATGTAACACAGTAATCTCCTAATGGAAACTTAGGAAGGGTAAGGGTGACCTGAATGCAGACTGAACCTTTCCAGGAATAAGATCCAGACTTAACACAGCTAAACTGTGATTAAATTAAAGTGATTAGCAAGCCATTTCGTTACCTATCCTGTAAAAAGAAAGGTGAACCCTCTCTGGAAAAATATCATCTGGAGCTTTGGCAATTGTTTTCCATAAAATAATTACTAGAATCTTCTCAAAATAAGGCCCTGCAACCAAAATTAAAGAGAAGAAAAAGGGTTGGAGGGTGGCTCAGTGATGGGGTGTTTGCCTAGCATGCCTGAGGCCCTGGGTTCACTTGGGCCAGCAGTACCCAAGTGAGTGAGAGAGAAAGGTGGGAAACAGAAGTAGCTAGGTACACTGTCTAGATAACACAGAAATTAAAATAACTGTGATAAAAATGTACAAAATGTAAATGAAAATATGGAAAAAATAGACAAAAAGATCAAGAATCTCAACAGTGAACCTGGAATCCATCAAACTGATAAAATGAAAATTCTAGAATAGAAAACTACATAGAATCATGGTATGTTAAAAAGCAGATTAGATACATTAGGCACAATTAGTAAACTGAAAGATCAGCAGAAAGTATTCACATTGAATATGGAGAAAAGAAACAAAAATTCAAAAAGTGCCTTGCAAATATGTAAGACTCAAAAACTGTTCAACCTGTGTAATTAGACTTCCAGAAACAGGTGACAGAATGGAACCAAAGTAATATTTGAACCAATAATGCTCTAGAACTTTCCTAAACTGATTAAAAATTTTGACCCATGGGTCCAAGCAGCTCTACAAGCATCAAACAGGAAATTAAAATAAACCAACAAATAAAACTTCAATATTTATCCAAGCAAGACCACAGGAAAAACAAGGGCAGAGAGAATCAGCAGATAAGAAAATAAGACACTCAAGACAGCATCAAAATTAATAGCTAATGGTCTGTATGAAACTCACTTATAATAATAAAACACAAGTAGATTAATGGTAGAAGGTGGGAAAATACATACTATGGTGATACTAATTAAAATAAAGCTAGTTATATTGCTATCAGATAAAGTACATGTCATAACAGAGACTATTGGCAAGGGTAAAGAGAATCATTTCATGATAACAAGAGGGTCAATAAATCAAGATGGCATAACAGACTGAAATGCCTGTGCTCCAAAAAACAAGTTTAAATTTAAAATTTTTTAAAAGTCAAAAGTCTATAAAACCACAAGAAGAAGACAAATACACAATTGTAAGTCAGGCACATCTCTTTTAATAATTAATAGAAAAATAGAAAAATGTGTAAAGCCATATAATACTCAGACAACACTATCAACCAATTTGACCAAGTGGACTTGTTACAGAACTCTCCACCCTACAAGAGCAAAACTCATTCTTTTCTCAATAGTAAAACATTACTTGTTCCATGGATATCAGTGACTCTTCTCTAGCTATTTCAGGATGTGTTTATTGGGTTTGTGAACAAAATCATGATGGCGGCAGGGATGGAAGCTGTATGCTTCACTCAGGCGGACCTGGATGAGAACATACGGGGTACTCAACCGGCCCAGAGAAGCCAAGCTCCAGACCTAGAGCCTCAATCTGAGGACAGACTGGATGTACAAGACCCCTTCCTTCCTGGCTGAGTCAACGATTCTCCTCCCCAGCACTTCATGCGGAGATACATTTTCTTCCCTTCCATCAAGGCTTCTGTAGGACTTAATAAAGTACCTTTTTTAAAACTATAACAATATCTCACTCAATATTGTTTCTGAACAAGAAAATCTGCAGAAAGAAAAAGTGGGGAAATAGGCTAATGCCCATGCAATCCACTAGTTATGCCATGTTTCCTAGACCCGAAAATGGACTATCTTTTTGAAGATTCAGTATCAACATATCCATAAAACAGAATTTGGGTATTCACATGCAGACTGCAGGGCCTAACATGAATGAATGGACAATATACAGTGCTGTTTTCAAACAGCTGAAATAGTGTGAGGTGAAAGTAAGCTATTTACTGGGTACCAAAGAATCTCAAGTATTTATTTACAGGTGAAGGGATAAAGCTATGGGCTAGAAAGTTAGAAAGAAATGGGATTAGGAGGAGCTTCAGAAAGCTTAGGATAATAAGCAAACACAAAAGAAGAAGAAATAGAACAAAAGACATACATGCACAGAAACACAAATATTGCACAAATGCCTTGTTTTATTTTTATTTTTATTTTTTTATTTTTTTAGGTACCGGGGATCGAACTCAGGTCCTTGCGCTTGAGCAGCAGGTGGTGAAACCACTGAGCTAAATCCCTGGCCCAAAATGCCTTGTTGTAAAGACACTCAACACTGGGGGTTCCATTTGCTATCTTCTTCCTCGAAGCTACTGCCAGTCATGGGACATACCCACCCAACGAATGAAAAGAAATCCAGTGGGAAAACTTTCCCTTTCCTCTCTCATTTTTGGAAGCATTTCTCTTACTGTTTCTGAAGGAAAATTTGCCCATTGTTCTCTTTTCAAATCAAAATTTAAATTAAATAAGCCTCTGGAGGATATCCCCTTTGCTTCAGGTAAGAGATTCCCTGAAAATCTCTGAGCATCCATTCTTGAAACTTTTTTGGTGTTTACATGGAATTCTGCATGGTGTAACTGTTAAAAGTACAAAGTTGTTTAAGTTAACAGGCCTCCCTCCTAGAGTAAGGTCAGAACAGAGGACAAAGATCCACCTTCTTTAACTTCTATCCAAAACTACTTTCATTGAACCAAGTATGGTCAGTTAAAAAAATACAGTTATCTCTTCCACTGAAATTGGGCTTTATGGTTGGGGGTTTAGCTCAGTGGCACCACATTTGCCTGGCAAGCGCAAGGTCCTGAGTTTGATCCCTGATACCAAAAACAAACAAAAAATTGGTGTTTATGCCCTCTGCTTTTATATCAAAGTGGGTCACATCACTGTTTCGATCAATAAAATATAGTAGAAGGTATAGGACTTAAACTGACAGCTTTTTTTCCTCTCTTTGGATCCCTTGGCTTGGCCATCTGAACCTCCATGGAAGAACATTCTAGAACCCTTCTAGAGGAGCCATGTGATCAAGCTCTGACCATGAGGCAGGTTCATTGTGCATTCATTCCCCACTTGTCTGAGTCTGATGAAACAGAGCATATGCAAAAACTTCTACTAAGTGAGCTTACTATTTAAAGGGAGGGAGCAAGGAGCAAAGGTAGACTAGGATGCATCTGAAACTAGTTTCCAAGTTCCAGAACTTGGCCTGGCTATTAGAGCCTCCACTGTAGAGGAACCATGAAAGGTAGTTTCTCCCTAACTCCAGATATTATGTCCCCTAAGAGGAGAAGAACAGTGGCCCAGCTGTTTCAGGCAATGATTCTGGGTGCTGCATTCCCAGCACATTCTGGAATCATCCCTGAGAACTACAAGCAAGAAAGAGGAGAGAGCTGGGTCAGTCCAAATCTCCAAAAGGAGAACTGTCCTGCACAGACACCACACGGAGGGGGCCCAGCTAAGCTCAGACTCCCAACCCTTCTCCCCAGACCCTAGACGTGTGGGTGAAACTATCCTTGAACCTCCAGACCACCCAAGCCACCACTCAGTATCACCAAATGGGTGATACTGACTCCAGCCATAGCCATGTGGAAAAGAAGATCCCAACCATGTACTGAATCAATGCCTGGATTGGAAAATCATGGATGTAATTCAGCAGTGGTTGTTTCAAGCCACCATTTTGGAAAAGGTTTTTCCACAGTCATAGATCATCAGCATAAGAAGTAGGGCCGAAAAGCTGCATGTAAATACCACTTTTATCAATTTGCCATAATTCCTCCTTAATTTTACTTTATAATTTTAAAGCTGCCTTCTGTTCTTCTTGGTGAGTACTATGCTTCTGTTTTAAGAGTCGTTGCCCCTTAAGCCCCTCTGTTGAGGAACTAATGATCTAGAAACATGTTATGCTTATCTAGGAGTTACACACTTAAAGAATCAGTAAAATGAGTCACTTTTATTAAAAATAATATAAAATACAAATCTTCCTTTTATTTCTTATTCTCACTCCTATTTTATCTACATCATATAGCATTTAAATACATTTTCATTTCTGTGCTTGACAGTTACTTTAACACTTTTTATTTATTTATTTTTATTTTTTTGCATTTTTTAGAAGATGAGAGTAACCCTCCCCACAGTGGCTACATTCCAAGCTCAGGCCACCTACCGCCTACTGGGCAGAGTAGGTGAAGCTATTTGTGAATCCATAAAGCATTTGGGATCCTCCTGGGTGAAATGTGGTGTTTGAATTATAAGACCATTATCATTAACAATTGGCAGGAGGCTCCTCTCATTTCTCCTGCAGAGATTACAAGGGTTGAAGGATATTCCTTCATCACCACACCAACCTCACCTGACAGAAGCTCACACTACCACAAAGGAGCCCAGCCCTCGACAACCCCAGGTCCAAGCATCCCTTTGCTCTGAGCAACAGGGGCACCATCTAGAGTGAAAAAATGAAATTCCTTTGCCAGACAAAGTGGTTGTGGCAGTTGGTGATCATTACCCAGAATATTGCTTCAGGGGAATTAAATATGAGAAATATCATGGAAAGAAAAAGAGATACGGTTAGGATGGCTTCATTCATCACTTAATTGATCTGTACACAAACCCCAGACATTCAGGGACAGCACCTATGACCCAAGGTGAGTTGACATATGTAGACAGAATAGAAATCAGTTTTTACTTATTAATAAATTGTAACAACTGTAACCTATGGAATGCCTGCTGTGTGCTAGACACTCTTTATACTTTTTCTCATTTAATCATTATACTTTTCATTGTGCAGATAGGTAAACTGAGGCTGAGAGGTTTGGCAATGTACCTAGGATTACACAACTAAGAAACAGCATGAGCAGCCTAGTGTGATGTTGCACACCTGCAGTCCCACTACTCTGGGAGGCTGAAGCAGAAGAATTGCAAACTTGAGCCCAGTCTGGACAGCGCAGTACTTGGCAAGACCCTGTCTCACAATAAAAAATGAAAAAAAGGCTGGATGTGCAGCTCAATATGAAAGCCCTGGGTTCAGTCCCCAGTATCTCTCTGAGAGAGAGAGAGAGAGAGGGAGAGAGAGAGAGAGAACAAAAAAAGAGAAATAGAGCTGGGGATGTAACTCAATGGTATAGCATTTGATTAGCATGGGCAAAGTCCTGGGTTGGAGAAAAGAGGATTCAACTTCTTTCTAATACAAAGTAGTTGCTGTTCTTTCCATATTTATACACTAAATTAATAATATAAGCATGGACTTTAGAATCACCTCTAAAAACAACTGGACATGCTAAGAAAGACTAGCAATCTAAGAGCACTGGAAGAAGAATATTTTTCTAAAATGAGGATTCTAAAAGGGCTTTTTGTCAGTAAGGACATAGTGATCCAACACTGAAATAAATACTTATGAAATACAAAAGCAGTTAACTTTTTTTTAAATCCTCTAGTAAAATGCTTACTGTTTTTCAGTGCTCTTCAAAGTACCTGTATATTAACTTAGTCCACCCCCTACAATTATTCTATGAAGCAGATATTATGAATTGCCCTATCTAACAAATGGGGAAACTGAGGCACCAAGAGGGTAAGTAATGTGCCAAATTTGAATACAGACTGAGGTTGTGAAGCCAGACTTTCAGTTCACTATCTAGCTAGCCTTTTAACTGAAGTGTATTGCCCAGAGTTAGAATCCAGGATCCACCAATTTCTAATCTTCTGATTCCAAAGATACTACTCAATTTTTCAGAGCTGTGTTTTCCTCATCCATAAAATACAAATGATGACAGGCAGGGGATCTAGTTCAGTGGTTTCACTGCAAGTTCGATCCCCAGTACCAAAAAACAAAAAAAACAAATGATGACATGTAACCCATGACATTGCTTGAAGAACTGCACATTTAGTATGTGGACAGTACCAGTAAGAAGCCTGGCCTATAACAGGTTCTCAACAAATGTCAGTTTCTTCCAAATTCCTGGCTCTTTCTCCCCCGCCGTTCTCTCTTCTTTTTTCTTTTTCCTCTTCTCTCATCCTCTCCTGCTTTGGTTCATTAGTGGCTGCCCCATGTGCTTTGGGGGAGTCTGCATCCGCAAAGCATTAGGGTTGGCACCTTGCCTTCCAACTGGCACTGATGCCAAGAACCACAAGGACTTCACTTGGAACCTTTGTCACCCTCGATTTTCCCTCCCCCTTCAGCCAAGGCAATGCCAAGAAAGGCCATTTCAGGATGAAGTCTGATCAAAGCCCTGGGGTAAAAAATATATCTGTGGCTTTAAAGACCTGAACTAGTCCAGCAGTGAGTTTAAGCAAATCCCTGCAGGAAACGCTGGTACTGACACTGGGGTGGTTCCAAGACCATCTATTTGGTGACAACACTATTGTCATAAAGTCAGCTTTTGGATTTGTCTGCATGAGACCCATAGAACCAGAGCTGAAGAAACATCAGCTGGGATGGCTCCATCCTTATTTCTTTCATATTCCCCTTGTCAACAGTTTGAAAGTGAGATGGCTAATTTTGTGCCTGACAAGAAAGGACGGATCATTTTCTCAGATGCTGTTACCAGCAGAGTCAGAGCTGGTACACTCTCTGAGGGAGTCCCTGAACCACAGGTTACTGGCAGGCAGACAAACACTCACTGACAGCCATTTGTGACCAACTATGAAACACCATCTGCCGTGGTGGGGGAGGAAGCTCTCGGGCAAGTGAGAGCCATTGCAGAGCCTTTCTCTGTGTGAACTCAGAGCAGACTTTCGGGAGCCCGGAAGGAAAACCTGAATGGTCTGTATCCTCCGGAGTCATATGCATATACATTTTAGATTGCTGATGTTTTTCTAGAAGTGAAAAGATTCAAATAGGACTTGCTATTAACATACAAACATTAAAACACTGAATCCAGAAAAACAATATTGTGAAGCAAATACATTTGCAGAATTGGATAAAGTTCCCTTTAGACTTGAGCCAAATTGTGGGTGGACTTTATCAAAAGGACAACAAAGACTGGACTGATAAGCATCTTTTGTTTTAACATAAGGTTTTTAAAATTTTCAGTATTTGCCTGTTGTGGTTAGAGCTGGTAATTTCTGGAAGGAGTTCTGCTTTACAACTCAAGATGTATGTAGCACAAGCACATTTACCTATCGTAAATCACCGAAGCATTATTTGGAAGCAAAAGACATTTTACTGGAATGCAAGGCTTCAGTTCTTTGGGACCTTTAAGAAAAGAGCATCTTCTTGCTCATTAACTTTAATAAGGCACAGAGCCTAGTGGATGCCAACGCTTTCCCTCTCTGGTTGGGTCGGAAGTCTGGATTTTCATTTTTACTACTCTTAATAGTCCTGTCTTATGATTAAGTAATGAGAGCTGGTGTCAACTATCTGAGGTTTAGCTGATCTTGCATTTATCCTTATAGGCCTAGGGAAGAATATAAAACAAATGTTCTAAAGCCAAATATATATAAAAAAAATAGATGAACAGGTAGGTAGATAGATACTACACAGTAGAAAAATGCCACTTACTGATTTTCCTTGCATTCAAGGGACTTGGCAGGACTTCCAAGGTTTGCCAGAGGGAAATACTTATATGGATTAGAGTGTCTGAGTCCTGGGACCTAGCTCCCAACTGCAAAGTCAGACCGCTACTTCATCGCTCTGACTAGCACCTATTGGAATGTCCATGTTCATGTCCTATTTTCAGACTTCTTAAGAGAGATGAGTTCTCCGATGTGTGTCCTTGCATTTTAATCCCCCAGAACAGAAGAGGAGCTGCTGTTCCGAGGCTGGAATCCAATAACCACAAGTGAAGACTCCAGACCATCCCTGAAATCTGTGCCGGTGCCTGTGAGGAGGGCAGGGGCAGAGGTGGCAGCCAAACCCTTTGAGAATCCCATTACACCAGGAATGGATATGACCTGCTCAAGGGAGCATCACATGGTGGTGACAGATAAGGAAAAAGGATTTAAATGTGCTTTCACTTATGGCCACGCAATATGAAAAACAAATCTAAACATTTGTCTGTAGAATCAGGTGATGATTGGCTCTTTGCTGTCTCAAGGGGAGTGGGGAAATGGCCCGTGCACCTGCCACCTAATTCAGTTTAAAACCTGACACATTTACCAAGAGTGGGCTGGCATAATGAAGTTCATTCAAGCTGTCTGTGGAGTCAATAACTTATCCCCAACTGCTTTTGTTTCAGCAGCCACAGTGCCTCTGATCGGCCTGAGGTACTTATTCAAGTAAAATTTATTTTCAATTGCTGGCAGTGATGCTGCAGGCACAAGCCTGGCTTTGATAGGACCTTTTGCTCAAGGCTACACTATTGTTAAAGTTTGTGTCTATTGTCTGGAGTCTTTGATCTGTCAAAGCTGCTTAACAAGCTGGTAAAAAACTGTTTCAGATAACAGGTGTGTCCTTTGAGAGCACAGGGACATTTTTCAGCTCCTTTAAAGGACTGGATTGAGGAGTGACTGAAATTTACAAGCTGGTTGGTGGTGATCTTTGTGGAGCACTTTTAAAACCAGAAAGTGAGATTTAATGTCTACTTCCTTGGATTTCTACAGCAAGCAATCTTTTGAATGAGAGATTTAAGGGACATGTTTGTTTTTGTTATTTTTTTAAACAAGTCAAGTGTTAAGTTGTTAGTATGTAGATTTGTATGGAATTGGAGCCAAAGGGGAGAAAGTATGGCCCTCCAGGATGTCCACAGAAGAGCCGGGGCTGCCTGATGGTGACCAACAACAAGGGACAGTTCCAAATCTTCTAATTGCCGGAAAGGGCCACCTGCAAACAAAAGGTGACAGACACACAGAGACAGTGGACAACTCCTTTTCCTGATGCTCAAGCCAGAAAAACTAAAATTAGCCATTACCGAAATTCTCTTCAGAGGCCAAATTATTTCTTCCGTTATTTTCTGGAACATGCTCTTCTCTTATCTGAGGGGAAATACTTTCTCAGCTGCCTCTTTTTAAGTCTATCATAAGCTGTCTGACTCCCTCCTCCTCTATGTCAGTAATTTTGTTTTGGCTGAAGATTAATGGGGCTAAAAGAGGGGACACAGTTAGGTCATTTACACTCTTCATCTGCATAAAGCTGCCTCAAGTTCACCAAACCCTCTTTGGGAAACAATTGAAATTAGAGAGAACTTTAATTCTGTTTGTAAACTGACTAAATGCCTTCCCTCAAACACCAAACTTTCCAGATACTTTGAAACTGCTTGAGAAATCAGAGGATTAAAGCTAAAGAGCCCAACAGTAATTTTTTATTCCAAAACCATCTCCAGAAGGAGGACTCAACAAATGTATCTAAAATAATTGTTCATTACTAAAAAATTTACTAAATTTACTAAAAAATTGAATGCAGCTAATATACCTAAACAAATTTTTCACAGTCTCTTAAGAGAGGGGATTTAAAAAGAAAGAAAGTAGGAAATTTTAAATAAGAAAATTTAAAATGTATCTTATCCCCTTCACCCCTAAACAAAACCAAAGGAACACAAATGATGTACTATATAGAAATGTTTAGCATATTACAGAGGTATCTTCAATCAGCAGGAAAGAGAGGAAAGTCATGAGCAATGAGTCATTTTGGGCAATGCAGTTATTCATGCAGGGAAAAAAAATCAATTTTGGTTTTCATCCTGTACCCTATTATTTATTATTAATAAATAATTCCCAGCTGGGGCACTAGAGTTCAAATATGAGTGGAGGCTGTTTAAATTTGAACAATGTATTTGTTTCTATAAGCATTATCCATACTTATTGCTTATTTACAATATAGGGGACACTTCAGAGTGTTTGAGGGATTAAATATAACAATTTTTTTAAAAGCCAGTTTGATTATTGATTAATACCAGTGTTTATAATTGAGTCACATTACAAAATTGGTGATAGAGGGCCGGGGATTTAGCTCAGCGGTTCCGCCACGCCCCATGCCTTGCAAGCACAAGGACCCGAGTTTGATCCCTGGTACCAAAAAAACAACAACAACAACAACAAAAAATTAGTGATAGAGGAGATAAGTGAAAGTCAATTTTCTTGGTAAAGAAAGCTTTGCTAAAGCATAAGAACAATCAGAAATAAGCAATTTCATGGATATAACTACATATAACCTTAAATCCTCTATGTACTATGTAAATCCTCTTTGTATTAAAGAAATGAAATTTTAAGTAGCTAGGAAAAACAATACTAGGTAGAAAAAAAGCAATATGCACACAATTCTTTATTCAAACATGCTAAAATGGTAATGGTAAAACATCAAGAAACAGTATATACACAAAAATAAAGAAAAGATAGGTTTTCATCTTCTAGTGGAAAAAAATCATAACCCAGTATTTCTCTTTCCATCATTCATTTTACGAAAGGACAAAAAAATTATTCTGATTTAAACGTTGTATTTGCGCCTCTGGAAGCCTAAACATAAAACACCTGCCGTTTTGGTGAGAATTGGGTTTCCTGTAAAGCTGAGTGGATGGCTGGCAGATTCCTCCTAACCCTTTCCCATCTGGAGACGTGGGCAGAACAGTTGCCCTCGTGCTTGGCTCATAGCTGGGGAGAATTAAAGTGTGCCCCACCCCACCTCCTACTTCACTCCTCCCCGCTCATCCATGAAAAGCAAACAATCAAATAAACCATCAGAGAGCATGAACTGTTGGTCTAAACCACCCACTTTATAATAATATTTTGTTACACCAAGTGGTACTAGTACCAGTGCTGAAGCTAGAACCAGGGGTCTCAGGGGACCAGAGGAAGTAGGCAAACCTGCCACTAGGCATCCTGGAGCTCACTCGCGGCAGGGAGACCTAGACATGAGGAGAGGCACTGAGGCTGGAGCTGGTGTCCGCATAGTGGACAGCTCACTGGCCTGGGCACTCTCTGTGTGTTGCTCTCAAGCACCCACCGAAGATGACAGCACATGAAGACAGGGATGAAGGTCTGGGATCCCAGCAATCTCTCACATGTTGCATGACTAACATCTTCAGAGCTGTGCTTCTGACATTTGCTGCTCTCATCAATGGATGGGCTGGCATCCATCTGCCCTTGTCTGCCTTCCTCTTGCTCTCAAAGAATCAAGGATAATTAGAAAACAAAAGCACCGTGAGCATATTGATCCCAATCATCTCATTTCACAGAGAAGGTAACAGTCTCAGAAGAGTTAAGTGTGTGAATTGAGGTCACACAGCTCAGTGGGGCAGAACTGATACTAAAACCTTGATCTCCTGACTCCAAATACTGTTCTTTTGGCCAGCAAATATATTCCTTGTGTCTAACGTCCAGGGCTCTACTCCTGTACTAAAGGAGATGTAAAGAATAAGATGACAATCTGTGTCCTTGGGATTAAACTCTGAATCATGTAATCATGTTTCAATCTCTCTCTTCCTCTCCGTGTATATAATGAAGTACAGTGATACCTCACTTCACAAAGTCAATTTGTTTTACAATTTGGGAGAAGATGGCTGCATTTGTGTTTGTGTGGGGAAGATGGCCACCCAATGAGGAGTTTGTGAACAGAAACAAAATTTTGTCAAATGTGTTTGAGAATCATATTGTTTGTGAACAGAAGCATTCACGTACCAAGGTCTTATTGTATTGAGGGCAAAGATTGAGCCTTTCTTTTACTGACCATCCTGTATCAGTCAGTGTCCTCGCAAGACAGAGAAACTGTAGGAAGTGTGTTTATCTGAAGGAATTGGCTCATGTGAAGATGGGGCTGGTAGTTCTGGAATCTGTAGGGCAGGCCAGCTGGCTAAATTTCTGTGATACAGCCTTGAGACAGAGTTTCTCCTTCTCTAGAAAACCCCAGATTTTACAATGAAGGCTTTCAACTGATAGGATGGGACTCACCAATATGGTAGAGAGTAATCATCTTCACTTTAAGTCAACTATTTTAAATATTGATCACATCTATAAGACAGCTTCACACCCACTGTACTAATTCCCATGGTCTGGATTTCTCTGACTTGTTTATCCTTTGAGTCAAAGCCATGTGTCACCTCAATGGAGCCTTCTCTGATTTCCCTAGGCAAAGTCAAGCTCAAGTTGCCACCCTGTTTGATATTCTTCATACCTCTTATCAATATTTTGTCCATTGATTTGTTGTGTTTACTTTGTCTCCTTCTGGGCATGAGAACAGAATGATGTGCCTTATTTGTCTTATTGAACACCCTATCCTCAGAAGCAATTTAGTGTAATAGTTAAAAGTGTGGACACTGGACATGGACTGCCTGAGTTTGAATCCTAGCCTTGACGCTTAATAGCTATGTAAATTTGGAAAAGTTACCCAACCTCTCTGGATCTTGGTTTTACTATCCTCACAACTGGAATAAAATAGTATTTAAATCAGAAGACTATTGTAATTATTACATGAGATAATAGATGTAAAAGCTAGTGGAATAGGGCACAGCACTTGGCTAAGTGCTATGTGCATAATTTTACCATTTTATCAGGAACTTAGAAAATATGTGCTGAAAAAAGTAAAAGAATGGGTTGCAATACTTCTTAGCAACTGTCTTCTGCCATGCTCTGTGCCATCATAGCTTGCTTTGCTCCCTAACCAATCGGCTTCCCACACCTTGGTGTTGCTGCCACTGGGCTCTTGGCTGAGTGCTGATGCTTTACCTTCCCAGCCACGCACAGTGCCCAGGGCAGTGCCCAGGGCAGGATAAGCTTCATTGACTGGGTGAATGGTGAGAGCAAAAACATTGCCAAGACATCTGATAACCCAAGGGAAACAAGACCTTGTTATGAAGGAGACAGACGCTACTGGGGAGGAATGGACAGGAGCAGGACCAGTAGATTCCATCCACAGACACTGTTAGGGGACAGAGGATGAGAGACAAAAAAGAAAAGAAATCCAAATGATACTCATGAAGACATACGCCAGCCTTTGGTAACACCAACTTTGGAGCAAGACAGCTCCAAATTTCAAGGTTGGAAATTCAGCTGCGCTGTTTACTGGCTGTGCATACTTTCCAAGTTACTTCATCTCTCTAACCCTCCCTCACTTCACCTGGAGAAAGGAATTGCTAATCCTCTTGCATCAGTCTCTTTCTCATCACTGGGACAAAATACCTGACACTCACAACTTAAAGGAGGACAGATTTACTGTTGTAGTACAAAGTCAGCAGGCTCCAAGGAGAAATGGCAGAGGAAGGCTGCTCAACCCAGGGGAGCCAGGAAGGGGGGGTCTACACACCCCCAGGGACCCACCTCTTCCAACCAGGCCCCACTTCCTCACAGCACACATGGCTATGGACTCACCAATGGATCAATCCACTGACTAGTATTGCACCCCATGATCCAATCCCCTTCTACCTCTTAATACATGAGACTTTGGGGGGACATTCTAGACCTAAACCATCTTGCCAAAGTATTGAGAATGCTCTGAAATTATATTGCGTGTTACCCATTAAAAGGCAGCCACTATCAATACAACACATAAAAGTGGAATCACCAGGAGGATTAAGCTATTCTTTCCTCTTTCTTATCTGCTTAAATTACAAAGTTACTTTCCATTCCAAAAAAATGCCTACAAGGGCCAGGGATTTAGCTCAGTGATTTCGTCACCTGCTGTGCAAGCACAAGGACCTGAGTTCGATCCCTGGTACCAAAAAAAAAAAAATGCCTACAACTGTGAGATAATAGCTTCTATGGCAACATGGTTATTTTTTTTTAAACAGAAATAAATGTATTGAGATTGTGATTTTATATTATACAGTCATGAAATCTCGTATTTGGAAATGAAACTACAGGTCATCTTTAGTTTTCAAAGACTAATTCTACTTTATAACATTTTCATTCACTAATTTACAAAATGTTTTCTGGGGGAGCCAGGGATTTAGCTCAGTGGTTCTGCCACTTGCCTCACAAGTGCAAGGTCCCGAGTTTGATCCCCAGTACCAAAAAGAAAAGTTCTTTTTGTAGTTAGCTATGTTCCAGATAGAACATGCAGGGAACAGGACTATCCGGTCCACATTCCAGCAGGAGACTGACAAACAAAAAGGGAAGCTCCTTGGATTTCAGAAGAGAGGGAGAGGGGCCTGCCACTGTCCCAGGCTTCCAAGGAGGTGAGAGTACTGGGAATAGGGAAAGGGAGTGGGCTGGGAACAGGAGATAGCATGGACACGGGCCTGGAGGCTCTGAAGAACCTATTTATGCCTGAAAGGCTCTCATTTAGATTTGAATTCACCTGCTAAATCTTCTTCCAGACACTTAGGAAATTCCTTCTTGAGGAACTTTCCTACTACCTACTGTATAAGACACTGTACAGAAGGTACATAAGGAATGTTGAATATATAATGTAGTAGAATATAATGAGGAGCATAACTCTGGGGTTTTATGATAGGAAAAAACTTGTTCCTAAACCCACATTAATGAAGCCTTAAATTGCTTCAAGGCAGGAGGCAGAGGGCTTGAAAATGCCTATCTGTGGTTATTAGTTTTGGACTGATAAAAAGGGAAAATATAAGAATATTATGGCAAAGCCAGATACAGTAGGGGCTGTAATCTGGGCTACCTGGACAGCTGAGGCAGGAGGATTGCAAGATTTAGGCCAGCATAGGCAATTTAGCAAGACCTTGTCTCAAAGTAAAATATAGAAAGGCTAAGGATAGAGCTCAGTGGTAGCATGTGCTAGGTTTAATGCCTAGTGCCACAAAAAAAATGTATAATAATTCCAATAGGCCTGCACATACATGTATTGCTTTTCCCTCCATCCCTGTATTTAAAGGAAAAGGTGATTGAAATCTTGTAATAGTATTAGCACTACAAAGTTTTTGGGTTTGTTTTTGTTATTTTGAAGTAGTAGGGATTTAAACATGGTCTCTCTAAGTTGCCCAGCAGGACTCAAACTTGCTATGTTCTTGCCTCAGCCTCTTCAAATGCTGGGGTTATAGGCATATACCATTGCTCTGAGCTTATCACTACAATTTTAATAATTATTACTCTAGTCAGTGTAGAATGTATTTAATTTGGCAACGAACATGTTTGCCAAAAGAAGTAAAAATTTATCCTTCCCAGATTCATTTTACCAGATACTAAGATAGAATACCAAGTCATGGTAATAACAGTAAACCTGTACTGGCATAGAAACTAATATACCAAGGACTAATATACTGGTGGTACAGAACAAAGTGTTCAGAAACAGATCCATGAAATATGAGAACTTGTTGTGTGGTTCAGTACCCCAACAAATCAACAAGGTTTGTGTAGCAGGCAGTGATGGGGAAGCTGGCATGGTATATACACAGAAAAGCACACACATAATATAAAATTGACAGATTTTCGGGTGGGAAAGATCAATTGGCATATTTCTAATTTGAGCAGCTAAGTAGTCTTAGTCCACTTTGTGATGCCCTAACAGAATGCTGCAGACTGAGAACATTATAATGAGCAGAAGTCTTTTTGACTCACAGATCTGGAGCTTGGGGAGTTCTAGATTGAGGGGCCACATTTAGTAAGGTCCTTCTTGGTGTGTCATAAGTGATGGAAAGCGTCACATGGCAAGAGTGTGCGTGAGAGAGAGAGAGCATGGAAGAAGACTGAACTCACTCACCCTTTTATGAGGAACCCGTCCTGCCCCATTCACCTTTCAGAGGTCCTGCCCCTGGACAGTGTTGTACTGGGGACTGTGTTTCCACCACATGAAGTTTGGTGAATGTGTTCCAACCATAGCACAAGCTACACAAGGAATTCAAGAAAAACAAGAAACAGAAAAAATAGCGAAGGACATGGTTATATGTTGTAGAGAAATTCTGTGTTAGATCTAAGAGAGGAAAAAAATATATACTATAGCAGCTTGCTAAAAGGAAGTTGAGTTCTATCACCAGGGAAGTGGTCCATGAAACATGATAGACACACAGTATGGTGCATTCTGAAGTTAAAAATTGGGAACAAGATTAACAAATGGCAAAATGGATGGATCTTAAAACATAATACTGTGGGAAAAAAGTATAAGAAGGGTTACATATAACACAACCCATATACAGTATAAACTGAAAATAGGTACGCAACACTGCTTATGTTATGAGGATCCCTGTACTCCTCACAAACTCAAGAATATATATAAACACATTTTCGAATGTCAGTGGGAGAGATGAATGGAATTAGACAGTGGCTTTGTCCCAGATGCTGATGACAGTGTGACAGATGCCGAACACTACTCATTTCAGTCTCTTTGGGAGACAATCCTCCCAGGTCTCTTGCATTACAACACGTCTTGTGATCAGAGGGACAGACAAGCCTTGCTCTGCACGGTCCACTGGGGGGTATTTGTACAGATTACATAGCACTTCCTCTGGTGCACAGGCAGGGTTCTTTGCCTCCCAGAATAATAAAGATAATAATACCTTACTCTGAAATACAAGTTGGGCAGATTGCTGGAATCCTGCTATGAAAGAGCAGGCGTCTCTAAGTCCAAGACCCTCTGATATAACTCCATTCATGACCTGTGCAGCACCCACCTCTGCATTCTCATGAGAATTAAGGGGCAGGGAGAACCAATGTGAATATGAAGTTCACAATACTCTCCATGCTGTAAGAAATAAAGCTCAGGGGTGTTGCATCTTCTGCCAGGATCCATGAAACTGACAGTATATTGGGCTTGCAAATATGGCAAAAATCTTACAACTTGTATTTCTAACAAGTTCCCAGATGATATTAATGCACCTGTCCCAGGGAGCACATCTGATACTCATTCATGGAGATCATACCAGCTGTGCAATCCTGAGATAGTTACTTAACTCTGTGCCTCAGTATGTTCATTTGCAAAATGGGAATAATAATGTCAGCTTCACAGCCTTGCAGTAAGGATTAAATGTGTTAATATAGACCAATTGGTTACAACTCTGACTGCTATGTATTAAAGACAATGTATCTGCCGTAATTATTCATATAAATATTTTCCCCGAGTTGATGCAAGCTGGTAAACACGAACACCTTCGATCATCTGCCCCATCACCTAGGCAGGCATGCTCATGAGGCTGCTGCTTTGGAAAGTTATATTTGTGAACACTTTTGGTTCTGGACCCCACTTCTGTATTGCTCATTTTTTTCTGTAAATAGCACAGACCAGGAGTGAAGGTATTAAAAGAGGGTAGCGGGCTTCAGAGAAACCAAAACTGGTTGGAAGAGCAGACGGATTGTGTGTATAAGGATGTAGCAAGTAGGCTAGAGGGATGTCAACTCCATGTCCCCTGTAAGCAGTCAGGCAGCCCTGGGGTGGAGTGATCACTGGGAATGGAGAGGAAGTCGAGATGAGAAGCAGAGATGGAAGAGAAGACAGCAAAAGAGATGGTGAGATGACTGTGGTGAAAGAGGCGGGAGTGGAGTGAGAAAGGAAAACTGAAGGGGAAGACTGAGGAGAAAGAGAAATTACCCACGGGTCTTTCATGTCCCAGAAGCGAGAAAACATGTTTTCCCTAAGTAATCTCTAAATGACCAAAAGCCTATATGGCCGAGAAATAGGCTAAGGAGAGTAACTCTTGATGTCATGCTAGCAGCAGAGATGTTTTGCGTTTTTAAGAAATGGGCACCATGTTTCTTTTTTTTTTTTTTTTTTTTGGTACTGGGCCTTGAACTCAGGACCTTGCACTTGCAAGGCAGGCTGCAGAACCATTGAGCTAAATCCCTGGCCCACACCGTGCTTCTTGTTCGACCTCCCCACTTAATGAATCCATTTCAAGACTGCTCTGTGACTTCTTCCTCCCAGGCTTTCACTTCTGATCACTGGCTTTCAAGCCTCAAGTGTAGAGAAACGTGGCATAAACTGAACCTACTTTCAGCGTCCAGAAACTGTAGATCCTAATTCCAGCATCCACCATCACAGCATGCAGTAGATTTAGATGAGCAACCCTCATATATAATTTCCAAAGAAGGTAATTATAGAAAAAGAAAAAAAATCTGTAGTGGCCAAGTACACAATTGTAAGAAAAGTATCTCCCTGTGTGCTCATCTTTTAAACAAGGTTTGGTATCCACAGAGTGAGGATTCACAGAACCACAATGAAGAAGAGTGCGATTGTTTCCTCCCTTCTCCGTGTCCCCTCCAGCACTGTATCATCCATCCAAAGATGAGTTAGCATTCAATGGAGATTTAAGTAAAATAATTGTTTCTCAAAAAATTATCTTTTCATTTTTAATATATTCCAAAAGGGTTTTCACTGTTAATGTTGTCCCTTAAGTTGAAGCTTCCTTGTAAATTCCCTGTACTGAGATCTAGAGTTTACTGTGGAAAATATGGATTTTTTTTTGTATTTTCTATTTAAATCCCTGCTTGTATCAATAACAATGAAAGTTATTTGTCATAAGTCAACACACTCTCTCTCGGGCCATGAAGAGATCAAAGATCTCAGTTAAGAACCTGGCAAGCACTCCATAGATGAAGAAAGCTCCAGAGAACTAAGTATCTAAGGGTACAAATGAAAACAAACAAAACTTCTATTCATCCACCTTTGCAAGTTCAGTCAGTAGCATTTCTAAACTGTACATTAGTCAGTCTTGAGGTCTAATTTATTAATAATATCATTTAGTAAAAATGGTCAACAAATGGATTCCTCTGCTTGTATTTCTCCACAGACTACTTAGCAAAAAGGGAATGTCAGAAGTTTGGCTTATGTGGAGTCTGCTAACTAACTGGAGTTTTTTTCCGGATCATTCTTCATTCAATGTTGGTTTTAGGGATCTTTCTGAAACAAATCACATCCTCTGGTGTCTTGTTTGTGCTTGAGATGCTTTTTTAAGTTATATGGAAAAATGCTTAAGTGCTTTTCAGTTTTGTTTTGGTTGAGTTCTACTGTATTTGAATATTATTGTAGTTTTTTTCCCCTTGCATTGTTCTTCTTTGAATGGTTTTAATTTTTTGTATGTGTGTGTTTGATAATAAAGTTATTTTTTAAAATTAAAAAAAACAAGAAAAAGGGAATGTCTTCAAATGGTACCTGTTTGTCTCCAGCATTATGCTGAAGTCAGGATCCCAGATCATTTCCTAGGCATGCAAGGATGGCTTTTGTCATCAAAAGGGACAACACTACCTGGGCTACAGAAGACACAATGTCCCGCCTTGTCAGTGGATTGCATTTCTCCCAGGGCTGAGGTGGGCAGCTATCAGTTCACAGCAGCAGAAATAAAGATCACCACCGAGGGAGAGAGTTGTCAAGCTGAGTTTGAGTTTCCCCTTCTGCCACTTGATTTTTATACTTTCCCAATGAGAGAAACACATGTCTGTCACCATTTCATAGGAAGCACAATGATGGGCTCAAAGTAACTCATCCCCTTTGAGGTGGCCTTCCACACACCCTTGAGGTTGGCTTTAATAAACACAGGCCCACTTAGGACCACCTCCTTCAGAAGTGAGCCTGTGGCTTGACAGACTCTCTGTTATCATCTCACTTAGGCAAAGAACTAATTTCATGCCCACATATTGATCACTGTTATAATATCCAAATCGATAAATGCCAAATTTCACCTTTTTGCAATGTTTTACATAAATGGGCCCCAAAGGTCAAAAGTACACCAAATTGAAACCAGTATTTTCTGTTACTGTAGAATATACTTATGTGTGTCTTGTTTTCTTTAAAGGAGTATCATAAAACTTGAATTTTTCCAACTGATGGTCTCTGATGCCAAATGGGTGATTGCTTAGCTTTGCTTGGGATAGAATGGAGCTTTATAAGGTTTATAAGAAATACATTTAATTGCATCTTATGCTTATTACCCAACAAATATGAAAAGACACAAAAACAATCCAATCTGCCTCCTGTTTTGATTCTCTGCTTTGTCCTTTTTCACTGTGACATTCAAAATCTGTCTTCTTCGACTGAAACCACTGATAAACATCTGAAAAACGTGGCCAAACCGAAAATATATTAAATGATGAAACAAAATATAACTAGTACGAAAGAAGATTGGAAAAAAGAATAATGATCGAAGAAATCTCAAATGAAAGAGAAGGAAATTTGACCCAGAAGGGTGAGGGGATGGAGAAGTCAAACAAGTTCTTTTTTAACTTTTGTTGAAAAACCTCTGGCCTCAAGCTTTAAAGATTACTGGAAAGCCCAACGGAGGAGCTCTGTGCCTCTCCTGTGAGGGTGCAGACAAGACCCGGCCATTGTAGGCTGCATCTTTGAGTTCTAGGTGGGATTATCTATCAGGGATTTTGTTTTGTCTGGGTTTTCAATGGCCTAGCCCCAGCTGTACATTTGGGGACAGACCACAGCCTCAATCAGCAGAGAGTGCAGCGGTCCATTCGGGAAGCAGCCCTCTCCCTGCAGAGCTGGAGTAATTAACAGACCATTAAGTCACTTCTGCTTCATTGAGGGGGATACCGTGGAGGTCACTGCTTTGAAAACCTTTGTTCTCCAAGGAAATTACAGGATTGTTTTCTGTTTAGAACAAAGCCTGGTGAACTCAGGAATCCAGAGACAAGTTTCTGTAGCTCAGGGAACTCCCCAGAAAAGGGTCTTAATGACCCTCATTCCATTAAAAAAGATTTCCTCCAATCTCCTCCCTCCTTTTATTTTTCTTTAAAAAAACCCAGTTAAAATAAAAACGATTTGCTCGTTTGGTGATGACTTACGGGGACATGAATTACAGAGCTGCCCCGGACTGAAGTTTATCTCCGTGTCAATAAATCTCTAAACAACTGCCATGAAACTAAGTACAGCCACCATTGCTTCTGTTTATTTCCATGTTAATCAAGGCGTCTGCTCCTGTCCTCTCTGTCTAGTAGAAGGAATGGGCAGTATGTTTTCTAGCATCTGAAAAAGCCATAAAGGTCATGCTTGTAGCACTTGCGCTTTGTGCTGTACTGGAGTTTTACCCTCCTTAAGAGGTCCTGTGTCCTCCTGTGGGCTCTCAGGTCCCTAGAAGAGACATTATTTCTCACTCATTCTAAGAAGTAAGAAATGTCTTATTTTTGCTCTTTTACCCTCGTCTCCCGACACAAAGTGCTCCCTGCCTAAGCCCAGGAAGAGGAAGAAGAGAACACCCCAAAGAAGTAGCTGCTAGCACACTGCAGCGTTCTAGGTTTACACGTGGGTCCCAAAGACCGTGTGAAATTCCTTGTCCTTTCCTGAAGTAGAAGGGAGAGGCCCAAGGATCAGGAGGAGAGAGGAGTCTCCATGAAATGTGCCTGTTCCAACCTCTATTTCCTCCCGTGGAATCCAGGGTCCAGTTTCGGGTAGAAGCCAGTTCTCAGTGTTGCAGGGCTGCAGAGAGCAGAGGGCTCCCCCCCGACCCCCTCCCCCAGCTTCGGGGGGAATTTTCCTGGCCCAAGCGAGGCCATGAGTGTTTTCAGCCCCCTGCTCCAGCTCAACTCAGAGTCCAACAGAACCCTAAAATTCTGGGGAGCTGCTATCCAAAGCTGCTTCCCAGACCTTGGGGGCCGCCCTCCTCGCTGCCAGGACCCCGGCCTTGAACTCCCGGATCTGCACACCCTTCCCTCCGCGCTCCCCCAGCCTTGACCCCAGCAGCTCCTCTCCTGGGCCGCCCTACACTCGGTCCGGGCCAGGCTGAGGCCACAGGCGTCTGCACGTGGGTGCTGGAGCCGCAGGCGGGTCTGCCGCGAGGTCCCTCTGAGGGGAGGCACAGGTACCGTGGCCGGGGCCCCTCGGGCTGTCCCAGACCGCACCTCCGGAGCGGGGCTTAAAAACAGTGGGGTGTCGGCGCCCAGCCGAGCTCGGGTTTGTTTGTCGCTGACAGCGTTTTCCTCCCTCCTCGCTTTCCGAAGGGCCGGGGATCGCGAGGTTCCCGGCAGGCACAGCCTGAGCCGCGGTTTGGCCCCTCTGGCCGCGCCCTCTCCAGCGCGTCTCTCTGGCCCAGCGTCCTCGCCACTTCGCCTCTTCGCCTCTTCTCGCCCTGGGCCTTGCAGGGCAGCCAGGAGTCCGGGATCAGGCGCCGAGACCGACGCTTCCCGCGGGGCTCAGCTCGGGGCGTCCGAGTTGGCTTCTGGGGTCCCCGCGTCCCGCCGCGGGTCGCAGGCTCCGGACGCGGGGGCCACGCAGCCCGTGGGTGGGCGGTGAAGCCCGATCCTGCGGGCTCTCGGGAGGGGGGCTGCGCTCGGTGTGGCCCGAGCCACCCTCCCGGCTTCCGCAGCCCCGGCGCAGGGTCTCTGGAAAGTTTCGCTGAAAACCGACGCTCGGCTAGAGAGCTGCTCCGCAGAAAGAGCCTTGGGCGTGTGACTCCTGGGGGGGGGGGGGCGCTCGGACAGAGGGACGCGCGTCCTCCTAATGGGGCTGGAGAGGCAGGTGCATCTCCCTCCACCGGACGCCCCTCCTTGGCTTAGTTCATTCCGAGCACATTCCCAAAGCCTTTTTACTGTTTCTCCTCTTGCTCCCTTGCTAAGCTGAAGAGCATGAACCCGGCAGGGGTCCACATCTTGCACCTCTGGGTGTGCGTCTGGCCCCGGACTCGGTCTATGGATGCAGGGAGGGTCGGCCGTGGGGTCCCTCGGGCCTGGGGGCGCTGGCTGGCCCCAGGGGCAGTTGCCTCCGGGGAGGGTCCCTCCAGATGGGAGGCTGGCATCTCCAGACTGGGGGAGGAGAGGAGAGCCCGAAATCTAGCAAGGTTAAACTTCCAGGCCTCAACTAAGCTTTTGCAATTTCTGCTGGGCATCGGGGCAGGCGACAAAACTTTGCTCTATCCGGCAGCTTCATAAAAAGAAGTCTGAGGGGAAATAAGAGCTCCAGCCACGGGGGCTGTGAAACAAACCTTGGGCTTTGCCAGACCAGGCTGCATGCCGCTGTCTTTTGGGGGGACATAGCCCAAGGCCCCAGAGCCTGGGATGTGGGGAGGGCGACCCGAGTAGCAAAGATTTGGTGGGAGTAGCCAACACTGGCCTCACTTCGCCTTCCCACGTGTGACTTCTTGGCCCCAAAAGTTTGGTCAGGGGCCCGGGAACACGTCTAAAGAGGTTTTTTTCTAGCGTGGGCTTCTCAAGATATCTCCACTCAGGAGGGGGTTGCTATCCTTTCAAGTGTAAAGCATCGTTTACTCTGAAATGAAGGGACCTTCTGCTTCGTGTTTCTAGATTTAACACTATTTTAAACTCGAGGACTTTCCAGAAAGTAGTCAATTTAAAATGAACGCACTCTGGCCAAAACCAATTTTCACCCTTGTGGCCAGGCAATCTTGTTTTTGGCACTGATGATTTGAGAATTTACCCAGATAGGCAATGAAAGTCAGGGTCCACCTGCAAACCCACATTCCCTGGGACTCTCTCTGAAGCTTACCACAAAGACCCTACCCTCCTCAAGAGTCCAGAGCTGATGTTTTTTCTTCCCAATAAATCCAGAGACCCCAGAAGATCTTGTTCCCAAATCTCCTCCTCCCTGGTTTCTGTCCTGTTTTTAAAGAAATCTTCTCTCCTAAACTCTAGGCAAAAGGAATTTCTATAACTGAGGAAAGAGTTTCAGGATTTTGGGGGATCATCCTAATGTTGGAAGCAGTATCTGTTTTCAGTTCTATTCAGTGACTGAGAATAAAACAATCTGGGCTTTTGGTTCCTTTCAGCCCAGTCCCCTGTGACAGCAGACTTTGCAGGTGTTTAAATTGATGACTGGAGGCAACTCCAGGAATTCCTATTCCAGCAACAGGAACTCAAAAGCCAGCAGTGCCCTGATGTGGACTGTGGCCTTACTCCTTTGCAGCCCCCAGGTTCAGTCCCGCAGCCCACCCCTGGGCCACTTGTAAGGACCAGACCTTTGGAAACAGAACTCAAAAGAAGGAAGCGGTTCAAGAGAAACTCGTTTTCCTGATTGATGAAACTTTCCCTCCCCTCCTCATTCTAAATAATAAACTCCCGGGAAAGGCTGGAAGGTTGCCTTGTGTTGGTTTCAAATAAATCCTCAACAGGCTCTTTCCTCACTCAGAGAAATGAATCACACTAGGGAAACAGATGATTATTCCCCCATTTGTCTACCCTAAACTCACTGTAGCCCCTCACTTTGGTTTTTCTCCCTGGCTGAGGGCTTCGTGATAATGGGAAAATAAAAAGGAGTGGAGGAGAGTGAGTCAGGTAGAAGGGGACCCACTGAGGTCCCCTCCCAGAGAAGGGCATGGTTGGGCTGGCATGGGGCCCCTCCGGAAGGGCCGGGCGAAGCCTTCCTTACAAGGACCCTCTTGGCTGAATCCTGGAAGGAAGAGAACATGGGTCTCAACCAATTGTGAGGTGATACTGCATCTAATTCAGGGGCAGATCCTGGGGCTGTGTATTTCCACCATGGTTCCATTTTCCTCCGTGTGCTGTTAGAGTTCCACTCAAGCTCGATTTCCTGTCCTTTTAAAACAAATCATCAAAAGCTTCTACTAGATTACTCTTGTTGATACAAACTATTTGGAAGTGTTACTGGGCTAGGGAATGAGCTCAAGGAGAGAAAAGTAATTGATTAAAGTGACCCCTGTTTGAGCCTCATTTAAACTGAAGATGCCCCGTGTATTTGGCTAATCAGAACAGCAATCTTCTAAGGGGGGAAGAAAGGAGAATTCTAGCTATAAATCTTCAAGCTGCTGAGCCTTGGACAGTCGTTTGCCTCCCTGGAGCTCACCTTACAAAGCAGAGAGGCTCCTCTTTCTCTGCAGGCAGCTGCCACGGGGCAGGCGGGCAGCAGTGTGGGTGCCTGATTATTTTATAGGAGCCGCTCTTTGTTGGCTTCTTCAACACATACTGGATTTTAACATGGAAAGGAAAGACTCAACGGCAAAGTCGATTTAAAAGTAAAACAATTGAACTTACTACTTCCTCCTTGTTGGTTGCCAACACTGCCAGCGCAGTCTCCGCTCTGCCCCTCACTTCCTGCTACTTTCTGTTTCCAGGTTACTTTTAAAAAATCACAGTTGCTGAGTTTATGAGGGTGCAATTACTGCAGAGAAATAAGGAGCTAAAACTGCTAGACTGCAAATATGGATCATGCTCCATTTGAAGGACATCTCCTTGCAATAATTAGTTCCACTTTATCCATCCTCTTTATTTGTAAAAGACCAGAGAAAAATCTTCACATCCCCCCATCCAAGTCTCTTACCCACCCCCAGACACACTTCACAATGGACCCCACAAGTTTCCCATTCCACTACCTCTGTGTTCTAAGATTTTAGGAAAAGGCAAAACCAAGATTTAAAGGTTCTTTTTTATTTGAAATCTCATCCAGAAACACTGGTTATTAATAAATATATCATAGTTATCAAGAATATATAAAAAATAAAGACAGGTATTGTCTTTGAGGCCCTAACAAAATATTTCAAGCAAATGTTCAGGAAAATAAAAAGAGCACCCTCCCCAACCCACAGTGAGCTTTCAAAGGTGATAACAGAAAGAGTCACCCACCCCACATGCAGAATAACTGAGCAAGAGGGGTGGGCAAGGTACTGGATGGAGTCCAAGCTTTTGCAATCCAGGCCCCCAGAACAGCAGGAAGGTTTGGAGTGAAGTTTGCAGGGTGTGGGGTAGGGGAAGAAGCACGTGTATGAGTGTAAGTCTTTGTACTCTGCCCCCTGTTCATTCCATACAACCACAGACAGATACGTGGAGGACTTCGGAGAATTCACTAATAAATCCTTGTTACAAGGAAAATGGCACCGAGGCCTGCACAATATGGTTAGAAAAGAATCATTTAGAGCCTGCATGCATTCTTGTGACCTACATTTTGTGGAAAGGAAAACCCACAGAGGTGTCATGCCCTGGACCGGAGTTGAGATTCAAAACTTGAGTCTGGAGATATTCTCTCTCTCTCTCTCTCTCTCTCTCTCTCTCTCTCTCTCTCTCTCTCTCTCTCTCTCCATTGTCTCTAGAAAAACTATGGCAAAGCCAGAGACAACCATAACTGCATCCACCTCAGGGAAATATTTACATTTGTTTTGCGCAGAAGGGATGGCCACCTTTTTCTGAGGTGAAAACACAGAGCCAGAGAAAGCCAACTCGGAAAGTTCCTCCCCAAGTTTTTAACTACACCGATCCCATCTTTATACAACAAATGCGGTTTCTGACAAGAGCATATGGCAGTGAGAAATACTGGCGCGGCAAGGGGAAAAGCAGCATGCATGCAAACACGACGTCTGGGCCAGAGTCCCCTTCGCTACCACCTAGAAATCGCAGTTTGGTTTTGGTCTCTTCCCCACCCCCGGGGGTCCAGGGCGAGGCGAGACCTCTCGGCGGCGTGGAAGGCCGCGGACCCCGCACCCGCAGGCCGAGGGCCCAGCCTCCCTCGACCGTCCGGGCCCCGAGGCCCCTCCCGCCGCTCCGCCCTGGTCCTCCGCAGCCGCAGCCCGGGCCGCCCGCCGCTCACTTGAGCAAGTCCTTGGACTCGGCCGACAGCCGGGCCATGCTGGCGGTGGAGAGGGCGGACAGGTGCGGCGGCGGCGGCATCTGGCAGATGGTGCAGGGGCAGGGCAGCCCGGCCCAGTGCTGGAAGCCGCTGCCCAGCTGCAGCGCGGGCGGCGTGGAGGGCGCCTTGAGCAGCGAGTGGGGCGGCCGGATGGTGCCGATGGCCGGCAGGGAGGCGGCGGACAGCGGGGACGAGGCGTTGCCGGATGACAGCGCGCCGCCCAGGATGGGGTGCACCGGGTGCACGGCGCTGGCTGCGTGGGCCGGGTGGCCGGCCGAGTGTCCTACGGTCCCGCAGTGGAAAGCCGAGTGGTGGCCCCCGTAGATTTCGCCGACCAACCTCTTCATCTCCTCCAGGGAACTGGTGAGCATGAGGATGTAGTTTCTGGCCAGCAGCAGAGTGGCGATCTTGGAGAGCTTGCGCACCGAGGGCCCGTGCGCATAGGGCATGACCTCGCGCAGTCCATCCATGGCGAGGTTCAGGTCGTGCATCCGCTTGCGCTCGCGTCCGTTGATCTTCAGCCGCAGCTGCTGTAGGTCCTGCTCCGACAGCTGCTTCTTGATTTTGTACTTGCTGCTCTCTCCCGCGGTCTTGGCGCCGGTCCGCGAGAGGCTTTCCCCGGGCATCTTCTGCACCATGTCGCCCTGCGTGGACGACACCGAGTTGAGGCGGCTGTCTTGGTGGTGGTGGTGGCGGTGGTGGTGGTCCCTCAGGTATAACTCATCCATGTCCGGAGATGAGGCTCTGCTGGAGACAGAGCTCGAATCAGAATTCATTTTATTACAGCGGATGCGGCCCGACCGTGGGGGAGGCTTTAGGCGGGAAATTAGAGAATCTTGAGTTAAAAAAAAAAATCCGCACTGGCCGGCAACCCACTTCTCCCCTGTGAGACGTGAGAAGAAAAGCCCAGGGCGGCACTGCCCTGCCCCGCCTCTCCCTCCCGCTCTGAGTCTCTCTGGTGAGGCTGCTTCCTGGACAGCTAGTTGGTGTGTGCTTGAACTAACCTCACGCTGAAAAAGAGGGGCTTTTATAGAGCTGCGGCAGAGAAAAGAGACAAAAGGAGCCCTCCTATCTATCCTGGGCTCCTCAGGATGACGTGCCATCCTTCAGGGTGGGGCGCTCTGCGGTCCCAGTTAGCGCGGATTCCTATTCATATTCATGGAGGACACCTCTGCTGCGAACCGCTAGGAGCCCCAGGCACAAAACCCTCTGATTGACACACGCACTCTCCGGCTCCCGCCTTCCTGATCTTTTTAACTTTCTTCCACCCCACCCCCTTCCCAATTTCCCTAACCAAATCTTAAACAAGGGGAACCAAAAGGAGGGGAGAGAAGCAGGCCAGACGGTTGGTGCAGGTTCCTGCGGGTCCGGAGAGGGGAATGGAAGCATCCTTTCCTTCCTTTCAGAGCTACTCCCAAGTTTAGGGAAACGTGAGCGAAAGGGAGGGGTCTGAAGGAGAGATGCGATGGAGGGCAGGTGCCATGGGCGAGGCCTGGGAAGGAGGAGGACTGGTACCCCAGGTTGGCCCTCTGAAGTTTTTCTTCATTAGTTCTCCTTTTGTAAACAAGGACATTCCGCTAACGTTGTTCATTTTGTTTATTGGGCCCTTCTGGTGTGGTTGCAAAGGGATGTCCATATTTGGTGGTGGGTTTTTCCCAGTCAAGGTTGTAGGGAGGGGTCTCTCGTTTTGTCTTCTGGTTGGTTTAAAAGAGATAGATTCTTGAAAAATTCAGTTTTGTACACTTCTCTAACTTCTGGGATCTGGAACGGAGGGGAAATCCCAGTGTTACAGGAAGAGCAACTTGGGACGGGAAAGGGGGCAAAGGAGTGGGGAGAACGAGAGGAGAGTTAGGGACTGGAAGGACTTCTCGAGCCTGAGAGAGTCTCCTTTCGGCTTAGGCTTCCCGGCCTCCCCTGCTCCCGGAAGGATGCTGGGGCTGTCCCCGCGGAAGCTCGGCAGGGCCACAGCTGGTCACGGTGCTGAGAGCAACCGTGGCTGAGCTCCAGTCGGCCTCCCGGGGAGGTCCACCCGGTTTCCGGGTCGAAGGCTGAGCTACTTTGATTTGTGCGCCTGCGGACCGTGGTGGACAACGGAAGGACCCGGAGAACCCCTCAAGTGTGCGCTCGTGGGCACCGCAGTCCGGAGCAGAGTGGTTTCTGATAAAGAGGCGGCCTGGCGTTTGGAGAGTTCACTGCAAGCGTGGAGGTGGGCACAGATTTTCCTTCCCCCTTGCTGTGTTTTTGTCCATCAAGACGTTAGCCCTGCAACCCAAAGGGCGGGAAGGCAGAAATCCCTTGAAGAAAGGCCGCACCGGCGGTGGCCTCAGCAGGACCCGCGCCCCACAGGCTCCCAGCTTGGAGGAGCCAGGGACAAGCGCTGCGTTAAGGCGCAGTGTCCCCATGAAAAGTGTCAGACTGACTCAGTCCCCGAACCTCGGGCTGTTGGGACCTCTGCGCCCCAGCGTCCTCCAGGAGAGGGAGCGGAGGCCCCAGTTTCTGTGGACGCACGTGGAGCATCTGCACCAGGAGGATGTGTGCCCTGTCCCGAGTTTGCACCTCTCGGAAGCTCTGCAAACCCACGCACAGTGGCGCCGGGAAAGTAGCCCTGGCGCTGCCAGACGGCCGGGGAGACCCGACAAGGGAGTGGATGCTTCTACTCCGAACTTAGCTTCTGTGTAAAAGAAAGTGGCCCACCGCCCATCTTCAGGGTCAGGACATGAGTGCCCTTGAGGACTGGACGCAAGCCTCCGACTGACTGCATCCACCCCGGTGGGAAGGAAATTTCTTAAAAGGAAGAATCCAAGAGATTTGAGTGGGTGTGGAAAGATGATCAAATGCACATCTAATTTCTAACAAAAGGATTTTAAAAAAAAAAATTTCACCAGACTCGCCCATTTTAGCTAATATAGTGACATCTCGAGCGGCATTTGTGAGAAAAAAAGCTTCCAGAACTTCTACATTCCAGGTGATGGGCCGTAGCGAGGGGAGGCAGGTCGTCTGGAGCACAGCCGTTCTGGGTCCAGTGGCAGCGGCGGTGGGGGGTGGGAAAAGGGGTCCGTGACGAGGAGGGGCTCCAGGCACTGGGCCAGCCCCCGCAGTCCTCCTGGGCCACCTTCGTAACCCTTGGGTCTCTTCCAGGCCCAAGCAGAAAATGCTGCACCTGAATTTTTATTTCAAATTAGTAAACTCGAATTAGAGCAAATGGGTTTCAAAACAAAGGGGTAGAAAATTTGTGCCGCTGCAAGGGAAGTTCCAATTTTCTCAGCTGGACAGTGCGCAGTGAAGTTCAAAGTGTCTTCGAGGTAGTCAAGAAGGTGGCCAGGGAAAACAAAAGGGGAAAGGGTACAATAGACCTCGAAATAAAAGTGGAACCACTCACTGGCAGGACTGGAAAGACTGGGGCCAGGTTCTTCGAGTCCCAGCCAGAAGCCTTTTTGGGTCCTCCTGACCTTTCTGCCCAAGAGGGACTGGGAGGAAGGCCACGATTAGCAGCTCAGACTGGGGCTGTGCTAGGCCAGGAAGTGGAGCCGAGGCTTTGCCAGACTGGAAACACACACACACACACACACACACACACACACACGCACACACTCCCTGCAATGGGAGATCCGAAGTGTCCAGCCCGAGACCTCCTGAGCCCCAGACTCACATGGATGCCACGCGCCCTCCGTTGCCCTGCTCCCAGCGCCTCCTGCTTTCCCCAAGGCTGGAAGGAAGGTGTGAGCGTGGGAGACCCGTGGCCCAGCGCCCTCAGATCAACACTTTTGGTAAGAACTTTTAGGAGTTCCAGGCTCTCCTGACAGGACAGCTCCCCAGTCTCCCACTCCCCGTCCTTTGGAGGGACTAACAACTAGAAGGGATCTGGGAGTGCAGGAGCCACGACTTTGCTTTCTGCAGAATGGGCTGATCCTCTCCAGGCCCAAAAGGCGGCGCCACACTCAGCACCTGGCCTTTCCTGTGGCTTCTGGCTCTGAGGGTTCACTGGCAATCCCAGCTCAGATCTTCCACAAACCACTGAATACAAGAAGGGGAAAGCCAGAGGCTCCAGGGCCCCAGGACTTCTTCCTGGGGTGTCTCTGCCGTCGCCTACAGGGTCAGCACGGAAGGGGAGATTAAAGGAGCCACTATTGGGCCAAGGCTGCACGCAGCAGTCCGAAGAGGCCACAGCTAGACAATTGCCCTGGCCTTGGCCCAGGCCAGAGGCCCCTCCAGAGGGCTGGGAGAGCCAGGAGCTCCCGCCGCGGCCGGCGCCGAGGGGGCTGCTGCGCCCTCCAGGGCCACACGCAGCGCCCTGGGCACAAGGGAGGGAGGGAGGGCGGCCGGGGGTCTCCCGCAACAGGTTCAACCCAAGGCTGGACGGCTGCTTCCCGCCTGTCCAGTAATGGCTTTGGGCAGAGCCTGGGAGTTTTCCAACCTTCCTACCACACGTGAAGGCAGCAGGTCCGCGCGGGGGCCGGGTTGGGGAGTTGCCCAGAGGTCCCCGCGCCCTCGGAGCTCACAGCCTCAGCTCTGGAGCCGCAGGCTGGGCGGCCGCGGCTGGCGGGGGATCGAGAGCTCCAGAGACTGTTCGGCTCTTCCCAACACCGCCCTCTGCCCCCCATCACCGGAGAAGGTCCCTTACCCAGTGCCCAGTGCCCAGGGCCTGCCGCTCGGTGCCCGACGCCCACCGCTCTGCAGCTCCAGCAATCGAGTTCCTCTCCAGCATCTGTTGGCTCTGCTGAAGGCTGCGATGGTTTGGGCTCTGGAGCGAACCCCCACCCCGCCCCCACGCCTTGCGAGAGTCCAGCAGCAAATGTAGGCAGGGCTGACCTGCAGGGAGGCGACTTTGAGGTGCAGGTCACTCAGCAATGTCCAGGGTTCCCTTCGTCCCTCAAGACTCAAACTTGACCCAGAAACTTTTCGGCAAAACGGAAAAGCAGGAGGCTGTTGAAAGGAGCTCACATTTCGACTAATCCTTTTCCAAAGAATCAAAAACAAACAAACAAACAAACAAGAAGATAGAAGGGAAATACTAGCATTTCATGTCCAGTCGCGTGCAACCAAGGAAAATCCTCGAAGCGGTTTTAGTTGACCACAAGTAGGACCTTCCCATAGAGGTTTTCTTTTCTTTTCTTTTTTACCGGAGTAAAGTAGTAACTCCGTGAGGCAAGAGGGCCTGGGGCTGGGAAGGGAGGCAACTTTTTAAACAACTAAAATCGACATAAATCACACCCAAGCTGGAATGATCCCTTATTGCACCCACGCAGCAATCTCTAAGTCCCTGCATTTGCACGCCCAGATCAAAATTCCAGCAATTAGACAGGGGCTGCAAGGGTCTAAGAAGGTGAATCTGGACAGGCTGACTAAAACCTTTCTCTTTTCCGGGTATCCCTGTATTTTAAAGAGCATCTTGAAAACTTACTGATCTGCCCAGTCTTTCCCCCTCATCCTGATGAAAACAGCACTCCCTGAGAGGAAAACAGCAGAAGTTGAAGGACAGCAAAATTTTATGAGAGTAATAACTGCTCTTCACAATGTTGGATGTGAGGCCGGAGGGTGCCAGGAAGCCGCAGAATAACATGAAATGATGAGATGCTAATCATGTGAATATATAGACAAGTTAATACACTGGCGGAAATAGAAGTTTGATTTTAATGGTGCATGAGCCGCAAGGCTGGCTAAAACTTACAGATTCATTATAATTACTTAAAGGCTCACTGAAGTCAAAGGGGATATGAACTTCTGGGCTTCATTTATAGGATTTTGTTCAATAGTGAACATGTTTCAGTATTCTTTTCTTTCTTTCTTTTCTTTCTAGGAACATCTGCTCAATTGCCAAAACCTTGACTGAGCCTTCCTTCTGCAGAAAGCATATAAATGTAGAAAGCACAGAAACAGTTTCCCTCAAGATTGGAAAGTTTAGGTTGATTTAAATATCGCTGGTGATCAATCACATAAATTGATGAGTTACGTTGAAATTTGCATACTTACACACATTCTCGTCATGTGCCCTGACATTTTGGATTTGTAGCTCCGTTTATACTGATACTTTAAGAACAACTATGCAGATGATTTTTAAACAATATTTTATTATTATTAATCTACTTTTTTATGAATTGATAGAGCCATTGTATAAATTTGATATCTTAATATAAAAGCAGCACAGAATGCTAAATTCTGCTATTTGCTTTTGGAGATTAGAAGGTCATCTCCTTGGTATATTCTGTTAGATAATTAAACTGAACACGTATTTCTGTATTCTTTGCTGAAGTGCTCAAGGAATTTAATTTTATTTTGGAGACAGTTATCTTATGTAGCACTTTTTTTTCATTTTGTGTTCAGTAATATTCATGTCTATACATGAAGTATATAAATACATACATTGAATACAAAGAAATTAAAATATAGCAATCAATGTGTAGAGGAGTAGTGGATTAGAGATGTTTACATTTACGACAGCAATGTAATTACACTATTTAGTACAGCATCATAAGCTCTGAAAGTTACATGTATATTTGCATAAAGTCAAATGCATGATAATATTTATGTGAAGCCTTTTAGTTTTGAGTGAAAGTAACATTTTTCAGATGTAATAAAAAAGTGGAAACATATAGCTGTTTGTAAGTAAAGTTCAACGTGAAATGTTCTCACATTGACTCCTAACAAATATAGGTTCACAAATATTATTTTGAGAAATTATTAAGAATCCTGCTTTGGCCCGGGGATTTAGCTCAGTGGTTTCACCGCCTGCTGTGCAAGCGCAAGGACCCAAGTTCAATTCCTGGTACCAAAAAAAAAAAAAAAAAGAATCCTGCTTCTGAATCTTGAAAAGTCAAAATGTCAATTTTCAAAAATTAACCTTTCAATGGTTGGTCGATTTTATACAAAATTTATGGTTCAGATAAGGGGAACCCTGATTTATCATTTTTACCAAATAAAAATGTAACAAATGGTTCTTTCTCATTAGTACTCTGAATTTTTCTGTCTATAGATGTTTTTGTTTGCATTACACCCACAGTCTGAATGTAAAATATATATAACCAAATTATCACCGATTGTAATATTGGCTGAACTTTCATCTTCATATTATAGTGTAATGTACAATAAAATTGAAGCAGTGTTTCAGATAATTCAAGTCTTAAGCTGTGTTGTTCTTTTATTTTGCTGGGTAGGGAGGGCATGGGAAGACAGGCAGCAGTATGAAAACAAATTATCACTTAAATTTCTAGATATTTATCATTTTATATTTTACTTAAAAACCAGTCTGATTTTCCTATTTAACAATTGAAATTATAGTCTTGGTAGTATTATTAAGAGCTAGTAGTAAAAACCTCTTATCAGTTTGGGGTACATTAATTTTTATTACATAAAGAGATAATGTAATTATTAACATCTCATAACCTGATATCATTAAGATATTGATGAAAGTTGATAATTTTCCAGGTTCTCGGGGTTTTTTTTTTAACCAACTTTGATTATCTATCCTAAACTCTCAATAATAAGAAATAGCAAAATATTTGACTATGTCTATGGAAGTATTTCAATTAGCTCCTTTAAACAACTCTAGCATTTTTTTACTATCGCTCATGTAATAAAAGTGAGTGGATTTTTAGACTAAAAAACTTTATAATGAAGGGGAACAGAAAGAAGAGGGCACAGAAAACACTATGCTCATATAATTAGTTCATAAGACATAAATTTAATCAAGTGCATTTTACGGAGTTGTTTGCATGAAAGAGCTCCCTAAATATATGTTCACCTTATAAATTCATTGAAATTATAATGTTGGTTCTAATATTTTAATATAGAACCTATTTGTGGCTGTTTTCCAAAGGCAAAGATGTAGCTAGGCTGCCACTCTGCCTGTGCCCTGTGAACTCTGGCATTCACCTTCACCATTCACACTTCCTGCAGTATGTTGGGGCAGTCAAACGGCCTGAGGTGGAGCGAGAAGGAAAACCACAGAACCGTCCCTGCGGAGGGTACTTCTGAGTCCTGCAGGGGCTCCAAAACTGCCGGAGGGGCGAAGTGGAAAGCTTAGCACCCTGAAGCCTGAAAGCTGGCTAGGAAATAGAATTTTTAAACGTTAACACCATAAATGACCTAGTGTTGCTATTGTGTTCTCAAGTTGTCTCAAATTAAGTTTTTAATTTTTTCTGTTACTCAGAAAAAGTCTTGACCTTATCCCAGGGGCCAATTCAAATGGCCCAATAATTACTTAGCATGCAACAATGCATTTACTTTAATAAGAATACAATACTCAAAATTTGTAGTCAAAAAGATAATTCTCACATTGTGGACATGGATTTCTAAGCCTATTTTTAAATTCTTAAAGCTATTTTTCTTTGGGGAAAGCTTTTTCAAGTGATTTATATGTGTAAGAGAAAGTCAGGTGTATTTATGTATATAATTTTCAAGTATGTGTGCAAAAATTGTTCTATCACTTCATCTCTATCAAAATTTTACTTCCTGTGAAAGTAAAGCAGTGGAGCTCTTCTGTTCCAATTAAATTTATTAATTGAAATAATCAGAGTAAATAAGAAATAGTGAGCCAGGATTGGTGGTGCATGCCTGTAATCCTCACACTCTGGGAGGCTGAGGCAGGAGGATCACAAGTTGAAACCCAGCCTGGGCAATTTAGCAATTTAGTGAGAACTTGACTCAAAAAACCAACTAAACAAGTAGGAAATAATGGCTCTTGGGTAAGTACTGCCAAGCACAGACACCTAATAGAAAAATGTTGCAAAAGATATGTATGGCATAAAAGATGTGTGCCAAGAGTTCATAAATAATTAAACTTCAGAGTTTTAACTAGAAACTAAAAACTAAAAAACATATGTGTCTTGCAGTTGAAAGCCTTTGTAAAGATAGGCATAGAATATAGCAAGGACATAGTTCCTTTCCAACTTTGTAGTGCTCTTCATCTAACTGAGAAACATACCAATACAATGGGAACAAAATTAATACCAGTGCAAAAATATTTCATAGGGTTTTGTTTTTTAGCCAAAACTTGCAAATACAATGGAGTCATTAAAAAAATGAGCTCTTGAAGAGAGACAAACTATTTTTTTTCACTCTTACTTTGGAAAGATAGCAATGCCGTTTTCCTGCTGGTGAGGGTTCTCTCCTGAGGTGTGAAAAGCAAAGCCAAATATTATACAAGACAAATTTTAGAATCCAGGAGATTTCCCAGGTGAGATTAATTGCTTTCTAGCTTGGACACTAAGCACCTTTCTTCCCATTTGTGAAGCCTTGTTTTGTCATCTGTACAATGACAAAGTAATGATGCTTAACACGTGCCATTGGGAAGGGTAAGCAACGGTATTTAAAGTCAAACACAGATCCATCCAGATGGTTCAGATTTCGATTTCAAAAGCAATACTTTAAAACACCAATAAAAATTCATGTTGATTTTGAAATGAAGATGCATTTCCTTAAGTAAGATAAAAACAACTATCTTTAAAAGAGAAAGGTTGACAAATGTTACTACTAAAATGGACTTTTCATCAAAACTCACTGAAAGAATATGAAATGACTATTTTTAAACTGGGCACAAGTCTTGACAACATAAAAAACTAATAAAAGATGAGTATCATGCATATAAAAAGAATTTTGATGAATCAATAATGAAAAGTATAATAGTAAAAATGGGCAAAAGGCATAAACAGAAATACCATGCAAAAGGAAATACATTATGCCAATAAACATCTAATAAGATTCCCAACCTCATTAAGAAAACACAAAGATGACTTGGTGATAACATTTTATATCTACTCAAATGTAAAATATTAAGAAGTTTTATGATAATAGTATTGAGGGCACTATAGTTCAATAGCATCACATATGCATTTCTGGTGGGAGTGTAAACTGATACTGCCACTGGAAAACATTACATTACATGACATTATCTAGTAAAGTTCAACATGTTGAACATGTACCCAGCAATTCTACACCTAGGTTACATGCATCCACCTCAAATTCTTGAACCTATACACCCACCTAAAGACAAATGCTGCAAAAGAATGTTCACAATAGTACTGTTAACAAAACCAAATCATTCTTGGCAGTAAAACGGATAAATATGTTGAGGGATATGCAGAAAATGATTAAATGCTTTGAATAGGGGATTTAGCTCAGTGGCACCCATGCCTGCCTTGCAAGCGCAAGCTCCCAAGTTCAATCTGTGTTACAAAAAAAAAAAGACTAAATAGCTTAAACAAATGAACTTTAGTTACATGCAAAAATCTGGAGAAATCCTATCAACACAAAATTAAGAAGAATAATGACACGGAAAATGGTCACAATTTTATAAAGTTAAAAGAAACTAAAATAGGGCCAGTGATTTAGCTCAGTGGTTCCATCACCTGCCTCACTAGCACAAGGTCTGGAGTTCAATCCCCAGTACCAAAAAAAAAAAAAAATTAAAAAGAAACTAAAATAAAATAGCATACTTATTAGTAATATAAAATACTATATTTAAAAAAGAAAAGACAGAAAAGAAGAGAAGGATCAACTGAGGTTTATGCTAGTTGATACTTCAGGTGAAGGAGAGAGGACTATGTGAGCATCACACTGGAAGATAGATGTTGTCAATGTTCCACTTTTTGTATGGTGTCTCAGTCAGTGTTTGTTACTATAATGAAATACTCAACACAGGCTACTTATGAAGAAAAGAGGTTTATTTAGTTCACAGTTGTGGTGGCTCAAAGTCAAAACAGAATAGTGCAGACTCTCTCCAGGGCTGCCCTCAGCTTCATCACTGTTGTAGTTGTTCTTTTTAATTTTATTAGTACTTGTTTATGGTACATAATGATTACATTCTTTGAATGGAATTGGTACATAACATATCTTAATTCTTATTTCATCTCTTTCCTCACCCTAGGTCTACTTGATATAAAGCAATTTAGAGATTAAATTATTCATTTAAATATACTAAGACTACTTATATGGTGTAGTAGGGGAGAAGTGGAAGAGAAACTAGGAAATCAATTAATATATAGTTGTATATTCATATATATCATAAAGAGAGTAAGAAAAATTGTTGGTCATTACTGATGAACATGTTGTTAAAGTTTTAAATTCCTTTTCACCGCTATTTGTTTTTTATTCTTTTGGTCCTTTACTAACATCTCAACTGGCCAGGATTCGTCACTTGCTGAAGTGAACCAAACCAACATTCTTTGATAGTCTTGCAGGTGAAATGTATGCTCTTCCTTGAATTTTTACTATTACTATGTAATCAGAGTTAAGTACCCAAAAGATCTCCTGAATTATAGACAAATTCTCCTCTTTCCCCATTGTTTTGAAGCAAAATTGTATCATCTTGATGATTATGATAAACACAACTTCAGTTAAGATAGTAACCTACTTTTATCCCTCTGTGTGGTTGAGCAGTGTGAAAAACTCAAAATAGCCAGATGGTAGATTCAGCTTCCAGTTCATTAGAAATAATGTGTCTTGGGCCGGGGGCTTAGCTCAGTGGTTCCGCCACCTGCCTCAAAAGTGCAAGGACCCGAGTTCAAGCGCAAGTACCCAAGTTCGATCACTGGTACCAAAAAAAAAAAAAAAGAAAAGAAAAGAAATAATGTGTCTTCTTGTGTCACATTCCTGCCTTGGTAACTAGTACTGTTAAAAGCAGAGCCCAAAGCGTTGAGGATGGGGTGATGAACAGATGAGGAGGAAGTCAATGTGAGTAAAATAGAGTAAAGGAAAGATGATAACAAATGACAGTGCAAGAGAACAAACTCTTTCCATTTGGGGTGACAGGTGAAGATGTAGAATGTACGAAGCTTCGTAGGAAATTGCAAGTTCTATTCTTAAGAGAGAACTTTAATTTTTACTCCTAATAAGTGTGGAAGCCATGAGAGTTTTGAGCAGAGGAACAGCTTGAGCCTACTCTTATTTTAGAAGGTTTATTCTGTTCTATGGAGAAAAGACAGAAAGAGACAAGATAAAAAACCAGACTACTTAGAAGTCTATTGTAAGAATCCAAGAATAAAATGGTGTTGGCTTGTACCACTTTTTGGTGGAGATGGTGAGAAATGATCACATTCTAGATACAATCTCCTACGTATGGAACCTTGATTAGTTCTTGCCTTGAGGGTATTGTTACAAAAGCTTGTCCTGGCTCCGCTCAGCCTCTCTCAGGTTTCCTGTTTGGTGACATAATCACTTGCTCCATGTGTTGCCACCATTGCCTTCTACTGTACTACCTCATGATACAGCTGGAAGGATCCTCATCAGGGCTGAGCTGAAGCCAGCACCGTGCCCTTGAACCTCTACAGCTATTAGTCAAATAAACTGATATCTCACCAAGGGATTGAAAGCAAATAAGGATTGAGCCTTGCTGTACTTCCTGTAGAGAGGGAACAAAAGTAGAAGCAACAAAGAGGTCAGAGAAGGAACAGCCACTAAAGTGAGAGAAAATTCTGGAGATGAGGATGTCCTGAAACTGAGTAAAGACAAGATTGTAGAAAGGAAGGAGTTGTCAACAGTGTCAAAATTCTTTTGACAGCTCTCATGAGATAAAGGCTTGAGATTTAACAATGTGGACTTATCCAATGTGGACATCAGTGATGACCTGGATGAGAAGTTTTGACGTTGTAGTGAGGGTAATAGTCAGACTAGAGTAAGTTTAAGAAAAAAATTAGAAAGGAGAAAAATGGCAACTGTAACTATGACAATTTTGTCAGTTTTACTGAAAAGAGTATCAGGAAAATGGTATATCCTGGTGCAATATTTTTAAAGATGGAAGAAATTACAGCACTCTCCTATGCTTAAAAAAGAACGATACTGTGATGAAAGAAGAAATGTTAATGCAGGGGAAGGAGATGAAAATTGCTGCAGCCATAATCTCGATAGTTGAGGAGGAACGGCTAATATACACAGTAGAAAGGAGAGGCCTTTTATAGGAACATAGAAACAATAGCATGAAAGACATCAGGATATATGGACACAGATGCAGGAAGAAACATGGAAATTGTCTTAGGTGCTTCTGAGCGATTTCTTCTATAAATCTTATTTCTTCAATCAAATAAGAAGTAAGGTAAGAGCTGAGAATGAGATATTGAGGATTTGAAGAGAGAGAAGAAATGAACTCATCTGTGATGGTTCCTCTTTTTTGTAGTATCGGGGGGATCAAACTCGGGTCCTTGTGCTTGTGCAGGAGGCGGTGAAACCACTGAGCTAAATCCCGGGCCCTAAAGTTTTTTGAGCTTAAAGGACTTTCTTTTTTGGTACCAGGCATTGAACTCGGGTCCTTGCACTTGCAGAGCAGGCAGCGAAACCACTGAGCTAAATCCCCGGCTCTGTGATAGTTCCTCTTGACTGTCAACATGATTGGTCTAAAATACACCTAGGAGATTAGTAAAGCAAACTTTTAGATGTGTCTGGGTGAGTCATAGGGGTGTGACCTTAAGTACTACTTCTGGCCCATGGTCCTTTTTTCTCTGGTGCTTTTCTTCTGCTCTCTGCTTCCTAGATCCCATGAGTTGGGCACCTTTCCTCCACCAAGCCTTTCCACCCTGATGCTTTTGCCTTGGGCCCAATTGACCATGGGCTGAAATCTCTCAAACCAGAGCCAAAACAATAAATCTTTCCTCCTTTAAGTTGCTATTTTATCCTGGAAATGGAAAGGTGAGCAATACAGAAAACTGATGCCAGGAGTGGAGTCATTTCTGTGACTATAACTGTGTGACTTCTAACCATGTGGTTCAGAAAATTTTCAAACTGGTTTGTGGGAGAAGCTTGGAGAAGCAGGCTAGAGATGCACTAGAATGTTGTAAAGAGAGCTTGATGGGAAATTCCGGTGGGAACTCAGAAGACCAGAATGCTGATAGGAATGGCCACAATAAAGTCTGTGCTCATGAGGATTCAGATGGGAATGAGGATTCTATTGGGAATTAGACTAAAGGCCATGTGTGTTTCATTCTGGGAAAGAATTTGTCTACACTTTGTCTGTGTCCTAAGACTATATAAAGTTGGATTTAAAGGTTGTGAACTAATTGATCTGGCAGAGGAGACCTCAAGGCAGTCCAGTGTTCAGGCAATGGCATGGATACTGTTGGCTGTTTTTAGCCAGCTTAATAGTGAGAATTGGGACACTATTTGAAAAGCTTTCAATTTGGCTATAAAAGAAGTGCATGTACATGAATGAATGGCTGCTGAAGAGATTAGTAAGATTAAAAAGATACCAAATACTTTGCATTGGAACAATAAGAAAGGGCATCTCAGGAATTGGCCAGACCTCACCCTTCACAGTCTGAATGGTATAAAAATAAAAATGTAAACTTCTTTGAAAGACTTTGAGAAGAAAGCCTCAGGTGTTTCTCTGCATTCGGCTATCCATGCACTCAGAGGCCACTCCAGCTATGGTCCAAGGGGCCTGGCCACAGCTTGAGCTGGTTGTAGGGGTTGGTGTTATCTGTATGATACTAGTTTTACAGGCATGCAGAATTCTAAAGTTGTAGACTCATGGAGGCTTCCACTCAGATTTCAAAGGAAGGCCTTGGAGGTCAGGGGATGTGTAACAGAGATGGAGTCCCTGCCAGAAGCCTTTGAGAAGCAATGCATGAAGGTGTGAGAGTGAAGTGGAAGCTGTAGTGGAGACTTCAGGAAGTTGTACATGTCAGGAACATGGAACATCTATGGAGGAAAGCTGCAGTCAATGAGCAGAGTCAGCCCAAGAGGGAGACCGTGTGGGCTGCCACCTGCAAGGCCAGAGGAGTGTGGTCACCCAAGCCCTCTGGTACTCATATCTCAGCACCATGGGATGGCAGACAGGGAGCTACATGATTTAACATTTGTGCTACTGGGTTTCAGTCTTCTTTTGATCTCATTCATTTCTATTTTCCTATTGCTCCTTTTTGGAATGGGAATGTTTACCCTGTACCATTGTACCACTGTATATGGGGAGCATGCAACTTGGTTTTTGAATTTTACAGGGGTTCACAGCTAACAACTTGCCTTGAGTCTCTGAGGAGACTTTGACTTGAACTTTTGAGCAATGCTGGAACTGCTGAGACTTTGAGGAAGTGATTATTGTGTTTTCAGTTGTATACAGGATAGTTTCATCACATTAGGTAGAATTATGACTGTCTCTATTTGGAGACTAAATGTGGTTTAAGGAAATGCATTTGGTAGGACACACATGTGTAAATACTGAATAGTTTCTCTAGTGTGAGAAAGTGTAAATAAGAAAGTGTAAATAAGGACTAAAAGGTATAATAGATAATGTGAAATAGGAAGAAAAGGGGCAAAGGGGAAGGGGAAGTGGGAGGGGTAGGGGAAAGGAAAGAAGGGAATAGAATTAATATGAAAAATGAAAAAATGGAAACAAAGTCTTTATAAATAGGGAGGGATGGAGGGGTTGAAGGGAATGGGGAATGGGGAAAAAATAAGAACCAAGAGAGATTATGTAAAGGAGCAAATTTCCAATGAAGAATGTCATTATAATGTATACCTAAATGTACCAATAAAATTTATTTTTTAAAAAGGAAATGCATTTAGGCATCATCGAGTTAACAAGGAGTGGACTTGTTATGGTCAGTCCTGGCTGTCAGCTTGATTGGCTTGAGAGACACCTAGAAGATTAGAAAAGCTAACTTGTGTGTGTGTCTGGGTGAGTCATGGAAGTGTGACCATTGAGACTATATCTAGTCCCTCCTTGGCTCCTTCCTCTTGTTCTCTTCTCCTTCTCTGTGCTTTTTTGGAGGCCATGAGTTGAGCAGCTTTCCTCTACTTCACTCTTCGATTATGATATTGTGTTTCTGCCTTAGAGCCAGCTGATCATGGACTGAAACCTCTGAAACTGTGAACCAAAATAAATCTTCCTCCTTTAAGCTGTGTATGTCAGGTATTTTGTTCCAGCAATGCAAAAGTGACTAATACATATTTTTTTTAGGATAATAGGAAAGCAAACAGATCAAAGAAATGTAGAGTAATTATCAGCATTGTACATACACAGGTGTGCTGCAAGTATGTACCAGTGATCAAGTGCTGGGCATGGCTAATCAGCTACCTGCTATGCAGAAAAAGAATGAGATACTGGAGGTGCTGCATCTACACACAGATACTAGCTCTTGCCTGTCCAAGTCATTTCTGGCCTTCCTCTTTGTAAACAGATACCTAATTTTGTATATTTCACAATGTACTCACACTGATAAAGTGGCTCAAGATTGATCTCAAACCCAGTAGCCTCTTTTTTGTTAGATACTCATTTTCTATACTTAGAGGTGACTGTATGGCCCAGTTCTCGCCATTGAGAATTGGAGGCTTCTGGGAAAGCTCTTTTCTTCACTAATAAAAGAAATCCTTTTTACTCTTTCACTTTGCCTCCTGAGAATGAAAATGACTAGGATTGTAGCTGCCATTTTATCACCATCAGTTTGCAAAAGAACGATAAACCAACTTACTGGCAGAGCAGAAGGGAAGAATAGAATAGATACAAACTGAGCCACTAGACCAGGTGGATCAACTTCCTAACAATTGTTTTCTTGAGTCTAATAAATCTCTTATAGTCTTAAATCCACTTACTTAGATGTTTTGTTACTTGTATTCATATGTCTTTTAAATGCTTTTCCTAAATGCCAAAATGACAAGCAACACTTTTTATTTGACATCTCATGTTGGATCTTGTGTCGAAGCCCTAGTTGTTGGCTCATGGTGATATTGGGAAAGGTAGAACTTTAGAAGGTGAGGCCTAGTGGAAGGAAGTTAGGTCACTTGGGACCATTCCCTAGAAGGAGACACTGGGTCCCCAGCCCCCACCTCTCTCTCTCTCACTCTCATGTAGCCATGCATTAAACAGGTCTCATCCACCATGTGCTTTCTCACCAAAGCAACAGGGCTCAGCAACACTGGACCAAAACCTCTGAAGATGAGCCAAAATAAACCTTTACTCCTTTAAATTGGTCATCGCAGGTATTTTTCCACAATGATGGAAAGTCAACACAACACCACAATACACAGAGTATGTGACTACATAAAGGGAAGACTGAATTTCTTTTTGTGCCAAAATAAGGTGTGTACATTTAAAATTATTACTGAGACTTTGTTTCTGACTCTATTGCCCAATAAATTGAGAGCAAGGTCTTGAAGAGATGCTTATACATCCATGTTCAGCACAGTATTCTTCACAATAGCCAAAAGATAAAAGTAACCCAAGTATTCTTCAACAAAGAAATAGACAAGCAAAACATAGCACATACACACAATGGAATATATTCAGCCCTTAAAAGGCAGGAAAGTATGACACATGCTACAAAATAGATGAACTGTGAGGACATTATACAAAATGAAATAAGCCAGCCACAAAAGGACAAGTAGTATTTGATTCTGCTTATATGAGACATCCAGAGAAGCCAAACTCACAGACACAGAAAGCAGAATGGAGGTTGCCAGAAGCTCAGGAGAGGGAGAAACAGGGAGCTGGGAATTAGGTATAGAGTTTCAGTTTTGCAAGACAAGTACTAGAGATTGGTTACACAACAATGTGAATATAGTTGACAATAAAGGACCAGGCACTTAAAAATGATTAATATGATAACCTTTGGATCATGTATAGTTTATCACAATTAACAATAACAATAAAAAGGCTAAGAAACAAGATAAGGATAACTCACAAATAAAACCACAAGAACTATAGAAAATCAAACACACTATGGGGAGATTTTTAGCATGAAACACTGTTTTCAACAATGTTTGTCAAATCATTCAGTTGTGTGAAATCATTAGAAAACTTTGACAAGGAAGCAAAGGTAAGAACAAGCGCACTGGAAGACCCATTGTAAAAAGCCAGGAGATTTTTACAAATATATTTGTACCACATACAAAATAATTTTTAGAAAACAATATTAGTGAGAAGATAGTGCCATGAGAGAAAACAGAGCTTTTATCTATTAGGAGACCCCTAGGTGCGCTACAGTATGCTCTTTTGCACTGCATGATTCATACTTTATAACTGGAGGCTCTTCACATTTGTTGAAGCCACTGCTTTGTATTAGCCTCGTCACGTGTCATATTTTTAATCCTGGAAACTCCCTTCCTTGGTATACATTACTTTCTGAATTTTAGAAATAGGGAAACTGAATTTCAGCATGTTTATGCAGCACGTCCTGGAACACATAAGTAAGTTGGGGATGGCATGCAAATCAGTTTTGTTTGACTCCAAAACCTGTATGTCAGTTCCTGTGGCAATCAGAATGATTGGATCAAAGTCTGATAAAGGGAAGAGCAAGCCTGGACTTGCACCTCCACACATAGATAAAGAATTGGTGCCTTTCCCCCTTGCCCATGCCAGAAATGTTTCCACAGAAACCTGCTGCACAAGAAATTTAAGATCCAGAGTTTTGTAATACCCAAAGCATCCAGAACATACCAAAACAACTCATTATACCAAGAACCAGGAAAATTTGAAGTTGAAACCGGCGATGCCATGAACAGAGGCCAACACCAAGATGGTGCAGATGTTGGAATTATCTGACAAGGATTTTAATGCAAACATCAAAAAAATGCTTCAATGAGCAATTAATCCCTTGAAAGTGGCAGGGTGGGGGGACTATAGAATCTCTGCAGAAAAACAGAAGAAGCAGTGAATCTGAGGGTAAAACTGCAGAATGTATTCAATCTGAAAAGCAGAAGGCAAATAGACTTAAAAAGATGATTATAATTTTCTTCCAAATGAGCATTTTGGCCTTTGAGATCATATTTTACAGAGATGGTGACTTTTCAAAAAATATCTTTGCATAAAATCTCCTGGCCCAGAGCTGCTATACTTCATTTTTTTTGGAGGTCACTTTTTCTCTTGTGAAGATGGGACTGTTCTAGAAAGCTATGAATGACTATCTTTCAAAAGGATTATGAAGAAACTCATAGAATGCTTGAGCCAAAACATACTTTACAGAAGTATGTGAAAGTAGTTTGTAAATTGTTCCGTGCTAGGACTGAAAGCTACACATATTTTCAGTTCAATCCTTTTACACATGAAAAATTTCAAGTCAAGAGAAAACAAAGTATGGCACCTGACTTGAGGTTAACATCTACTTTGGGGACAGGGCCCCAGGTCCAACAACAACTTGTGTAAATATTTTTCTAACTAATAAAAAGAGCATTAAAAGAGAGATTTATCCATAAGAAAAGGGATATAATCTTTAGTACCATGTTCTCACTGAAAGTAGTATTCCAGAGTTTGTGAGAAGTTAATTTTTTAAAAATCCACAGCATTAGGAAAGATATTGAAGTATTATCAAAATAGAACTTTATTCTCAAAGTTTCCTGTTGTTCATAAAATGAAAAAATAATGTAGCCTAGAACTGAACTTCCCTCATACATTACCTCGTGGAATCAAGGCTGTTGTTTTCCATGGACATTGGGTTCCTCAGAGAGGAAAACAGGTCTTTATGGGACTAGGAAGTAGAGAAGAGAATGGATCATTTCATGGTCTGAAGACAGAAATGATGGGAAGGGGCCACCACAGCAAGTGTGAGAAGCCCTTTCACCCTTTCATCTGTTTCCCAGCTCTCCAGTGGAATTCCACTGCATTCACCTGTGCTTTCCACTGCCTATCATGCCCCTGAACAGTCCCCTCCCACCTGTAAATGGAAACAAACCAGACCTTTCTAGAAATCAGAGCCAGTGCAGACAGCTGGATCATTGCTAAATGAGTACAAAATCAGTGACGAACAGTGTGCGGAGGAGAGCTGAAGGGATAAATGCCTGTGTATGAAATAGTAAAGTGCAACTAGGAAAGCAACTTGCTATGAACTGTGCTCTGTTGTGTGTCCTTTGGTGCACTAGCAACCCCCCAAAGGCAGGAGTTTGTGATTTTAGAGCCTGGGAGAAGTGCTATCTGGTTCCCCAGATTAGAGGCCATGGTATGTTGGACTGGATTAAAACAGAAGAGGAATCTGTTTATCCCCTCGGCTTTAAACACCAATAAAAAGCACTGTTCCTCTCTTGAAGGTGCTGAAATGCAAAGCAAGCTCCCTGTTCCTTTTCTCTCTCTTGGTGGCATTTGAAAGTGTAAAGCTTTGAATACCAATTGCTTGAACTGGACATATGCGAACCTCTTCTAATCCTACTAATCCTGTCCCCAAGTGCTCCTTTGTATGTGGAGGCAGCACACATAGATCTAAGTGAAAGTGGCTATAATCCTGGAAATGTGGAAAAATGTCCCAGTGTGAGAGATGTGACAGGGAGCGCTCCCTGGCAGAGAGACCTGCTGAAGAAACTATTGTGTTGGTTCAAGGAAAAAGAGGGGGGACCGGGGCCCAAGAGAAGACATGAAGGAGCCCTGTCACCTTTCCTGAGCTCCTGGGAGGAGAGCAAACCCACCCAGCTGGGGCCCTGGCTTACACACAGCCTCGCTACCCTTAAGCAAACTCCAGGCTCAGCCAGGCTCCAAAGGCTGGGAAATTCACCCAGCGGCTGCTTTCAGGGCTTGAGCCCAGCAGGCCAGGCTCTGACCACAAGGAGAGGGCTTCATTATGTTCCAGAATTTCCTTTAAATCAGGCGCCTGGCTGTTTACAGATTTCTGAGCTGTTGCTCCCACTCAAACAGGAGGGGCGGGGGTGGTGGAAATCTCGGTGGAAAAACCAAGAAATAAAATAGTATCCCTACAGACTACACCTTATCAAGGTTTTTAAAAATAGAAGCCAAAGACACACTGTGAGTCTCTAAATGACTCTATTTTGCTGAGGCGACTTAGGAGTCTCCTCCAACCATGTCTGTTGTGATTGTCAGAGAGGAGGCCCAGCAGCTTTTGAACTTTCTAAAGGAAATGTGGCTGTATTCTCATCCAAGGGAAGAATGCATGAATCCATCCTTTCACAAATAATAACTTTTGCAAACATACTATTGTAATGTTTGTGGAATATTTAATTACTGATTTATGAACCGTGCTCTTTCTATGGGGAGAGGGCTGATGAACAGCATTGCATGTTTCAAAAAACACAGACATTTCTCATTTTATAAACCTTATGAGAAAGCTAGTGTAAATATTGCAATTTCCACTTCATGGAAATGATACCATAATTACATTAAGTAAGGTTCATTTATCTGAATGGATAAATTTTTTTTCAACACAAGTGAGCCTGGAATATTTTTAAATAATCAGCAACATAATACCCCATCCAGGCAGTTACTGCAATTGAAAGATGCAATTTCAACATTTAATTGCTACTAAAACTAGGAGGAAAATTAGGCAGGTAATATTTTCAAAATCTGGGACCTGGTATGAAAATGGTCTTATTATATTTAAAGTTGAATGAGAAGGTTAGAGGTACCATAAATGTAACTGAAAAATAGTATACAGTATAATACAAGCAATATATGTGTATGTATATATAAATATATGTGTATACATCCACAATTATGTCCAATGTATTCTACACTTGAGGGAGAAAAGTTCAGATAATTTTGAAAGAATAAACTGCTTTGTTGGTGTTTAAAAACAAACTTCCCCAAACAGAATGACTTTAAGATCTTAAGAATTTTACTTAATGTAACTTATTAGGTATCAGTACCATTCTACAGGACTTACCAACACTAACTTATTGGAGCATTATGGTGGTGATAACTGTAATAATTGAAATTTCCCCTCTTGGAAAATGGGGATGGGAGGGCCAGGGATTTAGCTCAGTGGTTCTGCTGCCTGCCTCACAAGCAGAAGGACCCGAGTTCGATCCCTGGTACCAAAAAAAAAAAAAAAAAGAGAGAGAATGGATTAATGTGGCCCAGGCCCTGGCCCCGAGGCACAGCTAATCCAGCAGCCTGGTTGCAGGCTTCATTCCTGGCCTCTCTTGCCTCTCTCCCAGCTGCATCTGCTACCCACAGACCTGTGTGAACACACTGCTAGCTAGGCTGCTGTATGTATCTCAAATCTGCCACAATGGAAACAATTGAAAAATCCTCATATGTGCTTTTAAGGCCCTTTATTGCAAGATGAGAAAAAGCAGAATCAAGGCTAGGATTGGCTGAATTTTCTGGTGACAAATTCCAGCAGCAATGTGAAGTTAGTTCAGTGAGCTAAATACTGCATTACTTGGCAGACCTGAGCTCTAAGAAAGTGCCAAGAAAGCTGATGTAATTCAAATCTTGTCTAACTTTTCAGTAGAAAAGTTCAGTTGAAGATGAGATGAGATAAGATGGAAAGTCTAACACTTCTCAAATGTGTATTTTAAAAGATCTCCACAATGGGCCAGGGATTTAGCTCAGTGGTTCCGCCTCCTGCCTGGCAAGTGCAAGGACCGGAGTTCGACCCCCGGTACCAAAAAAAAACACAACCCACAAAACAAAAAAATAGTTCAATAGCGTTTCAAAAAAAAAAAAAAAAAGATCTCCACCAATCAGTGTAGGAAATTGAGGCAATTATTTTGAATAGATGTATGGCTTTGGAGGAGCTGTTTCCTTGTCTCCCCTCAGTTTCCTCCTCTCTAAAATAATCTAGGCAGTCTCTAAAATATTTGTGATTCTATGGCTTCCACAATATCAGACAATAGCAATAATAAACTAAGAAATACATAAGTAACCCCATAAGCCCTGTATTTATGTGCTAGCACCGTGCCTCCCTAGACTGCTGGTGGTGGAAGTTGAACAGAATTCTGGGATTCTGGGGGCGGGTGCCTGAGAGTCCGAGGGGAGGAAGGCACTCTCTGAAACCCACCCTTGGAGTCCCAACCTTTGCTCCTGCTTGCAGTTTATGAGAACACTGAATAGATGAGGAAAGGGACTTAGCTCTAGACCCTGCCTGTGACTTAATCGGTGACAGCATTTTACTAAACAGAAGTTTATTTAGCCTTCGTGTTACAACAAATGTTAGTGATACTTTAAAAATATTTCTAATGTAAAGCACTGCTTAATTAGGCACAGTACAAGAGCCATGGAAAAATGTAATAAGTGGGGAAGTAATGCTGATTTTTTTATTATCACCTTAATGGGTGATTCCTATGTGTTAAAACAGAAGCAGTCTTCCTGCTGCAATGTCTAATGAATTCTGAGATCAAACAAGATCTTGCTAATTACTAAGTTAACGAAGACAAGTTCACAAGCAGAGTTATGTTCATAATTACATGTTTCAAAGCATCTTGAGGCAAAATAAGATCCCAATTTGTGGCTCTACTACTATAAACTTGGCCTTTCTTCCTTCGGAATATATCAAGAAAGCACATTTTATATGCTGTGAGCTATTAATAATGCACAATTTAGGCAACATGATTCTTAGCAAATTAAAAGACTTACCACAAATTATCTAAAGCAGAGAACTCAGCTCATCATTACCTATTTAAAATATCTTTAAAGGGAGAAAATATGGCATTTTGGGAAGGAAATAGAATTAAAAGTCAATGGGCATTAATTTTCTCTTATCTGCGCTCCCTACATGCAGACAGTGGAAAATACTTGGCAGGGAACTGGAAGCTCCTTCATTCTGGGTATTTCCTGTTCGCATTTTCTTTAGCTTGTGCCTGTAGGATAGCGAAACAGTGATCCTCATTCAAGAAGCTTAGGGATTTTTTTCCAAAGTAAAAACCAACAATCTGGAATGGTGTTATTCCTGTTGTTTCTCAGAAACACTAATGAACAATTCACTTTGGCACTTGAGACAAACACAATCTGGTGGTGTTATTTGGACATGACTTATGCTTGCTAATGACTGACTCTTTGGCTTCTCTATGTTAGAGCCAAACCCATGACTGTCATGGAGACATGAAAATCATGTACATAGCTCACCATAGGTAAAACTCGTCAGACATTCTATCAGCCCAAGATTTAAGCCTGCAGTTGCTTACCCACCAACCAAACAAACTTCAGCCCCCTCCACAAGCTGTCAGTGCCACCATCTTGATCACTACAAGCATTTATCAGGCATGCATTTATGTACAGTGTGATTAAATACATTACCAGGCAAGATAACCCCATGAAGTCCTTCTGAGGTTTTATAATTCAAAGGCTAGGATTGGCTGAGAAATGCATATTCATGGTTAAACATAAATACGCCTAGGTCACGGTAGTTCCAGTATTTAGAAGGCAGGAGTACTGAGACTACACTTTCAGCGGCACTGAGATGGAACAAGTGTCTTTCGCCCCTCTTTTCTTTTCTAGATGAGGAAATGAAGAATTTGGGGGTTTTCCCCCATTGTATTTAGTTAATTCCAGGAAACCTAGGCTCTGAGACCATAGTTATTTCTACATAAACACAGAAGTCAATGGCTCTTTCAGGTTTATTTAAGGGTGAAGTTGTTTTATCATTAGTTTTGTTTTAAAGGTTGCACTGTCCCAACCTTTCTCAGATCTATACCTTCCCTTCTCCCCCCACTCTGTGCTTTTTTCTGTCTGAGAAGAAACATTTAGGAGAATATGAAGCTTGCAGTGTTATATTTGTGCTTTGGGGTATTTGTCGCCAGGAAATTATTCTGGTGAAATTTCAGCTCTGGAAGGGTCAGCTGATCCCAGCCCCCCTGCCACGGTGGGGGTGGGGGCCGGGGCGCAGTGTTCTCAGATGTGGAGGATCCAGCAGGGGGTTAATCCCATCTACAAACATATCCTCTCCGACCTGTGAATGTATCAGAAGCAAGGGGAAGAAGTTTTTTCTCAAGTTTTCCTTCCCTTCTTTATTTATGTACCTCGGAACACAGGCCCTCAAGGCTCTTGGCTTTGTGAGGAAGCTTAAGTCTGGCCCACTAGGAAGACGCTGTGATTCCAGCAGGTTTCAGGTCCAGTTTCCCTGGGATTATTAACACGGGAGTGGGGCGGGTGTCATTTAGATGTAAGTTTACAAGAAATCTGGAATTGTGTGTGCCACTGCTCCTTTTAAAAAATTACTATTTTTAAAAGACCAGTTTCATTAAGGTTGATATCTTTCCTTAACAATATTAAATTACATTAGTAAAAATGTTAAGTAAACATATAATGGTCTGATAGGTGACCTGTGGGGACAGAGCTTCTCTCCGTCAAGTATATTTACACTTTGCATCTTTGAATCCTTTCGAATTTTATCACAGGTAGTACCTCAGTTAGGACAATACAAGTAAAAGTCTGGCAATATTTTGAATTTAATAAATCTGGTTACCAATGGAACGGCTATCATCAATTATTTCAAAACAGACCAGTAAATTCTGCTGGCATTTTCCAAAGCTTGATCATAACACTTTAATCTGAGGGAAAAAAGGTGCTCTAGGGCCAGGGATTTAGCTCAGTGGTCCCGTCACCTGCCTCAAAAGTCCAAGGTCCTGAGTTTGATCCCCAATACCAAAAAAAAAAAGGTGCTCTTTCCTCATTTACTTTTAAACATATTAGTGCAATTTACATATGATGTTGTTCGGGTATTTCTGTAATATAAACTCTGTGGCAATTCATTGTTTGTAAGCCATGAAAAGGATAATGCCAGCAACTTTTGTGGCACTGGATATGTGCAGGACCTTTGTGAAACAGGCAATCATTTACTATTGTTTCAACAAGCTATAGAATAACTTTATAGGGCCGGGGATTTAGCTCAGTGGTTCTGCCGCCTGCTCCATAAGCACAGGGACCCTAGTTCAATCTCCAGTACTGAAAAAAAAGAGCTCTAGAATAAATTTATATAGAGATTTTAATATGTTCAAATTGTTATTATGGTGATCTGAATATACTGTCAAACAATGAGTAGGTGATGATGATGTCGATAATTTGTCATCAATTCAGTTTCAGGTGAGGAAACTATCACCCAGGAAGTTTAGGCAAGTTACTTGGTTTAGAGATAGAAAAGTGTCCACTCAATTGCAAATAAAATGTAAAGAAAAGCATCCATGCTGCCACAAATAAAATTTAGACTAACCTTTTTATTCTCTTGTCAACTACGTACAGACCTTTACATCCTGATGCTTATAAATACTTGCTGAGCCCTGGTGTTAAATAAATATTGAGGGGCTGGGAGTGTTGCTCAGTGGTAGAGCTCTTGCCCAGTATCATGAGGCCTTGGGTTTGGTCCTCAGTGCTGCAAATAATAAATAAATAAATAAATAAAATTCAGAGCAAATAGTAACAATACTCTCTTCTTCCTGAGTATCCTACAGAGCTTTTCTTTACTAAGGAAAAGACATAGCAGTAGTTTGCATTTGTATAACATGCTAACGTCCTTTATGAATACTATTAATCTTTCTTGACAGGTGAAATACCAGAGATTCAGAGAAGGCCCTTACTGAAGTTTTCCCCACTGGTGGAGAGAGAGCAGCCACTGTCATCTTTAGTTATGATCAAAGGGAGGTGGCTGGTTTTCTTTAGATTGCAGGGTCAAGCAGAGGCACCTGCTGGTGGTGGAAAGCTAGTTAAGGACAATAGAATGAAAGGGATTCTTAGTGATCTCTTTCGAAAGAGATTCCTGGAAGCTTCTTAGATGATGGAATATCAAATGGCTCCCAGGTAAGTAGTCTCAGCCGAGTTCCAGAAGCAGAGCATATGAGTGGCCCTCAAGCCTCCTGCAGATTCAAATACACACATTTCTATGTTTGTAGTGTTTTCTAATTGTTGTTTCACTTCAAAATAAGAATAGTTAAACTGCGGAAACGATGTCAAATGTATTAAGTGGACTGCCACTGCCATACAGGACATTCTAGCTTTTCTGGTACTATTTGATATTACTAGTACCTAATGCTTAATGGGATTCTCTTAGCCCAGGCCCAGAGAGTAAAAATGATAGCTTTTTGTGATCACGGGGTCTCAAATTTAAATTCCTTTACACCCTAGACATCACATTTGAGCATTTTTATTTTCAAATAGAATTCTTCAATGTCTTCAAATAGAGTTGTTCTGTCCCGAAGCAGAATTCCAGGACTTATCCTTAGAAAGTATTTTACCATCAAAGACTGCTATTCAAGAATTTCTAGGACATAATTGTAAATGTTCTGAAATCATTCAAATTTAAACTGTTTAAGAGAAACCGTGCACATGGGTTCTGATCGTTAATCGTGAAATGTCAACTTGATTTGAGTAAGAACCACCACCCAGCAGATTAATGAAGTTCTGGCTGTGCCCTGGGTGATTGACGTGTAGTCAGCAAACTGAGGGGGGTGATTCACCCCAGATGGGAGTGGCACCAACCAATAGGCCTGTACCCTGGGTGAATAAAAAGGGAAAGGGGGAAATGTGAAGCTTCAGTCTTCACCATTGCCTTTGAATGCTGGTCTCCAGTTTCTTCATCCTTCCAACACAGACACACACCAGAGACTCTACAGGAACTTCCAGGCCTTCAAACTTCAGTTGCTGCTGGATTCTTTGCCTCTCTAGTGCACAGGTGCCCATTATGGATTCTTCTGCCTCTGATCCCACTGATGGCCATTATGACTCTGCTTCTGGTCCTGTAACCTTCCTAATAAGTCCCTTATATGATTCCACATATATTTTATACTGATTCTGTTACTCTAGAGAACCCTGACTAATAACGTGTGCTCCTACCCTCAAGATAGCACTAATTCCAGTGCATTCTAGCCCGAGCTCACGGAGGCACCTTTTCCAGGTGTCTGCTGGTGAGTTCTTTGGCAGAGGCTCCCAGAGGCTCTAAATGATTTTGTAGCCTAATGTCTGGAGTAGCCAGTCACTGCTCCCAGTCTTGGCCTGGTGGTATAATAGGAAGATTGCAATCTATCAGTAGCATAACCCTGAGCCCCTGGGCCACCCACATCAGCCTTAGAATCCATCTTGCCCATCATTTAAATCTAATTGATGTTGGAATGGTTCTTTTCCTTTTCTTTCCCCACCTTTCCTTCCTTCCTCCCCTCTCTCTGTCCCTCTCTTTCCCTCCTCCTCTCCCTTTCCTGTCCTCCTTCCTTCTTTCCTTTTCTTCCTTCCTCTCTGCATCCCTCCCTCCTCTGTGCCCTTACAGCTGAGTCTCCACCTAACTTTGATATTTCTGTGTGTTTCGTTTCCTTCTTCCCCATAAGCTCCAATAATGTGACAGTTCGGTGGTTGCTGTTTTATAACATCACCCCCCACCTTGTCATCCTTTCCACCAAGGACATGGGAGGGAGGGAGGGAAGAGGGAGGGAGAAGAGAGAATGCAGACCTTGGTACAGGCCTGCAGAATGGGACCTGGCTCTGATCCTGTCAAAAGGACATTCTGAATCAAATGGGATTCGTGGGAAGCAAAGAAAGAGTTTTGTGGTCCAGGCTGTGGCATGGCCTGTTAATCATTAACCCTTTCACGGTGGTAAAATGAACATCCATTGTCAAGGCCATACCAGTGAGGCCATCTAACCTGGCAAAGAGGGAACCACTAGAAAGGGGCGAGGCTAGAGTCCTGGGGAATTCGGAAGGTGACAGCAGCATGTCACAAAGAGAGGACTGACCCCTCAGTTTAGTTTGTTCTCATCCCTGCAGCGCTCCCTTCCAAACCCAGCTGGCCATGGTGAACGAACTTCAGATTTTCCAGATGGCTAGCTCCCCTCTTTGGTTTTCACACCGCGTTTTACTGGCTTGGTTTAATTTTTACTGTTCTTTAAGTGAACGTTACTTAGTGAGGCTGATTGGAAATGGTATTTTACTCTCAATCACTTTTTCACACCTGTGGTACAGTCATTAGCATTGCCAGGAGAAAGAAACTGCATCCCCCCCCTCCACCCTGCAGTTAGCCTAACTGGACAGTATGTCCCAAGAGCAGAGATCTATGTGAGAAATTGCCTTGAACTCCACTCTTGGGAAGGAACCTGAATAACTTACTTTTTTTTTGGTACCAGGGATCGAACTCGGGTCCTTGCGCTTGCACAGCAGGTGGTAAAACCACTGAGCTAAATCCCCAGCCCCCAACTTACTTTTTCCTGAATATTTTTTGTGGTTTCTAAGTTCCTCCACAATTTTCTCCTTCAATTGTCCCTTATGAAAGAGAAGCAGACCTTTTAATTTTTTTTCTTTTTATGGTAATAAAATATGCAAGCCAGGCAATTTATCATTTTTACTTTTTCAGAGGGATAGTACTGGGGATTAAACCCAAGGGCATTCTACCCCTGAGCTATATCTCTGGCCCTTTTTATTTAGTTTTCCTTTTTATTATTATTTTAAAAACAGGATCTTGCTAAGTGGCCCAGGCTGGCCTCGACCTTGTGATCTTATTACCTCAGCCTCCCATGTAGCTTGGATCACAAGGCTGCACTGTCATTCCTGACTCACATTAACCATTTTTTTTTTTTTGGTACCGGGGATTGAACTCGGGTCCTTGTGCTTGCACACCAGGTGGCGAAACCACTGAGCTAAATCCCCAGCCAACACATTAACCATTTTAAGGTATAACAGTGATAAGGTACAACAGCCATTTTAAGGCACAACATAACAATCACCACCAACCAACCACAGAATTTTCTCTTTGTCCCCAACTGAAACTATGTACCCATTAAGCCCCTTCACATTCTCCCAACCATTGTCAATCACCTTTTCACTTTCTATATATGCTGTAGGGGCAGAAGGATGTGGTACCTTTCCTCACCCCTCAATACTTTATGTGACTCAGGGAGCTTTCAGAAATGGAAATCCAAAGACCTATTTTTCTGCTCAGGATGGTTGAAGACTGACAGGAGGGTAGAGATGTGATTGGACAAGAGTGTGAGGCAATGGTGCTATGGTGCTAGATGGAGGGGGGCACCCCATGAAGCTGCTTGTTCAGGTTCTTCCTGGCCTGACTGTGGTGTAGGCAGAAGCCCTGTGCAATGTGAGTCTTCAAGGGAGAAGCGAGGGAATGACCTTTCTGGATTTTATGCCTTGTTTTGGGGGGAAAACAGTTCTAGTTTCTGTGACTTGCCCTAGGGAAGAGAGATTCTGGATTTTGTGACTTGTTTTGGAAGAGAAAGAGGAACAGGAGACCCAAGGGCAGAAGAAAATCAAAGAGACCCTAATTCCTCAGGCCTTGCCATGTCCTTCAATTCAAAGTGCTTATGTTCAGAAGGCCAACATTGCCTCGACTCCTCTGTAACCTCATAAAAGTGGAATAATAAACAAACTATCCTTTTGTGGCTGGTTTATTTAATTTTACATAATGTCTTCAAAATTCGTTGTAGCATGTGCCAGATTTTCCTTCCATTTTTAGGGCTGAAAAGTGTTTCCTTGTATGAGTAGAACACATTTTGTTGATCCGTTCATCTATCCATGGACACTTGAGTTGCTTACATCTTTTGGTAATTGTGAGTGAAGCTGCTGTGAATTTGGGTGTACAAATATCTCTTAAGTTCTTTCAGTTATCTTGGATATACACCTAAAGATCATATGGTAATTCTACGATTAATTTTTTGCAGAAACACAGTGGTGTCTTTCAGTTGTTACCCCATTTTACATTCCCACCAGTCATGTACAAAGGCTTCAGTTTCCACTTATTCTTGCCAATACTTCTTTTAATGACAACCAGGCATTCTCAACATCACTAATTATCTGGGAAGTGCGTATGAACACCACAGTGAACCAGGCATGGTGTCACGTGGCCGTAACCCTAGCTAATAGGAGGATCGTGAAGGCATCCTGGGCAACTTAGTAAGACTGTGTCACAGTGCAAAATAAAAAACTAAAAAAGCCTAAGAATGTAGCTCAGTGATAGAACATTCCTGGGCTCAATCCATAGTCCCAAGAAATAAAATAAATCAACAAAGAAAAAAACAACAATGACACCACTTTCCACACATTAGAATGGTTATCATTAAAAGAAATGTTGACAAGGATAAGTATAAGTTGGAACCCATGTGTATTATTGCAGTTCCTCAAAACATACTTGTTAGTCAGCTGTATTTCTTCCTTGGGAAACATCTTATTCTAACTTTTGCACATTTTTGAATTGGGTTGTTTTTCTTTTGTTAAATTGTAGGAGTTTTTTATATATGTCTGATGATAACCCTTTGTCAAGATTATGTGATTTGCAACTATTTTTTTCACATTATGTGCATTGCTTTTTCATTCTGTTGTATTGGTCTTTGATACATAAAATATTTCAATTTTGATGATGTCTAATTTATCCTCCTTCTTTCCTTCGTTCCTTCTTCTTCTTGTTTTTTTTTTTCTTGTACATTTTGTATCTTGACCAAGAAATCTTGTCAATACCTATGTCATGTAGGTTTCCCCATTTCTTTTAAGGCTTTATTTCTCAGCTTTCCATTCTATTCTTCTGATCTATATGTCTGTCTTTATCCCAGTTCCACATTGTTTTGATAGCATTGCTTTGTAAATTTTGCAATCAGAAAATATGAGACCTCCAACTCTGTTCTAATGATATTAAATCTTCCAACCCATGAACATGGGATGTCTTTCCACCTATTGGTGTCTTATTCTCTTTCAATGTATGTGGTTTTTCTGTGTGTGCCTCATCTCCTGAAGTTTATTTCCAAATATTTTATTCTTTTTGCAATGCTAATGTAAATAAAATGCAAATAATGTAAATAATGAAATTGTCTTCTTGAATCTCCTTTTGAGATTGTTCATCTAATACAGTTTTAAGAAAGAAAAAGATGGAACTTTTACAAATTTCCACCCAAAGAGTCTGGCACATCGAAGAGCAGATATGGAAGCTGATCAGAAACCACTCCCCAGACTTCTGACAGAATATGAAGACCCTGGATTTTTGCTTCTTATCATGGGAAACCACTGATGGCAATACAAAATCCAGGGGCAGTTTTTTAAAGCATAAAAATTTCTGATTGTTATATCAAAAAGTAGTTCATATTTAATAGGTTTCAAATACAACATAAATCTTGAAAATAAAACATTTGGAAATAAAGATATTTCCAAAAGTTTTGAAAGAAAATTAATTACCTACCCCAATTTTTCAGTAAATGTAAATATAGCTTTGCAAGTAAATGTAGAAATGAGTAGCTCACTTATTTTACGCTTTCATTTGAGAGCTATTGGCAAAATGAATGGTGTCTTTTCTGTCTAGGTTTGTTGGGAGAGGGTATCATATAATTTATGTGGACTTCAAACCCCATACCAAGAATATGACAATATTTACTTGTCTAACAGTTCTCCTCTTCCAAGGAAATCAGCATTTCATGACCGGCAGAATAAAGATATGTGTGTGCTGTTTGCTTCCAGAGAGACATTTTAATCTATTTTGTAGATAGTTCCATGTTCTATTGTGGCTAAATTTAACTAAATTTTGGAAAAGAATTGAAAAGAATTATTCAGAAATTTTTATTTGTTAAGAATGTTTATGTGTTTATATCCTTTTATGAAGTAACATACTTTCTTTTTTAAAAAGAAGTAAACATTCTTCTTTAAAAGAGGCCATCTAAATAGGAAATGATTTTTTTTAAATTTTATTGGTACATTTTATTGGTATGTTTTAGGTATACAATTCATTTACATTTATCATTGGGTGTACCTGTACATGACGTATCTTGGTTCTTATTTTTTTCCCCATTACCTGTACACCCTTCACCCCCTCTGCCCTTCCTTATTTCCATAGATTTCATTTCCTTTTTTTTTCTTTTCTCATAGTTTTTCCTTTCCCTCTTTTCCTTTCCCCTTCCCCTCCCTTCGCTCCTTTGTCTTTGGACCTTTTTTCCTATTTCAAATTATCAATTATTCATTTTAATCATTTTAACTCTTGTTTACACTATCAGTTTCTCACACTAGAGAAACTATTCAGTATTTACACATGTGTCCTATTTATTTCACTTAAGAGTATAGCCTCGATATGCATCCATTTAGCTATAAATGACTCTAGTTTTTCGTTCTTTATGGCTGAGTAGTATTCCATTTTATTAAAAAAACACATTTTCTTTATGCAGTTTCCAGTTGATGGGCACTTGGGCTGCTTCCAAGCCTTAGCTATTACAAACTGTGCCACTATGAACATGGGTGCACATATATCACTGTGGTATGATTCTTTTAATTCTTTTGGGAAGATCCCCAGCAGGGGAATAGCTGGGTCAAATTGGACCTCTAGTCCTAGTTCTTTGAGGTTTCTCCATACTGACTTCCACAGTGGTTGCACCAGTCTGCACTCCCATCAACAATGGAGAAGGGTTCCTTTCTCCCCACAACCCCGCCAGCATTTGATATTTGTTTATTTCTTGATAGCAGCCATGCTTTCTGGGGTGAGGTAGAATCTCAGGGTTGTTTTCATCTGCATCTCTTGAATAACCAGTGATGTTGAACATTTTTCCATATATTTATTTGCTGCTTTTACTTCTTTGTCTGACAAATGTCTGTTCATTTCAGATGCCCATTTTTGAATAGGGTCTTTGAATTTGGGGGGTCTGATTTTTTTCAATTCTTTATATATTCTAGATAGTAGTCCTTTGTCTGAGGTACAGCTGCTAAATTTTTTTTCCTATACTGTAGGTTGTCTGTTAGCTCTGTTGGTGGTTTCTTTTGCAGTGCAGAAGTTTTTTGATAAGATGAGATCCCAGTTGCTGATCCTTTCTGTGAGTTCCCGTGCTGCTGAGGTTTTGTTCATGAAGTCTTTTCCCATGCCAATGTCTTCAAGAGTTCTACCTAACTTATCTTCCAGCAAATTTAGTGTTTCTGTCTTGATATTTATATCTTTAATCCACTTTGATCTTAATTTAGTGCACGGTGTTAGGTATGGGTCTAGTTTTAATCTTTGGCAGGTTGAAATCCAGTTTTTCCAACACCATTTATTAAATAGGCTATCTTTCCTCCAATGATGGTGGTTGGCTCCTTTGTCAAAGATGAGGTGGCTGAGTATGTCCAGAGTTGTTTTTGGATCTTCTAATCTATTCCACTGATCCTCAGGTCTGTTCCTTTGCCAGTACCATGCTGATTTTATCACAGTAGCTTTGTAGTATAGTTTCAAGTTAAGGATTGTGATACCCCCAGCCATGTCTCTGTTGCTTAGAATTGCTTTAGCTATTCTAGGTCGCTTATGGTTCCAAAGGAATTTTTGGATTATTTTCTCTAGTTCTGTGAAGTACATTGTTGGAATTTCAATTGGCATTGTATTGAATCTATACAGTAGTTTTGGAAGTATGGCCATTTTCACTATATTGGTTCTTCCTACCCAGGAGCAAGGGATATCATTCCATTTTCTTGTATCCTCTTTGATCTCTTTTTTCTGAGTGCTGTAGTTTTCAGTGTAGACGTCTTTTGCTTCCTTTGTTAGATTGATTCCTAGCTATTTCATTTTTTTGGATGCTATTGTAAAAGGAATTGTTTCCCTAATTTCTCTCTCAGTGAGTTTGTTATTTGTGTACAAGAAGGCTATTATTTTTGAGTGTTGACCTTGTATCCAGCTACTCTACTGAATCTGTCAATTAAGTCTGGAAGTCTTTTGGTAGAGTTTTTTGGGTCTTCTATGTAAAGTATCATATCCTCAGCAAATAATGACAGTTTAAATTCTTCTTTTCCTATTTTTATTCCTTTTGTTTCTTTCTCTTTTCTAATTGCTGTGGCTAATGTTTCCAGAACTATATCGAACAAGAGTGGTGATAGTGGGCATCCTTGTCTTGTTCCTGATTTCAGCATGAAAGTTTTCAGTTTTTGACCATTTAATATGATGTTGGCTGTTGGTTTTTCATAGATAGCCTCAATCAAGTTAAGATAAAGACCTTCTATTCCAATTTTCTGTAGGGTTTTTATAATGAATGGGTGCTGAATTTTGTCGAATGCTTTTTCTGCATCTATTGAGATGATCGTATGGTTTTTGTCCTTGACTCTGTTAATATGGTGTATTACATTTATTGATTTATGAATGTTGAACCATCCTCACATCCCTGGGATAAATCCGACTTGGTCAGGGTGTATGATCTTCTTGATGACCCTCTGTATTCTGTTTGCCAGTATCTTGTTGAGGATTTTTGCATCTATGTTCATTAGGGAGATTGGTCTGTAGTTCTCTTTTTGGGTTGGGTCTTTCCCTGGTTTTGGAATCAAAGTAACACTTGCTTCCAGGAATGAATTTGGAAGTCTTGCTTCCCTTTCAATTTCCTTGATGAGTTTAAAGAGTAATGGCATTAGTTCTTCTTTAAATGTCTTGTAAAATTCAGCAGTGAAGCCATCCGGACCTGGGCTTTTCTTTGCTGGTAATTGTTTTATTACATTTTCAATTTCACTCATTGTAATTGGGGTGTTTAGAATTTCTATATCTTCTTCATTTAACTTTGGCAATTTGTATGTATCTAGGAATCTGCCCATTTCTTCTGTGTTTTCCATTTTATTGGAGTAGAGGTTCTCAAAGTAGGTATTGATGATCCTCTGGATTTCTGTTGGATCTGTTGTGACTTCACCTTTTTCATTCTTAATTGCATGTATTTGTGCCTTTTCTTTCCTTTTTTTTTGATAAGGTTGGCTAAAGGTTTATTGATTTTATTTCTTCTTTCAAAAAACCAACTCTTTGATTCATTGATTTTTTTGTATTGTTCTCTTAATCTCCATTGCATTGATTTCTGCCCTCATCTTTATAATTTCCTCTCTTGTACAAGCTTTGGATTCGTTATGCTCTTCTTTTTCTAGGAGCTTGAGGTTCTGCATTAGGTTATTTATCTGAGCTTTCTCTGTTTTCCTAATATGGGCATTCACTGCTATGAATTTCCCACGTAGAACTGCTTTCATTGTGTCCCATAGACTCCTGTATGTTGTACTGGCATTTTTCATTTACTTGTAAAAACTGTTTAATTTCTTCTTTAATTGCTTCTGTGACCCATTGGTTGCTCAAGAGGATGTTATTCAGTTTCCATGTGTTTTGGGGGGTTTTGTGGTTTCTTATGTTATTGATCTCCAATTTTATTGCACTATAGTCTAATAATATACAGGGGGTAACTTCTATTCTTTTACATTTACTTAGACATGTCCTATGAGCTACACATGGTCTATTCTGGAGAATGACCCTTGTGCAGCTGAAAAGAATGTGTATTCCAATTTTGTGGGGTGGAACACTCTGTAAACATCTATTAAGTCCATTTGTTCAATAGCTTGGTTCAGTTCTAGAATTTCCTTGTTAACTTTTTGTCTAGATGAACTATCTATTTGTGATAGTGGGGTATTAAGGTCCCCCACTACAATTCTGTTAGTGTTTTTTTGGTTTTTCATGTCTATTAATATTTGTTTTGTATAGTTGGGGGCATTCGTATTTGGTGCATATATATTTAGGATTGTCATCTCTTCCTCTTGGATTGTTCCCTTCACAAGGATGTAGTGACCATCTTTGTCTCTCTTAATTAGTTTTGGTTTGAAATCTACTTTGTCTGCAAATAAGATAGCTACCCCTGCTTTCTTCTGGGTTCCTGTGGCGTGGAGAACTGTTTTCCATCCTTTTACTTTCAGTCTGTGAGTTTCTTTTTGAGTTAGGTGTGTTTCTTGTATACAGCATATTGTTGCATTTTCCTTTTTAATCCATTCTGCCAGTCTATTTCTTTTGATTGGTGAACTGAGGGCCTTAACATTGAGGATTATAATTGATAGATATTGATTTATCCTTGTCATGTGTTTTACTTTTGTTGGCTCTTTTATTTCTTATTTTTTCCCCCTTTCCCTTTAGTGTCTTACCTTGCCTGGTGGCTTCCCTCTGTTGGGCCTCATGGAGTTGTGGCCTTCATTGCTTTTCCTAGGATATTGTTTAGAATTGCTTGTAGTGCTGGTTTGGTGTTCATGAAATTTCTTGGGTGTTCTTTTTGATGGAAGTATCTAATTTCCCCATCGATTTTGAAAGATAATTTTGCCGGATACAACAGTCTAGGTTGGAAGTTATTTTCTTTTAGGGCTTGAAATACTTCACTCCAGGCTCTCCTTGATTTAAGGGTTTGTGTTGAGAAGTCTGCAGTGATTCTGATGGGCTTTCCTTTGTAAGTGATTTGTTTCTTTTCTCTAACTGCTTGTAGGTTTCTGTTTTTCTGTTGGGTTTCTGGGATCTTGACTATTATATGTCTAGAGGTAGATTTTTTTTTTTTATCATGGCTAGTTGGAGTTCTGTATGCCTCACTTACCTGTATGTCCAATTCTCTACCTCTGTCTGGGAATTTTTCCACTATTACTTCTGTGAACAGTTTTTTTATGTCAATTGTGCTTTCTCCAGTTTTTTAATGGACTCCTATCAGTCTTATGTTATTCTTCTTTGCATCATCTAGCAGTTGTTGGATGATTTCTTGTGGTCCCTTACTATTTTTAAGAAATCTCTATTTTCATGGTCTCTAATCACAATTCTGTCTTCTATATCTGATATTCTATCTTCAGATTCCCTTAATCTGCTGTGGATACTTTCAATGGAGTTTTTGATCTCCTGAATATCTGTTTGAATTTGTTTCATGGATTCCATTTCTTTCTTCTGTTGGGCGATCATAGTTTCCATTTCTTTCTTAGGCTGGGTATTCATGGCTTCCAGCATGTTTCTGAGCTCATCTATTTTTTTATCTGTTTCTGTTCTAGATCCTCTAATCATGTTTTTTACTCTGCTCACCATCTCTGTAGATATCTCAGAGATTATTTCTGCTTTGAATTTTTCTAGAGCCTCATTCATCTGTTTTGTTACTTCCTGTGCTATCAGTTCAGGGTATCCAGGTGGTTGATTATGGGACTTTTCCATCTCATTTCCTCCAGGATTTACCCTTGGTGGGGTGGAAGTCTGAGTTTGTGCCTTGCTTAAATGTCTTCTTATTTTTGTTTTTGGTACTGCCCTTGGTTTAACTTCTGGGTTGATAGTTTGAAATTGCTTATTCCTTGTAATTAGAACCCTTATGGAATGATTGCTTCTCAGAGGTGTCTTCCAGATAAAGCTGGTCTTTAAATTTTGAGTCTCTAATGACTCTAAGGCTATCTCATTTTCCTTATACTAAGAAGTTCATTGACTAGATCAATAACAACACCTTAGCCCAAGTGATACAATCAGCAACACCAATGCATCAAGTACATCTTTGAAAATGACATTTTGTGGTAGTTATTAATCTATCACCTTTAGCTGTGTGAATTAAATCAAGATCGCGGACCAACCCAACATATAGTGAATAAACTCTTCAATATAACAACCTTACCCTCTGAGATGGGAAGTTAGAAGGGGTTGGGGAGGGAGGGATGGATGGGAAGAAGGATAAGGGGGAGGGGCAGTCAGCAGTGTGGCTAGAGGACACAGGTGAGGAGGAAAAAGAGAATATGAGTAAAATAAAGAAGAACTCCAAATGAGGAGCAAAACAGGGACAAAAAGGGAAGATGAACAATGTGGGAGAGCAAGAGAGTGAGTGTAAGAGAGAGAGAAAGGAAAGAGAAAAGAAAGAAGAAAAGAAAAGAAAAAAGGAGAGAAAAACAAATATTTGCAAAGAGTAGGAAAAAAAATTAAAGATAAGAGGAGCAAAAGAAAAGAGGCAAAAAAAACCAAACTAATAATACTAATTTGGGGAATAAAGAAAACAATGACGATGTAGGGCCTCTTTCATGGTATGTTTCTGCTGTCACAATAGACAACGTGGGTAGCAGTGTGCAGATATAAGTCAATGAGTCTCAGCAAGCTAGTCGCAGACCCATGAGATTCAGGCGGATTTCTGGCTGCAAGTCCCAAGTTGAGCTCCCCATCCTCCTGTAGGGTTGAACTCTGCAGAGTTGTATTGCAGGTTCCAGCTGCCCTTCCCCTGAAGATAGTCCCGGTCCTGATGGGAGGTGAAGATGACTCCAACTTACCCAGTACAGTGGTCTGGTGGTCCAGTGTCCTCTGCGTCTTTGTAGTGTGGAATCAGGTGGCTGTACAGAGAAGAGGCCAGAGGAGCGGGGCTGGGGGTGGGGAGTCCAGTGGATTGCTGCTGGCAGGCTGATTCAGCGTGTTCCGCGTGACTCTAGGAAATGATTTTTAGTAATATTATGTGATAAATAAATTTTTAAAATTCCAATTATATATACATTATCCTAAAGATAAAACTTCTTTGAGTTGACACTACAAAAAACTAAAAATAAAAAACTCTATTGAAAAACTAAGTACCATAAGTTACAGAATAACAGAGCTTATTTTTTTAAGTTTTAATTTGAAAAAAAGTTTGATCTCACTTTCTGGTTATCCTAGTAAATTCCATAAATTATTCTTTTATTTTGTAATGATACCTTAAAAGTTAGATGAAGAAAGACACTACAATTACCTAAGTAAGCATGCTAAAGAATCAATTCCTTAGGAAAATTAATTTCACAAGTGACAGTTTTGTACATCTGTAGAACTTTAAGAGCCAATAAAGATTATACTTCTTTGTTAATCTATATCTTATATAAAAACTAATATTAGACATACCGTTAGGTACATTTGAATTTTGAAAGGTAGTGATGCTATTGTAATTCATTAGAGCCAGAGATCCATATTGACACAACCGCAATTCAATGAAAAATTCATTTTAAAATAATGCAGACAACCAAGGAGTAATTATTTATGTATTCTACCAAAATTCATGAGACAATCATCAACCTTATACCATTATTTATAGAATATGGTCAGAAATCACATTGCTTTAATAGAAGTCTTAGGTTGGGGAAATAAAAAAAACTTACAAAAATAAATCGCTATTTTTAGAAGATGAGAGCAAGTTCACCAGTAAGGCACAGCAAAACTTGATGTGAATTAGTAAAAGGAGTTCTTTCCTCAAGATATTTTATTCCCATCTTTTGAAAAATTATTGTGATGTGTTAGAAAGGATAATTTGGTGCTGTCTGATAGAAAATTATGATAATAAATATACAAAACGAGTGTGTCTATAATGAAATCAGAGTCCCTTGTAATGTATTGTCCTGTGCAGTGAACAACCTATACAACTGTAGGAAGATAACTATTCTTCGGATTTTTTAAAAGGAAAAAGCCTTGAAACCACCCATGACTTCTTTCTTTTATTCCTATCAGGATGTGATTTATTGTCACATCCCTTTGGTTGCTACTTAAAGAAAATAGACAGGATCCAAATACATCTCATGACCTCTATCACTAGCTTCCTCCTGGTCACAAGCTAGGAGGCTGCAAACGGCCCTGGGCCAGGGCAGGAACAAATCTGGCCATGCCCATTGCTAACAGTCCTCCCTGACTGCTTGGGAGATACTGTTGCCAGCAGGCCATATGGTGTCCAAAAATATTTACTAGCTGGTTTGTTACAGAGGTTTGCTGACCCCTGACCTAGATGACTGCAGTGGCCTCATAAATGAGTCTTTTTACTTCCACCATTGCCCCTCCAGCCCTGGCCAGAGCAGCCAGACAGGGTCACGCATTCCTCTGCTCAAGGCTCCTAGCGCCTTCTCTTCCTGGGAGTCAACGCCAAGTTCTTGCCCAGAGGTCTCCCACCACGGCCCTGCGATGATCGGCTGGGTCCCGCACACTGCCCCCCACCCCCTTGCTCACTCTGCCCCAATGCAGTTCTTGGAATGGGGCTGGCTTCCCCCCTTCCCGGTGCCTATTCCCGCGCTGTGTCCTCTATGGGATGACCTTCCTGAAGCCAGCCCCGGGGGAGGGGGGCCTCTTCCGGTGTGCCACCCGCGCAGGGAGCCCTCCGGATCCCCTCTGCAAAAGCAGCACCCGCCTCACCTTCTCGTCCCTCTCCCTGCTTTGCTTTCTTCACCAAGCCCTCAGCCCCAGTTATATTGACGTGCTGATCTCTTCTCCATCCCCAGCAACTGAAAGCCAGCACCGACTTCACGGGTACATGGCTGTGATTTCCTTTTACCTGCTAATTCTCAATATAGAACCCTTCGCACTCCTCCGGTGGGTGGAGCTGGGATCGGGGACTAAGGCTATGACAGCCCTCTGGGCCTTGGTCAGGCCTGAGATCCTTTTCCCAAGAGTTGAGTTTGGCTTCTCCTCAGGGAGAAGCCGGGGGCGGGGGGCGACACATCCAGGCCCTTCGTTCTCCTGTTGCTTCTTGCTCTCCAACTCAAGACAAAAACATGGCAAAGGTAGCTTTCTTGGGGATAGGGGCTCTGCTTGCACGACCCACGAGACAGGGATAGTTTAGGGCTGGGGATTTAGCTCAGTGGTTGCGCCACCTGCCACACAAGTGCAAGGTCCCAAGTTTGATCCCCGGTACCAAAAAAAAAAAAAAAAAATGGGACAGTTTCTCCAACACCTATTTCCTCACATTTGGTGTTATTGTGCTCTTATTTTTGATTAAATTTCTTTTCACTCAAAACAGTGACTAAAATGAGCCCTCTGGTTTCATAGTAGAAAAACACCAAAATGTTCAACTACAGTATGTGCTGTTCTTTCCTTTTTCCTTCTCTGAGTGGACATCAAAATGGCCAAGTAAAGCACTGCATACATCTACTCACAAGTTTTCAATCGCTTTTGGTGGACCATTTCCTCTTTGCTAGCTTTCTTTAGATTATCAGTCTAGATTGTGGTGCAGTTTTTTAAGATTAATTTTCTACATTGAAAAATGTCACGGCTCTTAACTAATTTTTCTGTGAATGGAGAAGTTTGTTTCTAACGACGTTGTCGCGAGTCTGGCAGGATGGAATGCTGGAACTTCTGTCTCACTGTTTGGTATCCACCGGGACCTTCATTTACTTGATTTTTGATGACAGGTGTATTTTCTATAAGTTTTACTTTTTTTTTCTTTTTGATGTTGTTGCTTCTATCATTGATTTTGTGCGTAGCAGATAGTTGAGATCTAGTTCAATCTGCTTCCTTAAACCCAAGTGAAAGCATTTTTTAAATTGAGTACTTTCAATGCATTTATTTCATCTTTTACATGTTATTTGTAAGCCAGGCATGGTGGCAGATGTCTGTAATCCCAGCATTCAGGAGGCTGAGGCAGGAGGATTGCTGTGAATTTGAGGCCCTCCTGGGCTACATGGTGAGTTCAAGCCAACCTAAACTACATGGTGAGACCCTATTTCAAAAACAAAGCAAAACAAAAGAAAAGCCTCATGTTATTTGTGTGTTTATACATGATTCTAATGCATTATAAGCTCTCAAGAGCCGTAACACTTTTTAAAATACATTTTTATACCCCTTGTGAAAATTAGCACATTGCTTTGGATATGGTACTGATTAAAAAATATTTGTTGAATAAATGAATAGTTCAAATGTTTGTGTTTTCAGTATTTTATTTTATGAGACTGGATCATTCCATGTAGTTCAGACTGGTGTTGAGCTCGCTGTGTAGCCCAGACTGGCCTCAAGCTTTCAGTGATCCTCCTGCCTCAGCCTCCTGAGTGTTGGGATTATAGGTGTGTGCCATTACACCTGGCTCAATTTATTTTAAAAAAGATTACCTGTAGTAGGATTCTACTATTTTATAGCAGAAAGATACTGTAACTTACCTGGTATTTTGTTCTAAAGAAAAAGATATCATTATCCACACTTTAATTCACATTATACTAATACTGCTTAAATGTGAGTTCTATCCCTGATACCAAAAAGGGGGGGGGGGATTTAGCTCAGTGGTTCCGCCACCTGCCTCGCAAATGTAAGGTCCCGAGTTCAATCCCCAGTAACAAAAAAAAAAGGTGCCAGTTCTAGTAAAACATATGTCAGGTCTGCTGATAGGATAAAAATAAACTATCAGCAATTTTCTATCATTTTAATTACCAAAAGTCATCAGACCTGTAATAATAGAGCATCCTATTTAGGTGCTCATATAAGAAATAGAGAGGATATTGAAGATGTTGATGAAGAGGATGTTTGATTGGTACACAAGTCTGCGCAGGTTAGAAGCCTCCTAAAACTTCTGTGTGGGTTGCGGATGGGGCTCAGAGGTAGAGTGCCTGCTTAGCATGTGCAAAACCCTGGGTTCGATCCCCGGCCCCAACAAAAAAAGCAAAAACAAAAGCAAACAAAAATTTGTGTGCCTGATGATATATGGCAACTGTTAAAAGATTGTTGTAATAAAATACAACATATGTTTTATATATATATATATAAACATAGGTATATATGACTGTACAACACACGGTTTTATATGTAGAAATTAAGGTAAGTACTTTTGAAAGAAAATCATTGTCCTGATTTGTGCTATCAGAGTAGCTCTGCGCTGACATACGAATACAAAACCCAAAAGCTCAGGAGAATCTATCTGTGTGTTTTGTAGATTTCTAAATCTAAGAAGGAGTGAAAGCAGAATTGAGACTAGGCTGAGTCAAAAAGGGAGACACTGAACTAACACAGGTTGACCATGAGAAGAAGCAAGTTCCAGAGCAGTTGGATGTCAAGGCTCAGGGTGCTCAGGAGGAAACGGGGAGGTGCTGTCAGTGTAGCTTGGAGACAAGGGTTCTGAACCGGCCAGCAAAAAAATCGTCAACCTAGGGTGTAAAGAGTTGTGTTCTTAGGAGACTTGCTTGTTGTGCAGGCTTACACAAACCTAGGTGGTGTAGGTCAGTTATTCAATGTCACCTCCCTGTGGCTTCTTTTTGCTTGTTCTTAATGGTGCTGGGGACTGAACCCTGGGTGTGCTAAATGAGCACTTTACCATCAAGCTACATCTCCACTCTTCAACATGACCTCTTGATCCAATCAAGAGATGCAGTAAACAGGCAATGGATGGGGCTGCTACCTGCCTAACAAAGGTTATTGTTCTACAGTAAACGTTCCGTAAGTATAAGGAGTACACTTGAAATTCACAATGACAAGCGTAGTGCATTCATAAGCCAGTACCTTAGGCATTTATAAGCATCATTAAGTGTTATGCACTGTAACTAACTGCGTGGGCAATGCAGTGGGTTTGTTACACCAGGATCACCACAAAGATGGAATGCACTGTGCCATGACCTAATAGTGGCCATGGTGTTACTAAGCAATAGAAGATTTCCAGCTCCATTATAACCCTATGGAACCACTGTATTTGTGGCCCAATGTTGACCAAAATGTCTCATGACTGTACTACAAATAGGTACCACTGGAATGTTGCCTTTCTCCTGAACTTTGAAGTCACATGTCCATCTCTAACTGGATATTGCATAGGAAACTGAATTTCGCCAAGCCCAGTCAAACACTTCATTTCCCCTGTGTCCTTCTCCTGGTTACACCTCCATCTATAGATCACTCAAAGGAGCAAGATCTGAGGAAGGTCTAATAGGACCACATAGGGTGGAGACACACAGAAGAGAGTCTGGAGAAACTGAGACTTGAACATGCGAAGATTCAGACTAATGTTCACAGAATTGATTAGCCACAGACTCATGGACAAATTTCCAAAGTGTTCTAAGTGAGAAAGAGATTGGATTGGGCATCAGAAGCATGCTGCCATGACTGAAATGTGTTGCCCATTCTGTGCCTTCACAGGAGAACTTGGCTGGAAAAGAGCACTCAGCCATTCTAAGGAGCCTAACTTTCTCTGAAGAATTGATGATTCACAGGAGCCTTTAACATGGACCTGGTAATGCTACTTTCTCTTTAGTAAATTAGCTCTCCTGCTTTCCTAGACTATTGTTACATATGCTCACTGCTGTCCTCAAATCTCCAACACTTTCTTCCCATCCTTGCTGACTTTATTGAGAAATGGAGGAGGAGGGCCTGGCAGAGTCCCCAGGGCTGTTGGTGGGTGTGGCAGTCAGGGACTGTTGTTGTGGGTGGAGCCAGGATCTCACCATAGTAACCACAGCACTGTAATTCCCCTCCTGGCCTGCCTTGCAGTCTCCTTGAGGGAGAGCTCTGAATGTCAAGGATCCATTGCTAATGAAAATGATTAGAAACATTTTCCAGCATGGCAGACCAACTAAAAATTTATTGATTGATTATGTTGGGGACCAATGGAAGATGGAAGATTATGAAAGGTAGATTTTTCTCTATATTTCTTTAACTGTGAATTAAGTGGGAAAGAGACAAGACCTCAAATTTCATTTTATAATAAGGCAGAAAAATGAACAAAGATACCGTCTAACAATCTACAGCTCTTCTCTCTTTCCCTGTTCTGTTATTGTTTTATGTATTCTATGTTTTCTTGTCCATCTGCCTGTTAATCTCTTTGTAATAACTGGTTAAAGTACTTGCAGCTGCTTCAATAAAAATTTTTGAGTGGAAAGAGAAGAGAGAGAGACAAAGAGAGAGGGAGGGAGGGAGGAAGGAAGGAAGGAAGGACAGAGAAAGAGAAAGCAAAGATCCAAAGGCTACCCACTGGGGCTTCCTGTGACCTAGGGAAAACTCTCGCTCCCCTCTGAGGCTAGCCCTTCCCAGGGCCGACAACGATCCAGCCACTCTTCCCCACCTAGGATACTCTTCCTCCAGTCCCTTCCCCTCAATCCTCACCCTTGTTTTGCTCCCTAGTGAATCACTCTGCAAGCATGCAGTCATGTTATTTCAATTTTCTTTTAAAAATCTGGTTTGACTTGCACTCCTTTGTTTTCCTTTTCCTTTACAGAAAAAACAATTCTTGAAAGAGTGGTCTGTTATCACTGTCTTCTTTGTCCTCCTACATCGCGACCTCTTGTGAATATGTTCCTGTCAAGTTTCAGTCCTCGAACTTCACTGAAACCACTGTTAGCAACATCACAACACCTAGAACTTTGCCAATCCAGTCATCTTTGTCCATCTTCCCTTTTGTGATCATAAGCAACCTTTGAGTACGCTGGTCACTGTCTCTTCACTGGGACACGTTCTGTACCCAGCTTCCAGGGTCCACAAACGCCTGGGCTTCCCACTCCAACCCTTGCTCCCCCTCAGGTCTTCCCTAGCTCCTGTCCACCTTCCTCCTCCTCACTGGGTGTGCCCTGTGCTCCTTCCTTGAGCTACTACTTTAGTCTCTCAAAGTTCATTCCCTTAGTGAGCTCAGCCATTTCACGGCCCCATATCTACAAAGCTGTGGGTGACAGCTCTCTCTTGATGTGTGACAGAAGTTAAAATTTAATGTGCCCCAAATGCAACTCTTGAATTCAGCATGAAACTGGCTCTTCCTTCAATCATCTCCTTCTCAATGAGAGAAAACCACTACTTCTTAAATATAGCAATTTTATTCTTCTAGTTACCTATGTCAAAACTTGGAATCATCATTGATTTCTCTCTTCTTTGGGGGATTCACATCCAATTCCTAAGCAAATCACGTAAACTCCATTCACCCAGAAGGTGACCACTGTTTACCATCTCCTCTCACCACCCTGTGTGAGCCCCGATTTCTCCTCTGGACTATTTCTTTTCAAGGCATCAATCACAACAAGCCTGTTAAAAGCAATGAGCTTTTTCCATCCAAAAGTCCCATTGTGATATGCATGTTTCTCTTTATATATTCAATAAAAACATTTTAGAAGTTATGTAATGGTTTCCCATCTTATTAAAAATTAAAAGCAATTTCTCTATACTCTTTCTAGTCCTACTGTACCGTGTGTAACCTCTGAATTTATTTTCTACTCTATTTGCCCTCATTCATTCAGCTCCAGCCCCATGAACCACCTGCATTGTGCCAGGCCCAGCTCTGGGCCTCAGGACCTTTGTACCTGCAGTTCTTTCTGCCAAGAGCTGTTTCCCCAGCTATCACTGTTGAGCTCCTCACGTCCTTCAGATCTTTATTCACAATGCATCCTCTTGCTGAGAATTTCTTTGTCCTTTCGGTCTATCATTCCAACACTTTCCTCCTTGACATTTTGCATTCCCTTCTCCAATTTTTTCTTCAGTCATACTCATTGTTATCCTTTATAGTACAGAGTGCCTTATTTTTCTGGCCCATAATTATCTCCCCTACCAGAATAGGAGCATGAGGAAAGATATATTTGGCTGTCTGCTTCATTGCTATGTACCCAGCAAAGCCATTTGCAATCATAGTGAACACTCATTTCAATAGCACTCAGTATTTGCAATTTATGAGTCAAACTACTCAGTGCCACTTCAGGTGACACACACAAAAAGAGGACACGATGTGGCCATCAAGGCAGAGACTAAGTGATGCAGCCACAAGCTAAGGGACAACCACTGGGTCCCCTAGCATCCTCAGTTACAGCTGCTGTTACAAATACAGTGTCTATAGCAACAGATCAACATAACCCATTCATCTGGCAAACGCATAATTTTTGATTCTATGAGAAGAGAGAACAAAAATGAAGTTGGCCCTTTCTTGGCAATGACAGGGGTACATATTCACTTCCCTCTGGGATATGTTAAGTCTCCTGGTTTCCATGAACCCCACTCCTTCACAGTCTATATAATATTTTGTTGTTCAATGAAAAAAATACAGCAAATGTTTAAATGAAAATATTTATTGCAGTGAAAGATGCATTGCGATGAGTCCCCCTCAAAATAGTCCCCCTCTTAACACACTTATCTGATTGTTCTTGCCATTGTCTGAAGCAATTCTGGAAGTCCTCTTTCCTGAGTGTCTTTACCTGTGCAGTCCGGGCTATCCCGATGTTCAAAATCAATTCAAAACATTTACCTTTCATAGTCACTTTAACTTTGAGGGAGAGCCAGAAGTCTCCAGTGCAGATTTCAGTGAATAAGGTGGATGAGGGAATACCCTAACAGAGATTGCAGTCAAAAGTGAGGTGTGACACAGAGCATTATCGTGATGGAGAATTAAACTGCTCACCCACTTCTCAGGCTCTTTTCTACAGACATCATTTCTTAAATGCTCTAATAAGCCCTTATAATGTTGAGAGTCCACAGCAGTATTGCTGGATAAAAACTCAGCCCACAAAATTTGATCAAGGTTAAAAAACGCAACCAACCTCACCTTGATATTGGATGATGTTTAGGTCTGTGGTGTCCTTCAGAAGCTGCAGGTGCTCATAGCTGGGGCTTCTGAAAGGTGACTGGGTCATGGGGATAGCTGGCTTGGATCGTGACACAGCTGACCTGCTGTTGGGAGGTGGGGCCTGCTCAGAAGAGGGGGGTCTCTGGGGCTGTGGCCTGGATGGGTGCATCTCCCTCCTCAGCTCCTCTTTTCTCTCTGCTTCCTTGCCACCATGATGTGAACAGCTGCCCTCCATGCCAAGCCCTTCCACAGTGCTGGCAGACCAGAGATTGTAACCATGAGCCAAAATAAACTTCTCCTCCTTTAATTTGAGGGTGTAGGATTTTTGTCCCAGTGAAGAAAGTGACTGAGACAGGTAATTGACATGTTTTTTCCAACAAAAGGAACTGTGTTTTCCACTGAGAACTCTGAACCTTGGTTTCAGGATCATAACCATACTCCAAAGTTTCACCTCCAGTTATGACAGTTCTTTAAAAGCTAGAATCTGAAGAGGTGTGATTGTACAACTTCAATGAAATTGACAACGTTTCACGTTAATTCACTGTTCATGAGCCAGGATTTATGGCAGATCTTAAACACACCTTCTGTCAACCATAGCTCACAACTGGCTGGCTGTACTGAGCAAGGTGAAACTTGTCACATACCATTACTAAGATTTGATGATCCATTTCTCCTAGATTCCTACCTTTTGATGGACAGCCCTCAACAGCACATTCACCATATTTTTTTTTATCACACTGTGTATTTTGGATGACATACTGCATATTGGACTTGTTAAGAAGAAAGTGGCAGATGCCATGGATGCCTAATGAGCTGTTCCAGTTTAGAAGATACAGGCAGCAAGGACTCAAGGGCCTGGCATACAAGATGATATTTAGTGATCTGGAGGCCAAGGAATTGCTGGAACAACCTCTAAGATAAAGGATTAGTTGTAGCTCATATATCCTACCATAAAGAAAGAAGCACTGTACTGGTCTGATATATATCTTTCAATTTTGGAGCCACTGATCCCATTTTGGGAATACAATGAGCTCAGTTAAAGCTCTTCATATTGAAATTTACTTTTCACATACAAAAAAATCTGTCAATATCTAATGATACAGCAGATATGAGATTTAAATCTCTTGCACACTGTTGGTGAGTGTATGAATTAGGCAATTTGGAAAGCTTTTGCTACTATTTTGTAAAGGTCTTTGACTTTGCTTTTCCTCTCCCAGTAAGGCATCAGGCACTAATAGAAACATGCAGAAAATGTCACTTGCACTTCTTATAGCAACAAAGGAAATAGAACATATGAATTAAACGTGGTATATTTATACAATATAATAAGTCAAATTAATGGGTTTCAGCTTGGCAGCAATATGTATAAATATTAGTAGCATAACACTGAATGAAAATGTAGGTTTTCAGATATAAGTTATAAAGTTAAAAAGTGGACAATATAATTTTTAAGACTACACATAGATGTAGGAAGAGCATTAAAATCACCCAATAAGATTCAAGATAGTGCTGACATGGCTTGAAGAGGCAGCAGGAGTGCAGGAGGACAGGATGGAGAAGAGCTACACTGGTCCACAGACGTTTCTGACAAAATTCTAGCTTCCGCATTGAGTAGCAGGTTCAAGTGTTTCTTCTGTTATTCAATACATGGAAACACAGATACAAGTAAGAGAAAGCCTGGTATGGAATGGAGATAAGGGCATGTCTTGAGCTAGGCACTGAGCTTGTTCTTCTTCTGTGTGCAATGAAGTCACTTCTTTGGGTGAAATGGCTCTCTCTAGAAACTCCAAGGACTAGTTAACCCACTCTTAACCCAAAGGCAGTGTAAGTTTCCATAGCTGGCATGGAGCAGGATGCTAAAGACTGAGACCCAGCACAAGTGGAGTTGGAAATGTCCGGAGCCTCAGTTAATATTTTACTTACTGATATCAGAAGTTCACTATCAAAACAAAGCATGGTCATAAGATTGTTAGGTTTACTTGAATTTCTCAGCAAATATTAACACTAAAATTGATTTTACAACATTTAGGAAAGAAGATAGATGGAAGAAATCTATTCATACAAAAAATGTTATCCAGTGTTGTTAATGATAATTGCTTTCTTTTGCCACTGCAAGATGAGTAAAAATATGTATACTTTTATCTCCTCAACATTACTTTAAATAGTCCTGAAAAATTCTATTGGGACAAACTTTTTCTTTAGCTCGTGTGGTCATAAAAATTAATATCCTACCATTAATACTATAAACTTTTAATACTATAGACTTTTTTGCAAAATACTTTTGTCTTTTCATGTATTATTCAAAGTTAGGAATAGACCACTCTCCAATAAGTAGGTATTCCATCAACATAAATATTTTGTTTTTCTGACATTAAGTAAAAAAATTTGAAGAACTAGACATAATTTTTAAAAAATCCAATTGTACAAAATAAAACAAAAATTCTCCTTCAAACAATGTTGGTTCGAAGAAGTCCTAGGACCGAGTCTCTTAAGGAAGTAAAAATGTCTATGCAAGCTAAGAAATAATCTGTTTATATTTGGGTCATGTTTGTAGAAGTCATGATTTTATCAAGCCTGTGAGAATTTGTCCTCTCTCAAGCACAATGTCCCTCTTAGACCTGCAGGAATTGGTACAAAGGGACGCAATCCCTTCACATGTTGCACTTTATTCTCTTGTCACAGTTAAAGCAATATTTATTTTCCTTCTCCTTGCTGCTTGCAGGCCTGTAGTAAATCAAAAAAGTAAACTCTCAGGTTCATTGTGTAAGGGGCTTACTTCTAGGCCTCTACAGTTGCCACAGTAACTAATTAGAAATTTGCATCTCTAAGAGAATTATTTAATGCCTATGTGTAAGCTCTTTTATTCTTTGGGGCTTGGCCTTTTGCTAGGAAGCTCCTGGTAGACATTGGGCCTCTAGGTCATACTGTACAAGCTCTGAACGTAGGTGGCCCTGGTTTCCTTTTTTTTTCTGGATGATTCATACCCAGGGAAGAAAGCGTCTTGCCAGATCTTTGTTGAATGGTGGGCATCTGAAAGGCTACCCTTGATTCATTTAGGCGCCATTTGTTTTAGCCTGTAACTTCTTCCCTACCGCTCATTAGCTAACTCTTGTGTAATTGAGTCATGCATGTTAAACTGGTAGGGCTGAGTTATGCCAACCAACCCACTGAGAGGGATCCCTCATTAACATGGCTGCGAAGCCTTAGAAGACAACTTTGTCAAAATACAGAATATTTTGCAGACTTGGGCAACGTGGAATAGGAATAGGAATAGGAAGAGGAAGAGGAAGAGAACAGTTTTCCTGAAGAGCTTTGTTTTCTAAAGCCTAAATCTGAACTTCCCCCATCATAGAAAAGAGAACCCCTGTTGAGGTGAAAAGACAAACAGAAGGGAACCAGAAGCGATTTGGGGTTTCTTTGTTGTTGTTGTTGTTGTTGTTTTTTAGAAGCAACTTGTTTTGGAACTGAGAGGGCACTGACTACCTTCAGAGTGCCATCCTGTGCTGCCTACACATGTGGGAGACACAACCTGGGATACAAAGGAGGGCAATGAGTTTAGTCCTTACCAATTCCTGACTCACTACTCTTTTTTCTGTTGTTGTTTTGTTTTGTTTGTTTGACTCACTACTCTTTTAAAAATGAGAGAACCTCTGAGTTTACTGCAGCCAAAGGACACAACAAATACAGGTTCCAAGAAGACATTGAAACCAGCAATCAAGAACATATTCAACACATCCACATTCATTGCAGTGTTATTCACCATAGCCCAAAGATGTGACAACCCAAGCATCCAATGGTGCATTGGCAGATGCATGGATAAACCAGATGCAGTCCATGCATATAATAGAACATTTTTCAGCCTTAAAAAAGAAGAAAATTTTCATACCTGCTACAACAGGATGAATCTTGACATTAAGTGATATTAAATAACCCACCAACAAAAAGACAAATCCCGTATGATTCCATTTATGTGAGTAACATAGAGGAATCAAATTCAAAGAAACAAAACGTAGATTGGTGGTTGGGAGGGGCTGGGGAAGAGAGGTGAGTGGAGATTGTTCAAGAGGAATCGAGTTTCCATTTTGGAAGATGAAAAAGTACAGGAGATTGGTCGCATAACAATATGGATATACTTAAAAATATTACAGAAGTATATACTTAAACATGATTAAAATGATGACTTTTGTGTACTTTTGAGTGGTGCTGGGGATGGAATCCAGGGCCTTTCCCATGCTAGGTAAGTGTTATAGCACTGAACTACATCTTCAGCTCTTTTTACTTTGAGACAGGGTCTTGCTAAATTGTTCAAGCTGGCTTTGAACTTGTGGTCCTCCTGCTTCAGCTTCCTGAATTGCTGGGATTACAGAAGGGAGCCCCCAAGTCTGGCTCTATTATATGTATTTTACCATAATTTTTAAAAAATTAGACTCAATGGAAAAATGGGCTTAGCTCTTTTCTAAAGAGGATAAAAGACAGGTGTTCACAACAGTGTCCTCCAAAGAAAACCACGCTAGGTTTGCTTATTGCAAAGGAAAGCAGAAATGGGCCAGAAAGGTTCTAGCTTCCCTGTGATGGGTATAGGGGACAGCTTGTGGGTGGAGATACTACCATTGGGCCCTTCCTGTCACTGCCCAGCTGCAGCACATCCGAGGAAAGGAATATTTTAAATACAATCTTGCACAAGTGTTGAGGACAAGAGACTTCATCCTCTAGTCAATGATTATATTTTAAAAAGCCAGGCACAGTGGTGCACACCTGTAGTCCTAGCTATTCAGAAGACTGAGGCAGGAAGATCTCAAGTTCAAGGCCAGTCCGGACTAAATAGCAAGACCCATTCACAAAAGACAAACAGTTTTTTGATCAGATAATACTTTTACCTCTTTTTCTTTTCTTTTAAAGTGTGAACAGAAAGTCTTACTGTTAGAATGATTTTCTACAATGTCTAGTTCTATCTTGCCACTATTTCTGAGGCTCATGGCGGCCAATTCGCTGTTAGGAAATGTCAGTAATCTATACATTTTAAATGTAAAACTATCCTATTTCAATTTCTCTGTTTATAAAAAGTCTTTCTGGTAAGCTTAAAGAGTATGTCTCTGGTCTCAGTGGGGTTTTTTTCTTGAAGTTTAAAACTATGAATGTCTTCCTAATATGAATGGCTTTGAGTTATTTCTTCTGCTCTAGGGACTAACAGAGTGCTTAGCACATTGACACCCTCAGTGCACCCTACTTTATTCAACCAGAATTACATTTATTTTTTAAGTGAATTCTTATCATGAGTCCACATTTCAAATAAATTTCTGCAGAATGCCACTAGCTTCGCCATTTCACTTTTGTATTCATTTCTAGCCCACTCAAAATTTTGACTCAACAATTAATTTATTGAGTTTACTGGTGTATTTTCTAAAAGTGTGTAATGATTCCATGAAAAGCAAACATAAATACCACATATATCTGTATAAAAAATACTTTATGTTTTTAAGTAGCCGAGTGGTAGACCATGTGGTTGGCATATGTAACATCCTGGGTTCAGTCCCTGGTACTAAAAAAAAGAGAGAAAGGAAAAAAATATATCATAATTGTATAGACTATGTTTTTGTTTATTTATTTATTTTTGGTTTGTTTGTTTGCTTGCTTGCTTGTTTTAAGACAGGACCTTGCTATGTAGTCCAGGCTGGCCTTGAACTCTCTATGAAGCAGAGGGTGGTCTTGAACTTGTGGTGATCCTCCTGCCTCAGCCTCCCAAGTGCTAGGATTATAGGTATGTGCCACCATGCTCAGTTTAGGCTGTTTTTCAGATGTGGCTCTTCATACTATTCTTGGTAGAAGTGTCCCAAATTAATGGCTGACCATTTGGTTTCAATTAACGGACCTAGTTGTGAGCTGATAATCGAGGGTTAGTCCTGCAGGGATAGATCTGTTTTGCTAAACTCACAGTTGCTCATTAACACCTACATGTTGGGAGCCCCTCAGGTAGAAGAAAGAATTGAATACTGCTAACTGATAATTAGGAAAGATACATTAAATCTGGATTATCAAAAGCAAGCATAAAAACATAAAATATATCACTCCAAATAAAATCAACAAAAATGCAGCAAAACACTTTCTAGAGGTAAGTGGTTCATTCACTAATTCTGTTGCTCAGCATCTTCATCCACAGACCGCTTGCCTTGACTCTCTTCATGCCCCACACATGTACATTTCTGTCATGGGCAGAAATTTCTGTCATGGAATGCCTTTCCTCCTAGAGCTCTTTTCCCTCCTGGATTATTTGCCATGCTACTTTTTATATTCCTGCATATCCCTGCTCTGTACTGTTTATCTCTTTGTTGTATCCACCATAGGATTTGACATAATATTTTGCAAATAGGAGACGTTTGACATAAATCTATTGGTTATGCTTGTGTGTGTATCTGAATTTTTTCATACAGTATTTGTTATATTCGTCAACAAGGCTACTTAGACATTGCTAGACTGAGAAATTAACACATCTGTAATTATTTATACTGACAACTGTTGAAAGATTTTGCTTCCAGAAAATAAGGCCATGCAAAAATTGTTCATAAATATTTGGCGAGGTTGGCTGAATTATCTCAGTTGCATAGAAATGAATAGTTTAGTAAATGGATTTGATCAAAGAGAGGAAAGTTCCAGCCTGGGGTTCTCTGCTAGCATAGAAGAGCAAAATAAAGCAAGTGAAGCTTGCATCTGTGAAAATATGTAGTATCTTCTGTATTGAGATAGCAAATATCTGATATAAAGAAGAGTCACTGCTTTGCCAGTGCCTATGGGAAAACACATATTCTTACACATTACTGATTGGTGAGTGTGGGACTGCATAACTCTGTAATCATAAAACTCCCTAACCCTAGCCCCAACTGTGATTGAATGTGAGTAAATAGATAAAGATGCTTGTTAGTTCCAGGACACTAGATAAGATCTGTATCAGCCATGAGGTCCCAAAGTAAATTATTCAACTCTTTGTTCGAAAACTGATGTTCAGGACACCGCTATCTATAGAACAATCTACAAAACATCTGCTGACCATCAGTACATGTCAGGCTAATTAACATACAAATGTAAGACCACTAACCTTTGTTCCCTCTTCTGTAAATTTCGCCTGTTAACTTCCCTGCAACCTCCTATAAAAAGAGCCTCGGACTCTGGGCTGATCGCCTCTCTAAACTACTTTGCTTTGGGAGTGCCGTCTGGTCAGACTAAGGTCTGTTTTACTTTCCAACTTGTCCGATGTGTTCCTCAGAGCGTTTGGTAGGGCCCTTGGTCTTACATTCTGGAGGCACCGCCGGGATCCCTGGGTGTGCTTCACTACAGTCAGCTCCTCAGAGCGTTTGGTAAGGCCAGGGGTCTTACAGTGAGTAAGTGGTACTTTCAGCCAGGCAATTTGATTGTATCTATCAAAATTACAAAACCACATACCCTTCTACCCATTACATTTGTTCCTAAGAACACATTCACTAGCTATGAGATATAGCACCTGTACAAAATGGCATATAGTCGAAACTCCTTGTTGCTCTGTTATTTCTAATGGCAAGTTGAAAAAATACCTAAAAGTACATCAGTAGGGGGCTAGCTAAATGAATTATGTTACATACTTGTATTGGAACCCCACGCAGCTGTGAAAAAGTGAGGCCATTGTTTAATATAGACACAGGCAATCGCCAAGATTTATTATTAAGGAACAGAATCACCAAGTACAGAATACACTATAGTGTACATTATGAGATACCATTTGTGTAAAAATAGAAAGAAGATATATATTATTTTGTTGAATATGCATAAACAATTTCTAAAGAAAAATGCAAAAAATTGGATGCATTGGTTACCTCTGGAGACCAGGTTGGTGAGCAAGGAGGGCAAGAGGCATTTATTCAGTTAACTTTAAAAAGTAGTTTATTGAGGTGAAATTCATTAACATAGAATTAACCATTATAAAGTGTGCAAATCAGTGGCATTTACTGTGTTTCCAGTGTGGGCAACAGTTGTTTCTACCTAGTTCCAAAACATTTCCTCAACTGCACTATAGGGAATGAAAATGGAGACTTTACAGTAAGACCCCTGCAGTGGGTCTACAGTCTTCTATGAGGCACTACAACACAAGCTGTTAAGAGTAAAGAAATAAATGAAACTTAGAGAGAACTGGGTCTTAGGGCTGATCAATGCTCCTCTGGGCAGCAAAGACAAAGGGTGCCAAGAGCACCCAGTATTTATTCATTATAAGTTGATTACACCTGTGGCAAGGTGAGTAAGGTATGCCTTGAAGACATCTAGTGACACAGTATGAAATGTCAGGAAGCACCTGGCTGGAAGCATCTGGTGATGGCTGATATGCAGACAGGGAGGGCTGATATGCAGATAGAGATGGCTGATAGGCAAACAGGGATGTAAAGGGGGAAGGCATGCTTAGCTTGCCTGGAGAGATCAAAGGGTGCTGAGACTGGGTTGCAATTAACCTTAGTCTGCTAATAGTGGGCGGAGTAGTCTCCTACACTGCACAATGAAACTTACTCATTAAGCAATTTCTCCCCATTACCCCTCCTCCAACCCCAGCAACCACCAACCTTTGATTTTTCTCTATGCAATTATTCATTCTGGATAATTCACATAAATAAATCATATAATATGTGACCTTTACTGACTGGTTTCTATCACTCAGGAGAATGTTTTCAAGGTCATTTATTTATTTATTTTTGCTATGCTGGTAATCAATTTATTTATAGTTTTGTTAAAGTATTACATATGCAAAAGCTAAAAATTTTATGCAGAAGGCTGGGGCAGGAAGATTGTCAGGAGTTCAAGGCCAGTCTGGGCTACATAGTGAGTTCAAGGCTAGCCTAAACTACATAGCAAAAAACATTTTGAACAAGACTTCTGAAGAAAGAGAAAAATACCCTTTCCTGTACATCTGATAATCCTTTGTAAGGTCTTTCTTATCATCATAACAACACACACAGATATAGGGAGGGCTTGTTTGAAGAAATCATTTTTGTCTTGAGCAATTTTGCCATTGAAGTACAGGTACTTGATAGTGCACTCCTGTTACTTCACTGTGAACCTTAGCAGTGTGTGAAATTTGGCTCCTAAGCTGAGGAAGGGCCTTTATCATCTTTGGTACCAACACTTTATATTTAACATAGTTGATCAGGAAAATATCACTATTACATAGATCCCACCTGGCAAACCGTGGGGGACCCTGAGAAGGGGATTTCTGTCATAGCAAAGGAAATGTGGGAAGCAGGAGAGCAATGCTGAAAAGATTGTAACCAAACCACTTTCACCCCCAAGCCCTGTCATTTAGGTGGAGATTCTAGAATAATCCCTCAATTCCAATCATGGCCCCTTTTAATACCTACAGCATGGTAGTGGAGAAGGTGCTTGAAGTCGACCAGGCTAATCTCTAACCACCTTTAGGAATGTTCTCCCATGGGGACAGTTGATCACTGAGCAGATGCTTAAATGCCTGTCTTGACAGGGGCTCATGACACAAAGGTTATTGTGCTCAGCTGATGCCAACTCTGCCTGGAACTTCCCCGGTTTCTGCCACAGAAGTTCTATGTAAATGAATTTGCTGTGTAAATGGGAAGCTTCTTCCTGTAAAGCAAGCAGGGAGGGCTGGTCCAGCCAAGGGCCATGAGAGCCAGGGGAGGTATCCTGGAAGAGCTAGGGGATAGAAGATGGACCACATTTCCAAAGTCAAGGAGAGACCAGAAGAGAGTCTGAAGGTCTGCAACTCCAATGCACACAGCATGGCCTCTGACCAGTGTATCATTTCTAACATATTCATCTGTATTTCGGCCATGACTTTTGGATCCTCAGTTCATGGCCATGGTCATCACATGACAAGGAGTCACTGTGCTTGGTTAAGAGAGTTATAACAAGCTCAAAGATGTCCTGCAGGAATATTTATCTTGGAGCAATGTGTGTGATCATTATGACAACACCTGGAGTCAAGGAAACCACAGAGGAGCCAGTGAGCATTTCAGGTGTGAGAGAAGAACTGGAGTTGAGTCGGGCCGGAGAGGACAGGGAAGATGCAGAGCTGTAGGGAGAAAACCAGGCAGGAAGTGACTGGCACAAGGCTAAGGAGGTGCAGAGAAAGAATTACCTGCTGCATTGCTTCTCAAGCTGGAAAGCAGATCAGAATCATGCGGGGAGGATTGTCTAAAAATCCTGATGCCTGGACCACCTCCTCAAGGACACAATTTAATCAGCTAAACATGGGGACTTGATAAGGGTAATTTTTCAAAGCTCCGGAGGGCAGCAAGGGTTGAAAATCATCAACTTAAAGTTTTGGGGGTGGTTCATTGGGCTTTTTTTGTGGTACTAAGGATTGAACCCAGAGGCTTTAACCTGAGCTACATCCTCAGCATTTTTTTTTTTTTTCCCCTCCTCACTAAGTCACTAAATTGCCCAGGCTGGGCTCAAACTTGTGATCCTCCAGTCTCAGCCTCCCAGAGTCCTGGGATCACAGTAGTGTGCCACCAAGCCCTGCTTGGGGTGTTTTTAGAAGATATGTTTTCTTTTTCAAAAGGGCAGTTATCTTAGTGATGGAAACTTTATCCTGCAGCAATGCCCAGGGATTCCAGAAGAACCAATGATTGAGAGTATTGGCCCTTTGTGATGTCTAGTATTTGAGACTCGGCTACCCCTCCTCCAAAATTCCCTAGTTGTTGAACATTTCAAATCAACCAATCATCTCACAGGCATATGCTTTGGATCTGAAATGTCCCCCCAGAGACTCATATTGAGGCCTTGATCTCCAGTGCAGCGATGCTCAGAGGGGGCCTTGGAAGGTGACTGGATCATGAGGGATCCATAGATTAAGGGGCTGTTAGGACACTGGATCTCGGTGTAGGAAGTAGGGAGAGGGCAGGGTGCCTTTGAAGGGTATATTTTTTCCCCGGTCCATCTCCCTAACCCCCACTCCTGTCCATCATGAGATGAGCAGCTTTCCACCCCCACACCCTTCCACCGCATTCCAGCTCAAACAGGCCCAGAAACAATGGAGCTAGATGACCATGGGCTGAAAACTCTGAAATCATAAGCTGTTAAGGTTATTTCTAGATGTCCCTCCAAAACCTTATGCAGTCATAGGTGGGGCCTTCACGAGGTGATTGGATCATGGAGGAGTGATACTCATCAGTGGGTTCCTTTATAAATGTGATGCTGATCGGAAGAGGTGGGTCACTGGGGTCTTCACCTGGAAGTTAAAGTTCCCTTCCAGCTCCTTCCTTCCTGACTCCTCTCTGGTTCCCTGCAACCACGCTGTGAGCAGCTCTGGTGGGCTCCCCTCCACCATGCACCTCTGTCATGCACCCCTGCCTTGCAGCCAGCAGACTATGGACTGAAACCTCCTCAAACACTGAGCCCAAATAAACCTCTCGTCCTTTACATCTTGAGCATCAGGTTTTGTGTCCCAGCAACAAGAAAAGTGTTGCTTTTCTTGACATGAGGCAAAATAAATCTTTCCTCCTTAAGATGTTTTCTCAGAAATTTTGTCATAGCAACAAAAAGCTGACTAATACATCATCCCATAGAATGTACCCTCTTTTATCCTATAAGATATGTTTTTATTCTCATCTTACAGGTGATGGAACTGAGAATTCAAGAGTCCTGATAAGAGCTTGGATCACCCCCATCACTTTGTCTTTGACCATCCCATCCGGGTGTGTTTGCTTCCATACCCAGAGGCAACTCACAGTGGAAAGTAAAGTCCACCTCTTGACCTTTCCCAACATCTGATCCAGGGGATTTTGCCTTTTCTACCAGGAGACATCTGACTCATTTCTCACACTCAAGTTTCTACCAAGAGTTCTCAGAACATGCAGCAGAAATCATTAGTGAACTTCCACTGAGATGTTTAAAAATGTTTTTTTCTTTTTCTTTTCTTTTCTTTTTTTTTTTTTTTTTTTTTGGTACCAGGGATCGAACTCAGGTCCTTGCACTTGCGGGGCAGACAGCAGAACCACTGAGCTAAATCCCTGGCCCAAAAAATGTTTTTTTCTAAAGGATTGGTCTAGTACATTTGAGATGAGTAACAGAGAGAAAATAAGTATTATAGATTCTAAAAGAAATTTATAATGGAAGTTTTACATCTTTGTAGGGTAATTTTGAGGAATGATTTTCTCCCTTACAATATACAATACTCCACAAATGTAAAATATTCACATTTATATTTTTAGAAATTATAGCACAGTTATTAGAGTTTCATTCTGCAGCTGGTGAGATAAAGTTCTGTATCTGAAGATACTTAAAAATAGCAAAGAAACACAAAATTAGCTAAGATAAAAGATATGAGCATCATTAGAAAAATATAGATCACATCTAAGTCATTGTCATGATTCCAGAATCTAGTACGTTCCAGGTCTCTTCATTATCCTTAGTAAAATAGAGACGTTTGGAAGGCATTTGGCTTTCCCAGATGATAGTATTCCATTTAGCTTTCAACATTCTGTGGAGCCACAAAGTCCTTCAGGATTCCACTTTTAGGAGTCTGCTAATCATCGCTGATGCAGCCGGGAGACCTTCCAGTGAAACTTGGACACATGGGGCTAAGTCAGAGAATCATCTGTGCCTTTCCTGTCTAAGCAAGGAGTTTCAGTTTCCTCTTTTCCAACTTTACTCTCCCTTCTTCTGTGATGACTGGCTTTTTAAAAACTTCAGGAACCCTAATTAACCCATGGAGGTGTTGGAATATTAATGTGAGACAAATATAAAATAATAAACAACCACCGCAGTAAGACAAAAGCAAACTCCCTTAGTTCCATCCACTTTGTGTGTACAGAAGAAATTATACCACTCCTCCTTATAAATAAGGGGTTTGCAATGTGTCACTCCTTTTCTGCAGGGGCGGGGATGCTTATTGATGCTGCATCTGTTTTTGTCAGAGCATCAGCTAATGGAGAAAGTTAATTGTGTTGGTTGTAAGGCCACCTGTCACACACATGCCTCATTTCCATACTAATGGTCCAGCAGTGGCAGGCAGTGTGCTGTCTGCAGTAACAGCTACTGCCTCTTTGGAAACGTGGGCCAAATGTGCCTATGCAGCAACTGTAGGCCTCTGCACGAATGCCACTAGTATTGTGTTGAGCAGGGCTCAGATTAACCCCCTACTGACAGCTTCAAGCTAGACGTGCAGTAAAGAGGCTGCTGTAAATGCCGCTTGGAAGTAAGGACAGAGTCCCTGTGAAATTCCTGGTAGAGACAACTCTGGGACTTCAGAGATCTAGAAGACAATTCTCTATGTGGCCACCATAGCCCACATGGGGACTAGGAGGAAAGGAATCTGCCATACTCAACTTCTTTAAGAACGGCCTCTGTATTATTTCACTATAGTGTTGAGTCTTCTTTTCCATGAGCATTTTCACCATCTTTCTTTCCTTTTTGAATCAATACACATCCAGAGGAAAATCTACAGTTATCACCCTCATCCACAAGACCAAGGTCAGTTTGAGAGCTCTGGATCATAAGAATTCCAGTTGTCCCTGAAATGGCCAAAAGCAGCCCTGAATCCAGCCTATAAGGATTGCACTGTCACTGTCAGCAGCACTACTCCACCTAGCTGTACTTTTACAAATCGTTTGAATGTCAGGCATAGTTGAGGAATCAATGGCCCCTGAGAAGAGGTTGATGAATATTTTAGTGGGAAACTATTAGATGCAATTTGAGAGAGTTGAAGTCCCCTCAATGAAGCCAGCCAATAAAACAGACAGCTATTTCTTCCTGGCTTCTAACCCTGAGATATAGGAAAATTCCATGTTCAGTTTCTTTGGGATCCTTTGTATATGGCTTTCTGTGACCTTACACAGCCATCGTAAAGGGATTTGGGGCCCAGTGCCAAATGCTGCAGTGCTGACTGCTCTTAGAGGGATGGGGAACACATGAGGCAGGCAGCTTACATTTTTAAATGGCCAATTTTGATAGAATTGATTATTATTTTAGGCTGGGCTCTCTCTGTTCTTATATCGACATAAATTTTGAGTGGATGCAGTAGTCATTTGGAGAAGCAGTTCAAAGTCAGGAAGGAAGTAGATCCGGTCACACAGCAAGTAAAATGTCCTGAGCTGGGACACTGTCTCTGGGATAAAAAAAAAAAAAAGTCATTGCTGCTGTCTTGTGACAGAGCCCTAAGGAAGCTCAGGAGGCCAGGCTGTGGGAGGTACAGAGTTCAAGGGCAACCCTGCCCCAAAGCTCAAAGGATACTGAGAGCTCTATTTCTGTCAACTCTGATTTCAACACATTATAGGGTTTTCACACAGCAATAAAGAAGGAGGGAGTTTGGTCACAGTGAGGACCCAGTACAGATTCCATAGAAAAGCTTGGTGGCTGGAGGCACCATAAATCCACACAGGCCACCGATGCTGCCCTTGGATGATTCTGGATGTCCTGAATTGACAACTCGACTCCCCACCATAACTATTTCCAGAGATTACCACTTTCCTTCAGCTCCCACTAGAAGACAGCTTCACTTTGTATTTCGCAGAGAAGATGGGATGCCATAAACTTTCTCCCAACCTTTGCCTCCAAGCTACTAGAGCAAGCAGACCCACACCCATGGCTATCTGTTTGTCAGGTTCTTATCTCGGGAAACAAAGGATGACTTTCTTACTTCCCCTTCCTTTGTCCTCCTCCTCCCTCCCCCTCTCCCTTTTTATCCTTTGCTGTCTTCCTTCTACACCATATATGTATGTGCACATATGTGTACACTCACACACACATGCACACATGCATGGCATGCATGACACATCGGGTATTAACACTCTTGGGCAAGTACCAATTTGGTAAATCATCTCATCTTCTCTCAGAAATTGACAGGAGAGGCATATAAATTGATTAGCAATCACAGTTGTCTCACACATCCACATCCAGGAAGAAGGATATGGCAACAGTGAGGAAAGACGACTTAGAGACTGTAAAGTTTGGGTAAAGTTCTGAAAAATTTGAGAAGGACAAAAGAGAAGAAAAGTTCAAGCAAACGAAACTGTATATATAAACACACTTGGGTTCACTGGTAGAGAAGAAAGCCAATGTGGAAAAGTAGAGGCTAGAGAAGTAGCCAGAGGGTAGTCACAAAGGCTTCATGTGATAAACCAATGGAGCTGAATTCTTCCTTTAAAAGGTTTACAGATATATTGAGGGATTTGGAGGGGTAGGGTGGGGCCATCGTAGGGATTGAAGCAAGGGTCTTATACATGCCAGGCAAGCACTCTGTCACTCAGTGTACCCTTAATGTTATTGTTTGGATCCAAAAATGTTCTCCTGAAGGCTCATGTGTTCAAAGGCAAGGCTTTGGGGAGATGATTAGATTTTGGGGCACTAACCTTATCCATGGAATCATCCACTGCTAAGTTCATAGCTGAACGTGCTGTTAAGAGGCAGGACCTGGTTGGAGGAAATAGGTCACAGTGCTATAAACTGGAAGGTATATTCTTATCCCCAGTCCTGTCCCTTCTCTCTGGCTCTTCTCCTGTGCTCAGTTTCCTGGCTGCTGTGACGTGAGTGGCAGTCCTCCGCCATTCCCTTCCACCATGTTTCTGCTTGAGAACCATGAGCTCCTTTTTAAAGTTGTGTGTGTCCAATATTTTGTCCCAGTGATGAAAAGTTGACTGATACACCCAGCTCCTACACTGAGGGATTAAAAGTAGGGAAATGAAGTGGTAGCAATGTGGGGGTGAGGAGGGGACAGCGCTGTAGTCAGAGATGAGTCATTGCAGCATCCACATGAGGAGGCTTGAAGAATGGCTGTAGAAGGAGAGGAGAGAAGACCAGTATAAAGCAGTGGAATTGTCAGGCCTTGCTGGCAGATGCTGGAGGAAGAGAGTGTGGAGAGGATTAAATCGACTGCCAAGGACAACTCTGTAGATGGTCCTAACATTTTGAGACTATAGGAGTCAGAAAAATTTTAAGGTAAAGAAGCTTTATTTTGATTGGCTCATGTGGAACTTAAAGTACGTGTATGCAAGTGAATCTGTTCAGCAAACTGATTGCTATAGAAGCAGAGTGGGTGGCCTGGGAATCCTCTGGAACAGTGATGGTGGAAGCCATTGTGCATGGGGTCACTGAAGACAAGTGTGTGGCTGAGGTGCACCCAGGGCCAAGGACAGCTCTGGGTAGTCCTGATGGTGAAGGAGGAAGAGGTGAATGAAGAGATGGGGAAGGAGAATGAAAAGAAATGGTGAGAAGACTCTAGGAGTATCAGGAAAGAAGAATTCCCTCAAGGCAAAAGGGAAAGAAAGTTCTCAGAGGCAAATAGTAGCCAAGAGTGTCAAACATTATATAGAGTCTCAGTGAAATAAAATGTGGAAGGTGACTGTTATGGTTTATATCCAGAGCCCCAAGGCCTCATAGGCTTATAGGTGGGGCTTTCAGAAGGTGATTGGATTATGGGGGTGCTAGAGCTGACTTGCCATTAGGACACAGGATCTGGTCAGAAGAGGCAGATCACTGAGGGCATGACCTGGAAGGGTTTATCTCCCTCCCCAGCTCTTCCATTCTCTCTCTGCTTTGCTGGCCACCATGAGGTGAGCAGCTTTCCTCAGGTCAGGCTCTCCCATCCTGCAGTTTCTATGCTTGAGCTTGTAAAACGTGGACTGAAGCTTCCAAGATGTGAGCCAAAATAACCTCTTAAATTGTAGTGTGGGTATTTTGTCCCAGTGATGAGGAAAATGACCCCTGAATCTTTCAACATGTAAGCTAGTGGGGAAGGATGGATCATAGAAGCTACCTGGTGGTGCATGGGAGATGAGAGCAGGAAAGCATCAGCCTAACTCTGCAATGTCTATTCTGGTCTGGCACCTAGTGGTTGCTCAATAAGATTGTTACCTAAGTGACTGAGTGAATCTCCTTCTCTGGAACCAGCATCTTCTCAATCACTTAACATTCCCACATTTTACTAGTTCTTCTTTGCAGTGCTTCCACTGTCTGCCCTCTCTTCTCTAGCTCCACTGTGGCCTCCCTAAGTTTTATTTTCTCTTGCTCCAAAAGCCATTAAAAGATAATCTTCATTTCTTCCTTTTCTATGCTTAACATTATTGTCAAATTAACTACCACCATCCTTCTGCCAAAATCCCTCATTGTGTCAAATTTTTGTATGTATGCATGCATTTGTGTACATATATGTAGTGTGGTGCTGAAGATTGAAGCCAGGGCCCCCTGCATGCTAGGCAACAGCTCTTCCACTAAGTTACACCCAAAGCCCCAAGTTCTTGTTAATTAAAATAACTTCCAGTGTTAGGTTTGGGTTTTTTTTAACAAGATGCTGGTAAGGTGTAACCATTGATTGAGGGTTCTTTTGCTCAATTTGGATAGAAATCACAAACAAGCAACGTGCACCTCCCTTAGACTTAGCAGCTCTGAGCTTTGAATACCAGGAGCTCTCAGCTCCCCAAGTGACCAGTTTTCCTTACTGCTGTCCTGAAAGTTGGAGCCAGCAGCTACTGGTGACTCTCTGGAGCCCTTCCAGCAGCCAGACCCAGTGGCACTGGCAGCTCTCTATCCCTCTCCACTCTTCTTAGGTTCCAGCCATTCTTGGGGCAAGTAGTCCTCGCTAGTATCATCTCTGACTGCTGCTAGCAACCTTGGTGCCAGCTGTCCTCAGTGTCACCAGCCCTGGCTTCTATCCACTTTCAGTGCCAGATGACTTGAGTATTACCGGCTCTTTGTGCAACAAGCTCAGCCTAGTCTACTTAAGATAGAAATCAAGTAGAAGATAAAACTACCCCAAAGAGGCTTTATTAGCCCTTATGCTACACCATAAGGGGGAGCAGTACATAGGTTGAGTCAATTTGGGTGAAAGAAAGGCTGCTTATATAAACAAAGAGTGGGCTTATACATGTGCACAGTGTCCTGACAGATAACCACAGTTCTGCTTAGTCATGCCAAACTGCACAGGCATACTGGACCCTCCTGTCCCAGCCAGGCGAGGGCCAGAATGGAAATTTCTGATGCAGCTGTTGAGTCATCCAGAGAGGTTCCAGGGCCATATCTTCTGGTCCCCTTGTGAGGCATCCAAAGCTTTCATAGCCAAAGCAAATTTCCTGGAGCAGTTGAAAGGCATTTGGGATAGCCACAGCTGTCAAAGATGGAAGAAAGAAAACCAAAAATAAAGTCTGGGGAGTGTTGCACCCTCCTTTACTGTCTTATGAGAGAAAAACAATCAGAAGTAAGAAAGGGGTCTACATTAAAACTGCTGACTTGAGGCCAGGGATTTAGCTCAGTGGTTCCACCACTTGCCTTGCAAATGCAAGGACCTGAGTTCATTCCCTGGTACAAAAACAAAAAAATTGCTGACTTGTTGTTTAGGTCAGAAGGTACAAACCTAGGCTAGAAGAAAAGAATGTTCTTGGGGTATTAATGGATGGTTAAGGAGCTACCTGACTTCTAGTGTTGGGGGAAGACAGGCCAGGAATGGGGAAAAACTCCAAGGCCACCTGCTGGCCAGGACATTGACTCCTGTTTTGTCTGAGATTGATATTCAGGACTTTCAAAAATCTAGCCCAACCTATGCATCCGAAGAGAATTTTTACTTTTTTAAAGCCTGAAGCCAATTCTGCTATCAAATTTGACCATTCCCAGAGCACTCCCAGTGATTTATAGGCAATTTGCTGAGGCTCATTCAAGATTCTAAAATATCTTTCTGCCCCATCTGAAAACCTTATCCACCCTCAAAAACATGGCTCATATGTAATGTTCCTTCATTCCTTTGAACTTGTAGACATTTTATGTGCCACTCTTTTGTTCTCCATCTAGTTTTGCACTGAATTTGAGGTGGTTTTCTATATTGAGTACATGCTTTATTTCCTTTTTTAGAATGTAAGCTGCTTATGTATAGGGAAGTAATTTTATCAAGGTGTTTTCAAAAACCAATAAAAAGAGTAAAGGTAGAAAGTGAAAATTCCTTTGTTGCAAATTGGTAGATGTAAGGGCTTACTTGCTATACTTAGAATAAAACCCTGTGTTCTGCCACTTACTACATAGCATTGGGCTTGTGATCCTCAGCCCTCAGATGGAATAAGCACACCTGCTCTGCTCATCTCTTGATTTTTTTTTTTCTTTTTTCTTTTTTGGTACCGGGGATCAAACTCGGGTCCTTGCGCTTGCGCAGCAAGCAGCGAAACCGCTGAGCCGCTGAACCGTCCGAAATCCCCGGACCTCATCTCTTGATTTGTTGAGAACTGCATTAGGCACCTCTATCTGCAAAGGTCTTGCCAGCTGGTGGATGTTGTGCATTTGAATGCATGTGTTGGTCAGGAAAGCATTTTCTCTCGTGGTGATGTGTGCCTGTTTTACAAAGGGGTCGTTTATGTTAGCCTCTGAGACAGCTTACTACCCTTGAGGAAAACTAAGGAAAAAATTGGCAACCTGGGCTCTAAAGATGACTCGCTGCAGAAGGTGCTCCTTAACTCCTAGCAGGTTGCTACTCTCAGAGGTCAAACGCTGGTGCTTCCCTTCAAGAGTTTCCAAAAGGAAGCCCCTGGAAGGTTGTCCCAGGCTATGCCCACAGGCCTCTGCATGGATTATAGTGGTTGAGTGTTTTTGCATAAATGTTACAGCATTCTCCTAGTTGGGAGGAGATTGAGAGACAGAAGATTAGTCATTGAGGGAGAATAAGATGCCAACAGTCATATTCAGTAAATAATTATACTGTTGCTGCTATAAGCATAATATATTGCCTTACACAGGTTTATTCAAAGTGACCATAAGTTCAATCAAATAAACAGTCAAATACACACTGCTTTAATTGCTGCATTTTTGCTTCTTAATTTCACTTAGGTAGCAAATTTTTCTTGTGTTACAAAGGTGAAAATCATTCCTCAGATTATTAATGCACTTTTAAAGGAAAGTCAGTCCTCTCTTCCCTTCCCCAATATATGCCTTTCATTAATATTCAACAATTTTCAGTAGGATGATGGTGCCCATCATATATCCAACACTCACTAAATATTTTAATGAGTTGGTTGAGATAGCTCTGGTCATAAGAAAATATCACACTGAGTTCATCTCCCCTAGCAAACACTTTTAAAAACAAAATACTAGGAAAGCTATAGAGATGTGTGCAAAGTGCCAAGTACAAGGGTACTCATTGCAGTACTGTTATAGAAAAAGATTAGCAACAATCTAAACACCTGTCAATGGGAACTGGTTATATAAGTATACCCATAATTAGGACACTGTGCACAGCAGGGCGTGGTGGCCTATGCCTATAATCCCAGCTGGCAAATCACTGTGAGTTTAAGGCCAGCCTAGGCTACATAGCAAGACCTTGTCTCAGCGCCCCTGTAACAATTAAAAATAAAATAGCAAACTGTGCAGTTTGCACTGAACTATCCACATCATATAGAGAGCTCTCAAGATACTTCGTTAAGTGAATAAAGCAAGATAGGGGATAATGTATATAGTAGGCCAACATTTGTTTAAAAAAAGTATGCATACATAAATGTGCTTTGTAAATTCATAAACTATCTCTGGAAAGATAAAGAGAAAAATATACCAAGGCTGTACCTCTGGGAAGTGGAACTGGTTGTCTGGGGACAGTTCAGTGGGATGATTTATTTTATACTTTATAAAAATGTTTATCTTTTGAATTTTTACTATGTGCATATAATCCCTTTCAGAAATTAGTACAAATAGGAGAGAAAAGGAACTGTAGTACTACTGCAGGGGCAGGAAGGGCTAGAAGTGTGCATACTGAAGGCACATCACATGGAAGACCCTGGGCCAACGGCTCCACATGTGTTAGTACTGATTTTTTCCTACAACAGTACCATGAGGAGGATTAAGTACTTTTCCCAGTGACCTACAGTTAATATGAAGTGGAGGCAATGGTGCGCTGGTAAAATTTTAACACCCAAAACCAGGTGTATATATCCAGCATGAATGTTGATTGATATTTTTGTTTGTGATGATGAATCAGGCAGAAATGAAATACCACAGGTACATGTTGGAATTTCATTTCCTCTGTCAGTGCCATGAGCCATCTCATGGGTTGGATAATGGTTTTTGAATGACGAATGAATGCTTTCTCAACTTTTTCCTGTGCTGTTTACAATGTATCAGATATAGCAATGACACAATTTTGTATTCAATCTGCAATACTAACATTCTCCCCCAAACTTTTTAAAGTTTAAGCAATCAACAAAACAATAAGTCAACTCTCAATGTGTAGGCTTTGCCTGTCTGTAGTTTAAATCCTCCCACCATGGCCAATTTTAGGCTACTATCTCAGGGAACACTCACTGGGGAGAAGATGTGGAATAATCCATATGATCTAGGGCTTCCATCTCATAGATTCAAACATGTAAATAACTCCAAGAGCATAGGTAACAGTAATAGGGTTGGAAAATGATGGCATTTCAATATATAGTGCCTTTATTTTAATATAATTTTGTAAGTCTATAGAAGTTCACTTTAATAAAGTTATGTTTAATGGTAAGTTTTCAAAGTCCTGGAAAATATAACAATTAGGTCTCACTGTACAAACCAGATGGTCTGGGTGGAGTCAGTGCAGACCCCAGCTCTTTCTGACTTCATGGTCTGGGCCTTGGGTCACTTTCCCACATTCTGGTGTTCACAAATAGTCACGAAGCCCTAAAGAGTCTCACTGTTCTGAGCTGTCTCTCCCTCCATTCCCATAGTCACGAGCAGGAGAATGTGAGAAAAGCACAACCTCTTCCTGATGACTTCCTGAGCCACAAAGCTCCCAAGTTACCTAGGAGAAAGTTAAGTGTGCGAATCCTACCCTTTTGTTGGTCCCTCCCAGGAAGATGTCCACGAGTGAGATCTGCAGTGGGTCAGTGGCCAGGACAGCGCGAATTAGAGAGAAGTCAGAGGTCTTGGAAGAAACACACTGGAAGGCCAGGCTCTCAGTAACGGGAAGTGATGAAAAACAAACCCTCTACCATTTACCTTGATTATCTTTCAGTTTTGTTAGAATTATTCTAGTTAATACTTTTGGTGTGGAAATAGGTCTTTTTTTAATCTTGGCTTTTTTTTTTAATCTTACCTGCAGAACCCATTTATGTAATAATTGTGAAGTTGTATTTGACACTAAGGAATATTTAATACATTTTTATCTGTAGCCTTAATAGTGTTTTCTTGCCCAAGGTGGGATTTTTAACAAGTCATATGGACATTTTGTATTCTTATGCCTTCAAAACTTAAGAATGCAGAGTGCGTGTGGCTGTTAATGCACACAGGTCTGAGGTCACAGCTGGTGCTGATGCCTGCAGTCCCTGTATCCAAGGAAGGTAAGTCTCAAAGCTTCAGTGTTGGCTTCTCCTACCTTGGGCTGTTGGAAGGTGAAATGGAATAGCATATCCTTATCTTGAACACAGATCCAGACTCAGAAACGCTACTCTTATTACTACCCACCACCCCCAGGCTGGGTAGATGTTTCAAATGTAGTCTAGAAGCGCAGAATTAACTTTCACCACTCCTGTTTAAGATTTCTGTTAATAGTGCTTGTCCAAATGTCATTTGGGGGAGAAAATATATGATCATTGGGACTTTATCACATAGTCTATCTGGAATAAGGTCTTTTATTTAGCTATTTTTTGAGACAAGGTCTTGCTATGAAGTTCAGGCTGGCCTTGAACTCACTACATAGCCCAGACTGGGTTTGAACTCGCTGGAATTCTGCCACAGCCTCCCTAGTGCTTAGATTACAGGAGAGCACCATAAAGCCTAGCTGTTTACTTTATTACATTAGATCATTGATGTTTAATTTTTACAATCTATCTGATTTCCTATTTAATTTAGTTGGCAAAATCATCTCCTCTGTATGGCTTACCAGATCTACCTTTACTTAGTTGGCAAACATGTGGTGAGTGCTGTAGGCTGGATCCATGCTAGGTGCTCAAGAAAGTCATAGAAGGGTTGCCAGACTTAGCATATAAAAATACTGCACAGGATATCACGGGACTAAAAAAAAGTATTAATTGTGTATTTGAAATTCATATCCACTGGGGCATCTGCTTTGCATCTGGCAGCCTAGGACATGATCTTTGTCTTCATATGGTTTTGCACCAAGCTAAGGACACAGTCAAGGGTCCATCGAGTGACTGCAGCATGGAGTGGTGAAAGTTACCAGCAAGGCCAAGGTGCACACAAATGTGGCATCTGCTCTGAGGTGACCATGGGAGTTAGCTCAGGGGCTTCTCCACCCAGGAAGTTTTGTGGAGGTGCTGAGACAGAGAGTAGCTTGGTGACTTTGTCAGACTGCTGCCTAACTGAACCACTGACAGAAGGAGAGAGGGAGGGCTCCCAGAGTGGCCCAGCTGGATCTCCAGCCCTGGGTTCCTAGGGTTTTCCCTATTCTTCCAGCCCTTTGACGCTAGCCTGGGCACATTTAGTTCCTTACAAGGAGAAATAGTCCAAAGAACAGTAAACAGTAAATCCCAAAGGAGTAAGCATATAACTGGGGATTCTGCACTTTTAGAGATAAGGTAATTAGGAGATGACAGAGTTGATTTAGTGAGGAAAATATCATACTGTCAAAGTTTCCCTTGAGTCTCTTAGAACATCCACCAGAACTTCTCGTGATGGGAACTGGGAGGGAGATGGTACAGCAGAGGGGGACACATCACCCTCTCCTGCTGTCCCAGGGCATAGCCCTGTGGCTGGATTAGCGGGGCACAGGCAGTCCTCTCCTGTGCTTCTTCTGCCCACTAATCACATGTTGCGTTGCATGTATTGTGTGGCTTGCATGGGACTTCGCTGAGAGCTAATAGATGAAAACTGTTGTGGTCACCCCACAGGGAGAGAATGGATCCTTTCTCCCCAACTCCTCCAATACTTGGTTCAGGTAGTGAGGATGATGAGACCGTACAGGCACCAAGAGGGCACAGAAAGGTTTAGTACCCACAGAATGAGGCTTTTTGGAGGAGGAGGCAGGTGGGCTCCCCAGCAGATCCCAGCCAGGCTTGAGATGGCATGGAGGGGCTTTGGATGGACGAGGGTGCTGGCATTTGAAACAGGGGAGGGAGCAGCCAGGCTTTCTCATCAGCTTTTCCAGACAGGGGCCAGGAGGGGAAGAGCAAGGATCAGGGCTGGAGAGTAGTTTGCAAACGTCAAAAATGGAATCAGATTCATTACTATGAAGACATTTTTTGGTATTGTATTTTTTCTGCTTTTGACTAATCTTACTACAATTTCAAGGATTCTGTGTATTAGTGCATATCTCTGCGCTAACTTTGACATTAGATGTATCAAACAGAAAAATGTATGGGGTTATTTGAAGGGAGTTCAATGAAGGGGTAATTAGCAAAAGTGTAGATAGGGCTCAAGAAAACAACAAGCCATACTGCAATACCCCAGGACTCCATTTAATTCCCACTCTTGTTGGAGGAAGCAAAGCAAGAGATGCCCTAAGTTGGGGAAGGTGGGAGAATGTAGAAAGGGCTATCTAACAGAAGCTATGTACAAGGAAATCAGCCACCTACAAAGATTCCCTCAAAGAGGGAAGATTCCCTCAAGAGCCAAGGAGCCCATAATAAACACGTCGGCCTCACTTTCCTCCTCCTCTCTGGTCAGTAGCCAGCCACACCAGAAGTCCAAGAGCAGGGCTGCCCTCTGAAGCAGTCCAGCTCCCAGGACACAGGGCAGGGCGGAGAGAATCTCCAGGGACAGGGAAGGTGCCCAGCTTGGGAAGTTCACTGGTTTTGCCTTCTGGAAACAGGACAGAAGTCTCCATCTACCCCTGGTCCCCACTGTCCTGGAAGAATCAACGGAGTAGGTCTCAGCATATAACACAAACATTTCTGTTACTTGAAGCAGATGGTTTTCATTACAAGTGTGGCAGTAATTAGGAACATGCAAAGGAACATATTTTATTCCATAATTTTCTCTTTTTTTAAAAAGCACTATAGTCATCCTTCAGTATCTATGAGGATTGGTTTTAGGACTCTCTAGCAACTTACAGTAATAAAATGGCATAGTATTTGCATGTAAGCTATGCACATCCTCTTGTATGCTTCAAATCATCTCTAGATCATTTCTAATACCTAATACAATGCAAATGCTTTCCCAATAGTAGTTGAACCATATTCCATTGGGATGACAAGAATAAAATCTGTACATGTTTAGTACAGATGCAATATTTTGAAATATTTTTTTATCTACAGTTGATTGAATCCACCAATACAGAATCAAGAGATGTGGGAACCATGGACACAGAGCACCAGCTGTAATGTTGGAAGTCCAGAGTCAAGAAGAGCCAGGCCATGAGATATGTGAATCTATATGGTGATGTGTGCCAGAGCCTTGAACATGGCAATAGCTCAAGAAGTGTCTACTCATGAAAAAACTGGCAGAACCCCAGAAGAAACTGTCCTATGAGGCATCTAACGCACAGTATTCATATTTGCGAGACCATCTTAGAGTAGGTGGTTTGTCTGCTCTATTTTGTCCATACTAAAGTTTAATTCCTTTATCAGAATGTCCCATCTGCTTGTCGCCCGGCCTGTGAGAACTAATTCCCGTATTTGGAAGAATGCACACACAGGACAGGAGCACTGAGACAAACTGGCTATAAAGCAGTTGTTTGCTGTTATCTACTTCGATTCCTATCCTACTCTTCTCCTATACAGTAGAAATTTAATCTTGGCACAAATTGGAAACAACAAAGAAGCTTTTCTGAAATCTATTTTCCATTCTAAAATGCATTTGCATTTCCAAATACTTATTTTTGGCTTTGGTTTTCATGCAATTTTGTTTATGGCAGTAGAAATACAGCAATGTGACTTTTTCTTCCTTTTATTACTCCAATCTGATGCCCAAAGGGGTGACGTCAATATCATTAAGCAAATGGCAGAAAACAATCCATGCTCCCAAATAAAAGGTCACACAATAAGGAAAGATGAAACTAAAATACATAAAATCACTCATTGGTTTGGCTTGAAAAAATCTTCAAATTTTCATCAATATACAAGTAAAACATTAAAATGAGAACCACAGCTTTATTTGCCATTGCTTGATAACTATAACATTTTCAGTGAACAACAGATTGAATCTTCTGATGAGTGATGTCTCAGTTCACGAACTTAATTCTTTCAACGATTCTGGTCGCAAATCAAATCAAATTTCCCGATAAGGTCAATATGGAACTAAACCAGTGAATTTGATTTTGATTCAGTTTGCGTCCAACTTGGTTTGTGACCGGAATCCTGGAAAAAAATAAGTTTGTGAACTGTGATGATCACTGTACAAGGAGAGACAGAGACAGAGAGAGAGAGAGACAGAGAGAGAGAGAGAGAGAGAGAGAGAGAGAGAGAGAGATTCGGAAAAACTGAGGCTGAGGATAAACTTTTCTTTTAGGTTCACCAGCAAAGATTCCTCAAACTAGGCCTGCTTTAGGCTTTGGCCCTTCTGTGTGTGCAGTGAAGCTAGAATCGGTCCAAGAAGCCAGTTTTCTGAAAGGAGGAGGATGAGTTTGGAGGATAGAAATAAGCATGTCTCAAAAGTGCGGCCCTGGACAATGCACTTGGCTTTCAGAAACCCCCACCCCAAAGCTTCTCAGTGTGCTGATGTTTTCTGTAGTCAATTAGTGTCAGATTACCATGAAATAAATGCATGGCAAGGCCTTTTTCAAAGGCAACTGTCACTTGAATGTGTTGACACACAGTGTTCGCTTTCTGTTACACACGGATTAGACTCTAAAATGCTAGCCTGAGTGAAGCAGTGGTGGCCAGTGCACCTCAGATACCAACTCCATGTGGGAAGGCAGAGGACGAACACTTCAGGTGCTGGCTGCCAGGATGTGGAGTCCCTGATGCAGAAGATTGGAAGTCATTGCTATGTCAGTGGAAGTCTTTTTTTGATTGTCTCTCAATAGCTTAGAATATATTTTTTAAAGCCAGGAATAGTTTTATGAAAAAACTAGAAATCTAGCTCCCAAGCTGTGGCTTTTGAAAATGTTTTTTTCTTCCTACCTTATGAAAAATAATTTTTATCTGATTATTTTTTAAAATACAATCACTTAAAGCATACTGGAAACATTTTGACGTTTTTCCTTCAAATATTCTTTTTAAAGGAAGTTTAAGTTCCTTTATATCTTGTTAACTTAAAAAATCAATAACTATGTTGCATCCTCCTCCTGCTACACACACACACACACACACACACACACACACACATTACACACAAGTAAGGGCTACATGGAAGGCTTTGTCTCCGGTAGGCACATGGAGCTGATGTGGGACTGGCGACAACTTCAGGCAGTTCTCCATGGCAACCGATTGTCAACCTATGAGGAGCAGAGGCCCATTAAAATGATAGGAGGAGCTGTAACTGAGCAGGTAACCACCTTCCTCAGATTTTATGGCCTGGCTGAAAGAGATTCTCCACAGGGCAGATGGACTTTGGGAGTCTCTCAAAGCACTCTTGCCACCACCTCCAAAGAAGTTTTCTGAGTTCTCTTTCCTTCTTTCGACTCCATCCTGATCCCACAGAAACTATAGCCTGAGTGGAGGATTCAGTAGCAAGGCTTGGAGGAGATTTATACAGACAAGGGAGGAAAAAAACTATTTAAAAAAATCTTTTCTGTTCTGACATTTTTGAATAAAGATATAAAAGCTACCTGTCAGAACTAGGATAAAGAAGGGTATCCGAGATTCCAAACCAGTGAGATAGGATCATGGCTTCATGATGTCTCCTCTAGTTCAAGGGCTGATTAGACATAGAAAGTGTTGATTACTATCAATCATTTGTTTTCTTTTCTCAGCCTTTATTACCTCTGAAGGGACACATTCGTACTGCAGCTCCTAAGGAGGTACAAGGCACCAAGAGGCATTCAGCATTTGTTCGTTGAATTGGCTTAAAGGATTCTATTGTATGAATTAAATTAATTCATACAATATAACTGATTAAATTGATTACAGAGAATAGGGCTTAAATCTTTTCATATCTGTCTTTTTTCTTTATATTACTCTGATAAGGTGTTCTAAACTACACGTAATATGCAAAGTTAATTCATATTTGGTTAATAGTTCTACTGTTCTGTAAATTATCATATTTTAATTGAAGAAATTGAAGAAGAAATTGAAAATTAGTCTGGACAATTTTAATCTTACCTCTGACTTATTCTACCCGAACCTACAGGTGACCTAACATTTCCCCACTGACCCTTGCTGGTAGTCACTGGAATTGTGGGAAGGGTGGGTAAGAGGCACTGACTCCCCTGAAGGGCATGATTTGCAAGTACTAATCTACTTCAATGGGCACCATTACTGCAAACCTTTTCCACATTTTGAAGCATCCACAGCACACAGGATTAGCTTAACAGCAGCTTTATTGTTATTAAGAACATGGGAGTAGTTGCTTTCAATAATTTTTCAGTTTAGCCTGTGCCATAAATGCATTAAACGCTAGGAACACAGACAGACATGAGGTGTAACCAACGAACTTGCATTCTACGAGGCAGCAGACTGTTGACCAGAGCATGAGTTCTTTATTACGATAGAGGGTATGGACCAATACTTAGAATAAGCTCAGTGGACAAATGATTGGTGAATGTCTGCCAGTGACTTACATTTCTCTGGGAGATGTGGAATAAAAAATGTTCCTTCATCTAAAACAAAGGCTGGGAAAGAGTTTTCTGGGGAAATTAGAATAGATGTTTAATCAGAATGAACAGAATCAGGAGGTGTGGCTGGAGAGGTGACACGGAATCTGAAGGATGAACACAAGTGAGGTCTGGATAAGGCAGCAGAAGAGCATGTCCAGAGCCCAAGGCGTGGGTGGCAGAGGAGCTGAGAGAAGCCAGTGGAGACTGAGCAGGCATTGTTTCACTCGCTCTGTTAGGGACAAGATTCTGGTCAACACGGGCCTGTGGGCCAGGAGGGAATGTCCCAGACTGTTCAAGCAGCCAATCCGCTGAAAGGGTGTCTTGCTTTTGTATTTGTTTGTTTTTATAATTTACATGAAAAATGAGAAAACCACTCTTAGTTTGCAAGCCCTACAAAAATAAATGAGTAAATAAAAAGTGCTGAAGATGTAACTCAGTGGTGGAGTACTTGGCTAACGTGCTCAAGGCTCTGGGTTCAGTCCTCAGTATGAGAGAGAGAGAGGGAGGGAGGGAAGGAGGACAGAGGAGGAAGAGGGGGAGGAGGAGAATAAAGGGGAAGGAAAGGGAAGGGGGAAAAGGACAGAAAAGAAAGCTGGGCTCAGGGCAGATGCGGGAGGATAGGTAATGCACGTTACCTATGCCTTAAGATGCTCCAGGCTGCACAGTTTACAATTTGTCTTGGGGCCTTAGGGAGCGTTACAGGGACTGATACGGGAGTGTTGATATTTTGCATTTGGAAGATCACTCAGGCAAGGACTGTGTGGGCAAAGTCCTGGATGGGTCAAGAAATTAGCCAAGACCTATTTTAGGGATTCAGGAGGGATGAAGATTTGACTTAAGGAGTAAACACTTGGTTTATAGGGAATGGAATGAACAGTTCCCAATAGAGAATGAAATGAAATGAAATGAAGCACAATTTTTCAATTGTGGTGATTGATCAAATGTGTGAGCTGAAAGAGAAGAATTATTTCTGGCTGGAATAAATGATGTTGAGGCTGTCACTGAGCTTGGAGATCTAGCAGAAAGCAGCTTAGAGGGAAACGTAATCAGTTCCATTTTTTTTAAATGCTGAATTTCAGGCTCTTATGAGCCATCCAAGGAGACATGTCCCATACTATAATAATAACTATAGTGGTAGGAAATATTTAATGAGGCTTGTCAAGTACCAAACACTATTCTAAGTGATTACTTGAATTAAATCATTTATTCCTCACAACAAACCGAAAAGTAGGCACTATGATTATTCTCATCTCATAGATGAGGAGTGGAGGCACAGAGAAGTTAAGTAGCTTGTCTGAATTGGAAAACTGTGTGTGTGACCCAGGGGCTACTTGTCTCAGTTTTCAGCACATAGATTTCGCATGAAGCTGTGAGAGCTCATGAGAACCTCGGGGACAGTGTGGGACCTCAGAAGACATGAGGGGGCCTGGAACTGTGCCCTGGGGCACAGCAGTATTTAAAGGAAGGAAGAGAAAGAGGAACCTCAAAGAGCCCAAGACTGAACAGCCTGAGAGGAAGGAGGCCCAGCACCAAGAGGGAGGTTCACCTATGCCACCATGGGAGGAGGGTGCCGTGGAGGGAGACTCAGGGTGCACAAAGGCTGCCAAGAGGGTGAACAGGCTGGGAAGGGATTGTGTCCTTGCAGTTACATGTCCTCAGTGGCCTTGTATTCAGGGTGGTAGGCAGAGGGCCAGTTGAGAAAGTAGCACAGGCAGGAAGGACCACGCCATGGCGAGGATGAAGGTGGCCCTGCAGACTAGAGGTCCTAACCAGGAAATAACAGGTCCAGAATGGGACAGAGGATGTGAGCAAACCATGGACTTTCTGTGTTACTACTTCAGAGACCAGGAAATTTGGAGAGATAGTAGGTCTGTGTTGTGTGCTTGGGAATGCGATGTTGATATTTGTGAATGAATAATGTGTTAGTTACTTTTTTCTCACTGCTGAGACAAAATATCCAACACCCAAAGTTAAAGGGGAAGGCTTTATTTAGCTTACAGTTTGTAGAGGTTTCAGTCCATAATCGGCTGGTTCCAAGGCAGGGTGGATGACAGACAGGCCTTCCAGAGGAGAAACACTTCATGGCTGCCAGAAGGTAGCAAAACAGCAAGGGACCTTCAACAAGTCTTTCTGCCTCTTTTATCCCATCCAGACTACCAGGATTAGGGTGGGGCCAAACCAGTCACTCACGTGTAGTTGTTTAGTAACCACACGCCCCGAATCCCACCATCACACATTCCAGACTCAGCTACCTCTGAACACATGAGGCTTTGGGGGGACATCCAGACCTAAACCATAACAAATAATGTGAGCTACTAGGGTTTAGGAAGGAAAATACTTGGATGTTAGAGTCTTAGGGGATCTTTCTTCAATTTGAGCAGTGGAGAAGAAAGCCTTGAACCAAGAGCTGCAGTTGTCAATGAAAAAGGAAGAGGGCAGTATAGTTGAGTGTGCCTGTAATCCCAGCTACTCGGGAGGCTAAGGCAAGAGGTTTGTGCATTCAAGGCTAGTCTGGGTAACTTAATGAGATTGTGTCAAAAAAACCCAAAACCTAAAAAGGGGCCAAGAATGTAGGTTAGCACTGGAGTGCTTGAATAGCTTGAGACCTTGGGTTTAATCTCTAGCACTGGTTAAAAAAAAGGAGGAGGAGATGAAGAAAGAAGAAGAGGAAGAGGAAAAAGAAGAAGAGGAGGAGGAAGAGGAAGAGGAAGAAGAAGAAGTGAAAAAATAAAAAAGAAGGAAGGCAGAGTTGATTCGAGCAGGGATTTTTTCCCTTAAGTATGGAAGATTCTCAGTCTAGAAGGACAGTGCTGAGTGTGAGAGATGGGCAGCCTCCCATCACCCTTGCAGCAAGTGAGATGGGGAGAAATGAGCGTCCTGACCTGGAGAGGTCCTGGGACAATGTTACCCCCTTGGCACTGTTATCCTCAGTCTTCTTCCAAGGCAAGGGGACAAAGTGAGCACTGGGACACAACTTGAGGATATAGATGAACCTATTACCTATGCACCAAGAGTTCCCAGGACAGAACGGAAGATCTGGAGAGAGGAGTGGAGAAGGAAGTGGTGTCAGAAGAAAGGAAGGGGATCTGTTCAGGAGGAGCTCAGATATGAGTAGTGATCAAGGAAAACAGGTAATGTAAAAAAGCTCGGCACATCCGGCTGTGGAAAATGTTAAAATAATCTTAAAATAGTCTTGTCGGTCTCCCGATGAAAGTCTCGGAGTTAGAATCAGAGAACTACTGAGCCTCTTGGGAGGCAGTCTTGGCCTGAATGGCTGCACATGCAAGTGCATCTCAGGTCTTGGGTGGTGAAGAGTTGGCCAGTGATGGGCAGATTGAGGCTTTGGCTCAGGGGTGAAGCACTGTCGCTGGATTGATGGTGTAGCCCTACAAGGTTGCTTAGTGACAGATGCCTAGGGTACCAGGGCAGAGCACCTAACTCAGACAGTCAACAAGTAAATGTCTGCATCCTCACATGCACTTCTTTCCCATTACAGTAAATGGTTAAGATTTAATGTAGACCAAGAAGAAGGGACATCACAGTTGGAAGTTCCTAGAGCAACTGTGACCGTTAGATCCTTCAGCCTTTAATCTGCATCTCCCATCTCTTCAATCAAGACAAGTGGTGTTTATACCTGCCAACTTTCCTGCATCACCAAGCTGGAGTGAGGGTAGGGGAAGTTCAAAGTCTCGATGGTCCAAGGAGTCTTCTTGCAGGGGTTGACTGGCCAATCTGGCCAAGTCTTAGTGAGAAACTCCTTAGAAGCCTTCCTTAGAAACACCCACTTTCCCCAGCCGTCTTGATGCATAGGTATTTGATCCAGGCTGGGTCCTCACAGCTGGGAGCACAGTAGTGGCTGCTGTCGTAGTGCAACTCTCAAGCTCTCATTTGTACCCTTTTCGGGGCCCCCTTGAAGGCACACAAACATCTGCATTCCCTACACTAAGGAAGCAACACAATGCTTTAAGCCTCTCAGAAAACCTACAGGACAGTTAATATGATTTAAGCCTATATTTAAATTTTATGAGACTCATTTTCAAGGCTAATAACCCAGTTTACTGTGCACAATATCAAATGCAAATTTTATTACTGACTTGGTAAAAACCAAGACGATCGTCATTAGCATATCTCCCTGCATCACCCTTTTTAGCCAAAAGGTGCACCAGGAGTAACAGTGGGGGTTTTTATATGTGCTGTAAATTACAGTTACTATCTCATTAGATAAACACATTTAAAATCAGGTTATCATTCACTTATATATCAGAAAGTTGTTTGTTCAATTGCAGCTAGTCTCATATTCTAACATATGGTGCATGAAATTCTTAGACTAATAAAATTTCAAGGTACAGGGAGCTGGTGTCTTGGAAAAAACTGTTTCTGCTCCAGAAATGGCTCGATATAATCTGTAATTGCTTTGAAACAATTATGCAGCAGGCTGTTTTGTACTTAATAGTATTTACATCCTCAGTTTTATTAGCAACAAAATGTGAGTGGAACTTGTGAAAGAGAAATTAATTTTTCCACTAAAGGATGTAAACTTTTAAATGAAGACTCCAGCAGATTGAGATAACTAAAAACATGGGTATCAGTTTAGATTCTGACTTTTTCACTTTCCTTTTATTATGATGCTTCCCATTTCTCATTAATACACTAAACTTTTGATGCAATTTTAAATTTCTTTAAAAACCTCATAGTACTCAGGCTTCTAGCTTGAACTTGTGTTTTTAAAGATGTGTGGCTTTCTAGAGATGGTAATGTGCTATTCATATTATCCAAATTAGAGGATTTTGCATACATTTCTGCAAAAAGGAAAGTTAAGAGCAATCTCTAAGTGTAGCTAATCTCCCACGGAAACTCAATACCAATCTCAAAATGAGCCAACACCAATATTCTTTGAACCTGTGGAGTTCTTATTATGGACAGGGCATGAAGCTAACTTCTCATTAAACATCTCCATGAAGATTATGAAATTCTTGGAACTGTCTTGGCAGTGCTGAGCATTAGAAAGACCTCTGAAAAAAAAAAAGTGGGGCTGGGGATTTAGCTCAGTGGTTCTGGTGCCTGCCTGGCATGTGCAAGGTCCCACGTTCGATGCCCAGTACAAAGAAAGAAAAGAAAGAAAGAAAGAGAGAAAGGGAGAGAGAGGGAGGGAAGGAAGAAAGGAAGAGAGAGAGAGAGAGAAAGAAAGAAAGAAAGAAAGAAAGAAAGAAAGAAAGAAAGAAAGAAAGAAAGAAAGAAAGAAAGAAAGAAAGAAAGAAAGAAAGAAAAAGACCTCTGACTTCAGCTCACCCATCTGTAAAATGGAGACACACATACCAAACTCACTGGGGTTTTGGGAGAATTCCATTAATTGCATTCAAAAGCAAAGACTATTCTAAGTGCTGGGGCAGTACATAAATGTGAGTTATCACAAAGGATTCCGGATTACTTTGGTGTGAATTAACATCCAGGCTCCATTAGGAAGCACAGTCTTTTTAAGTATTTCCATTTCACCTGGTCTGCTCAGGGGACTTTCTCTTTGGCACGTGATCCATTTTTGATCAGCTACTGATGGGAACCAAGGTTCCATTATGATGTTCTATCAGTATTTGATGTTTGGTCAAATGATGCATTCTATAGTTAAGTTAGCATTTGTACTGAAGTAGCTAGTAACTTTATTTTTTCTTGCATATATATAATTCAAGTTCAGTGTAGAAAATTGACAAAAAGAAAAAAGTCATTTATAATTCCACATCCTAATATTAGTTGACTTTGATATATTTTCTTGATTTATAGATGTGTGCATAAATATACAGATTGTATATGTGCAAAACTATATGTGTCCATATAGTACATGATTAAAATCACATTTTTTTCAATTGTAGAGGTTGAGTCTTCATTAAACATTTGATTTTCTTGGTAATGAACATTTTGACATGTATCTGAGATTAAAATGATTGTGTTAATGTCTATCTACAATGAACAAAGTACAAAAATTGTAATAATATTTTACAATATTAATTTCTGTTGTAAAACATTTTACATTCAAAAAAATATAAAAGAGTACAATGACAACCAATATATTCACCACTCCATTCAGTAGCTGTGTAGTCGGGTGGCTCTCTCAGAAGAAGGGGAAGAGAGAGAGCTACTGTGAAGTCAGAAAATATTTTCCAAGGTGGCTTCTCTAACCAGATGACAATTATTTCATATGTTCATTAAATGAAAATGATCTGATCACACTTAGAAGCTGGATTTGCTTCTATTTCTCTCCCTCGGGGATGATGCAGATCTTCTCTTGCTCCTGACCTGAAATCAGACACAGGTGTCTTGGGGGGGGGCGGGGGCTTACAGTTTTCCGAGGACCTAATTTGGAGGATGATCAATAGAGAGGCCCACAAACTGAGCCAAGCAGGTTAACCAAATCTACCCCACCGATCCACGGCATAAACAACAGGACCACTTGAAGGTCCTTAGCATGCCTTGAGTGTCTCATGGAAAGACTTGAGGTGCTTGGTTTGCATTTTATCACTGTTACATTGTACTTTTTCTACCAGGGCTGAATTTTTCTATTTGAAATGACACTGAGGCTATTGCTAAAAAACTTAGAAGCACAGTATTATATTCCACTGCTTGAAAACATGCAGTAAAAACACAAAAAACATTTAGTCATATATCAACATTTTCTCATAAAAACAGAAAATTCTGTTCATCACATGCTAGGCAAAGATGTACAGAGCCTCATTTTTAATTATGGAGAAATTAACTTATTTTTCTAATTATAATGCCATCCACTATTTAAAACAATAAACAGTTACTAAATGGGGAGTGGAATCAAAGTTAAGGGGTACCAAAGGGGCCCCAGTCAACAGCAGACTGAGTTTTAGCCATCTCTTCCAGTTCCTAGTCTTTCAGACCAATATCCATGTGCATGTTTTTAGAAGAACTGCTGCTTTGAATTTTTAAAATTATGCCTATTTTTTTCTTTCTCTCTCTTTTTCTATTTCCTCTCAATTCAGGTCTTCTCAGTACCTTTGTTGATCCATAGGTGGAACTTGGGCATCTTTAGAAGTTTCACTGATTCCTCACTGCCACTAAGCTATTCCTCCTACATTGCCACTTATACTCTGCCACAGGCCACCCACATGTGTCCCTAGGAAAACAACTGACAAGAAGTTCACAACCCAGGAGCAACCTCTAGAAGGAATATCTGAAGCCCCAGGAAAAAAATTTTAACTAATTAGTAGACCTTATTTAATATTATCTGGTTAACGACTGTACAAAGATGCCAAATAGTATAACTTCTTTAAAAAATCAATTATTCTATTAGGATATGATTTGCAATTACAGCCCCACAATTACATTTTGCCATTTTAGAGCATGCAGAACATTGAACATTAACAAAAGCGTTGTGTTTACATCATGGCTGTGGTGGGCTGCTGAGTATTCAACACTGTTCCTCTGAGGGGAGGAGCCCAGAGGTCTTCACTGGGGGCTGGCTGCCGTGGTGTGGCACTAGCCACCCGCTGCTATCTCAGGCCACCAAATTGCCCTTACAGACCATGAGGTTGGGAAGATACATGCACCATTGTCTCTTGCCAGTGTGGCAAGACTCTCTATGCCAGAATATTACTACAGTACAGGTTTTACTCACCTCACTCAAGCTCAGAGTAAACAATGAGAAACCCTCAAATTTAACTCATTGATATTCACTCCATTACTTAGACCTAGGATAAGTGCTCACTTAATTGAATAATCTCATGCAAAGTATTTCATATGAAAGGGCTTTGTTACATCACCAATGACATCCTTACAATGAGTAAAGGAAAGGTTTCAGCACAGTATGAGCAGGTAATCTATCTGATGTCTACATTTTAGAGTTTGTAGTCTGTAACAGAATCATCCATTTCAAATACTAGGAAGATTAACAGGAAACCAACTGTACTCTTCCATAGTGTTTAGGGTTTGAGGAACACAGTTTTCCAGTTCATTTGCCATTATTATCCATTTTTCAAATACAGAAGTACAAGGGAAAAAAGAGTTTCCAGGGGCAGAAGCAACTTCAGATCACAAGGGAAGCAACAGCTACATAGTTACCTTTGGAACAGGCCTGGGACTCCTTGCTCATATCAGTACACACCAGCCTTCCAACCAAGGGGGTTCAAGTCCCTGAACGGCACTCTTGTACCCAAGTTACTGTCCAGGTCTCTCGAGCAACACTGTAATGTGAGTGTGTGTGAAAGTTTTTAGCCAGAAGCCTAAAGATCTGAGTTAAGTGTGAACAGATACAATTTTCCTGTATATATGAAACCATATATATGATATATATATGAAAAATGTATGGTTATATATTATATACAACTTTCATGCATATATAACTGGTGAACACAGTTTTAATGTAATTTTCTATACGATTTAATACAATTATATGCACATACATATATATGGATAGTATAGATGATTGGTAGAAGGAATTTTCATCCCCTGCTCCCTACTCCCATTTTTTGAAGGACAAAGAAGAGATTATCTGAACCAGAAAGTGGATTTTAAGTTTGTCTCTAATGGCTCGTTCTTCCTGATGATCTCCTGGGACATTTCCTGTGAGCCATGCTGCCAGACCCCCATTCCCCCTAAACCCAGTTCTTGGTCAGTTGTCATCAGGGAGGAATCTCAGCCCCTGCTTCTGTCCTGGAGGTGACCACAAGGACCAAGGCCCTCCCCTACCTTGATTCCCACCTTCTCCCACCTTCTATCTCTAGAAAAGGGCCCCAGAGCTTTCTTCTTCCAGTCCTGGTTTTGAGATCTCAGTACTTTCTGCTTTGAGGCACTTCTGGCTTCACTTTTTTCTGTCTTTATTCATTGTATCTACCTTTGTAATCTCAATAGTTTTTGTTCTTCTCTTTTAAAAATAGTTCTTTGATCTTAATTCTCACTGATTTATAACTCTTATACCCAAGTCATTGGTACTTAATCTTTGTCTTTAACTTTTATTTTACTTTAAATTTTAAAGTTTTCATTGCATTTGGGGCTTTTAGCTTAATCTCTCACCGTGTTACACTTTTAGCCTTTGACCCTCTGGCTTTTTATATTTGCTTTCAAATCTTACCAATTTTATTTTAATTTTTAAGCTCAATCTTTATTTTAGAGAGATTTTAACAAAATGCTTTATATTTTCTCTTTGTGCTGTTTTTATAATGCTAGGGAGAGGTACGGCTACAGGGATTTGGCAAACAGAGAACATGCCTGGGCAAATAGAGGAGGCTGTGACCTTCCCTCAGAATGCTCCTACAACCAGCTGCTTAGCCAGCCAAGGTTGTAAGTCTAGGAGGTGCCCATGGGTTGTGTATGTGTGGGGCTCTCACGATCTCTATAGAATATATTTGGTTCACTACAGTCTTAAACCAAGGTTTGGCACCCTAGGGCTCCCGAGTCAAATTCAGTTCATTTTCCATTTTTACACAGAAAGTTTTATGGGAACACAGCCATGACTATTTATTCGCCTGTTCTTTACATCACCTTTCAAGCCACAATGAGAGGAACAAAAATGCTAACCATGGGGCCATTTACAGAAAAAAACTGCCAACTGACTTTAAACCATCCAATTGTAATCTGAGCATTACCTGTACTAGACCTCAGAGACAGGAAGTTAAAAGTGGAATACGTGAATTCAAGAGATTCACTGTCAGGTAGGTCACAGAAAATAAAATGTGCCTTGTATTAGTTAGCTTTCTCTGAGACACATCTGACACCCACAACTTAAAGGAAGAGAGGTTTAATTTGGCTCACATGCTCAGGGGATTTAGTCCAGAGTTGACTGGCTCCAAGGCAGAAACATCGAGGAACACTTGGCAGAGCAAATACACTTACTTCGTGGCTACTGGGAAGCACAGCAGGGGCCAGTGCCAGAGAGGAATGGGAGAAGGGTCACATATAGTGCTCAAGACCACATGTCCACGAGCCACTGAGAGACACACCCAGAAGTTTGCTCTACCAATCCTCTGGGAGGCTCCTGAGCCAATCAACTGACACTCCACCCAGGCCTTATGCATGCATAAAACAGTGCACAAGAGAAAGAAAATGGCGAAGTGGTGACTGGCTACAAAATTCAGCCTCTACAAAATCCAGAATCCAAACATGGAAAATAACAACTTCTCAAAGAAAAAAAGAGAAACAGATCACCTGTGTGGGAAACTAGATATAAGGATCGAGGCCCAGCTGACCTTCCCTGTGATCATGGAGGGAACAGCAAGCTGTTCCTCCTTTGGCAACATGCCAGCGTGCTGGCACAAGTTCTGGAGAAGTCAGCAACACCTGAGATCTAATTTAGAGAAATATTTACCTGCACATACTTTGAAAATAATGAGAAACAGATAACTCTTCCATTAACCTAATTGCTTGCTCCCTTGCCTACGGTGAATAAAAGTGAGATGAGCCAGACACTCAGGGCTCTTTGTCCACCAGAGGCAAGAGCCTCCTGGTCCGTCTTTCAAAATTATCTCTGCCTTCTTTTTAATCTCCATTCACCCCTTTGGTTAGGCATTCCTAGCATGCTGGTTTCCTGCACACCAGGAACTGGGAAGCAACTGACAGGAAAAATTAGAAACTATAGAGAAGTTGGAAAGACCGTCCATAACACAAAGAAAAGGAAACAATTTGACTTTCTTCCTGACTCCTATGGCTCACAAAGGAGAGTAATTAAGCTTTCCAGAAGCAAAAGAAGCACCGAGGGGTGGAAGTTCCGGGGAGAGATGGCAGCAGAGCCCGTAGCCTTTGTGAACTGCAAAAGCAGCATGGGATTTTGCTCTGAGGGGACTTCATCCACACAGCAGGCAATAGCCAGAGAGGCATTCAGGTGTGGGTGCCTGCCTTATATCCAGAGAGTGCTTGATTGGGCACCCTTTCAGGAAGCAGTTGATTATTTAAATCTCAGAACAATTAAAAAACAACTTTAAGGGCCAGGGATTTAGCTCAGTGGTTTCGCCGCCTGCTGTGCAAGCGCAAGGACCTGAGTTCACTCCCCGGAACCAAAAAAACCCAACTTTACTTCAAAGACCCCTATGTCACCCTCCCACAGTCACTGGGTGACAGACAGCCATGAGACAGCAGCGGGCAGGGAGTAGGCTAGAAGATCCTATAAGAAGTTTAAACTCAAATTAAGAACATAGGCCCCACACCCATGGTGAGAAGTCAGGCCCAGCTCGAGTTGTGCTCAGAAACAACTGGGTCTGAACGTGCCTGCTGACACTAAGTACTTGAACCCTTGCCCTGCTGCCTACATCCAGCACAGATCTGAGGTCTGACTGCCTTCCCTATCCACCACTGTGAGCAAGGACACTGCTTGGTCTGGACATTGCCACAGCCTGGGGTGAACAGAAGAGCTTTTGGAACAGGGGGTGCACCTCACAAACCCACAGTCCATAAGGGTAGGCAGAGAAAACCAAGACTTGGCCGGACTCCAAAATTGAATCCTAGAAGGAAACCACTCATTCAAAAATATAGAGAAAAAAAACTTTCTGTTTTTGAATCCATTTTCTTTTTTCATTCTACTCCATAATAGGACACTTTGTCTCACTTTTCTCTCTTCCTTTTCATCTTCCACTGTTTAATTTTTCAAATTTTATTTTTGCATTCTTCCATCCCCATTGCCTATATTTAGCAGTATAACAATTAAACTTTAGGTAGTTAATTAACTATGATACTACCATTGAATCCTTTTCTATCACTAGTGGAGGTATAGTTAATGCATTTAATAGATATTTGCTGTATGTCAATATTTGTCTTAGGGTTTGTACTTTAACAGATAATTTCTTTTCTAAGGTTAAGGGTATTACATAATTGGTTCTCATGATAGGACAATATCCAGTTTGTCTTGGACAATATTACTGTTGCAGATTTACTTGATATTGTCCGAGTCCATAGTTGTTGCTATTAATAGGTTGTCTCTATATGTCAATAACCAGATTACTTTTGTGACATTAACAATACAGCAGTTGATTCCCAGAGAACTGGGTGCTGGGCCAACCATACTGCATCACCCTTTTCCATATTAATAGAGGTAACTGGATCTTGGGAGAGAGGCAAAAGACTATAGTTGGCCATGTCTTGAGTGCATCACTGAAAAGCAGACTAACTGAAGAGATCTCCATACTAGTAACAAAGTCTTTGTACTATAAGTGACTGAATACCTAAGCACAGAACAAAACTAACATCAACAGAAACATGAGAAGACAAGACAACAAAATGCTTCCCAAAACTCCCAACTTCGCCAAAGATGATCCACGGGGCACTGAGGGGAAGGAAAACAACAGCCTACTTACTTGAAAGTATAAGAGAGGAGATAAAAAGATAGATCAATGATGTGCTCAGCTGACTTACAAAAAATATAACTAATCAGATAATGGAGGTAATAAATGAAACAATCAGGGAGCTTACAAAAGACACTAATAAAAAGCTAGCTGAGCTAAACAAAACAATTCAAAACATAAATGACTGGTTTAGCAAAGAACTAGAGTCCATGAAAATTTCCAAAAATAAATCCAAGATACTAAAAATTATATATAAAGAATGGCACAAGAAGTGACCAATGTGAGGACAGAGTATAAGAATTAGAAGATAAAAATGTTTTCAAAGACCTTCCTAACAGATACCTTAAAAACAAGAGAACGTGAAAAATGGATTCAACAGCTGCTACATGATGCAAAGAAGACTAATCTAAGATTAATTGGAATAAGTGAAAATCAGAAGACAACACAAAGAACATAAAAACCTGTTTACAAAAATAGCAGAAGTTTCCAAATATTTGGAAAGAATTAAACACACACTTATCAAAGTGAGGCATATAGAACCCCAAACAGCCACAATGAAAACAGAACTTTTCCATGCCACATCAGAGTCAAAATACCAGAAGTCCAACACAGGGACAGAATCAGAAAAGCTGTTATAGAAAAGCAATGAATCACTTAAAAAGTAAACCCATTAGAATTACAGAAAACTTCTCAACACAAACATTAAAGGTGAGGAGAGCCTGGAATGCAGTGTTTCAAGCCTTAAAAGACAAAAACTTCCAACACAGACTTTTACAACCTTCAAAACTTTCTTTCAAAATTGATGGAGAAATAAGGTATTTTGATGTCAAAGAGCATCCGAAGAAACTCATGACCACCCACCCAACACTCCAAAAAATTCTCACGGATATTCCAGAGACAAGCCAACAATGCCAAAAAAATCTAATAGAACGAATATACCAAGCAGAGTGAGCAGTTAAGCAGGGGGTGGGGGGGGTCAGCAACAGGAAAATAATGCAATGACAGGAATAAGTCACAACTTTTAAATTCCTCAACGTGAACGGTCTCAGTTCCTCAATCAAAACACAAACATTGGCAGAATGGATCAAGAAACAAAACCCAACAACATGCAGTATAAAAGAAACATATTTAATTCAAAAAGAAATACAGAGATTCAGAATCAAGGGAGGGAAAACAGCATTCCATGCAACAGAAATCTGGAAAAAAGCAGGAGTAGCTATCCTAATTTCAGACAAGGTGGATTTCAAGACTAAACTGATCAAAAGAGGCAAAGAAAATCACCACATTGGTTAAGGGAACAATTTAATAGGAAGAGTTAACAACTTTAACATATATGCACCAAATAGCAGCATACACAACTTAATAAAACAAATGCTTCTGGACATAAAAATCAGATAAACACCAACATAATTATAATGGGGAACCTCAATACCCAACTGGCAAAAATAGACAGATCACATAAACAAAAATTAACAAAGAAATATCAGATTTGAACAAATGGACTTGATTTTTTTTATAAAATAAATTTATTATCAAACACACACACATACAGAAATTAAAACCATTCAAAGAAGAACAATGCAAGGGGGAAAAAACTACAATAATATTCAAATACAGTAGAACTCAACCAAAACAAAACTGAAAGGCACTTAAACATTTTTCCGTATAACTTAAAAAAAATCTCAAGCACCAACAAGACACCAGAGGATGTGATTTGTTTCAGAAAGATCCCCCAAACCAACATTGAACAAATAGTGGTCTGGAAAAAAAACTCCACTTAGCTAGCAAACTCCACATAAGCCAAACTTTTCCCTAATTTAAATTTCGATACAGTCATATGACACACAATGGAAACACAATCCAAGAAATATGTTAATAGGCCATTTCATCCGTGTGTATCTCTAATTACACTTCCAGTTTCTCACACTACAGAAACTATTCGGTATTTACACATGTGTCCTATTTATTTCACTTAAGAGGATGGCCTCAATATGCATCCATTTAGCTATAAATATCTCTAGTTTCTCATTCTTTATGGCTGAGTAGTGCTCCATTTTATAAAAAATCCCACATCTTCTTTATCCAGTCTCCAGTTGATGGACACTTGGGTTGTTTCCAAGCTTTAGCTATTACAAACTGCGCCACTATAAACATGGGTGCACATATATCACTGGGGTATGATTCTTTTAATTCTTTTGGGATGATACCCAGAAGGGGGATACCTGGGTCAAATGGGACCTCTAAGCCTAGTTCTTTGAGGTTATCTCCATACTGATTTCCATAGTGGTTGCACCAGTCTGCACTCCCACCAACAATGGAGAAGTGTTCCTTTCTCTCCACACCCCCACCAGCATTTGTTATTGGCTGATTTCTTGATATCAGCCATTCTTTCTGGGGTGAGGTGGAATCTCAGTGTTGTTTTCATCTGCATCTCTCGAATAACCAGTGATGTTGAACATTTTTCCATATTTATTTGCTGCTTTTACTTTTTTGTCTGAGAAATGTCTGCTCATTTCAGATGCCCATTTTTGAATTGGGTCTTTGAATTTGGGGATCTGATTTTTTTCAGTTCTTTATATATTCTAGATAGTAGTCCTCTGTCTAAGGTACAGTTGCTGAAAATTTTTTCCCACATTGTAGGTTGTCTCTTAGCTCTGCTGTGGTTTCTCTTGCAGTGCAGAAGCTTTTTAATAAGATGAGATCCCAGTTGTTGATTCCTTGTGCAAGTTCCCATGCCACTGAGGTTTTGTTCATAAAGTCTTTTCCTATACCAATGCCTTCAAGAGTTCTACCTAACTTACCTTCCAGCAAATTTAGTGTTTCTGTCTTGATATTTAAATCTTTAATCCACTTCGATCTTAGTTTAGTGCATGGTGATAGGTATGGGTCTAGTTTTAATCTTTGGCAGGTTGAAATCCAGTTTTTCCAACACCATTTATTAAATACGCTATCTTTCCTCCAATGAGGATGGTTGGCTCCTTTCTCAAAGATGTGGTGGCTGAGCATATCTGTAGTTGTTTCTGCATCTTCTAATCTATTCCACTGATCCTCGGGTCTGTTTCTTTTCCAGTACCATGGTGTTTTTATCACAGTAGCTTTGTAGTATAGCTTCAAGTTGGGGATTGTGATACCCCCAGCCATATATCTGTTGCCTAAAATTTCTTTTGCTATTCTAGGTCTCTTCTGGTTTTTTTGGATGTTATTGTAAAAGGAATTGTTTCCCTAATTTCTCTCTCAGTGAGTCTATTATTTGTATATAAAAAGGCTATTGTTTTTTGAGTGTTGACCTTATATCCAGCTACTCTACTGAATCTGTCAATTAAGTCTAGAAGTCTTTAGGCAGAGTATTTTGGGTCTTCTATGTAAAATATATCATCAGCAAATAATGACAGTTTAACATCTTCCTAAAGAGACTTGATTTCTACAGAGTGTTCCATCCAACAATAGAACACACATTCTTCTCAGCAGCACATGCAACTTTCTCCAGAACACATCACAGGCTAGCCCATAAAGCAAACTGAAGTAAATACAAAAGCATCAAAATTATACCATGCATATTATCAGATCATAGTGCAGTGAAACTAGAAAACACTGGCAAAAGAAACCACAGAAGTTACACAAGCACATGGAAATTAGACAATGCCCTCTTGAATAACCAACGGGCCACAGAAGAAACCAAGGAAGAAATTAGACAGTTTCTAGAATCAAAGAATGCTGGTACAACATGTTAGAACCTATGGAATCAATGAAAGTCCTCAGAGAGAGGTTTATAGCTGTGAATGCCCACATCAGAAAAACAAAGCAAGGCCAAGTCAATAACCTAGTCATGTACCTCAAGATCCTAGAAAAACAAGAACAATCCAAATCCAAAGCTAGTAAAAGGAAAAAAAATTATAAAGATGACAGCAGAAACTAATAAAATTGAGACTAAAAAGAAAAAACTAGAAAGAATCAATAAATTGAAGAGCTAGTTATTTGAAAGAATAAGCAAAATAGACAATCAATCTTAGCCCCCCCCCCCAAAAAAAAGAAGGAAAGAAAAGACCCAAATCAATGCAATGAGAAACGGTAAGGGTGAAATCACAACAAATTCTGCCAAAATCCAGATTATTAGTAACTACTTTGAGAATCCGTACTCTAATAAAATGAATTCAGAAGAAATGGGTAGATTCCTAGATATATATGCACAAGCACAGGAAGACCAAGAAGAATAAGAAACCTGAATAATCCAATATCAGGCAATGAGATTAAAAAGAAATAAAAACAAAAACAGCCAGGTAAGAAAACCCAAAGTCTTGATGGATTCACTCCTGAATTCTACAAGAACTTTAGGGAAGATCTAATGCTAATGCTCCTCAAACTCTTTAATGAAATCAAAAGGCAAGTTGGGCCAGCCGAGGTGGCACATACCTGTAGTCCCCAGCACTCGAGAGGCTGAGGCAGGAGGATAGCCACAAGTTTGAGGTCAGCTTGGACTACATAGTGAGTTCGGCCAGCCTGAACTACATAACAAGACTTTGTCTCAAAAACAAAACAAACTAAAAACAAGGAGTAATCCCAAAAATCATTCCTGGAAGCTAGCATTACCCTGATTCCAAAGCAGAAAATGACCCAACCAAACTAGAGAACTACCGGCCAATCTCTTTAATGAACTTAGATGCAGAAGTCCTCAACAATATACTGGCAAACAAGGTGCATCAAATCATCAAAAGGATCACACATCATGACCAAGTAAGATTAATCCCAGGGATGCAGAAATGGTTCAACATATGCAAATCAATAAATGCAATAAGGACAAAAAAATCATTAGCATCTGTTGTAGTCAGGGTTGGCATGGGAATAGATTTAATACAGGACACATAATTTATAGGATTATTTTATAATATTCATCCAAAAAGTCAAATGCAGAAGAATGCTAGATTTTTTTTTTTTTTTTGTATTGAGAATAGAACTCAGGACCTTGCAGTTGCCAGACAGGCGCGGCACTGCTGACCTAAATCCTCAGCCCCAGAAGAGTGCTAGAGATCTTTCTGCATACTAGAGATCCAAAGAATCCACCTGAGGCCCTGGATCCCATGGCAATGTCCCCCATGAGTGCAGCCGAAGGCCTAAAGCCCATGGCAATGTTTCATGCAAGTCTGTATCAAGGATCCGCATCAGGAAGGCCCAAAGGCCAGTAGTGGAAGACTCTACAAAGAAGAGAGGACCCTGAGCAGGTCACCAAGACCCACCATCAGCAGGAACTGCAGAGAAGATGATGTAGTAGACACAACAGGATCCAACTTTAAGAACCCCTGGAATAATTACGATAACCTTATATCCCCAGAGTTTTAAAATATTTGCTAGCCCTTCTTCCAGAATCCCTATAGGTTTATTTTTTTCTCAATAAAACAAATGTTCTTGTTTTAAAAAACAAAACAAAACAGTGCAGAGTGAAAAGTACTAGGTACCTTTGGGGTTGGGAAAGGAATTTTAGGAGAGGTAATGTCTAGACTGAAACATACAGGAAACAGGAAGTTAATCAGGCAAACACTGTGTAGTACTTAGAGTACAGAGAGGGACCTCCCTGGACACAGGAACACATGTACCTGGGCCCAGAGATAAAAGGAACATGGCCTGTTTGAAGAATTGAGATGGTCAGTTTTTCCACAGCACAGAATAAGAAGAGGTAAAAAGAAAAAAGTTAGCGTGTGCTTGCCAAAGTAATGATGGCCTTGAGAGCAAAGGTAAGGAATTTGGATATTTTCTAAAGATAATGGGAAACCACTGACAGTATGAAAAGATGGGGGTGACACAATCAGGTGTCCAGTTTAGATACTGCATGAAGTGAAAAGGAATACTGTGTACATGCTAAACATGACATGCGGCAGGAAGATCACATATTCAAGCCCAGCCCTGGTGGCTTACTGACTTAGCAAGACTCTAGCACTAAATTAAAAATTAAAGGGCTGGGGACTTAGCTCCGTGGAAAGGCCCTGACTTCAATCCCCAGTACTGATGGAAAAAGAAAAGACCCAAGGGAAGGATACTAAGAGATGATTAAGAGAAGGGAGCACCTTTGTTGATAAAACCACCTTGACATACCCTTCACTAGAAGATGGCGTCCGGGAGGGTGGCTATCAGCTGGCGGAGAGGAGATTGCTGCAGCTGCTCTGATTAAGACCAGAGACTGTTTATAGATTTGGGGAAAGGAGGAAGTACTGAGCCAGGGGAGGGAGCAGGGACATCGTGCGCTCTGACCTGGTAACCGCTCTAGAGTCTGTCCTAAGGAAACAATCAGAAGAATAATAATGAATTTCTATACCAAGTTAACCAAAGCATTGTTTACAGGGTGAAACTTAGAGACAACTGAAGCTTTTAAGAGTGGAAAATTACAAAACAAGTTATGGTCTTCATCTATGATGGATTATTTACTATGCATTAAAATGCTTTCCAAAATGATAATCACAGAGAAAAGCATGCATGCTTTGTAAAAAGAGAGTAAAAGCAACTTGCAGTGTCCTATTTTCAGCGTCTAAATCGCCAGGGATTTAGCTCAGTGGTTCTGCCGCCTTCCTTGCAAGCGCAAGGACCAGAGTTTGATCCCCCGTACACCGCCCCCCCCCCGCCAAAAAAAACACTCCCTATAGTGTCTCAATCTTCCTGGAAGGTGAGAATAGTCAGGGTAGGACCACAGCATCACGTGTTTGAGTCTTTTTCTCCACCCTGGGAAGAATAACATGGTTACCTGGATTTCCATCCGTTTTGACTCAGCATTATTGCACCACGGTCTGTCCTCCTCTTTTCCAGAACCGTCTTCTCTTTTTCGCCTGCTACTTAGCCTTCCTTGAAACACCTCAGGAACTCTGAAGATGGCGTCGCCTCTGTGTGAACACCCTGACCCCTGACTTCCTTCCGGGGCTTGGCCTCAAGGGCTGCACTGCCTTCAGGACCTGCAGCTTCAGTTCCCTCCACAGCCACCAGGCGGGTCCGTGGCTTCACCGCTCCGAGGGAGCCCAGGGCTAAGGGAGAGAGGTGCTGACCACGCACCAGGAGCTGGGGCTCCGCCTGGGCCTGGAGACCAGACAGACCCTGCTCTTGGGGCTCTGAGTGAGCGGGCAGGACTAGAGCTTGCATTACCCTGCACTGCTCTCTTCTGTGCGGCGAATTCTTTCAATGTTAACCTTTTTTGTACACTTACAAAGAATAACTTTACATGCAGAAAAGCACATTACCGCATAGGAAGCTTTGCATTCATTTTGAAAAACCAAATACAAACATTGCTCAGGAATCAGCACTCGGGCAAGGAAAGAGAACCGCCAGTACTGAGTCGTCCCCCCCCCCCCCCCAACACACACCGTGTCTGAGCGTTGTCCTCCCAAAGTCCCTCTGTTGAAGGCCACCAGCCGTGTCCCGGGGTAGGGAGACAGACGAGGCCGTGGCCTTCCTCCATCACCGGAATATGAAGGCTGCCGGGCGCATGAGGACGATGGTCCTAATCCAACAGGACTGGGTCCTTCCAGGAGAGGGAGAGAAGTGGGATGTGAGGTGCACAGAGAAGAGGCCCGGGGGTGGGGGTGGGGCACGAAGCCCCGTAAAGCCAAGGGGAGGACCTAGCGCTGTCTGCGCCTCCATCTTGGATTTTCAGCCTCCAGATTCAGGATACGTGACTCTCTGTGTCGAACTCTCCCTCTGGTCATGTTGTTAGGGCTGCACAAGCAGAGTTGGACCACATCCTTCCGGGGACTACACGAGCCCAAGAGCCGAGCCCAAGAGCCCTGTCCTGACTAACAAGAGCACAATTTGTTTTGTCTGTTTCTGGACATTGCACAAATGGGAATCACACAGTGGGTCACCTCGTGTCTGACTTCTTTTGCCCTGAGAGGCTATACACTTCCTTTTGAGCACTGCTTTAGCTGCATTCCATAATTTTTTTTGAAAATTTTTTATTAGTGCATGTGTGTAATACAGAATAATGATATTCATCTGGGGAATTGGTATGTGCATATAACACAGCATGATCATTTTCATTTCCTTTTTCTGCCCTTTCAATTTCTCTCTCACACCCTCATCCCGCTCCTATCTCCAAGGAGTCTGCCTTCTAGTTCTCTATCATTTCTCCTTTATTTTAGCCATTCATTTATTTACATTTTAAGTTTTTAATATAATGGAAAACATGGCATATTTAACTTTCTGAGTCTGGTTTATTTCACTTGGGTCGATGGTCTTGAGTTCCATTCATTTTCCTGCAAATAACATAATTTCACTTTTTTGTGGCTGAATAATATTCCACAGTGTACATACACCACATTTTCTTTATCCATTCATCTGTTGATGGGCGTTGAGGGTATTTCTAGGCTTAGCTATTGTGAATTGATTGTAGTGCTATAAACATGGGTATGCACGTGTCTATAACACGATGTTTTTAACTCTTTCAGGAATACAGTGTACCCAGGAAAAGTTTAGCTAAGTCAAATAAAAAATTTATTTTTTGTTTTTTGAGCAATCTCATACTGATTTCCATAGTGATCGTGCTAGCTTCTACACCAACAATGTAGAAGTGTTCTTCTCTCCAGGTCCCCCATAGCATTCATTCTTTTGTGTGTGTGTTCTTGACGATAGCCATTCTGATTTGGGTAAGAAGTGCATCCCATACATTTTAAGATATTTTTGTTTGAGAAATGTCTGTTCATTTCAGATGCCCATCTTTGGATTGAGTCTTTAAATTTGGGAGGTCTGATCTTTTTAAGTTCTTTATAGATTCTAGATAGTAGACCTTTGTTTAAGGGACAGGAGGTGAAAATTTTTTCCCACATTGTGGGTTGTCTCTTCACACTGCTGGTGGTTTTTCTTGCTGTGCAGAAACTTTTTAATAAGAAGAGATCACACTTGTTGATTGTTTGTGCTAGTTCACGGGCAACTGAGGTTTTGTTCATAAAATCTTTTCCTACACCCATGTCTTCAAGAGTTCTACCTAACCTCTGTTCCAGCAGGTTCAGCTTTTCTATTTTAATATTTAGATCTTTAATCCATTTTGATTTTGGTTTAGTACATGCTGAGAGATATAGGTTTAGTTTTAATCTTTGGCAAGTTGAAGCCCAATTTTTCCAGCACCATTTATTAAAGAGGCTATCTTTCCTCCAGTGAGGGTGTTTGGCTCCTTTGTCAAAGATAAGATGTCTGAGTGTATCTGGAGTTGTTTCTGCATTTTCTAAACTGATCATTCAAGAGATGCAAATGAAAAGAATGCTGAGATTCCACCTCACTCCAGAAAGAATGGCTGCTATCATGAAATCAACCAACAACAAATGCTGGTGGGGCTGTGGGAAAAAAGGAACCCTGCTCCACTGCTGGTGGGAGTGTAGACTGGTGCAACCACTGTGGAAATCAGTGTGGAGATACCTCAAAGAACTAGGACTGAAAGTCCCATTTGACCCAGCTATTCCCCTTCTGGGTATCTTCTCCAAAGAATTTGAAGAATCATACCACAGTGATATATGTACACCCATGTTCATAGCAACACAGTTTGTAATAGCTAAAACTTGGAAGCAGCCCAATTGCCCATCAACTGGAGACTGGATAAAGAAAATGTGGGGTTTTTTTTTAATAAAATGGAGTACTACTCAGCCATAAAACATGAGAAATTAAAGACATTTATAGCTAAATGGATCCACATTGAGGCAATACTCTCAAGTGAAATAAATAGGACACACATGTATAAATACCGAATAGTTTCTCTGCTGTGAGAAACTGAAAGTGTAAATAAGGACTAAAAGGCATAATAGATAACATGAAATAGGAAGAAAAGGGGCAAAGGGGAAGGGCAAGTGGGAGGGATAGGGGAAAGGAAAGAAGGGAATGGAAGGAATATGAGAAAATGAAAAAAATGGAAACAAAGTCTTTGTAAATAGGGAGGGATGGAGGGGTTGAAGGGAGGATGGGGGAAGGGGGAAAAATAAGAAACGAGATTATGTAAAGGTGCAAATTTCCAATGATCAGTGTCATTATACTGTATACCTAAAATGTAGCAATAAAATAAAATTTTTTAAAAAAGATATTTTTATAACTTTAAGTTCAAAATATTTTTTTAAATTTCCTTGGGATTTTTTTTTCTTGACCTATATGTTGTTTGGAAGTATGTTTCTTAATTTTCAAATATTTGAGTTTTTCCCAGCTATATTTTGGTTATTGATCTCTAATTCCATTTTGGTGAGAAAACACAGCCAGTATGGTTTAAATCTTTTAAAATTTCTTGAGACTTGTTTTATGCATCTGACCATGGTTTGTCCCGGTAAACAACTCATGTGCACTTCAGAAGAATTTTTATACAGCAGTGATTGAGGTAGCATCCTAAAGATGCTAATTTGAGGAATTTAGCTGGTAATTGTTCAAGTCTTCTATATCCTTACTGAATATTCTATCTACATGTTCAAGTAATTACTGAGAGAGATGAATTTATACTGAAATATTAGGTATACCTGTCTCTCCTTTTAATTCCTTTGGGTTTTGCTTCATGTATTTGGAAGTTCTTTTGGTAGATGCATGGGTATTAAGGATTGCGATCTCCTTAATCAACTAGATTTTATCATTACAAAGTCTTCTTTATCACTGATAACATTTCTTGCTTTGAAACTTACTATGATATTGATATAAACCATTTTTTTAAACAACTAGATATATTCACAAAATATCTTTTCCCATTCTTTTGCTTTTAATTTATCTTTCTCTTTAAGTTGAGTCTCTCACAATCACAGTATAACTAGGCCTTGCTTTTTTATCCAGTCTGACTTGATAGAATGATGTCTCAGGTGAACAGCGTGGCTCAAGGCCCTGAGGCTGGAGGGAAGTGATGAGAGGCTGCATGGAGTGCAGAGAGCTGAGGAGCAGGGAGGGGATGGGACTGGGAGGGTTTCAGGGTAGACATGATGTGGAGGCCAGCACAAGGATTTTAGTCCTTTCCCCTGACTCAAGGAAGAATCTTAACCTGGAAATGACATGATCCAAAGAGTCTGATGGTGGGAGAGCTTCCTCCATTTGGGTTGGTTGGAAATCCAGAGTCTTCCTGAACTGTGAGAGCCCTGGAAATCAAACCTCTCCCAGTAACTGTTCTCTGACAGGCCAACCGGGGTTGCTTCCTATGTGTTTACAATGTTCATCCAGTCACAGACCAAGAAGACACCCAAGCAGATTTGGGTACCATTTTTCTGTCCATTACCTGCGTCCTGAACACCCTACCTTCAACCTGAAGCCACATCACCAGCCTCAAATCCCCATCCCTGTTTCTCTCCCCACCAACAGCCCAGCAGCTCTCTAATGTGCCTCCAGGGAGAAAGCTGGTGAAGGTGGAGCTCCTCTCAGGAGCTCTCCTGCTCTGGGGAATGACAACATACTGTTAATCGGCACCTACTAACAGTTGCTTCAGGTACTCTGTCTGCTGTTGCTGATGTTTACTATGGGAGAACAGAGCCAGTACTCAGCGTCCCATCACAGATGGAACCAGAAGCTGTACTGTGTTTGCAGCAGGTTCTTCATGTTTATGTGATGTGATGTGATGTGATGTGATGTGTGCGTGTGTGTGTGTGAGATAGAGAGAGAGAGAGAGAGAGAGAGAGAGAGAGAGAGATGGAGAGAGAGAGAGAGAGGAACAGAGAAACCCTTCCCTTCTTATGTAAATGGTGAAGAAATGTGCTTGAAAAGAGTATTGTGGATTTCAAAGTAAGACGAAGCAGAGGATGAATTGCCTAGGCTGGTCCTGCTCTGGATCTTAGGGTCAATGATCAGAGACAACTTACTTGAGAATCCTGAGGCTTTGCTTGTTCTGCTGAGTCCAGATCTTTGGGGGATGGAACCTAAGAACCTGCATTTTAATAAATTTTTATATAATATTTTTGTTCTTTAAAACTGAAGAGCCCCTGCCTCATGGAGAAAGAATCCTTTCTATTCCCATCTCCCAACAGACTGGTAGAAGACAGAGGACCAGGAATGTGATGTGGCAGGGTGTGTGGGAGGGTGCAGATGGGGAAGGTCCTGGGAAGGCCTGCATCCAGCCTCTGGGCCTTTGCCTTCCACGTAATCCAGGCAGGAGAACGGATAGAAATTGGAAGAAGCTGTGGAAGCAGTGAGAGGATTCACCCTGGAGATGCAAGTAATATGTGTGGTGAATTAATAGCAACATTAGGCACTCATTGGAGAATTCTAGCATTAATGACCACACCTTTCATTTTCACTCATCATCATCTTGCGTACAAATAGTAAATGCTACAAACAGCTACATTCTTGGTATATCACAGATCAACAATGTACCCCATATGGATCTGTAAAACTGTTAGCATGTAGGGCCAGGGATTTAGCTCAGTGGTTCTGCCGCCTGCCTCACAAGCACAAGGACCCGAGTTTGATCCCTGGTACCAAAAAAAAAAAAAAAAAACTTTTAGCATGTAAATTTTTAAGGATATTTTGTGGGTTTTGGTTTACTTAATGTAAGTGCTAGCACATTTACTAGCAGTAAATAAAGTAAGCCCCCAACTTATGAATGAGTTCTGTTGCAGGAGAATTGTTCGTAAGTTGAACACATTTGTAAGCCAACAAAGTGAGTCTTAACAAATCCATGAAACTTTGCAACTCAAATGTTCAAAAATCAGGGACTTACTGTAATACGGAACAGTTACATTTTTAATATGATATGAGCTGTCTAGCACAGCATCTATTACATAAGAGGCATTCAATAATACTTGTTGAACAAATAACTATATGCAAATGGCATTAAAATGTCTTTTATAAGGAGGGCTGGTCATTTTGCTTATTCTGGGCATGGAAATTGATTCCCCAGGTATCCTAATTCAATTGTAAGGTGGAGCACAGCCAATACTGATTGGCTATCAAAGAGTATACAAATGTATGTGATCACAGAATTCTATTAGAATTATAACAGATTTGTATGAGCACCCAGAGGAGCTCATGTTATATAATGTGTGCTTAGAGTAGCAACAGTTGAATGTGTCAAAGACACACAGATTATTAGAAACAACGACAATGTGCTCCATATACTTCTTAATAATTTGTAACAAGGAAGGCCAGTAATAGTAGGCTTGAGGAATTCAAGCCTTTGTATTTTATCAAAGCGAAATGTGTTTAAAGTGTTGGCCATAGAAGGTTTAATACACAACCCAGCAAACCTCTGAGCTGGTTAGTTGGCAAATGCTACCTCTGCATCAATGGAGAAACTGATTGATAAGCTTTCATCCAGCAGGCTGTCTGCTATGTGACTAAGACATTTGGTGAAAGATGCTCTACTGTTTCATAAAAGGAGAAATAAAATTGTTTTTGATAAAATTACAGAGAAATGCTTTGTTACTACCTGGGATTTCCCAGTCAGGAATATGTCTACTCCCAGGAACATGAGTGGGAAGCATTTCTTTAAAACATGCTCCTCTGGGATTGTTTCTAAGTCAGCAATACCCATTGTTGTCGATTTTAAATAACAAACTCTTGTCAGAAGCTATCAACAGAAAGTATTCCAGCAACAATCAGATAGATATTAACAATAGCTCAACTCGTATAGTACCAACTGAGCATATGACTCCATTGAAATGACAATAAAATAGGCAGCTGTGACCAGACCTGAGCACTGCAGCTAATAACCACCACTTCACAGATGCCAACAGCAAATGCAAGATGCATCTGACTGCATCATAGATCCCAGTATCAGTGACATGAGGATACACTTTCAAAAATGCTCATCTTAGAAGCAAAATAAAAAAGATTTATTACAAAAAACACTTTGCAGCCTGTAAGATGCCCACCAAAACTTTTGTGCTGAGTTACTCATTTATAAGGAACTTATTTTTGCTGTGCATGACGTGGAGACTCAGTTTGTCCCTCAGTCTAATCTGGAGTCCAATCTGGAACCTGTTATGGTGCGGTTCTCTTCGTTAGCTTGGGGTACCAAGGCATATTGTTTAGCTTTCTTTTTAAATTAGTGACAAAGAAGGAAGCTCTTGCCTTGAGTCTTCTCCGACTCCTTGCATCATCCAAAAGCACTGGGGCTGAGTTACCTAACAGGTCCCCCTGCTTCTAAATGCAGGTGAGAATTATAACATAGATGCATATGAACACCAGTAGGAACTCATGTCACACAATGTGTTCTTAGAGTCTCAGCAAACACTGGAGAATGAGTTGGGACCATACTGAAAGCTGGTGCTGGTCCTAAGGCACTAGTCTCAAGCATGGGCTCTGGCCTCACAACAGCCACAAATGCTTCCTCATCAACCCTGTTGAGCTCTTGCAGTGCCCCTCTCTGGAGCTTCCTGCTCAGCCCTTCAGGCCACACCCTGTTTATGAAGCAAAGCTGCAGTGGGAAGTGGACCCAAAGTCAGCTTCCAGGCCCAACTGGGCTCAGTGACCTCTGCACTTGGCCCTTTGCCTTGGTGGGGCTTGAAATTCTCACTTCCCCTTCCAATGGTGTGAGTTCCACTTCCGGGAGTTTAGGCTCTTTTCTGACCTCTGAACCTGAATTGGAACCATTGTAACTTTCAGGTCTGGTTCTTCAAGCAGTCCCTCTCTTCCCTGAAGACTCCTGATTCCTACACAGCTTCATTCCTACCCTGCCCCTGCCCCATGACCAGCTTTATGCCACATGGTATTGGGAGAGGCAGTCTTCACCAACCACAGGACTGCCTGTTCTGCTCTGTTCCTTCCTGAGCACACAGGTACCTCCTTATGCTAGAACATGTGACTGGGGGCAACCTCCCAGGAGGAAGACTTCAAAAGTCTGCTCTGATGACTCTGCTGTGCCCACATTTTGGGTTGGTTTGTTTGTTTGTTAGTTACTGGGACCTGAACCCAGGGGCACTCTACTACCCCTAAGCTACATTCCCAGCCCTTTTTATTTTGAGAAAAGTTCTCACTAAATTGCCCAAATGGGCTTGAACTTGTGATTCTCCTCAGACTCCAAAGGGGCTAGGATTACAGGCTTGCATCACCTCCCCAAGTGTGCCTACTTAACTCCTTGACACAGAATTCTTGACAAAGTTCCCTTTCAAACTTTAACACACACACACACACCCCACTGGAAAGTCCCACTATATTGGGCACACACAAAGGATAATATGACATTTCTTATTAACCGTTTTCCCCTGACCAAAGCAGCTTTGAGGTTTTTCTATTCTTCATTTCATGGTAAGCTTATTCTTAGTAATGATAATGCATATTTTGCTAGCTACACCAAATTTGAGGGCAAACTTTTATAACAAACAACTTCTTCAAATTTATCTAAGAATCAAATAAGCTGTATTGTTTATTCACACAAATAGCTTTGAAGGGTAGATTTTTAAATTTAGATTGTAATGAGATAATTAAATGTGATAAAAAGTCATCTTGGTATATCCATGCAATGGACTATTCTTTGGCAATACAAAGAAATGAGCTATGAGGTCATGAAAAGACACGGAAGAAATTTTAATCCATATTAAGTCAAAATATTAATCTAGAAAAGCTACATGCTACAGGATTCCAACTAGAGTATTATAGATAGGTAAGTTAATTAGATATCTTGTAGGCAGTTAGACAGGGCGGCCCTCAAGGCACCACCGTCAAAGAGCCAACACAGCGAGGAGCCAACATGGAGAACAAGTAAGGCAATTTACAGTTAGCATTAGCAAAAAGAAAAGAGGCACTACTTTCCCTAGAGATGAATAGCAGTGAATGATATTCTACATGGGGAAATTCCTTGTATGTGACTTTTTTCCCCATTTGATTCCCCCATTTAATCAATGCTACCTGGGTGACTGTACTTGTAATCTTATTGGTTGGTTGTGGTTTTGCCCCACCTCATGCCCACCTTGTAATTTTCCATTGGGTCTTACAGTTCTGTCCCACTTTGTACCCGCCTCACCACATGGCTTTGCTGTATAAAACACCTTTGAAAAGTGGGGTGGGCAGGCTACCCGCTTTCCGGTCCCCCTTCTTAGACAGAAGCTGTCTTTCAATAAATTTTTCCTACTCTTAACCTCCATTGTTCCTAGAATTCATTGTTCGATTTTAGAGAACTCACATTTTGGATATCTAGCAGACGTGGGAGTTACATCTCTTCCCCCTATATCAACAGGACATTCCAGAAAAGTCAAAGCTATAGAGATGGTGAAAAGATCAGTGCTTTCCAGGAATTGAGGATAAAAGGAAGAAGGGAGAAGTAGATCACAGGGGTATGGAAGGGAGGGAAATTACTGTCCCATACTGTAACAGTGGACACAGGCCATTACACATTTGTCCAAACCCATACAGTGTACAACACAGAAAGCAAAGCCTAATGTAAACTGTGGATTTTAGTTCATAATGATATATCAGTATTGGCTCATCATGTGTTATGAATGCACCATAAAAATGCAAGATATTAATAATAGGGGAAACTACATAGGAAAGTGAGGGAGTAAATAGGAATTCTGTAGTTTCTAGTCAATTTTTCTGTTAACCTAAAACTGTTCCAAAAATGAAACCTATGAATTAAAAATATTTTTAAAATCAGTTGACTAGGAAGAATCATTTTTAAAGTTCCAGACACTTAGTTCTGGAATACTATACTCTGTAGGCATTAAAAGAAATGTTCAATTAAAAATCATTCTTGAGTTAGTAAAATACAAACTGAGTTACCAACACAAATATAGTATTATTCTGATGGCTGTCTCCTGGAATCAGCTCTCTCCTTTTCCTCCATCCACCTGTGGTGTGAATCAACCTGGGGCTTAGTGTTCAGTGCTGAATAGTCCCACGCCTCAAGCTGATCCTAGCTTCTAATAGAAATAAATACTGGCTCGAAAGAGTTATTCTTTTACAGTGAGGCAGAGTGTGGTTCAGTAATGTAAAAGCAGAGGTAGTCCTTCAGGGATTAGCCTGTGACATTTGATTTTTATGGGAGCTATTGTCTAATGAGAGTTAATGATTAAGCCCATTTAATTAAATTGTCTTTTGGTTGTTAAACCACTCTGCAAATTTTACTACAGAAAGAAAGGAAAGAAAAAAAGAAAAAGAAAGGAAGAAAGAAAGAAAGGAAGAAAGAAAGAAAGAAAGAAAGAAAGAAAGAAAGAAAGAAAGAAAGAAAGAAAAAGAAAAGAAAGCGAGCATTCCACTCTCAACACTGGGGATGATGCTACTTTAGAATTTGTTTAATTCATCTCAAATTCAATATTTTACATTGTAATGTTTTTAATAATTGAGCATTATTTTTTATAAATAGAAATCTGTGGATTAGAATTCAATGTACTTTATACTAAATAAAGAGAACAAATGCAGGAGTAAGTCAGAAAATTGCAGGAAGCTACTTTGTTCTCATGCTGCTGTGTGAATCAAATATGAAAAGTAATCCAGTAACATAATGGCTAAAATATAAAAGAACTTCCTATGTTATTCTGCCATAATGGCGTGAATTGCTAAACCAGCCCTGAATCTGAGCCTTTAACATGGAAATGGCTGCAACCAGTAGTGCAAAATTATAGATATATATATACATATATATATATATATATATATAAATCACCAAATGGGATTTCATTTTAAAATGCAGATCCTATTAAAAACCTTCACAAAGGAGTGCTGCCTCTGACAAGTGGAGAAAAATCTACCCTTCAAAGCTAATTGTGGCATTAAAGTATGTATGAAAGAAAGAGAAATGGCGCATAGCTATTAAAACTAGTTTTGTAATGCAGACACACTTTTTCATAGAAACAGTAACAAGCGCCTCTGGGATAGGGGGGTGGGGAGGGGCTGTGTGTGCCAGGAATGAGAGAGAGATTCTTCCAGATGAATGAACAAGTGAACGAATGCTTTAAAAAAATCCGAACCCAAAATGGTTTAAGGTGACTAATTAAGACCCACTCTTAGAAAAGCTGTTGCTAGGTAAACAAAACTGTTTAAAACATGTTCATCATTAAAGTGTCCCCTGACAGAAGGATGAGGCAGCAGACTTGGCGACAGAAGGGAGAAGAAGAGCAGCATATGGCCCCCAGTTCTGTCCCCTGCTGACAGGCTGCCTCTCTGCAAGCCCCTTTTGCTCTGTATTCCACACAGCAGATTGCTGGGCCCCAACTTTCCCATCTGTACCCCAGACTCATGTCCCAAAGTGGCTGCCAGTGGTCTTCAGCCTTGGGCTGTGGGGAGGGCAGGAGCAAGGGCTTTCAGGGGACCTGAGGGTAGGCTGGGAAGGCAGATTAACAACCAATCATCACAATGCTCTCCATAATGTATTGTCTCCACAGCATTACATGGTATATTTCCAGTGGGGATTGGCCCATCCATCACAGCCCTTTATTGGACCCTGGTTTTGTTGTCTTAGAAAGCCCAAACACTGTCATAAAATTCTAAACTGCTTAATTGCTGTGCTGTAAAAATTTGCATATCAGAGATATTCCATCATTGAATGGCACTGGGTATTTGTTACAAGGTCCCAACCATCAGGCTGGAGCACCCCTGAAGAAAGGGCATTTATTGGTACTATGCAGAACTTGCTGCTAAATTCAAGTCAACAGCAATTAAGGGTTTAGATACTGTTGGACTCTGTGCATTTTGATTTCCTGCGGGTCAAGGCACAGGGCAAACTGACCTCCTTCCTAAATGATCAACCTCTTCTGCAACTTCTTCTGCTCCGGGCCCTTACAAACTTTTCCCCTTCACATCTGATGCATACTGGAGTAGTCAGCTGCTTTTGGCATCCTGGAGTCTGTCTGGGATCAGAACATCACCAGGGCCCGAGCTGGTGAGTCTGCAGTAGGTACCCAGTCTGTTCCATGTGAGAGGGAGGAAGACGCTTGCAAACCTCAGGCAGGGGCTATGCCAACGTTGAGAACACCTGTTCTCCGTGCAAGCTGCAGACTGCACTGCAGAAAATGCCCTGGCAGGGTGTCCTGTCCCACAGGTTCCCTCCAGTGAAGCGGTGCTGTGGTGGAGGCAGCAGAGGATCAGGGACAGGCTGCTCTTTCCCAAACCTTTGATCCCAGCTGAGCGCATCCTCCTGGTCTGGTGATTTACAGCACCTACTCCACAGGGCTTAAAGCAGCCCCTCCTGATTTCCCAGTCGGGAGAACTGACGGGTCAGGGATCTGACTGCAGCTGCAGTGGAGACTCTGAGATCATCAGGCCTGCAGCTGGAGTTTAGTCTGGACCCTTCAGCAACTGCCGCTTCCCTCCTGGCCCACTGACCACACAGGCAGCTGGAGGTCTGGAGTCACCTGCATGGTGCAGAGGCAGGGTCCGAAAGCAGGCAGAATGGAGTTTGGGGCACTGTCACCATCTCCCCAAGGAAGCCATCTTCCGAGATAAGCAGGCAAGAAACACGGAGACATAGTAGTGATAACGTCTTGATTACATGTGCTTCTTCCTCTCTTCTTTATACCTTTTTATTTTAAATTCCAAAATTTGTACAAGGTACATGCACTAACCCTACAGTGCATGTGTGAGTGGGGGAGTTCTTTTATAAAAGCAGAAGAGTACACAAGCGTGAGTTTTCCTCATGAAGGCTGGGCTGGGCCATTAGTCTGGGCTCTGTGAGGAACCCGAGGAACCGAGGCTGCACTGTAACCTTTCCTAGGAAATCTTCCAGGTAAACACATTTCAGGTTACGTACTCAATGCATAAAGAAAGAGGCCTTGCCTGGTGTGGTGGCACATGCCTGTGATCCCAGCACTTGGGAGGCAGAGGCAGGAAGATTGGTGTGAGTTTGAAGCCAGCCTCAAACTTACAAGTGAGACCCTATCTCAGAAAAACCAGAAAAAAAAAATACAGGCCTCTGTGAAATTTCTCACAGACCTTTAGAATGGAGACTTCCACCCAGGAAGAAAGGAGGTGACAGGGAGAGAATGCACACAGCAGGGATGCCTTGTCTGAAACCACAGTAGTAACAGTAATAAATAATGGCGAGTACCTTTACATAGTGCCTGTCATGGTTCTAAGAAGTTTACACATATTTTCACTTAATGATTGTAATGACACTATAAAGAAGGTACTATTTTCAATCCCCACTTTATATATGAAGAAGCTGGTGCACAGAGCGTTAATTGATTTTCCTGAGACCTCAAAGCTGGTAAATCTAATGTGACAAATCCAAATCTCTACTCCAGAACTTGTTTCTAGTCCAGGTGGAAATAGGCTTGCTAGGCAGTTCCACCTGAACATTCCCAGGCCCCTCATATGACAAATGTTCAAGCCAAGATCATCACCTTCCTCCCAAGCTGCACAAACTCCTTTTTGTGCCCCATTATAGTGAATGCCGTGGTTGACACTCAGTCACCCAAGGCATAAAGCTCAGAATCTGACCTGGCTCCTCCTACCCAGGCATTCAGATACTTAGGGATGGAATCCTCTCAACATCTTTTCAGTCACTTCCTGTCTGTTTTCTGTCACACTGTGGCTGTCTAGAGGAAGCCCTCACTTCCCTGTATCAGTGAATTTTCATCGCTGAGACACAACACCTGATAGCCGCAACTTAAAGGAGGAGAGGGTGAACTGGGCTCTCGGTCTCAGAGGTTTCAGTCCATGGCGGAAGGGCTTGGTGGAACAAAGCTGCTAATGAATCACTTCATGGTGGCCAGAAAGCAGAGCAGGGGAACAACGCCAGGGAAGAAAGGCCCAGAGACCACTTATGGTACCAAAGTCATGCTTCCGTGACCCACCCAAACTCATGCAGACATGCGCTTTACAAATCCCGTGGGTGGTACTGAAGCCATCAAACTGACAATCCAGCTTAGCCGTCATGCTTTACCATGACCCAGACTTTTGTCAATGTCCCTTGAACTGATTGGCCATCTTGACACCTAATCCAGCTCCTGTCCCCATATTTAGTTTTCCGGTACCTCAATCTTACCTACATCACATCCTGCCTAAATTTAGGACTTTCCCCAAACTTCTTATAGTGTAATCAATGTTCTTATCATTCTCTCAAGTTATTCCCATTGGCCCCTGTCTTAAAATCTATATGCCACCACATTTCACACATTTTCCCTTTTTACAAGCTCCTCCTGCTTCTTCTTCTGCTGGAAGACCTCTATGGTTCTACAAGATACACCTGCATCATGAAGCCCCCCCTAACCCCTTGCCCAGCCAGCCCCAGGGAAAGTCAATCCCTTTCTGAATGTTTCTACTGTGCCACATCCATCTAAGTTGGATCTGCCACCCCATCCATCCCTCATACATCCTGTCACAACTGCTGTCCCCCATGCTTCCCATGTCCATCTCAGCCACATCCTCCATCTGTTCTTTAGCCCCTGTACATCTAAATTATTCTCAGGTTAGTGTCCCAGGAGACTGGGAAGCCTCAAACGTGCCCACAATTAAGTTGTGGTGAAAGGGAATCAGTCCCAGGACATGAGAACCTCTATGGGGGACTTTGTGAGTCCAGTGGGAAGCATTGTCACTAGTGTCACTAGCATTGTCGCTCGTGTCAATGACAGGCAGCAGAGCTAGCGGATCACACCACTGGGGAAGCAGGCCATGGCAGAGGGCTGAGCAATCTGTGCCAACTGAGGGCACATCGGGAGACCGCCCACAGAGAATCCTGTCTGGTGACTGCGGAGAGACTCAGACACTTTAAGTAACTACTTCTGCCTATTATTGAAAACACATTCCTTTGAGTCTTCCTGTGTTTTAAATTGTTTTTGAAATTCACTTGACATTTAGGGATTTGTGGCCAGTCTGTTGTGTCCTAAGTGGTGACATCAGGCCAAGATTCCTGCAAGGGTTTGAGCTGAGGAGAGTGTCACCGTTGTGAGAGGCTCAGGCCATCATCATCCCCAAACCAGGAGTCACAAGTGACTTGAGGAAGTCGATATCTCCCTAATCAATATGACATGGGGATCGAAAGGCCCACAAACATACATGCTATTTTGGAATTAGAAGCAGTCTCTAAAACACTCTCCTGCCAAAATTAAACTGTGACCTGGGGGGAAGGACATCAAAATACACTCACCATATTAACTCTCAGCTCTGCTTTTCCAGCACTGATTTAGCTTCTGCTGTGTGTCCGGCACTGTGGCAGGCGCTGAGGATACAAAGACATAGCCCTTATTCCCAGAGCGGAAGATGTGTAGGGCCTGCAAAGGGACAGCTCAACATGGGCTGCAGAATCTGAAGGAGAGGTGCACAAGTCACCCCCCAAAAGGCCACTGCAGCTTGGACTTCTAAGGGGTTCAGTGGAGACCTCTCCACAGCCAAACACATGCGTTGGTCAGATAACTAGCTGGGAAGGGGTCCCTGTGGAAGTAAGATTGGGAGGGGGTCTGGAGCGCCATAGTCAGCGGCATAACGTCCTGTCCGCGGCAGTCAGTGAAGGACTCGGAAACCGAGAAAATGCCTCACTTCTCATTGGAACATAAAAAGATGGTGCTAAGTCCTCAAAGTTAAGGAATAAAAGTCATCACCGAGTAGATGGAAAACGTCACTGAAGCCAAGGTTTCTGAACATTCAGCTGCTAGCAGAACACTGAGTCCCACTAGGGTGGACTCTCTGCCACCTCACAGTACACACTGGGTGTCATCATCGTGAAATGGTGAGAACTTTCACTTTTGGCTTAGGCTTCAGTCATCTTCAACAAAATGATGCCCACTATTCACCTTGCCAATTATTTCCTCTCTTGAAACATTTGCTCATTGGCAGAACGGAAAAATTCATGCTTCCTTACTTTCCTGGCTGATTTTATGCATGTTCTGAAACTTTGTAGGAGATGCTCAAAATAAAGGAAGTTTAAGGTGAGGAATTGGCAAAGGCTTTTTCCAATCAATGTGTAGTTGGTAGAGTTGAGAGGCCACAGTATAGAAGTTCTCTCTCAACCAGCTTTATTGGGTGCAAGCAACAGACCCTGACTCCGATCCCATCAAAGCTAAAAGGAATTAACTGGCAGGATATCAGCGGCTCATCAGATCATGCAACCCTGGAGACAACCTTGGGAAATGAGCAGGAACTGGGGGCATTTCTGGGGACAGAGCAGAAAAACACCAGCGGGTTCCACTCGTTGATGGACACAGTCTGATCAGGACACCAGCATCTCATCCCATTGCCACATACTGCGGCTGTTACCTCTGAACACAACCCAGGGGAGAGCACGGTGTCCCTGTACTATGGCACATTATTATGAGGATCCCCCACATAGTAAGGGAATAGGATATTGAGAAACTCATCACCCTCGCTTTTTAAATTTTTCACATGAAAGTCATTTTCATTATAATTGGGCTAGGCAGGTAATCATTACAATACAGGTGTCAGCTTTTGCTTCTTCTTTTAAGAATTTTGAATTTAAAAAGAAGTGGAAGAGGGCTGGGGATTTAGCTCAGTGGTTCTGGCACCTGCCTCACAAGCGCAAAGTCCCGAGTTCGATCCCTGGAACCAAAAAAAAAAGAAGTGGAAGATTAGGAGAAGCCAAAATTAAAATGAAAATTAAAGAGGTTGCATCTTATTCTAAAAAAGGAAGATTGAAATGAGCATTAGAATCAGTAAGCACGGATGGCCTCGGGATAAGCCATGAAAAGCTGAGAAGATTGGGAAGATGGATCTTCAAGGGGCCTTTGACACTGTTCTACATTAAATGAGGGGCAGAGTCACGTCACTTTGAGATACCACAAGTTATAGAGCCCCTCTCTGAGTTTCCCACAATGTAACAGGATTTCTTAATCAACTAGGTGGGATTTATCCAATACTTGGCATGAGCACCGTGTTTCCAAGGGCTGTGGAGAGTGTGAGAGGAAACGACTCCCACCCTCAGGAGCCCAAATGAGGGGGCACAGAAAATGCCATGAATCGGCTCGTCCCAATTCCATCCTTCTTCCTCTCTGGAGTTTTCTGATACCATAGACTCGAGAGACCTCAAAATTACATTTCTTAGGATCCTTTTATCTTTTAGAAATATTTTTATTAGTGCATATTGATTTTACAAAATGCTGGGTTTCGATGTGATATTTCCATACATGTTAGAGTCCTTTCTTTGCAACCAGGATTCTGGGTATGGGTTTGAGTCTATCAATCAAAAATACCCACATGAGGTTTGGATATGAGGCCAAGGACTTTGGGCTTTTTCAATGGCAAGAAACTTCTTTCAGCTGCAGTTTTCCTGTATCAGTTCTGCAGCTGCCAGCGGCCTAGAGGGCACCACAGCAAGGGCTGCCTTCTGACTGCGATCCCTCAGCCCTGAGTGGTAAACCCTTGAGCCCTGAGTTCCCAGAAGCTGTCTTGGAGGGAACAGCTCCCCTGCAAGGCGACATCGGTGGTATCCTGGCAGTAGTTCCTGGAGATCTGGCCTGATGCCTTCTTCTCCAGCATTTCCAACTTCTACTGTTGCATGAGAGGAGCGATTTCTAGTACATTTTGAAGGTGGTTACTTAAGCTTCCCTGAGCCCAGATGCCTGGATCCACTAAGGTACAGCAGCCCCACCTCAGAACCCTTCCGTCTGACTTCACCCCTGAAGCTACTCCTGGAAGAGCCAATCCCTGTGGGTCATGGCTCTTCCCACCCAACAGGAGTTGAGTCATTAGGTGAAGCTCATAGGCCTCACTTCTTTCTGTAAGAAGAGATCTTTCCTAAAAGGCTTATTACATTCAAGTGGAAAAATTCTAGTCACGTCACCCACAGCCCAGTGGCCTTGCACAAATATGTCTGTACTGCTGGGGACCCTGCAGCCTAATGCACATACATTTTATAGAATTAGCATCATGATATATTTAATTTCATATTCTGCTATTTTTTACTAAACATTATTCACTATGGTCTAAATGTTTGTGTCCCCTCAAAATTCATACTGTGAAACCCAAGCCCCCAAGGTAATAGTATTAAGAAGGGTGGACATTGGGGGATGATTACAGGGGCACAAATGTGACTAAAGCCCTCATTAGAGACCCAAAGGAGCTTGTTTGCTCCCTTGGATGGAGCAAGAAAGCACCAGTTGTGAGCACAGCCCTCATCAGGCACTGAATCTTTTGGCAGCAATTTTGGGGCTTCTGGGTCTCTAAAACCATGAGAAATAAATTTTTGTTGCTTATAAGCCACCCAGTTTATAGCATTTATTTAGGGTAACTTATTTAATTAAAACATTAAATTAGATTGTCCCCAGATAATTGACTAGTTTTCACAAACATAATGTTTATGATATGATAAGCAACTGCTATAGTTTGGATTTTGAATGTTCCAAAGGTCCATGTATGAAAGGCTTGGTCCCCACCATGGCCAAGTTCCCAATTGGTCTCCCACTATTGGGAGATGGTGAAACTTTTGAGAGATGAGGCCTGATGGCTGATCCTTGGGTCACTGGAGCACCTCCCCAAAGGGAATTATAGGACCCTGGCTCTTTCTTCTCTTTCTTCACTACTGATGTAAGCAGGTTTGCTCCACCTTATGGTCCTGAAGTGATGTGCTATCTTGCTACAGGCTCCAAGAAAGAGGACAATGGATCACAGACTGGAATCTCCAGAACTATGAGCCAAAATAAATCTTTTCTCTTTATAAGTTGATATCTCAGGTATTTTGTTATAGTAACAGAAAGCTGACTAACACAGCATCTCAACATAACAATGCAGGAGATTTAATTCAAAACACAGCCTGGTGTTGCAGAGGATCATGGACTTGGGAAAGGAGGAAAGTGAGTCCTGGCTCCTGGTCACTAGCAGTGGGACTTTAGGTACGGTGCATATTTTCTCTAAACCTCAGTATTCTTACTTGTAAGATAGGAAAAATAATAGTCTCTATCTCATTTAGTCGTTGTAAAGATTACATGAAGTAATGCATGTAAAGTGTTTTGCATGGCCCTGGCATGAAAGTGGTTATGAACTATGGGTTATGATCAATAATCACAATATTGACATTGGATATGTGTGCTTCTTTATTCCTCCATGTGCACACCATGAAAAAGATTTGCAAAGAGAGCTTCCAGTTCCTATTAAAACTTAAAGTGTCAAAAAAAAAAAAAAAACTTAAAGTGTCTCCCTAAGTGACAGTTTGCAAACCATAGTTCATAAATAAGTCAGTGGGTTTGGTGTCAGCAGTTCATACTGCTGTATAAACACGACCCTTCATCAAAGCCATGTAGCAAAAATATGAGGGATGAAAGAAATTAGGTAATAAACATCCTTATGATGTTAGAGTTAGAAATGACTGATCTGTATTTAACAACATCTGACTTTCCAGACTTTTCAGCCATAAATTTTGGTCACAAGTTAGATAGCAGCTGGGGGGACCTCATTCAGTCATTCACTCACTTTGGGCAAATTCTCTATATTAGATGATGGGCTGGTGGGTATTTCTGTAAAGGGCCCGACAGTAAGTACCCTGGGCTTTGCGAGTCAGGGTGGTCTCTGTTATAACATCTCAGGGCACCAGCCTGATGCAAATGCAGCCACAGACGGTGGTAAGTGATGGGTGTCACTGTGCTCCAAAGGAACTTTATTCACAAAATAACTCTGTAATGGACACAGAGCCTTTGACCTTGTGGAACTTAGCTGTAGAAGAGGCAGGCATGGTTATAAAGCAGAAGATAGTAGGTGTTTTCTCAGAAGCATGTATGGGCATCGATGTGGCACCTCAACTAACCACTCTGAAGTGAGAGAGATGATATTGAAAATATCTCTGAAACTCATAAGCAAGCTTCTTAACGGGAGAGAGTCAATCGTTTACCATCAATCAAAATATCCAGAAGTGTTTCACTTCATATAGGGCTAGTGTTAAATCTAAAGTATGTTAGATGGAAAGCTTTGTTTTAAACACAGTGATCCTTGACCATGTTTCTGGTCTATTGTTATCTTTTCAGGAGATTTGTACCACAATCTATATTCATTATGCTGTCATTATCTCAATAATTTCTTTTCATGTGTAAGCTTCTTTTTTAACCAAAAGGATCCTTTATTAAATTAAGATGAAATGGCAATTAATCTAGCGCATTATCAAAGACAGGAACATGCATTTATATGAATCTGTTTATAAACATCAATGGCCTGTTAATGTACTAATATTTAGGAGGCCACCATGATAAAAGGCTCCCTTCCTCTGTTAGCTCAATTTGTATGAACATATTCCTGTCACCAGTTAGGCAATTAGCAGAGACTAAAGGAATACTAATTGTAGCCTTTCCTGCCAATGTGCCAGGTCAACTTTATTCCTGGGAGCTTGCTTGGCACATTTGTAGTCATTATAAGTGATAAAAGGAAGTGATTCTTTTTGAAAACAAATCTGATATTTCTGCAGAGATGGAGATGAGGGGGAGTCCTTTTCTACATGACCCTGTTGCAAAGCCCTTTGGGAAGAAGGAGGGACAGGTAAACGACAATTTGAGAAAGAAGGATGCTAAGAGTGCATGAGGGTGCCAAGACAGCATCAAGTGCTTCACGGATAAGGACGATTCAGGAGCAGATAGCCGCAGCCCACCTCAGCCCTTTACACATTGATGCTGGCCAAGTGCCATTCTTCTGAATGCAGCCAGGCTGAAGAAATCTCTCCTGAGTTCGTTATGTTCGGGGCCCATCTCCTCCCCTTCCATCAGCATTGAGAGGGTCTTCTATACTTTCTCTGCCTGTTTTATATTGCTTGCTTCACTTGCAATGAGCAAATCTTTTTGAAAATAAAATCACTTTTAATAAAAGCAAACTAGCCCTGAGCCCACTGAGTAAAATGTGGAAGAGCGGACAGAGATGGAGAAGTTCCTAGGACCCTGGGGCAGAAGTGACTAGAAAGAACTTCCATCAAGTCCAGCGTCAGGAAGAGTGGGGAGCTGGGATACAACAGCACCGAGGTGCTGAATCAAGTTTTGCAACTGTCCTATTAACATGCGAGATTTGATTTGACTCCATTATATTTCATCAAATAGTTTAGAAAGCCCCCAGCATAAAACATCATCATAATTATCATCATATATTTGGAGATTTAACGTGCGCACCATAATGTACCATTAGTTACACAAATAACTAATAATTTGCTAATGACAATATTATGTTAAGTCAGTTTAGGAGCAATTAAAGTGAGTGATATTTACATATGCCTAATGAATCACAGTCGATGGCAGATTAAGAGATTCTAATGAATATTCATCCAGACATTCACAACCAGCTTCACAGTTTATAAACTGAATTATGGTTGATTTGCCCTTTTAAAAATGAATATGTGAGTATCTTCTGCATGGTGAGAATGAACAATTGGGCCTGACTGTAAAATTTTTTAAAGCAATGTACTGGTCAGAACACAAAACATTTTTATGCACTCTCATACCCTCGGCTTTGCTGTTCTTTTTTATATCACAGATCAGTGCTGATGAACTATCTCCATTTTCATTCTCATCCATGACATGAAATATAGAAATTGTTCCCTATAAGATTAAATGGGACACAAGTTTTATGCAGCCCCAAAGAGGAAATAATTACAGGTAATCTGCCATCGAAACCACGAACGCAAACTCTTGTTTTATGCAGTCACCATCCTCCCACAAGGGGGAAGGCTGTTTTTGTAGCTCTATTTGGTCATGATAAAATTGGGGTAGATTTACTATTGTCTTCAACTTGGTCGTTTTAAACAATAACAAAACAAACAAAAACACCTTAGAGTGGCTCTGTTAATACAGGTTAAGACCAAACAAGGTTGTGTTTTGAACATGTACTTTTTCTTAAAAGATATAGCTGTTTCTCCCTTTCTTGGCTGCTCCTAGTGAATATCGGGAGTTTTCTCCCTGTTGGAAAGGTGAAGGACAAACTCCCGTTGTCTTTACAAGGTCTCACATTAGGTCTAGGAAGGATCTGATGTCTACAGTTCCTCTTTCTGTGTCACCTTAAATTAGGTGGTGTCATCTCTGCTGAATCCCATTAGAAATTAACAATTACTATTATGTTTTTCCACACCTGGAGTTAGCAGCTAGAAGCAGAGTATCTTGGACCATGGGAGCTTAGTGAGATAACTGAGTAGCATGCCCCATATATGATGCCAACATATTTTGACAGAATATTAAGGGAAATCTCCAAAAGCACAGTAGGCATTTTACAGGAATAGAGGTTAACTTTGCAGCTGGCATTTCAGCTCAACATGTGGCCACACAGTACTCCAATAATGTCATTGCATATTATTACTTTCATTTTTTTTTTCAGGTACCAAGGATTGAATGGGACCTTATGCTTGCCAGGCAGGTGTGGAGTCACTGAGCTACAACTCCAGCCCTCATTGCATATTATTAAAGGTTAAATTAATGACTTTTAGAATCAAAAACTTTTATTTTTCAAAAATAATGTGAATAAAATATACTATCAGTAAAGTTAAGAGTTTCATTTGTTCTCTCACTCTCTCTCTCTGTAGTGGCCCCAGAGCCCATTCCCATTAAGAGTTCTCTTCTGCTGCTGTGCTATCCACAGCACTTCATGACAATCTGAACATCTTAGAGACGCATTTTCCTGGGTGAACTCATTTCAGCCTGCAGCACTGTTGGGCAAGGCTTTCAGCACTGATTTTCTGATTGGTAAATCGAGGCTGCCATTTGGCTTTATAACCTGTGTGATCCAAGAAGGCTGTGTATTTTACTTTACCTAGATCATACTTCCACTTTTCAAATCATTTGCATTTATTTCAGATGCACAGAACCCCATCAATTCAATGCCCTCCTTGGATCGCACTCTCTTGAGCCATGAAAGAATTAGGATTTTTGCTTGTTCAGAGATGCATCCAGGTGAAACACAAACTGCAGACCATGCCAGGCTCTGACACTGTTTGCCCTCATGTGCCGAGAGCCAGCTTGGATCTCACCTTTACTGACCTCCCTCACCCCTGGCTCTTTCCAAGGTGTGGCTGGAAAGTGTAGGTGACTTGAACCACAATCCTGAGGGCTCTGGATGCTAGCAGATATCTTGTGGCTTCTGCCAAGATGTGGTGCTGCCTCAAGCCTCCTATTCCAGATCTAATCAAGGCTGCTGTGCTGTTCTGTTTCATTTATTTTACCTACAAAGAAGTATGCTTCTACTAAAGCTTTTTGGGGAAAACATTAATATATTAACGAACAAGAGCAGGGACTTTGTAATCTTGCAGACCAGGGTTCAAATTCATGCTCTGCAGCTTGTAGACCTTGGGTAGATGACTCTATCCTTTGAGCATCTATTTCCTCATCTGTAAAAATGGAATAAGAATAACCAACCCTCTGACTTGTTGCAAGGAGGAAATGAATGTGTGTGTTTGTTGTGCTGCTCAGTACCTACCAGGTGCTCAAAAAGTGTTTCCTCTTTTTCTTCTTTTCTTGGCTGTTTGAGTGATCCAAACTCAAAAAAAGTCTGCATAAGTAGGGTAATTATGTGTTCTGAAGGATATACTAGTGGCTTATAAATTAACTTGACCTTCTTACATATTATCTGGATGCTATTTGCACCCAAACTGCTGAATGACCATGACTTTGCCATCGCGTTTGATATTAATCCTGGAAACTTGTGATTCTGCAACTGTTAGGAATCTAAAGACATGAAGAGGGACCTACTTACAATCACTAGAAACCATAGTGATCAAATTAGGATACACTAGTCCTGTGTGGATTTTGCATAAAAGGAAGTGCTTTGTATATGAAAGTACATTTAGCCCTTTCACCTATTCTCTGAATGAGGTATTTATGTCCCCATTCTGCAGGTAAGGAATTGAAGCTCAGGCTACATGGTAGCAAATAGGTAGAGGAACTGGGGATTTATCCCATTAATCTGCTTTCTTGTACGCGGTGAACAGTGCATTTAAAAAGTCACCTTAACCGGTGTTTATTATCTTATGCTTGGAGGTCTGTAAGCCCACCCTCTTCTCTCTCTCTGTCTGCTAGATGCACATTATTTTTTATGCAGGCTTGGCACTTTCAAAGGCCTTGTACGTGTTTCTTCAGTCTTGTCTTTACATGTAAGCCTTATAAGTATCTTTTGGGAAAATCATTAATATAACTTTTTTCAACTTTATTAGAACATGTTTTCCGTACATAACAGTTACATTTCTTGTAGGGTGTTGGTTACATGTACATAATGCATCTTAATTCTTTATTCAACCTTTCCTCTCCTCTTCACCCTCCTTCCCTCTCTCACCATCCTTTGGTCTTCTTCCCTTTTGCAAAAGAAATATCTCCCTGTTTCCTGTTATTTATCTTTAATTTTTATCTTTACTTTTATTCTGAGTTTCTCATATAAGAGAAATCACGCAATATTTAAATACGTGTTTCTGATTTATTTCACTTAACATTATGGTCTCAAGGTGCATCCATTTTGCTACACGTGACCCAAGGTTATCCAATTTAGAAGAAAAGAATCAGTGCCTTATTGAAAGACTGGCATTCCCTAGGCCAGTGGTGGCGACCCTATGGCACACGTGCCACAGCAGGCACACAGAGCTCTCCATCAGCCCATGAGCTGAGTAGCCCCAGCATCAGCCCAGCAGCCGAGCATCAGATAACAACGCACATAGAGGCAGTGTTGGAAATTCTCCATAACTAAGTGGGTTTGGGGTTGCAGTTTGGGCACTCAGTCTCTAGAAAGTTCGCCATCACTGCCCCAGGAAGTGAGATAAGAAAGATTAAACTGAATCTTCCCTTGAGTACATTCTTCACTAGCTTCCACTTGGAGCCAGATAACCGAGATGGGTGGCCATTTCAGCCAGATTAAACTTTACATAATGTGAGGCAACAACACACTGGCAAGCTTAGGTGATACTGCAGACTCTGATAAGTTAGTGTCACGGTGTCAGTCACAGGGCAGACTTCAGACAAATGGCACCAGGTCCCAATGGATGTATTGGTGGAGATCAGGATCCAGGCTTGCTGTTCTGAGTTCAGAACACTGCACATGAAACTCTTGACAGTCTGCTGACCGGGCACCCCAGAGCACTCAAAGCTGGCAGAGGTGTTCCAGGAGCCCACGAGGATGCTGAGGAGACCAAGTAGGCCAAGAGCAAATCCTCCATTCAACTTATGGCGGAATCAGCTCATTGCCATCTTTTCTCTGTGTCAGGCTCCCTATGAGGTTTAATTTTGGAAACATTTTGACATCACTTAAAGGAGGGTGAAGGAAAAACAAAAAGGCAAACATCACCAACCATAAAAATGCACAGAGATTTGAAAATTCCTAGAACAAAAAGAATATTAAGAAAAGAAAATTATGTACTCAAGGAAAACTTCAAGACTTGTCCCACCTGGAAGAGGTGCTCCAATGGTAGATACAGAGAAGATTCGTTTAATTCTCCATTGCTGCGTCACGTTTCTAGTAATCCTCAGAGAAATGGAGTCTTCCTTGTCAGCTTTGCCCTACTGTTCTCTTTCAGGGAAGGACATGGACCTTTTATTGTGGTGATTATTAATCCTCCTAAACACACACACACACACACACACCTTTATATCTCTAAGGTATTCCTCCTCTTTATCACATCCTTCTTTTACTCTTCACTGACGTACTGTATGGTGTGGGCTGAACTTTCAAATCTCACTTCAGAATTCAAGAAGCAAGTAAATTACATCCACTTCCTAGACTGTTCTTATTTTTATATTATGACATTTTTCTGTAGCATATATATTTGAACTTCAGTAAAATCGTAGACTCTGTGCTCTGTGGGATATTAATTTGCTCTGTATTCTTTAAGGTTAGGATTGCTTCACAAATTATTATCTATCTATTGCATATTAGACTCACTGGATCTATTGTTATACTTTGGTACTTTCACATTTAAGAGCTTGCAAGGACTTAGGTTATTTTGTAGATAAAGAAGAGGAGTCACAGAAAAACTGAGCTTTCCAAAATTATCCTAGGGAATCTCATTTGTGCACAAATGTTGATAGCAGAACTACCCACAATCACCAAAAACTGGAAACAGCCCAAACAACCTAATTTAACAGGTGAGGACAATGGGAACACTTCTCATCAAGGAATAAAGTATTTTCTGGTAACAACTTGGGAGAATCTCAAAATCATGGAGCTAAGTGAAAGAAGCTACCTACAGTATGATTTCATTTATATAATATTCTCCCAAAGACAAAGTACTGCAAGGAAGGACTTAACAGTGGTTGCTGAAAGTTAGGTATGAGAGAAGGTTGTGACTATAAAGCAGTAGCACAGTGGGGATTTGGGGAGTGATGGACTTATTCTATAACCCAATTATGGTAGTGTATACACAGACTATGTCTGTAAAATTACAGAACCACATATGTGAACAAAGTAGTTAATTGTATTGTATATAATTGTAATTGTGTTGTAATTTTTTAAATAAAATTGAAAAATGTGGTGGAATTCTATTTCCTACTCCATCAAATCTGAGTTTTCCTCTCTGCCTCCGTAGGAGACCCTCTCTAATCTGCTCCTCACTTATGTTTCCAGGAGTGTCCTCTCACTGGCCCATGAGCAAGCCGCGCGCCACACCACCCACCTTCCATCCTTCTCTGAACAAACCTCTCTGATCTCCTTGGAGCGCTAGCTTTGGAGATGCAAGCTCTTCTCAGGCGGATCCTCCTCCTGTCTCCCCTCCCCTCCCCTGCCCTCCTCTCCTCTCCTCCTCTTTTTATTCAAATCAAGTCCTACCTCCTTCACTTGCCGGCTGGGGTCACTCCTGGCATACTCTCCTCTGTCATCTACGCCACTAAAGTAACACTCTACTATTATTGTACTGATTTTGCTGCATTTCCTCAATTAGATTTTTAGTTCCTTGAAAGCCAGGCACATGTGTTTTGCTTTGTTTTGTTTTGTTTTTCATAGCCAGAACTTTAAGTGATGAAAATAGCTCCTACCACAGAAATTACCAATAAATACCTCACTTTTAAAAACATTAACATTGTAATGAATGAGTAGATGTTAATCCTAGGAAAAAAGAAACCTAGTCCTGATTAGAAGTAGCCTAAAGCTTCCCTTCTTTCTAATTCTTCTCCCATTGCTAACAATATTATCAAATCTTTATCTTTCCTGACATTTGTCAGCAAGAACCATATGGCTCGACTCACACTTCATATCCTCTAATCATCTTCTGACTTTTGTCACTCAGAATCCTGAACATTTCCTTTGTGTTCTCAGACTTGCAGAATATTTAGAGTTTTAATTTCATCCTACCCTTTTCCCCGGATTTTCAGTGCTAGGTAGTGCATAAGATGCATGTACTTCCTCCCTCGTGACTTTTATCTTGCACTTTTAACTCTGCTTTTGTCATTTTTACTCCTCACATGTTCGTGAACCCATTGTAAGAATAATCCTGGGCTGTGGAGCATTGTTATCTGTTTGCCCTGCCTTCCTCAGGTCATACGTCAGCACCCAGTCCTGGATTCCCTGCCCACTATGCTGCTGGTGTCCTGCTTCTGGCTGCCCTCTCTGCTCTCCCTCACTCTTCTACTGGGAACCATGGCTGCTGCAAGCCCACTCTGCCAGGCTGTCACAACGGAGAGGACTTGCTGCTTCTTGGAGCAGCTTCAAAAGCACTGGAAGTTGAGGTTCAGGGCTCTTACTTTTCACTTTGGTCCTGAAATGTCACCCAGAGACTCCTCACTGTTTTTATGTATAATGTCATAACATAGCCTGGATTTAAATGGTCTCTTAAATGGCCATTTGTCTTTTTTTTTTTTTTTTGTACTGGGGATCGAACTCAGGACCTTGTGCTTGCCAGGCAGGCCCAGTGCCACTGAGCTACATCCCTGGCCCTCCATTTGTCTTTGATGGAAAGAGTTTGATCACCTTTGTCTATCTCTTGTAGACAGACAGGGGAAGCAATAGAGAAACAGGAGAGCAGAGATTCTAAAAGAGGATAGACTGCATGACTCCCCTACCAGGGCAAGTAGCCAGGGCATCTCCTCTGAGAACTTATTTATCTGCATCCTCATCACAATCAGCCACTTCAGCAGTGTTAGCAGTAAAAATCATCAAAAATATTTCCACATTTCAAGATAAGGCAGAATCTGCTCACTTCCTAACTCACACCCCAGAACAACAACAAAAATTCTAGAATGCAACCCATCTGATGCTCCAGTAGCTGAAATTCACATTTGGTGGCCACACTGGTTCTCAGGGACAAAATTCACTGCAATTCACTGCAAGAATAGGATGGTGATGAATGAACTAAGTATCACCCCAAGGAATGACCCAATGCTATGGGGAGGTGGGAAGTGTCACCTCAAACTAACCAGAGGTGATTGTGTGTAGTCTGTGCATGAGAGTGTGTATGTGTGTATGAGAGGGAGGGAGAAAGGGAGAGTTACAAAAAGTTTCAAATTGTATGCTGGGGGTCTTTAGGGCCCACGTCTGGGTATGAGTTGATGTGATCAATCTCTGTTAGAAGATCTAATTTATATGTTGTCTTGGTCACTTTCCTCATCACTGGGAGAAAATATCCAACACCTGCCATTAAAAGGAAGCAAAGATTAGCTTGGCTCACAGTTTCAGAAGTCTCAGTCCTTGTATGGTTGGCAGCAGGGTGGAGAGGCCTAGGTGGAGGAGCTGCTCGCATCATGGTGCACCCCCACCCCACCCCCCGACCCCTGGAAGCAAAGAGAGAAGGGAGGAGCAGGGGAAGGAGATCCACTTTTCCAGGTCATGCCCCGAGTGAGTGACCGGCCCTCCCAACCATACCCCACCTCCCAACAGCAAGTCAGCTATGGGGCTCCCATGATTCAGTCTCCCTCAGAAAGCCCCACCTACGAGCACGCAAGGCCTTCAGGGAACATTCTCCACCCAAACCATGACACATATTTTCAATCTGAGGAATTGGTTTTCAATTATGGAAAATTGTCAGCTATACTGAAAAGCTATCATGTTCCCATTTCTCTATTTTGGAACTGTTATATTCAGGCTATGCTGACACTCGACTCTATTTCTTTTTTTTTTTTTTTTTTTTTTGTCTCTTGTGTGTTTCTTAATCTATTCTGTGATTAAAGTGAATACCTCAGCATGCCTTTCTATTCATTAACTAAATTTGTCCCTTGGAAGGGAGTGCTATGCTGCAGAAAGACCCTGGAGACAGGCCTCCTGGAAGCCTGGCTTCCCCTCTGATTGCAACACTCCTGCTGGTAGGAAAGTGCATCGCCTCACTTAAATTGTAACACAGGTTGCTAAGGACAATCTTCCCACCTCAGTTTCCTCTTGCCCTTCCTGCCCTATTTCATCTTTCAATTCTAGGCTACCAAAGAAAAATGTCAGAAAGAGGTTGCTTAGATTGGATTAACTACAAAATGGAGATCTGTGGTCACAAGAGGACCTTTTTTCCAAGACCCTGCTGCAGTGTGTTCTTTGGGGTAATGTTTATACCAAGCATCCCTCTACCCCATCAAGCAGCACCATTTAAATCTCTTGTTCACACTTTACTGGCTGAAGGTTATAAATGCTTTATGAGCTGCTGAGCTTGCAGCATTACTATTTTATTAGAAAGTTGAATATCTTTTCTTCATAGTTACGTTACTAGTGAAATTTTTCTTTCTCTTAAAAATGTTTGCTTCATGCATGTTATGAAATGGCACCTGACAGGATGTAAGTAACTATTAAAAAATGATTTGGGTTATTGGAGAGGGAATTTAGATACCCCTGGGATTTGCTTATTTTGTATTGACCTACACATAATTTAGAGAAGGAAAAGAATTTTATGATACTCTAACAAATTGATTCAATGCAATCCTTCTAGAATCAGCGTGTGATTGCTGAACTGACTTGTATTCAAACCTGGATAACCATCCAAACAATCAGTTATAAGTTTCCATGGCACACATAGGGAGAGGAATGTAAAATAGAGAACAGTTAATTGGGTGGTCCTTGAAAAGCCACTGTGCAATTCTGAACATTAGCTTCCACATCTGTCCCGTCTCTCACATGTCTTACTTTTCTCCAAAACTGAGAGTCAATAAGTTGGGGAAGGAAAAAGGAGAGAAATGACCACTTTTAGAAAGCTGGAGCACAAGTAGCAGTCTGGCCCTCCAGCGTTACAATGAGAAATCATGTTCACCAGCTCATAAGACCAAATACTCCCAACTTCCCAAAGGGGGCCCCACAGAGCTGCCTCCACCCACCCATGGCTCTGGTCACTTGGCCTCCTATTGATTATGCTGCTCACCTCCCTTCCTTACTTTAAGAGATTCTTCTCTTCTTAAATCCCAAATGCAACTGTTCCTTCTAATCTATGGCCTTTCTAGACTAAATCTTTCCTACCTCACACATAAATGTAGCAAGAATTACTCCTCCATAGTTGTTCTCATTTTAAATCTGAATCCATTCATTCACTTATCTCTTCCTTTGACAACCGTCTACAAAATATTTGCTATGTGCCACAGCACTGGAAGTAAAAAGATTAACAAAATATAATCTGTACCCTTAGGTCCATACATTTGTATTTCCACGTTATATTGGAGTTCCCAAGAATGATTTGTCAAAGGATAAGACATTATTGGAACCATTTTTATATCTTAATACTCACCATTGTCGAGCACATAGTAGTTGTTCCAAAGATATTCTCTTTTCCTGCCCCTTTCCTTCCAGCCCCTGCCCCTTTCCCTTTTTCCTTCCCTCCCTTCCACCCTTTCCACTGCTGGGCATTGAACCCAAGGTCTCATACATGCATGCTAGGCAAATGCTCTGCCAATGAACTACATCTCCAGCCATTTTTGTTATTTTTAAGACAGCATTTTGCTAAGTTACCTAAGCAGGCCTCAAACTTACAGTCCTCCTGCCTCTGCCTCCCAAGCAGGTAGAATTATAGGTACACAGCACCATGGTTGGTCAAGAGAGTTCTTAAATTTCATTAAAAGGAAGAAGAAGTAAGAACTTCATCCTGAAGACTGTGGGTAATATAATAGGAGGTCTCCAAAGATTGGGTCAAAAAAGAACCTACTTGTTCTAGGGTTTCCTGTAATCTTCAAATCAAATCACAAATTTTTTAGTTTATTAACTCAGGACATACTTATCCAGGTTTATCCTTTCCTGGATCTTGTGTTAGACATTGAAGAAAAAAATAAATAAGCATGATATACACATGTATATCCATGTATAGGTATATCAGTACAGTTCTTCCTTATCCATGGGTTCATAGTCAACTGTGGTCTGAAAAATATTACATGCAAAATTCCAGAAATAAACAATTTACAATTTTAATTTAGCCACCAATCTGGTAGCATGATGAAATCTTATGCCATTTGGCATCATCTCATCCTCCATCTCCCACCCCTGACTTGAATTAATGTTTTGTCTAGTGTATCTACACTGTATATGCTGCCTGCCTGTTAATCACTTAACCATATGGTTATCAGACTGAATGTCATGGAATCACAATGCTTGCATTAAAGTAATCCTAAAAATGGCTCAAAAGTACAAGACCTGTGTTGCAAAGCAGGGACAAGGCAGAAAACAGGAAAAGACAAATCAACTTTGTGGCAATGCTGCAGGGCATATTGGACAAAAATACATACAATATATAGAAGATTCAGTCTTACCTAGTTGTAGACATCCGCTGGGGTGTTTGAATTGTATTTCTTACAGACAAGGAGGACTACTATATAGCTACATCTATGTATATATTATATATAATGTCAATTATACTGCATATGCATAGAAAATATTTAATATAGTAACAATGTAAATATTATATTACATTACTATATTATATTATATTACATGGAAAATCTATAACCTGCTCCCTTGGCACTAGTACTATGGCTCGATTCTATTTATTGAAAGTAGAAAGCTTAAACATCACTCTCTCATTAAACCACAGCTCTATGAAGACTGTGTCTCCTTTATATCATCGCTCTAGGGTACTGCTGGGATTGTAAGTGTTCAGCAAGAACTTGGCAAATGCATGGATTGTACTGCTATTGTTCTGAGTGCTTAAGTTTCTGAAGATATTTCCTTCTGTCTAAAAAATCCATTTTTTTACTCAATGAAGTGGCACACGGTAGAATTTATTTTTGGATTGACCTGGCCTGAACCTTTGGGTTTGTTTTTACATTTATGAAAATGTCAGGATTTTGTGATAATTTTTTAAAAGTCTACACTTGGTATGGGATTAAGAGGAAAAAAAGTTTTAATGTTTCTCTTGTACAAGGAAAAAAAAACTCATTCTAGAGAGAACCATAGGTTTGAATTTGTCATATCATGAGTTTTATTGTCTGGATTATTATGTTCTGTGTGTTACCATTAGACAAGGAAAAAATAAAAAGCCTCATTACAAGGATATGGGGAAAGAACACTTCGTATAATAAGATTGAGATCACTAAAGCAAAAGAAGGCAATTGCTTTGCTAGGTAAATAATTTTGTAAATTTCCTCCAATCCAGTTGAAGTTGGCTTAAGCCTCCAAAACCAGAAAGTGTCAGCTTGTAGTGACAAACGGAATGGGACTAGATCTCAAATATCTGCGGCAGCGGGTTTCCCCAAAAGACAACAAAGACATATATCAACAGAAAATAATTTGCTGATACAGGAGTAACAAAGCACTTAAAATACCTTTCATTTCAGTCCTAAAATCACTTGTTTGAAATGAAGACCTCATTTTTTTATGCCAGAAGTGTCCAAAAACTTCAGCAAGATTGAGCTACATTTATGAAAGTATTTTGTAAAATGTGTCAGTACTATTTCTATTATGCTTTGAGAGGCTGACATCATTTTCTGTGGTTTGTCATAGAAATTTCCTCTGGGAGTCTAGCTCTAGTATTAAGTAAAATGTGGTTATTCAAGCAGAATCACAAGAAATGTGTCCAGACCTGAGAGGTACTTTCTGAAGGACAAAATTACATACACACCTGTCTCAGAGTCTGTGAAGTAAGGGTCATCATTGAGTCTGCTATTAATGAGGTCTTCCACGGCCCCTGGGTGTGGATGTTAGTTGTGGAAATGTCTCTAAAGTGACTCTATCTAAAAAAAAAAAAGCCACGGAGCTACACAGCAGATGGGCAAGTGCCCCTTCCTGACCTGCATTTCAGTAAGCGTTGCCACAGCGGCAGTCACACTTACTCCTGAGGCAATTCCGGTGCTCACTGAAGTCAGTAAAGTACTGAGCCAGGACGTGCGAGGTCCTGAGGTGCAGCACCAGCGCTCCAGCCTCTACTCTCACGTCCAGATAACAGAGAGCTGGCATGTAGGCCCAGGAAGAGAGCCAGCGCCCAGCAAAATTCATCTGCAGGAACTTTTATTGAGGTGTATTTAGTTGCAGTTGCAGTGAGCTAGGAGCAACTGTACCGACACATTGTTTTTTAGAGGTAATTATAGTAAGAGACGCTACAGAAAGTATGTGCTTAAGAAATATTTGCTGACTCACTGTTGGCTTCATAAACCTCCCAACTGAAGCAAAAATGAAGAAATAATTTGCCCTAAACAATGCAAAATAGGTAGGTAGAAGTGGAGCTTCTCATGGTTTCCAAAAGGTGAGTTCTTTTATTGTCTTATAGTTGTTAGATAGTGGTAGATGGAACCAGTGTAGATTTTTTGTATTGAGGGAATCTGGTGCAAGAAATTGGCTCTATCAATGCTGGACAAGCTGAGAAGTCAGAAGCCACCCAAAGCTTAGCAAAAGCCATAGCACCAAGACGACATCACGGTTAGAGCTGAAGGACACGGGAAGGAAATAAGCTGCAGGATCTCAGGTGCCCGGATGTTGGCTGGAGTTAGTACAGGATGAGGACTTCCGGAGCACCCGGAGCCAGGGCACAACACAGGCTCTGCTGGGATACCTTAGGAAAGGGTTTCTCTTGGTGTCAATCTTCTCCCACTAATTCCCGTCATTGGCCAAGTGAGATACAAGAGAGCCTGGGAAATGTAGTTCTCTTTGAGCCAAAGCAGAAGGGAGGGGAGAGGGAGGGGAGGGGAGGGGAGGAGGGGAGGGGGGGAAGGGGAGGAGGGGAGGAGGGGGGAGGTGTGGAGCTGTGGAAACAGACCCAGGGCAAATCTGCAGGGACTACTACACACTAAGGAAGATTGACTTTCCCCCACAGTAAAAGAAATTTTATCTCAGTAGAATTTAAATTAATCTGCAGAGTACATACCTTTGTGCATTTAAATTTCCCTTCATGGTTAATTAGTGATCAGAACCCAGATTTGCTCCTTAAGTTTAAATAATTAACCAGAATTAGTTTCGAAAGATAGTCATAAAATCAGGGCATCAGCAAAAGAGAAAAACAAAAATCAAACAAACAAAAATCTAAGTTCTTTCTATTAGGAGCATCCATCCAGAGCTAACCTGGAAACTGTCTCAGAAGCCTGTTCTTTAATGGATCGCTGCCTAAGACAAACCCACCATACACTTAGGGAGATTAAACTTTGGTCTGATGCCTGCTGTACCCAAGAGCACGTATTGCTGCTTATCCAGGATCTCTGCTCTATTATGCTTTTGGCCTTCTGGTTCATAGATCTCATCCTGAGAACTGGATGATGAAACACTTACCATTTATATAAAAGTAAGTTGTGAATCACAATATTTGCCCATTTTTATGGTCTGAGTCTTATGCCATTTCAGAAAATTCTTTCTGGTGGTATAGATGATGGTAGGGCCCAAACTTAAGGCCAGGTCAGTGGCCAAGTGATGCAGAGAGAGGAAAAAGAAATAGAATTTGATTTTACTGACCCAGATAGAACAAGTTTTAAGGATATTTTTGAAATGTGCTCTTTGAATACTTGTCTAGGTCACTCTTAACCTTTATAAAAGTCTTGCACCAGATGCCCAGAGACCTTCAGTACATACGGCCTAGTCACTCACTCCAGCGGTCCAAGCTATGCTTAAAAGTTACTTACGTTCCTTCTTTACAAAAGCCAACAATGACAACCACATCAAAGCAAACTTTCTTTTGCCATGCTGTTTAGTAGTTATGATAGCTATCGACCATCCACTATGCACCACTCACTCTTCTAGGTACTTTATATGGATGGGCTCATCCAAGCCCAACTCTTCTCTGTTGTAAATACTGTTAAAATGTGCCTTTACAGATGAGGAAATTGAGACAGAGAGGTTAAAAATCCTGCCCAGCAAATAGGGGAGAAGATTTTAAAACTCCAACACTTTGACTTCTATTAATGGTTTTAGGAGCTACACTAGATTCCTCTCTGCTGCAGTAGAGAAGCAATCAGACTGCACTAATTCACACTAATGTGTGAATAATTGACAGTCATTAACTTTCCTTGAGAAGTTTTCATTTTTAAAAGATGTCTATAAATTAAAAGAATTTTAACTACTGAATTTTTACAATGTGTTTTCTATCTGCTGGCCCAATGATGGGTGTGGGCCACCCAGGATGAACCATGGTCTGGATGGCCCTGTTGGTTATGGGCACAGGCCTTGCTCACAGCTGGGTTTGAATCTCAGCCCTGCCCTGCCATCTGTAGATCTCTAAGCTTGCTATTTCACTCACATGGGCTTTAGTTCTCCCTCGTGCAAAATGGAATAAAACAAGAGCTTCCTTGGGTGGCTTAAATGAAATAATGGCTATAAAGCAATCAGTAAACATATCAGTAAATACCTGTAGTAAGTACTCACTATGGTAACTCTCATAATTAAGAAATTCCTTTCTGGAGACATGAAAATGAAAATTACAAAGCGCTTTATAAATGCTAAAGGGGACATGAAAAGCAAAATGTTATAGTAAGATGCAATTAACTTCAAACTGTGCCCCAAAGAATCCTGAGCATCCCCAGGTGTAGTTGGGGGTTTGGGGGTAGGTGTGGAGCATGGAGAAGGGAAGTGACATTCCACCATCTGGCTCCCCCTGTTTTCATTTCAACTGGAATGGTTCTAGTTTTATCCAGTGTGGATGTGCTTTAAAATTGGCCTTTCCTGTCATATTGTATCAGGAACAAATCTCTGTAAAATTACCACTAAGACTGGGAATCCTATACCTAGCTTTCCAATGGCTTTCTTTGGGGAATTTTAGGTAGTAAGTCCCTTATGTTCTGTGACTTCTTTCCTTTTGTATAATATGAGAAAATGTATTTAATCTATTTTATTATTATTCCTCCCAGGTAGAAAATCTTTCCAGCTTCTAGGGATGTAGGAGAAAGACATAGCTGTATTACTCCAGGAAACCATCTTCCAGCAGAATCACCTTCTCCACATTAAGCACTTCTGCTAGTTAGTTGATTAGTTTCTTTACTTTTGCCACCTTTTCTCATATCTGAGTTCAGAGACTTTCTAGAAGCTTCTAGGCTGTTCCTAGTAACTCTCAAGGCAGTGGAGCAGTCCAGGAGGGCTGTGGGGGATAGATTCTGGCAGGCTTTCAACAAATTGGTCAATTCCAATGCAAGTATTTGTAGCTGAAGAATCTTTAATCAGGATTACATTAGTGTCCTCTCCAGACCAATTGCTGAGTTCATCACAGCTCCCAAGTTCAGGGTGAAGGAACAATAGCACTTTTTATTGTAAAAGCATATAACAAAATTTACCGTGTTAACCATTTTAAAGTGCACAGTTCATTAGCACTCAGTATGCTCACTCTACAACAGACATCTGGAACTGTTTTATCTTGCAAAACTGAAACTCACTAACACCGACTCTTCACTTGTTCTTCCTTCCAGTCCTTAGAGCCCACATTCTGCGCTCAGTTTTTATAAGTTTAACTACTTTAGAGACTGCCTATGAATATAATCATACAGTATTTGTCTTATTTTCTTTTACTGGCATATTTTATTTAGTGTAACATCATAAGTTTCATCCATGTAGAAGCATGTGACAAAATTTCCTTCTTTTCTAAAAAAATTTTTTTTATTAGTACATGTTTATGATACATAGTGACTACATTCATCATGGGTAGTTGGCACATGTACCTAATGCATCTGAATTCTTTTTATGTCCCCCTTCCTTTATCTCCTCCCTCCCTTTATCTTTTGGTCTCCTTCCCATTTGCAAAAGATCTATCACCCTGTTTCCTATTATCTGTCTTCTATTTTGCTCTTTCATTTATTTATGCTTTGGGTTTCTCATGTAAGAGAAACTATGCCATATTTAAGCTTATGTGTCTCATTTATTTTACTTAACATTATGGTTTCAAGGTGCAATGTTACATTGTGTGTTGTTATGGCTTGTGTCTACATGTCCCCCCAAAGCCTCATGTGGTCATAGGTGGGGCTTTTTCAGAGGTGGCTGGATTTAGATGCTGAAATTAATTCATAATGCAATGCTAGGCTCAAGGGCACTAGGATTAAGGGTGTGAGTGCTACCTGCCCTAAGTAGCCTAGATAAGACAAAAGGGGCAGAAAGATACTGTTAAACCCCATTGTTGTTTTTGCTATCTTCTGCCTGCCATGAACAATTTCTCCTCTGCACTATTTGTCTGCCAGGCCACCCTCCCTTAGAACCAGCTAACTATAGACTAAAACCTCTACAAGCTAAATAAACTGTTCCTCCTTTAACTTGTGGATGCTGGATATTTCATCTCAGCAACAACAACAACAACAAGAAAAACTAAGACATATGTATATATCACTTTTTAAAACCCATTTATCTGTTGTCTTTATCTATTTATCTGTTGATAAACCCTATTTATCATGACAGATCCCCCTGCTGTCATGAATAATGCTTCAATGGACATGGGTGTGCAAATATCTTTGGGATCCTGCTTTAAATATTTTTGGATATATACCTAGACACGGGATTGCTGCAGCCTCTAGTAACTGCATCCACTTTCAATGCTGTCCTGCCAGTGCTTCGTGGGAAAGGTGGGAGAAACTTGAAGGCCACACCTGATAGCTGCATGTTGTTTAGAGCTTCCTGGTTTTGTTCTATCCAAGTCTACAGGGAAATACTGGCTCCAAGAAGAAGCAAGTGTAGGGAGAATGCTTGCTCTTCTGAAATCTTTTTGAAATGATACACAGTTCTAAGAAGCACATACTGTCTGGTGTTCCTTTGACAAAAGCCTCTGAGACATTTCTAGACTTGGCCCTGATAGTTAAAAACCACAAGGATGCCCATAATGTAATTTTAAATACGCCCATTCTCAGCCCACTCATCTCTAAATGAAATAACTTGCACAGAAATCCCTGTAGTCTCACTTCCCTTAGCAGTGGCAACTTAGTAACTGAAATCATTGAGAATGTTTCTGTGATTCAGAAAATATTCAAAAGCAGTTTCTTGAACACCAAGTAGCAGCGTTCTATGAAGCAGATACTAATAGGGCATTCATAGCTTTCACTAACGGAACCACTAGGTACCATGGTGACTGAAATGAAGGTAGACGGATGGGAGTTATCGAAAGACAATGGGTTCCCTGTCTTTAATGTTAATTAGCCAGCCCCTGCCATATATTCCATCTGTTCAGACACTGTGACCTCAACATACATGCTGCATGAAGGAAAAAAAAAATGAACAAAATATACATTAAACAATTGCCATCAAATTTGGAGTTTTAAGAAAAGTTGATCCGGAAGGCTGATACTTACACAGTATAAATTCAATGCACATATAAAACTATTATCAAGGAGAAGATGCCTCTATTCCTTTGCTCTTTTATTCCCTCTAGCTGTGAATTACACTTTAGAGGAGAAGCTATGGGTAATTTGTAGACAGCTACTGACCTGAAAAACGTGGGAACTACTGTCCTGGTCTGGGCACCGCTATAGGCTTAGATGTGAAGAGCCTGGAACTTTGATTTCTTCGGGTGCACCCAGTTATTCTTATAATTATCAAAACAACAGACCATCAAATCACCTGAGTTGTGTTAAACTTTTATATAGGGTGTGGGTTTTAAGAATGACTTAAAAACTCTAGAAAGTTAAGTCCTGAAATTCAAGAGACTTGTAAAGGAGTTCTAGTGTGGGTAGGTGCCTTGGTTCTGATGGAAGAGAGAAGATGGAAGTTTGTGAGTCTGAGCTTTAAAAATGTGAAACTGCCCAAGAAGGGGATTTAGGAACACAAAGTATGCATTTCTAGAAAAGCAACGCTAATGACAAAAGCAAAACACAAAATCTTTGCAGGGGAAACAGTCCATAAGGAAACTGTTTCTCTTCCTATCTGTCAACCCTAAATGTGCTTTACGTTGGTTGTGGGGCATGGAGGCAGTGAAATCCGACCTCTGAGGCCAGAGCTGAGCGGCCAGCACACCTTCACGAAGGCTGTGTGTGGCAGCAGAAGGCCACGTCATTTTCCATGTACTTGGAGGTTCGGACCTAATGGGACAACATATATGTACTGTGCCTGTGCATTTCCCTGCCAGAAGAGAGAGACGGGGAGAGAGAGGCCCTTCAGGGGACAGGGGATCAGGGAAAATACTTTCTCCAGGGTTGCCAATGGCCCCAGAATAACAGGTAGAAGGACCCAGAAGCTGCAGGGACTCTGGAATGAGGCTGCCTGAGTATAGATCCTGGCTCTGTGGCTGTGGGATCTGAGAGAAGCCACTCATCCCTTTGGGCCTCATCTTTGTCTCTCAGATAGGCACACTCGTATTCCTGCCCTCCTGAAGGCTGTTGGGAGGATGATACTCCCAGAGCTTCACTGGGGACGCCTGTTTGGGCAGCCTGAGCTGTGTGTGCCAGGGCTCAGGGGAAGCCTCTGCTGAGCAGCCCAGCAAGCAGGTCTGGAGCACGTGTGTCATTTGCCTTCGAGTTTTAAGAGCACAAGGTAATGGGCTTCTCCTTCAGAATGCAAAGGCAGCTGTTACTCATTACACCACGGGAGGCAGAAGTAGTCTTGCCAGAGCCTGATACACATCAGAAGGTAAAAGACAAAAATGAAATTGGATTGTGAGTCTCATTACTAAGCCACAATCCTATTTTTGTTTCTATTAAAGAGTAAGGCTTGAGTCAGGTGTGATGGTGCCCACCTGTAATTCCAGCACTCAAGTGGCTGAGGCAGGAAACTCACCATGACTTTGAGGACAGCCTGGCCTACATAGTGAGTTCAAGCCCAGCCTAAGCTACATAGCAAGACCCTGTCTCAAGAAGACAAAAAAAAAAGGAACATGACCTCCATCCAATGGACACACACACACACACACACACACACATAATCACAAGCAACAGGATTCACCCAGAATGTTAAAAAAAATCTCATTTAGAGTTTTAAATTCATTGCCTAGATAGGCAAAAACCACAGTCCTAAGCATAGAAACAAAAGAAGAATATTATATGAGAAAGGAGATATTTTATAATATAAATAAAGTGAAAATAATTCATTATTCCCTAAAATTCTAAGGCAAGGTGCCTGAACCTCAGTCTACCAAGTGTCAGGGCTGACAAATCCCTCTGAAAATGAAGGCAACAAGTCAGGTATGCATGTGTGTATTTGTGGATAGGGTTTTCAGCTTTGGTTGGATTTTTAAAACTGTTCACCAAAATGATTAAGATCCACTGGACTAGTGCCATATTTAAAAACTGAAGGAGGGGACACTGTAGCATTTCTTAGAAGGCATTTTTCTATTGCATCTGACCACAGATACCTCCTAATGTTCTGTTTCAATTCCCCAAAGAGCCTTCAACTAAAATGCATTAGTGCCATCCAGGTGCAGGCAGAATTTTTCTCCTGTCCTGTTTTCCTTACAGCAAGGATCTGAGCCCCAAACCAAATAATCCTGCCTACACGTCATGTGGAAAACACAAAGAAGTTTATTTTTAGGGGGAAATGTTCTATCAGTCATAGTAACCTCATATTTCTGAAATGAATATTGATGCAGGATTTAACACCAGAAGGTGAGGATGGAACACACATAGGACAGGGGAAGGGGTTGCAGTGGAAAGGACCTCACATGGGGTCTGCAGACAGCAGGGAAAATTAGGCTTTGTCACTAAGGTACTGCTGCTGCCTGCTCCTGTCCCATGAATGTCCCCTTCTCCTAATGAAGATCTTTCTGGAAGAACCTGCTTCTTGTCTGCCTGCCCTTCCAGCTTGGGTGATGCTGACATTCACATTAACAGTCTGCGTTTCCCCCCACATTGACATCGGTGCCACCACCCTCATCCTCTGCCAGAGAGGAGGTGGCTGTGTGCTCAGGGACACAGCCACATAGCCCTGTGCCAGACGCACGGGAGCACGCGTGCTCTGTGAATCCTGCCTTCCCTTGCTTTGTAGAGTGTGTTCCAAGTCTTTAGGGATTTGGTGGAGCATAAAGACCAAGGCCGTGCTGGAGTTGTCCAAGCTCCTCAGTGTGGCGTTCAAGGCCCTCTCCCTGAGCTTTCTCTCCCTGCGCTTTCTCTTCTGGCCTCTCCATCCTGCACACCTCACCCTGCAGGCCCTGGCAACAGAATCTGTCCACCCTGCAATGCAGCCCACACCCTGCCTCTGTTTCCTGTTCCTAAAACTCCCCTTGTGTCCAGAAAATCTCTTGCCCACCCTCTGCCACCCTCACAGCCCTGCAAAGCCCCTCAAGTTCTTTGACTTCCTGAGCCTGCAGCAGCCTTCCCTTGCTGGGCACCTGCGCATCCCTTTTCTCATGCAAGTGTGAAACTGCGCCCCTTTTGGACATCGCACCCCCACTCCCCTGCTCCAGCCCCTCCCGGGGTCTGCCTTATGCGCCGACCTAGAAGGAGCCTTCCATCCCTGTAACCCCAATTGAATGTTGAGGTTATAGGGATAGAAACACTCCGGGTAATAATAAGATCATTTATTGTAACTTTTTCTGGATCTGTGATCATAGTTTTCCTTCTAGTTCTTAAGGGTACGAATAGTAGGAAAGAGTTATTCGCACGTGTGCCTGTGTCAGGTAGCACGCAGAACACACTGGCATTTTCATTGCTGTCTTCCGTCCTGTGTGCTTCAGTCTGCTTTCTTACCAGGCTGTCACCATGGAAGAGCTGCAGGGTCTGGGCACCAGGTGGGCATCTATTTTATTAAGAGGTAAGCAGAGGCCACAAAGAATGCACCCGGCTAGAGCGGAGCTTGGTTTCTTAGCTCTTCTCCTGGCTGGCAGGGATTCCGTTCCCTTCCTGCAGCATTTGGTGTAGGACCTCATACCCAACGCACGTGTCTACTTTTTCTCTCCTCTTTCATGTCATCTTCATTCAATAATGAGGCTTTTAACTCCGTCCTCTCCCCTTCCCGTTATTGTATCGACTTTTCTGCTACTGTTCCAAACGCGGGAAGGCGGCGACATTCAGAAAGAATCCAAGCAGAGCCGCGCAGGTACTTCCTGGGCCGCGGAGCTCGGCTTCTGCTTCGTTAGCTCACACTGCCCTCTTCTGGTCCCCGGGAGGATCTGAAAATACAGTGCAGCAATCTTACCATCCTGCAGAGGCAAAGGACTGATCATAGGACAAACAAAACACTTCCCGCATCAATAATCTCATCAATTAAACTTACAGAAACTATTCGGCACTACTTTCCATGTGTTCATTAATTCCAAATATTTGCAAATATTCTTAAATTTCAAAATTCTTGCCGTGGTCTTTCCATTATATCTTTCTTGTGCAAAGCTTGTAGCGAATTTATTAAAAGATACTCCCTATATCGTAGTAACTTTTGGGCTTGGTTTCCAGTTCACTGAAGGCTCACGGGTGGTGGGGGTGGTTTGTTTGGTAAGCAAGGGATTGCAGGCGTTTCAGGCCCTGCCACTCATCAGCCGGGTGACCAGGGTCCAGGATAAGTCTCAGCTTTGGGAAAACCCTTAGCTTTAGTAACTTCGTCTGGGTATGGGTCTAGAAATAGTTGCTCTGTCCTCCTCCAGGGACAATGGGAAGAGCAAACTAAATATGTGTGTGACGGCATCTGGAAAACTCTGAAGGTATCACATGCAAGTGATATGTGATTATTCCCAGATTTTAAAAAAGTACAGTGTTAAAAAATGCTAGGCTCTCTGCTACCGTGTAAAGTGTCATTTCATTAAAAAGATGATTTTTTAAAAAATTGTGAAGCCATTTAGTAACATGACAGTCTAGAAAATTTTCTTTGTTTCCTTCCATAGACCACCTTATAATAATATAGAAAATGACAATTTCCTGAGTAATTTTTAGTATAGTCTTAGCAAAAAACAGAAGATTTGACTTAAAAACTTGAAAGCCCTTAAATTCTATTTTTTAAAAAAATAGTGTTATATCCAGTGATAGCTTATAGTCTTTAGATTTTATAACTTTAAATAAAAATAATAAACCACCATTAATTAGGCATCCGTCATGACCACACAAAAGAGAGGTGATGGTTTGGATCTAAAATGTCCCCCAAGACCTAAGGATTAAAAGCTCAGTAATCAGCTGATGAGCTCTGGGAAGTGACTGGATTCTGAGGGCTCTGATCTCATCAATGAATTAATCCATTGGTGAATTCCTGGCTTAATTGAGGAAGGGCCCAGATGGATAAAGGTTACTGGAGCTGTGGCTTTGAAGGCTATATTTTGTTCCCTGGCCCTTCCTTGCTTTCTGTTTAGCTCTGCTTCCGGACCACCATAAGGTGAACAGGTTTGCTCCCACCATGATGTTCTACCTCACCATTGCTCAGAAACAATGGAGCCAGCCAACCATGGACTGAAACCTCTGAAACCATGAACCAAAACAGACCCTTCCTCCTTTAAGGTGTAATTTTTCACAGTGATGGAAAACTGACTGTTACAAGGGATTTCACATACATTATCACATTATGTCCACAGAAAAAACTGACTTATCTAACAAAGGACAAAGAGATTCAGAGAAATTAAGAAACTTGCCCAAGATCATGTGACTACTAATAGAATTCAAACTGGCTTGGCTCTGCAATTTGTGTTTAATCATCATTTGTGTTCCATGAGAAAACTGCTAAAGAAAAAGTGAAATCTGTGAGTTAGATAATTATCCTATGTCTATCAACTTCCCTGTGCTAGTATATACTTGGCCAAGAACTGACATTTAAATTCTGATAAGCATCAGCCATGTGTCCATTAGCCTACAGAAAATTAAATACACCTATTAAGTAAACTGAGAAATAATATTCTTTGTATAACTTTTAAATTTGGTTAGCACTGTGATGCATTTTTGCTTTCAATTCTTTGAATGACATAAACTTCTCTAAGAATGCTTTCAAACATTAGCAATGGTTATTTGAAGAAAAATGAAGACCACAGTAAAGGTAACATAATGCTTTTTCATATCACTTGTTACTGTTGTGAATTTTACTCTGTGATTGTCCTGTAAAGAAAACAAACTATCCTTAATATAAAACTTATACATTATAGTAAACATCAAAATATGCAACAATACATATGATGTATCAGAAACTTCATATGCATTATTTCATTTTATCTTCACCAAAATTCTCTAATGTATTAGACAAGTTTATCCCCGTTCCACAGGGAAGTAATTTGTCCAGCACCTTGCAGTAGGGCCTCAGCTAATCACGTCAGGATCTGGACACCCATTAAGTCCATCCCCAGCATCATGCAGCCAGTAGCTCTGCCTAGCACATTTGAGGACTTCAAATGCTGGCATTATTGCGGGCTCAGGCAGGAAGATGTGTGGACCCCCTTTACAATCTCCAGAAAACAGACATGAAAAGGGAGAGACAATGACAGAAGATCTGGTCACCACTGGTCATTAAGAGATTCTGGTGAGGGAATTTTTCAGACTGTCCACCCCTATGGAAACCACCCATGTGCAGGCCTGGCTAAGGGCAGGTGGAGACCCTTTTCATCTGACTTTGAGCCACCAGGGAGAAACTGAGAATGCTGCCTAATCAGCATCCATGCTGTTCAGCACCATGGACCATCTTTGCCAAGGCCGTGGGGCCAGGACAGAGTGGGGCCAAAGGTGCAGATTCCCTAGGAGCTGAGTAGCTTGGGGAGACATACTCAACCTTAGTCTCATCCCAGACTCTGCTGAGAGCACTGTTTTTATTTCATAGGGTTGTCATGGTGGTCAGATGAGTTAATAGATGCAAAGTGCTGTTACTGTAGTTAAAAACATCAATCAGCACAAGGAACAGACTGGTGGGAGGCTCCAGGCAGGTCTTATGCTACAGAGAACTAGAGTGACTTGAAAGTAAAAACATAGCTCTCACCTTCTAAAAGCCTCTCTCTCAATGTGGATGCTACATTTTTTTCTATCTATAGCAGTAGACATATACAGTATTTGTATCTGTCCGTCTGTACTGATCTGGCTATTGGGAGATGTAACTCTTCAGTGATAAAGTCCTTCATCTACAGACAACCAGGAGCGGGTGGGAGAAATGGAGAGGGGAGGAGGAGGAAAGAGGAGGAAGGAGTAGGAGGGACTGGAAAAGAATTTAAGCTTGTTTCTTGCTCCAGGAGGGGAGAACACACTCCAAAGTCTCCACAGATGGTCTCTGCAAGCGGGATCTGGGGAATTCCGAGGAGAGACCCAAGAGCAAGAGTTGCTCTGACCTGGATGAGTCAAGAAGGTGTTCATTCCAGACAAGGGTTGATCCTCAGTTCAGGAGCCAGCAGTCATGGGCCAAATTAGGCACAGGCTCATGGGTAAGAGAGCAGCCAGCACTCAGGGGAAAGCTCAGTGATGGTTTCAGCAGCTGTGGGTGGCCTTGAAAGGGACTTTGCGTGCTTTCTCTTACCCAAGTGAATTCTGTTAGAAATAGCAGTGATTTCCAACAGTGCTGTTTTTCCTTCTTATTACGGGTACATGGTGGGTTCGGTGAGGGTAAGAAGATAAGCGTTACTTGTGACATTGAGGGCAACCCTGGATAAAACCTCTGGCTTCACTTGTTTCTAATTTCCTGCTTTCCTCACTGATGTTAGAAGCCACCTAGGTGAATGATAAAGCATTAGACTGCTCCAAGCTTCGTTGTCGATTACATCTCTGCCCATAGTCACTGTGGTAATGGCTATTTAAATTGTTTTGCAGAAATCTGTGTAGTTCAAACCTCCAACCTTCTAATTTGAGTAGCCAGTGCCAGTGTCCCATGGGTGACTTTTCCACCTGCAGGGCTGAAAACTGCACCCTCAGAGCTCGCTAAGTCATCATTTTCTGAACACGCACCTCAAGGTGTAAGAGCCACGAAGTTTGATTGCACATGCCCAGACCACAATGGCGGCACATTTCCCTGCCCCAGGTGCCTTGATCCAAACTTTAAACCACCCTGTTCCTTATCCCATAAATATTCCTAAACCTCTGGGAGGATGGCTTGAGATTTAGGGATTAATACCTGGTGAGTAATTTTTTTTTTTTTTTGCATTAGTGGGGAATTGAATGCAGGCCTTTTAATGTGCTAGGCAAACCATTTACTAGTGAACTACACTCCACTTTTAAGAAAAACTTGTTTCAGTGGTTGACTTACTGTGTGGTGGGCAAAGCAGGTCTTATTCAGTAACACAAAGCTTTCATATTTGCTGGCGAGGCATTTCATGAACACTAAGCCACAAAGTGATTCTCCCTGAAGATGAGACTCTTCGTTCTCCAGATGCCAAGGGCAAAGTTTAAGAGGGCACAGCTAATCGGCAGTGTGGCCCAGAAACCAAAGCGCCCTCTTCCTCCCTGGCTGACCTCTTCCTGGGTGTCTCCCTGGCCCCATCTGTCACTCTCACCAGGTCCCTTTGGGGTTCCTCAGCTGCTCTAATAACGCCTCTCTCTCCTTTCATGCACTTGCAGTGATGTATACTGACTGGACCTGCACTCTAATAATCTTTTAAAGCCAAAAAATGCAGTGTACAAGTTAAAAACCATTAATGCCTGAACTAAATTTACTCCTAGGCAGACTCTCCCAGCTCACTTTGTTTCCTGAAGCATCCCTGCAGCACAGTTAAGATGACCCGTACCTGGGGGTCTGAGGATGGGACCAGCTAAGTGATCAGGATCCTGGGCTCTGGCGCCTTCCTTCTCTGTCTCTGTGCTGCCTGCCTGCCAGCCTCATACATGATATGATATAAAGATATTCGAAGAGCCCCACGGGTAGGTTGTCAGCTGTTATTAATGTAAATTTACAGATGAGGAAAGGAAGAAACAACAGTTGACTGACTTGCTCAAGATCACCCTGCAACAAAGGGGTGGAAGGAGCACTCAAAGCAGGGCCTCTTGGTGCTGAGCAGTGTGTGTGTACATCTATATATGTGTGTCAGACATCTAACTTTCAGCAGAACTTTGAAAGCCGCCCTCAGAAAACAAAAAGAAAGGGACCCTCTCTGCATGCCATGGGCAAAGTCCTCTGGGGAAATGAGTCCAGAGATGGCATGATGCAGATGATTCTGTGGGTGTCTGTGGCACTAAGAGCATGTGGCTTAGACAATGTCTGCCACCTCAAAGAGGCCTCGCTGATCATGATGTACAAACCTCTAACTTGCATCTAGAGAGCAGAAGCTGCGTTCTGCAGAAGCAGTCTGGGGCTTTGTATTCGCCATCCCGTTTGTGTGTGGTTTCCTCCTACACTGCAGACTTTTCAATGATGCGGCCTCCAAAGTGAACTGCAAGTGACCCACTGTCCCCAAATCTTTGGATTTGGCTGATGAGAAGGGGGAGTCAGAAGCACTGGTGGTTATAATATGATTTTCTGCAACAAAACTCTCCCCGGTCCAACAGGTAGACTTTTTTCTGAGTCTTTGACACGCCTCAGTCACCTACCACAGTGTTTGCTCTTATTGCTCCAGGCACCTGGGAGGATACAATCACCATTGTTAGCTCTGCCAGTGACTCCTTTCCATTATGTCACCTAGAAAGACACAGTGTGGCTTTTCCAGTTAGACACTGAAAGAGGGTGGACCCACTGTCTCCCACAGATTATCTGAGAATGAACTCAAAATCAGAATATATAGGGTGACTCAAGGCCCTGACCACTGTTTAGCTTTTGAAAGGACTTGGGGGACCTGGGTCTTAGCATGTAAAACAAAGGAAGATGATACTGGCATGTTCACAAAGTTCTGAGAAGAGTGACTTCAAATTTTGAATGTCATATGGAGGTGGTTGACCTGTTCCTAAAAGGAGGGAGGTTGGACAGATAGCACATTTCCTCTTGAGGCTGGAATTTTTATCTGACTTGTGTATTCAGGGTTGTGAGCCAAACCTTCACTTAACACACAATTATGAGCTTAAAGTGTTAGAAAGGGTTACCACCTTGAATAAGCTGAGACTTGAAAAGGATGCAAAACTCAATATTAGGAAAATACGAAGGGAAATTACAAGGAGGGTTTTACGTTTTATTTGAGCAAGAAGAACAAGGAAGCAAGTTGCCGCTGCCCAGGGCAAGTGATGTCATGTCGACAGAGTGCAGAGGAGAGGCAGAATATCCTGTACCGCATCTCTGCGGAGAAGCTGTTCAGAGAGCGAAGGGCAAGTCAGTGGAAGCCCTCAATTTGTTGGGGATTTTTGAAAAAGAGGTAGCTGGTCAAATAGAGCTGATCAAAGGTACAGTGGGCTCTGTAGCTGAGGCACATTAGGGGGAAAACAGAGAAAGAGGTTTCTTACCTGCTTCAAATAATTTTTATGCAGTCATGGACAGAATGAGTATATAAGAAAGAAAAGAAAGAAAGAGAGAGAGAGAGAAGGAGAGAGAAGGGAGGGGGCAGAGGGACAGAGGGATAGAGAGAGGAAGGAAGGAAGAGAGGAAGAGAGGGAGGGAGGGAGGGAGGGAAGGAGGGAGAGAAGGAGGGAGCAGAAGCACATTACACATCAATTTAGACTCAGCACACGGTAGGCCAGCGAGGCTAATGGTGACACTAGATAAAATTCTAGGGCAATGTATTAAAAAGATGGCTATGATGTAAGAATGTGGCGATCCTGGGGAGACACAGTGATTTTGGGGTGACACCATCTGGTTCATAGAGCAAGGTGTCTAGTCAAAGCTCACTGCTGTGGTGGATCCGTTTACTGGAGAAGCAGGCATGGTGAATACTACTCTGGGCATGGATTGACCAAGGGTCCAGTGGCATCCTTACAGCAAAAGAGGGGAAACTGTCCACGTGGATGGATATGCACTTGTGCACACTGATGTACCTGTAGCATGCTGGTTAAAGCATCCTGGGTGGAGATCTTGAGTGGTCACACTCCGTGCTGAGAGCTTCTCTTCTTTCACGTTTTTACAACTATCCAAAGAGGTTTATGTGGTGCACAAATCACAACTATGAGTTGTGATAAAAAGCTGGCATGTGTGGGAGAAAGGGAGACATACATATAAATAGAGAATTGAGGCTAGTAGAATGAGATTACTCAAATTGTTCTGATCAACTCGGGTGAAGGACCTAATCTACTCTGTCTAAACCTCAGTTTTCTCACCTTTAAAATACTGATGCCATTGTGGTCTTTTCCATAGGATTGCTATGGAGATCCAATAAAATAATGGATTAAAAAGAAATGCATTTAACTCTTTATTTTGGGGGGATTATTGTTTGGGGTGTTTTTGAGACAGCATCTTGCTATGTAGGTCAGCTGGCCTTGAACTCATGGCAATCTTCCTGCCTCATACTCCCACGTGCTAGGATTACAGGTGTGAGTCACTCTGTATTTAGAACATGGCTAGCGCTCAACTATTGTTTTCTGTGAAACTGCTAATATTACAGTTACAGGCAACAAAAAATACAAAACAAAACACCAAAAATGTCTAGACTTAGGTCCAAAAATCAACCCCACATACACAAAACCAGGAAGGTACAAGTAATGGAAATTCATAGGCTGCATCCACAGGTGTCTGGGTTGACCTTAAACTCCGTATGAACCCAGAGGGTCTCTGTCATTAACACCTGTGTCTGATTCAGTGCCTCAGCAGAATTCTCTGGTGTCTAGAACAAGGACGCTGGCTGTTCCTTTCACCCACTTGAAGCTCTCCTCACACCGGGGTTCTGAGCCTTGAGCTAGCCACACACTTCGTGGGTCTCAGACCTGGCTGCAGATTAGAGTCGCCTGCTGAGCTCAGATGCCTACCAAGTTCCCGGGACCCTGACATGGAACCACTGGTTTCAACTAAGTATCACCCATTAGGATCTGAGATCCTTCCCAGACTGTGATGGGATCTGAAACTCAGACATTTAAAAAAGTACCAAGCAAAACTCCAGGATTTATTTAAGACAGCCAGAGAGGTCCCATCAAACAATTGAAGGACTGTGATATATAAGCATAAGATTCAGGTTTCCTGCCTCCAGAGGGCAAAACTTGTACAAGGAAATAGATACTTGTTTAATATAAGAAGAAAATTCTAAATGATTATGCTTTCTAGAAAACTGAATGAATTACTTTGGGAAATTACTAAATTCTCATGATTGCTGCTGTTCAATTTTTTATACCTGCTTTCCAGGGAGAATGTTGTATACATACAAAAAGCCATTGTGTTTTAATTAATTAATACATTTATGATTTTATTAAAACTTCTTTTTGCTGTTAAAATTGACCATCTAAATGGCCTGAGGTTAGAATTGGTGGTTTTTAAGACTCTTGAGATCCCTTGCTACCTCCCAATAGTGTTCTGGCGCCTAACAAAAACCTCTGCAGAGAAGCCCAGTGATAAGTGTGTTGTACTATTAGAGAGAGGTTTGCAGAACATAATCCATACTGTATTAGTCTGCTTTCTGTTACTATAACAAAATGCCCAGGGCTAGATAATGTATAAAGAAGAGGGGTTTATTTGATCACAGTTTTGGAGACTGAAAGTCCAAGGTCAGGCAGCCCCATCTGTTTGGCTTCTGATGGGAGCTTCCTTGGCTCTGACACAACATGATGGAGAAGCCAGAAGGGAAAAATCCCTGTGCAAAAGAGAAAATGGCAAGTATTGGAAGCCAACAGGATTCAGGGACCAGGTTCACAGTTTTTGTAACAACTTGCTTTCTAAGAACTAACCTGGGTCCCTTTATGTAGCCCTGAACTCATGGCAATCCTCCTGCCTCAGCATCTTAGGGTGCTCCTCCTGATGACCTTTTTACTTCCTACTGGGGCCCATCTTTTAAAGATCCTCCACCTCTCAACATCACCACAGTGAGGCCCAAGTGTGCAACACTCAAGCATTTGGGGAACACATCGAAATTCTATCAAACCATGGTGACCATTCTCCATGCCCAGGAAAGATGACAGTTACAGGAAACAAGTTCTGAATCAACACTCAGAACACAGTGACAATGAAATGTGGAACCCTAAAAGCCCCCATTCTTTTTGCTTTTCTAACTATTTCAATCTCAAACAGGCAGATTGAATCCTGTGAAAGGTATTTTCATAGATAAGGTCTTTATTATATCACAGGAGATTTTTGATCCTCAGTCAATTCCCCATTGATCTGAAAGCAGTCACCACAATTAAATTCCATCAGATAACTATTCGGAGAGTCCCTTGGAGGTTATGACAACTGAGGATTAAATTTGTACCCCAGGAGGGCTCAAAGTCCCGGAATACCATTTGTAGAGGCCACTCCTTTCTGTTCCTATTTTTAGTGTGGTGCTTGTTGTGAGTGCGAATAACATTTCCATGCTAATATGTCTGCATCGCTGTCAGTAGTGATTGTTAGTTCATCAAAAAGAGGGCAAAGTGCTTTGGCAAAGAGGGAAGGTTTATTTCATCCAGGTTATTCATCAGTAATCAGAGAACAAGGGCTGCCACATTCGTTCTGTGAAATTCTGATCTATCTCTTTGGTTTACTGCCAACAATTGAGAGCGAGAAGGGCCTTTCTTTTAAACCCTTGAACTCAGTCTCATGAAAATCTGTTCTAAAAATTATCAAAAGGCTTTTCAGTTGCCCAGTGAGCAGGTGTGTTTTTAGTTTCTGTGTTAGCTTTCATCATTGTGACAAAATACCTGAGAAAAACAACTTAAAGACATAAAGATTCATTTTGGCTCATGGTTTCAATCCATGGCCAGTTGGTTCTGTGGCTTGTAGACCTATGGCCAGCAGAAACATCATGGCAGAGGAGTGTGGAAGAAAGCTGCTCACCTCATGGCAGCCAGGAAGCTGAGGAAGAGAGGAAAAGCCAGAGAAAAGGGGGCTAGGGATGAGGTATAGTCCCCAAGGGGAGGCCCTGTGACCCGTTCCCTTCATCTAGGGACCACCTCCTAAGTTCCATCACCTCCTAATAATGCCATCAAATGATGAATGCATCTATGAATGCGCTGATGAAGTTAGAACCATCACAAGCCAATCACCTTCTAAAAGCCCAAACTCTGAACATGTGAGCTTTAGGGGGCGACATTTGAGATCCAAACTGTAACAGTTTCCTTCTCACTATCCTTTCATTTCTCAGTATCCCAGCCTGGGTAGCCAAGTACCCAGGAAAATATGCTGGCCACTAGGTGGAGCCCGGAGATACAGTTCTAATCAGTGAGAAGCACACCTAGCCTGCAGGAAGCTTCTAGGAAAACTCTCAGGTTCCTCATTAAAAGAGAATGGAAATGGAAATTTTCCCGCCTTAGACTAGTATCTCCAGGATCCATCCTGTGAAGCCAAGGAAAAGCCTTAAGAGCTACCAAGGTGTTGGCTCTGGCATGAAAGATTTGCTATTTAGAAAAAGTCACAACCTATATGATTCATGCAGTATGTGTATAGGGTATGTAGTTTCTGATAGGCCCCAAAACTCTGTCTAAAGGCAGATAACAGAGGTTGATGACCAATCACATATTCAGATAAATAAAAAAAGACCCCTCTGACTTTAACGGCTGAGTGATAACAAGTCTTAATGCACTTTTAGAACTTTTCTTCCTACACAGATTGTAGGAGGCAACAGTAAAGTCAGAACCCAAGGAAGGACCACACGTACAGGGCTGCTAATAATTACATGAAAACTGAATACATGCTTCCATTCTATGCAGTGACCGATTCCCTACCTAAAAATGCTAGCTCAAGCCTGAAAGCATTGTGATTAAACTCAAGAAACAGAAATAGTAAAAACTAAAGATACTTTACTTCTTTATACTTCATTCAATTTACAGTGTGTGTAGCAGTGCTTAACTGGTAGTAAAAACTACAGCTGGATTTTTCCTTGCTTAACTCAGTATTTGTATTTCTATTGATTTCCTTTCTGGTCATTCTATGATCTTTTAGTTAGGATACAAATATAATTTTCTGTTGTTGAGTTGATTCTAAAGAATCACCTTTAATTTCTCTAAAGCAAAGATGAACAATTTTTTGTGCAAAAAGACAAATGTTTTGGACTTTGTGGACCACTCAGTCTCTATTGCAACTCTTTGTCTACCACTGTAATGGAAAAGCAGTTCTATACAAAATATAAATGTTTAAGTATGGCTGTGTCTTGATGAAGCTTTTTTCTTTCCAAGAAAGGTAGAGAGCTGGGTATCATCCATGGGTCTAACTTGTCAGCTCCTATTATAAAATAACATCAAGGAGAAATTCCACTCTCTGGGTTGGACTAAGCTACTTAACCCATGCCTCCCTGATCTTTCTCTATATGAACTGGGTGTGATAGAACAACTTTTATCAGACTCCAGAAAAGACAAATCAGTTCAGAAAAATAAAAGTGTATTCATCAAGGAAGAAACAAGGAAATGTAAAATAAACCATTTTACTCTAACGAGTCTATACATTCACATATATGTATAACATGTAACCTCCTTTTAGGCCCTTTATAATCTTTCAGACATGTGAGAATCAATAATTACAGATTCCTAAAATTTTCAAATTGGAAGGAAATCCACTAAGCACTATACTTACTTGTCAGAAGAGCAAGACGTGGAATCCAAGTATTTGGAATCTTAATTGAGTTCTGTTTTCACAAACACCACTGGCTTCATTTTCAAAAGAACGACACAGTTCTAGTACACAGGAAGAAAGGAGATGGCTCCTCCTATAGAGAGTACTTGGTGCCTTTAGAGTAGATACAGTATTTATGTAAAATTAAAGCATCCTGTTAGTGTTAGAAACATTTTCTTTGAATTTTGCTTTTATGTTCTAGGAGATTTTGTAGGTTGGACACACACATAGACTGTCCAGCTGCTGCCAACTTCTCATTAGGCAGCACTTACTAGCTTTTCATAAATTCAGTGCTTCTTTCAGAACTGAACTGAAGCCCAGAGCTGTGAACACTTACAAGCTCCTGACCCCAGGTACAAAGCTCAGCACTGTTCTTCTCCAGCCATGCTCCTAGAGCACCTTATACACACCCCGAAGTCTGGAGGAGGGGGCCCAGCACAGCAGAGGCTCACACCTCAGAACAGTCCTGGTGGCTTCCAGAAGCTGTGACCCTGGGTGGGTGACTGATGAGTGAAAGCCATGGGGGGAAATAATGGAAGCCAAATCTTTGGGAGTAAGAAAAAATGGGATCATTCACATTCTTCTAGGCAAATGACATTCGGGCCCATTTCCAGCTCCTGATCTTAATGCCCATCCAAAGTTCTCAGTCTTCAGGGCTGCTACCCATCCAAGTTAGTATTTGTACTACCACTCTCTGTTGGACAGAAATTGAATTTCATTATAGTTTCTCATTTTTCTTACTGGTCAATTTAAGTAAATCAGAAAAGTTTGGACTGATGTCTAGTCCAACAAGCTCCCAACCATCTATGCAAAGCCAAAATCCTAGAGAACTACATTTTCCCATATTGAGTTAGGAACACTGATGGCCATTGTGATTCTAACACCAGTGCATTCTATTTTACATAACAGGTCAGTTACAAAAAGTGCTAAGGTAATGATTTCCAAACTTTCTCCTCCTTCTCCTTCTTCCTCTTCCTTTTTCTCTCCTTCTCCTCCTCCTCCTCCTCCTCCTTCTTCCCCGTCCCCTTCTCCCTCATCTTTCTGATAGCATTGTATTCATGCAAAATCTTGAATAAGCTTTGTTTGAAGCCAAGTCTCAGTTAGCCCTGATGGCACCCCCGTAGCATCTTCCAAGAAATAAAAACACTCTGCAAAGCCCTGTTTGAAAGAACCCACTCCAAAGTATGTCTGTATTTAAAGAAATCTTAATATTTCTTTCTCAGTTTAGAAATGAATTTTTAGATGAATTGATTTCCAAAATGTGAAGTATTTTTATCTCCAAAACTGATGACCCCAATTTCATTATATGCACAGACAAAAATTCTGCCAAATTTCTATAACTCAGTGATTCATAATATTATAATGTATAATTCTGCAGTTTTCAAAGGAAATGGGAACATTCTTGAAGGTGGAGAAGTTAGAGGAATGTACAATTGTCCACACAAGTGGTCTCTAGCCCTATCTTCTACCGTGCACACTGGGTGTTCACTTGTTATTTGTTTGGTGATACAGCCCATTGGCACCTTTGTAGACTTACAGGTTAAATTATTTTATTGTTTACCAATACCGTATCTATCTCATGGGGAAGATCTACTATACAAAACTTTTAACAAGTTAAAAGAATTAACATAATCAGAGAAATATGACCATCACAGAGCATTCTCTACTGTTGTACACCTCCTGGATATGCTAGGTGTCCTAATTCATCAGCTGGAGACCAGTAGGAACAGAACTATAGTGCAAAAAATCAAGTTTACTGGGCCATTTCCAAGGAAAGGAAGAGATGAGCTATTACAGGGAAGAGTAGGATTAAAGTGGAAATTAAATGAAGCAGCACTTTGATAGGCTCTAGGCAGAACAGGCTGTGAGTAAAGGTTCAACATCAAGTCTGGACCATGACACGAACCTCAGACTCTGTTTCCTTGGAAACCACATAGTTGAGATTGCTGTGGTGTATTTTGTCTAGACGCTCCTCATCAGAAGTTGTCCATCTGGGTTGGAAGTTGGGCTGCTTCACCCTGTCAAAATAACTGAGATCTTCTAGGTGCCAATGGCCTCTTCCATCCTTATCGAAACCATCAAGAGTTTCTGGAGAGTTTCTGGTGATCTTTGATGATAGAGAAAAATGTTTCCCCATGGGTAAGAAAGCAGTAATCCCTCAAAGGAGAGAGCTATATGACACTTTCTAGCTTGGCATGACTTGGGGGAAATACTGTTTCCCATAAACTTTGCTGCTATCTCTATCAACTTGATGGATGCCTGGATATATGTTTCCTTCTTCAGGGGGTGGCAAATGACTCTGAATTAGGTGGCTGAGCCCACCACCAGGCCAACACAGCAAGACAGATCATTGGCATCCCCAGTGTTTGGGACCCTAGGGCTAGGAAGGACAGCCACTCTCACATTGGCCTACATTCCTCCCCACTTCTCTTCTTTCATCCTCCTTAGGTCCTTTTCACATGGGCAGCACAGAAGGTGGAGTGTGGCAAAAATTCTTTTTTGAGATATTCTTCATTTAGATTTTCTTCTTTTCCTGTGGTCCATTTTGTGTGGGAGAGGACTGAGGACTACATACTGTTATTTGCAAATTATTGGAAAAGATACCCCACAGCTTGCCCTAAAAAATGCTGCCTAAAGGATTAAAACTTTGGCTGAAATCATAGTTTGGTTGAACTATAATTTTATTTATTTATTTATTTTGGTACCAAGGATCAAACTTGGGTCCTTGTGCTTGCGAGGCAGGCAGCGGAACCACTGAGCTAAATCCCCAGCCCTGAACTATAATTTTAGAAAGCACCAAAAGATCATCTAGTTCAATGCTCTCATTTTAGAAGGAAAAAAATGGAAAGCCAAAAAAGCATAATAACCAGTGTCAATTTCCAGGAATTCCCAAGCCTCCCATGACACAGAAGAGGTCTATGTATCCCCAGTACCCCACTCTGTCACAGAAGTTCTGGAAGCAATGGGCCCGTGGTTGGTGACCATCACTGGCCGGCCCAGGTCTGAGTATTACTTAGTGTAGTAGATCCCAGGCTCATCTATGGTTAGCGTGAAAGTAGGTAGCCAAATAGCTCCCTGCCTTTTCACCTGAGCCAAAGGTAAATACTGACAACAACGTCTAAGGAAACTCCACTGTCTCATATTTACTTAGTAACATGGTAGTTTATTTATTGTGGATTAGAGCTTTGCCAAACTAAGTGAAAATGATGTTTTCAGCCCTTTGGCAGTATTTTTTAAGTAGATGCTTATATGTAAATACTTTCCTTTTTCAAAATGTATGGGAAAGTTAATAAGTGACTCTTGATTATCTTTCAAATCAAAGATTTTCCTGATGTAATTTCTACATAATTTTCTGAAGTTTCCAAATGGGGTAGAGCTGAAATCCCCAGGGCAATTTCTGCCCATGGATAAACTGGATAAGCCTGGACTTCCCAAGTGAGGTCACCATGAGAACCTCACAACCAAGAACTTCAGAGCAGCCAGCACCTGCCGAGATCATCTGTGGAAACAGTGAGACCTTTGCGAGACGTCCACTTGGAATAATGCAGCACTGGTTCTGTTAAACCCTTATGATTACACATTGGAAATGTCTTACTGTATAGCGTTTGAATGTTCCAAAAAGAACATTTTAAAAAACTATTTAGCAAGAACTTCAAAGTGTGTGTGCGTGTGTGTGTGTGTGTTTTGAGACAGGCCGACCTTGAACTGACATGGCAATCCTCCTGCCTTGTCTCCAGAGTGCTGGGATTACAGGCATATGCCACCACACCAGGCTTCAAAGTGTGTTTTGTTTTGTTTTGTTTTGTTTTTGGTACAGGGGATCAAACTCAGGACGTTGTGCTTGTGAGGCTGGCAGCAGCACCACTAAGCTAAATCCCTGGCCATTCAAAGTGTGTTTTTTAAGTGGCAAAAACAAGTCATAAAACAATCTGGATTGCAAAATCCTAGTTTGGTTAAAAGAAGAAGAAAAAAGAAACAATTATGTGGGTTGTTTTTTTTTAGAACAAGAGGGAGAGAGAGAGAGGGAGGGGGAGAGAGAGAGAGAGAGAAAGAGAGAGAGGGACTACTTTAAACATCAAACATACCTAGTCAGTGGGCCAGGGATTTAGCTCAGTGGTTCCGCCACCTGCCTCACAAGCCCAAGGTCCAGAGTTCGATCCCTGATACCAAAAAAAAAAAAAAAAACCCTGGGTGGAAATCCATTAAACTGTTAGATGCAGTTACCTGTTTTGACTGTGTGAGAAGATGGAAGATTTTCATTTTTTGCTATGGTCTTCTGTGCTTGAGTTCATTATAATTAGCATTACTATCTTTATAATTTGAAAACTGGCTTTGAGAAAGGATATCCTGGTTTTAAAACATGACAGAAACATTCATGCGGATTATACTTAATTTCAATATCAATGGCTTCCAAAAAATCTTTCTGACACATTAAGATGTAAAGGATTATACTGAATACTCTAATGTTAATATTTTATAATACATAATATATATGATAGTATACTATATGAATATTAAAGCCTTAAATTGGTCAGAAGTTTACTCTATTTGTGAACTCACTTATTTATGCAGTAAATGTTTGAGTCCTTTCTATGCATAAGTCTGTGAGCTGGATATTAGAAACAAACATCAATAGAAGAAGTCATGGTTCTCGCCCCTGCAGGGCTTACATTCTCTTGGAATGGACCAGCGCTCAGCAGATGAATGCTACCCTCTGAGAAGGAGGATGGCAGGTGTGTCTCAAAGGGCAGTGGGGATTCCCGCTTGTGTAACTGAGGACAAGAATGCTTCTTAGGAGCTGACACCAACTTGAACTTGAAGGGTAAAATGTTCCCAGCCAGAGCACATGGCTAAGTATGTTCCAGTTAGAATAAAAAAAAAAAAAAGCATGACTGAAAGAATGGACTTGCCAAAGTTACTAACACAGAATGAGAGCAGTAAGAAGGGTAAAGTCCTTCTGAGGGTATTATAGTTTCATTCACAACAACTAATTTCCTTCAGAGAATGCTCCCAGATCATTGAGCTTCTTATAAGATTGCTTGAATGATATAACATCCTCCCTCCTGGACATATTAAATTAGAAGAGGCATATCCCTATATGTAACATTTTAGATATATACATGTGTACATGCCTGTGAAACACAGCGATGATCCTTATATAATTGAGTGTCAGAAAAATATGAAAGAAAATTGAATTATTGATATTAGGCATGTTGGTGCATCCAGTTAGTTGATGGCTCAGCAATGTTTAGCTGAATAATGAAATAATAACACATCATTTCATGAATTATTATATATTTATTGTATAAGATATATTTTCTTTCCTTCTACTTGAGTCAAATTAACAATCAAGTTGTTATGATTCAGATTTTCATTAAATTTGTACTCTATCAAGAGTTATGTCTGGGGCTGGTGATATAGCTCAGTGGCACCATGCCTGCCTCACAAGTGCAAGGTACTGAGTTTGATCCCTGGTATAAAAAAAAAAGACTTATGTCTGGGTGCACTATGTGGGCTGAGTTGTAGGTCTTAATGTGGGTGAGTTGCAGTTTGGATCCACTTTACTCCCCTGAAGCAACAGGAATTGTTAAAACAATTCTTAAACAATTCAGGATGAACAATGGAACTTTGATGTAATGTTTAATCCTTGTAGTGAAACTATATATAAAACTCTATCATGACCATAAAATCTATTAAAAGCTATCTAAATTTCACATTACTATCACAAAACTTTTATGGTCTCTTACAGCAATATCCATAGTGTAATTCTTGTTTTTATTTCTTTCAAAATTTCAATGCCAATAGGTGTGGTGGCACACACCTGTAATCCCAGGAGACTGAAGCAAGAGGATTGCTGTGAGTTTGAGGCCAGCCTGGGCTACATAGTTCAAGGCCAGCCTGAACTATACAGTGAGACCCCATCTTAAAAAAAAAAAATCAATGCCATAGTGTTATAGAAATGAAAATAACAAAATACTGTTCAATTTCTTGAAATCTCTCCTGGCGTAAGACTATATGTGGACCAATAACGTATTTGGAAATTGATCTCTAATAGAAATTGCTTTAGAGCATATGGGTACAGCTCCTTTGTAGATATCCAGACCTTCTAATTTCTTTTTTCTTTACTGGAATGACACTTTTGTTACCTCACCTGCCATTTCTTTCAATTTAGAAAAATAATCTCTTTTCTCTAAAATTTTTAAAAATACACTTTGACTTCTTCTAAAAGATAATCAAAAGTAATCTTGAGGCAGGAGATTAGGGCATGACAAAACTGGCTGGTGAAGTGGACATGACCTGCCAAGTATAAAATTCCAGGACACATGCAAAGAACAGTTCCCATAGCCCTGCACATGGAACCAGACAGTGCTGTCTTCGTTTCTTCTCACCAGAACTGGAACAGTTTTCTGATACTGCAATCCTGATCTGATGCCAGCTTGAGGAGTGGGAGATATAAAAAGGGAGTCGCCACTGCGCTTGGGGCTACTGTGTTCTTTCCCAGTGGTCCTCTCTCATGCTGTACAGTGTACTCCTTTTCCTACTTTTGCTTGGCCCAAACTTGCTCTACAGAGCACATTTCTTTTCCTATCTTTATAAAACATGTAAACTCTCACTACCTTTTGCTTCTGTCTTGACCACTTCTTTGCTCAGGACAGAAAGAACCTAGAAAACATCTCCAGAAGGACTCCAGCACCCCAAACCTCAGTAAGAATCTGTTTGAATTTCTTGTAAGCTTTTGTGAATATAATTAGTAGCATGAAACAGTTCATGCCAAAGAATGAAATACAAGATGATTCATTTTCTGTCAATAATTTTCTCACTACTGCATTCAAAATCTGCTATTTTGCTTTCCTGAGTACACTTTGCATATCTTGCTTAAACAAAGTCTAATTGCTATAACAGCATTTAGTTGGCATTCTTGTTTTGTGTCTGAGTACAATGATATTTTCTGACCAGACCTAGAAAACATCTAATAATAATTGAATTATTCTATGGAATGTCATCACTACTAAATTTTAACGAAGTGGTGTCTGTCTCAGCGGATAAATTCACAAACTGTAATTAATGAGTATCATAATTCTAATCAAAATTAGTTAAGTCAAGCTGTTTTAAATTTTGTAATTTTAATAAAACTTAATTGTTTGATAAGAGCAAAATTATTTGCTATTTTGCCATTCAAGTAAAATAGTTGCCAATGAAGATTCAGCATTATGACTAACTGATGTTGTAGACCTACATATATAGAAAATTAAAAGCTCCTTAACATTATGAAATGTTTCTCAGCTGCTGTGAGGAACTATGATGAATACTACACTAAAACTGTGAGTGATTCTTGAACCACAAATGATATCACGAACAGAAATAAGAGCATAGTTCAACACTTCCCGCAAACAGTATCTACTTTAATTACTGTATCTTAGAAAAGAATTTGGCAAGTTGATTAACATGTTCTTTTTTTTCCTTATTTAAAGGCTACTCCAATCTCCCCTATGGTCTAAGCAATATTTGCTTTAAACAGAAGCACACTCCATGAAGCCTCATGTAATCCAAACATAGCTGCCTTTCACTCTGCATCCCATGGCAAGATATATAAACACTTCCCTGAGGATTTAGGGTTGACGCTTGAGTTGCACCAACTACATGGAGAACCTCATAATAAAGACATTGTATATGTCCTTTAATAAATTTCTTTTTTCTTGGATTTGTCATCTTCAGGGTCCTCTGAAGCATGGAACTCAGGGCACAGGTCAGCCTTGCCTGAGTCTAAGGAAAATATTGGCCAGGTCATTTGGATTTCTTCTCTCAAGATTTTGGAATTCAGAGCTAATGCTTGTTGGGAGCTGATCCATGCTCATGGCAGAGGAATAGAATTTTGCTTTGTGGATGTTCCTGAATCTTCCAGAGCTGGGTGGGGGGGAGTCACCCATGGGTTCCATGAGATATATTAATGTCTTCAATGAATGCCGTTTTTGTACACTGGCTCGTTTGGTGTATAGGGACTCTGCAATACAGTGTTGGTCTGCTGTGGGTCGGAGGAGATGAAGCTGGAGTTTGGGTGAAACCAGATCAAAAGTGACTTCAACAGACTCACACTATGTGGAAGGAAGCACAGCCTTTCTTTAGTCTCTCATTGCCTGGAAGTAAGTCCATAAAAGTCTCTTTTTAGCACTCTCTATTATTTCATGCATAATTAGATGATGTCATTGGGCAAGCAGGGTTTTTTTAGGTTTGGCATGGGCTAAATGAGAGAACAGGAACTGTAATCATCTCCTTCATTGTCCTGTCAGGCTCTTAGCTCTGATGAGACAACTGGGATTCCGGAGACCCATTCATCCCAACTTTGCTCACATCAAGTCTTTCCTGTTTCAGAGAGGCAGAAACTGTGCCAACAATGATCCTTTTTCCCCATGACTGTTGCATACACAGGGGGTGTGACAAATTGTAATAGATAACACAGCTAAATCCACCGGGATGTTCACACCTGAAGCTGTAGAATTCTGCTGGCTTCTGCAAAGCTATACATACATTTTCTTGCACATATTCCCTAACAATGCTGCAAACCATGTGGAATCATCTACAAACTATTTGTCCTTGTCTCTTCACATAAATTATTTTAGAGATTTTTTAAAAATACAGAACATAGGAAATTATTTACTGATATAGCTAATGTTCTGAAAATAATTGTTCAACATAGCATAGCACATAGCCATAAGGAGTAGTTACACACTAGTGAGTCCCTTACGAATGTACAAGGATATTTGACTATTCAAAAGCTATTTTTATATTTTGTCCTTTTACTTATGAGAAATAGTACTGCCAAACTTCTTTGCCACATAAAGTACGAAGTTCTTTCTTTTTTAAACTAATGCAGCAAGACTGATCTTACATAGACTGTAAGTTCTGAGAACACTGTGTCTACATTGCCATCTGAGTCACTTTCTCTTCACTGGGACTCAATACCTGCCATCCACAACTTAAAGGAGGAGAGGTCTATGTTGGCTCACAGTTTCAGACTTTTCAGTCCATGGTTGGCTGGCTCAAATGCAGACACAGCATGGAAGGTGGAAGGGCCTGCCTCACAGGAAAGCTGCTCACATCATGGCATCCAGGAAACAGAGAGAGAGGAAGGAGCTGTGGAGGGAGATACACCCTTCTAGGTTACCCCAGTAACCCATCTCCAACCAAGCCCCACTTCCTAACAGCAAGTCAGCTGTATTGCTCCCATAATCCAATCACCTTCCAAAAGCCCCATCCCTGACCAGATGAAAATTTGGGAAACCTTCTCAATCTAAAGCATAATGACTGCTCACTGCACTATCCCCAACATCTAAGACCTTGTCTGGTATAAGACTTATGCTCAGGAATGAATGAGTGAATGATACCAAAGAACGCGATGTTCTCTTGAGTTCATTTATTCTTTGAAATTTGGTCTGTAATTCTGTTGGTGCAGCTGTTATAAAGTAGTAGGAATATGATACAGGTTCTTAAGTAAATCTTTTTAAACTATAATAAAAGAGTGGTGCTAAACATCTGCACATTATCTCCTCCAAGTACTACAGATGGACATGGTTAGCACCCAGTTTTTCATGGTAATGGAATCTGTGTCTCACAGGCACAGGGTGTTCAAAACTGAAGTACCTGGATTTCTTTTATTTTTATCAAACAGAAAATCAGTTCTCACTGAAGGTCTAACTATAATTATGGCTTCCACTCATTTGTGATTCCTGTACATTTAAAAAATATGATCTCAAAATACTTTTAAAGGATAGGGACATAGCTGAGTAGTAGAATGCTTGTCTAGCATGTGCAAGGCCCTGGCTTTGATCCCCAGCACAACAAGAAAAAAAAAGTCCTAAAGAAGAGAGGCTAGAAAATACACTTAGGAGTTGTTCTAGACACACAGACTCAACCTAGAATGAATTTAAGGAAATCTTCAAGTCCAGGTAGAAACATGGTTAACATGGAACCTACTACATTTCATGTAAGATAAAGCCAAATAAACTGTGTGTGTGTGTGTGTGTGTGTGTACTGAACCCAGGTCCTTACACATGGTAAGCAAGGTCTCTATACTAAGCTATATATTTCCCTTAAAATCCAGACACAAATTTTAAAAGAATTGGATTCAACATTTTAAAAAGGCATTCTTATTGAAAAAGTTGAGGCATTTGGCCATATCCTCAGTCTCTGTAGATTATATGTATAGCTCTATAGATTATATATAGTCCTGAAGGCACAGTACAGTGCAGGGGGCCAATTTGAGGTCTTGGAGCCAGAGGGGAATGTGGGGAATTCTTACAACAGGTCTCTGAATCCATCTGTATAGTAAACACTGTGGATGATGAAATAAATAACGCCCACACATACTGTCATGCATCATTTAACAACAAGGGTGTGTTCTGAGAAAGGCATTGTTAGGCGATTTCATCCTGAGAATATCAGAGACATATCAGATGCTGCAGCCTACCACACACCTGTGTATTCAGGCTCAACACACTTTCACACTATGGAACAGACTGACAATTATTACATTGTTTGACAACCTAGAGCTGGGTTTATAATCACCTCTAGTTGATTTCAGCTTTTCCTTTAACTATGATAAGCAAACTTTTGTTCTGACCACAATTATCTTAATGTTGACAGAAATACACTTTGGTATCTTACCTTAAATCCAGGTCAATAGAAGTTTCTCCATATATGAGATTCTTCAAGAAAATGAAAATAGAAATTCCATTTGATCCACCTATTCCTCTTCTGGGTATCTTACCAAAAGAGTTAAAGATGTGTTACAGTGATACATGTACATTCATGTTATAGCAACACAGTTCATAATAGCTAAATCTTGGAAATGGTATTTATGTCAATCAACAGATGAATTGATAAAGAAAATGTGGTATGCATATGCGTACACAAAAGAATACTACTCAGCCATAAGGAAGGATAAATTTGAATTATTTCTAGAGAAATCGATATACCTTTAGGCTATAATGCCCAGTAAAATAAATCACACAAATGGTTAAATATTACATGGTTTCTTTTATATGAGAAACCCCAAATCTAAATAATTTAAAGAGCAAAATAGAAGAAATATGACAGAAAGGAGGGAATTTAGATTTTGCAGAGATAAGAAAGTGATCTGGCGATGGGGAAGGGAAGTAACAATGATTAAGATGTGACATGAATATGCACCAATTTACCAAGATGAATGTAATTATTGTGTACCATAGACATATACTAAAACAAAATAAACTAAAAAAAATGATATAAGGAGTTTCTCCATATCCTATATAGGCACTTCTGAAATGTCTGCTAGTGGTGTTATCTTCAGTGAAGCAGATCACCCTTTAACAGTCGCTGTCACTTAGTTCTTGTTCTTCAAAGATCACTGCTCTGGTCGACCAGGTGGGACACGCCTGACCGGCAACAGCAAGCAGCATGGCTTGGCACTGATCACTTTCAGTTTTGTTTCCAGCATTCAACGTTCCTTCTTATTAGCAGCATTAGCAGTGGATTTTGTATAGTTAGGGGCCACCATGAACAAAACAACGTGAGATTAATTCAAGTCCATGAGAAAGTGATGCAATCATAGTAAGCACCAGGTGTATGTATGAGGCTGCTGCCAGGTGTATGAGGCTGCTGCAGGCCACCTTTATGTATATGGCCTGCAGTTGACAAAAATGTCACTGTGGTGTGTGGACTGTACTTACCACTGTGTTTTAAATGTACACAAGTGCTATGGGTATAACTACAGTTCAGTTTGTCTAAAAACTTGGTGGATTTTGTGGGACTGTCAACATCATGGACTTAATGCTAGCAGGTTGGCTCACACCCAGCAGCCAGCTATGTAAATAAACCGGGAGCCACTGCAGGGACCCTGAAAGGTAGTTGGGGAAATACATCTCCTTTGGCTCTGTCCGCCTATAAACAAACACCAGTGTCTGATGACACTAGGATAGTATTTATTGGGTAAATATTGGATAATAAATATTTATTTATTTAATGCATATTCTATTAGAAAGCTTACAATTTTGAAACTTGAGAGAAGTTGACTAGGACCTGGGCTGAAATTTATCTCTGCTTGGAAGCTCTTTATATTTTTAAAGATAAAAATGTAGGCTCACCGAAGTAGACAATTTCAAAGCACTTAAAAATTAATTTAGGATTAATAATGATTCTATCACTAGAAACAACATGCAACAAGTAAACTAATGATAGGTCATTTCATTCATTGAAGAAATATATTCTACTAGAGGGCTGGGGATTTAGCTCAGTGGTTCCACCGCCTGCCTCGTAAGTGCAAGATCCCAAGTTCGATCCCCGGTACCAAAAACACAGAAATATACTCTACTAGAAAATTTTTGGTCTTTCTAGATTATTGTATGCATTAATTAAAATATATATTGCTGGGCCAGGGATTTAGCTCAGAGGTTCCACCGCCTGTCTCGAAATTACAAGGTCCTGAGTTCGATCCCTAGTACCAAAAATTTTTTTTAAAAATTAAAAAAAAAAATATATATATAGCAAAATACTTTATAAATTCCAGAGCACTAAAAAATTGATATTATATATACTAAGCAGTGAAATTAATTATATTTTAAAATATCTATCATTTGCAATGATCAACAGCCTCCATATACACAGATATTTCTAGCCAACTAGAAAATGCAACAGGAAAAAATATTCCATTTACAAGAGCATTAAGAAAGATAAAATATTTAAAAACAAACTTAAGAAAGAAATGTTCAAAACCTAAATGAAGAAAATTATAAACTTTCCCTAAAACTACAAAAATAGAGCAAATGGAAAAACATCTTGGGTTCTTGGTTATGATGTCTTGATGGTAGCTGGATGTCAGTTGTCTCATAGATAATTTGTACATTTAATGAAATTCCAATAAAACAACATGCTTCCCTCCCCAGGAACTAGAGAAATTAATATTAAAGCTCATATGGAAAAATAAACATGCTAGGAAAACACTGAAAAGGAACAGATGTGGCACAAGGTGTGGGATGGGGTGAAGAAAAATATTAAAACATTATGATGCCTCTATCTTGAAAACAGTGTGATGTCAGGACATGAATGGATGGAAGAGAAAGTCCGAAAATGGACTCTACCACATATGGAAACCTAGGATATGACAAAAGTAGTAGCATCTCAAATCACTGGGGTACAAATGGACTTTCTAATAAATGCAGTGGTGCAGCAGGATAGACATTTAGAGAAAAGGTAAAATCTTGCCCACTTATGCATATGAAAATAAGCTCTAAATGAATGAGAAGTCTAAATATAACAACATAAGTACCAGAACTGTAGGTAGAAGATTTCGAACTGTGATTCAAAAGCGTACTCGAGGGAAGACATACCTGATAAATCTAACTACAAAAGAATTTAATGGCAAAACCCACAAACAACATTAAAAGACAAATGACAATTAAGAGAAAATATTTGAGTTATTTATCACAAATAAAAGGCCAATATCTCTAACATATAAAAAACTTTAAAATGTGAGGAAATACTGAAAATATTGTTTTAAAACGGGCAAAGACATGTGCCATTCCCAAAAGGGAATATACATAAGCATGACCCTTAAACCTAGGAAAAGAGGTACAATCTCATTCATGAAATTAAAATTAAAACTGAACAGAAATGCTATTTCTCATCTATCAGATCGACAAATATTCAAAAACTTGATAATGTACTTTGAGACTGCGGAATCCAATGCAATCTGATAGTGGAAATGCAAAACGGTACCCCATGAAGGGAAATTTGTCTAAATCTAACAACACCACATAGATATTTATTCCTCAATCTAGCAAACCTCTTTCTAGGAATTTATCCAGAAGTTTTACCTTCAAAACCTCCAAATGCACATTTATGAGGATTGTAACAGTGGCTTATTTGTAATTAACAAAATATTGGGACTATGATTTGGATATGTCATTCATATAGTGGAGTACCATGTAGCTGTACAAATAAGATTTCTATAAACTTCAAAGGATATTAAGTTTTTTTAAAGCCACACAAAAAAGTATCTACAATATACTACCTTTTCTGCAAACAACAAGGAGAAATTAAAAAGAGTAAATTGGGTTAGCTTGAAAAATGAAACACAGGAAGTATAAACCAGAAAACAATGAAATCACTTCCTTATAAAGGATAAGAGGGGATAGGTGGAAGTGACAGGAGGGCAGTGACCCTTCTCTGTTAGACCTTTTGGAAAAGGATCTGACTTCATTGGGTGGTGAGAAATAACTCAAGGCACTGGAAATATAATACTTGGATAATATGCTCTTATTCTAGGGAAAACTGATGTACATGGTGATTTGGGTGGAGTAGTTCTGAAACCGTGTGTTGTAGGACAGGGAAAATCGATGTATGAGATGGGTGTTGTTGGGAGCCAGGCTTCTCATTGCAGAAGAGAGCTTCCCAGATGCAGGGGAAGGCAACAAAGAGCCTTGGGGAGTGGATCAGACATTGAACATATCAGTATAACTTCAGCGTTTCTGTCACATGCAAGTGTGTGTGTGTGTGTGTGTGTGTGTGTGTGTGTGTGTGTGTTTCCTAACTCTGGGGCCGGAGGCAAAGGTACCTCATTAGTAATGAACATTCTTGCTACTCAGATCTTGGCTGCTAAACACCATCCCCATGAGAAGGAAGCAGGTCCTTGGAGAGGTCAGGGACAGGGAAGGTAGATCTCGCTGCTCCAGAAAATAAAGTACTTTTGAAAACTCATATTAAAATCAAATAGAAGCCACCTTCAAATGTCTCCAAATAGTCAAATCTGAGGCAATTTAGGCATTAGAAGTAATAATGACTGAATATATTATAATCTGTGGGATAAAATTAGACTATATAAATCTGTACAAATATTAGATAAGTGAGAGGGGAAGGAGAAGAAAGTCACTTCTTCTGGAGAAAGTGGCTGGAGATGGAAAAATAACTTTTTTTTTAAAGACAGGATCTCACTATGTAGCTCAGACTGACCTTGAACTATGTGGCCCAAGCTGGCCTTGAACTCCTGCCTCAGTCTCCCAAGTGCTGGGATTGTAGGCATGCATCACCACACCTGGAGGAGAAGTAGTATTTTTATGATCATCATAGCCAAGATTGATTAAAGCAAGAAGCAAGTCTAGGAAAAGAAAAGTGTGATAAGGAGTTGGATATTTGCATGGACTTAAAGTGTCTCCCATAAAGCTTACTGATCATGAGGAAGAAAGCAGAATCTTTACAGAGGAGAAAAGCTTGTTTGGTCAGGCAATCAAAAGGAACACCATGAAGGAAAAGCAGATGGCCATCTAATGCCTGGAATATCCGAGGGTTAAGCCTCATTATGAATTTTTCTGGCCAGGGTTGCAGCAGGAAACATCAGCAAATCCAATGGACAAACATTCCATTAAATCACTAGCTGTTGTCATAAAAGCAGACTCTGAACCTGTTCCTGATTAAAAGAGACTAAAGTATCAAGAAAATTGAGTATAATGCATGGCCCTCTAGTGGATCATGGACTAGAAAGAGAAAAAATATATATAAATGGGCTGGGGATTTAGCTCAGTGGTTTTGATGCCTACCATGCAAGTGCAAGGTCCTGAGTTCGATCCCTGGTTAAAAAAAAAAAAATATATATATATATATATATATATGGCATTCCTGGGATAATTAGAAAAAGATGACTGGTAGATTAAACAATTGCATCAATGTTAAAAGTCCTGAATTTGATAACTAAACTGTAGTTACCTAAAAGAATGCCCTTAGTCTTAGGAAAAACTTTGGAAGTACTAAGACCTAAAAGGAAGTCTAAATGGAAACCACTTCAAGTAGTTCAGGGGAAATAGAGAGCCCAGACATGTGCAAACTGAGAAGGACAGAATGGTTTTAAAATGTGGAAAAATGGTAAAATTTTGGGACGTGAGTAAAGAACATCTGAAAATCTAATGTATTATTTTTGTAATTTCCCCTTAAGTTAAGAGTTATTAAAAGAAAAAGGTTTTTTAGCATCTGATTAAAAGGCTTTTATTAATTCAAATAGTTCTTCATCTAGTTTGAATTAGTAAGAAATGGTTGTAATTTTTTAGTGGTACCCTGAGGGTCTGTCAAAAACTCCTATGATGGTACCCACATAGTCCCTGTGGGTGAATCACATACCAGAAACATCTGCTGTGTGATTCTTCTGGGACTTCTGACTTCTATAAATTGGAGGGAGTACATTTGAGAAGAAAAGCAGAAGTTTCCTGCTACTTAGCTCTAGAATGAAACAGAATTCAGACCCTCTGTATTTCAGAGCTGATTGAGTGGAAATGCCAATGGGGAAATCCAAGTCAACTTCAATTCCCATCATGACTAAGTGATATAAAGACTCAGCAGAGTGACCTAGAACTGACCCAAAGGAGAAATCCTGATCCTCTCACTTCCAGGAGTTTGGGGGAAGGTTGATTCAGCAATTCATAATTTTCAACATTTACAATAAAGACGCACCTAAGTTACTATATATATTTTACTCCCAAACAGGCAGTCCAATACTAAGTTCTCAGGACTCTGTATGGTGCTTATATATTCTTTGAAAAGACGAGTTCACAGACGGGGAAACAAGATACAAAGTGTAACTTGGTAAAACTCCTGTGAATCCCTGTGGGTGAATCACATACCAGAAACATCTACTGTGTGACTCTTCTGGGACTTCTGACTTTCATGAATTGGAGGGAGTACATCTGGAAAGAAAAGCAGTGTATGATTATAGTGAATGTACCAGAAATTAAAAATCTAGGGCCAGGAATGTAGCTCAGCAGTGTGCAAGGCTCTGAGTTCAATTCCCCATACAAAAAAAATCTAGTATGCTCACTATTCACTTTGAAATTCTCAGCTGTGAAAAAATGCATATTTTTTCCAAAGCTATCATTTTAATTAATTGATAAATAGAGGTACTACTGATTTCCTTCAAACTTGACCAATCCTTCTGGTTGAGAAGGTAGACATGCTTTCATTTGAAAGACAGAGAACTCCTAGAAGCTGCCTGGCCCAGTGCTTACCCCCTGCAGGTATTCAACTCCTCGTTCCCATGCCTTCCCTGCTGTTTTATAATATATCATCATTCACACTAAAATAGGAGTTGCTACCTTCTGAGGCAACTTGTCGCCAATAGATGCAGATTTCATTCTCATATTTCTGATGGTATGATTTTGAGCAAATAATTTATCTTTGGGGGCCCAATTTCTTCAAAAATTATAGCTTTCCAAAGAAAGGCAAGAAGAACAGAGAAGGATCAAAGGACTCAGAGAATGGCCAAGAGAAGCGCAGACAGGTGACCCCAGGCTTGGGTTTTGAGCCGCCGAGTGGTAGCTGCTTTTCTGTTGTGATGGCGGAGGGGACTGAGGCTTGGTCTTGTGGCTCAGTGAAGCCTAAAAGGCAGAAATGCCAAAGGAGTAGACAGAAAAACAAGCATTTAAAATCCTGGAGAATTTACTAAGCATTGAGCTGTGCCACATGGAATAGACCGCTTCTGGGGCCATGAATGGAATTCAAGGAGACCCTGGGTGATTTTTGATAGCCAGAGCCCAGGGCCATGTGAAAGAGTGGCTTCTAGATGGCCAAAACACCCAGCCCTAAGTTAAAGTGATTCTTTAACTTGGTCTAAGATCAATATTGCCTAAGAAATCGAAGCAGGCCCTTGACTCATATTAAGCTTGAGCTCTGTTAAAGCCCTTGGATCTTTTTCACAATAATCAATGCCTGCTAAGTCAGACTTCTCCAAACCTGAACTTGTACAGCAAGTTCTTAAATTTTCTAGGTGATGTAAATGTGGAAAGGCTCAGCATAGATCGTTGTCAACACAAGAAATTTAGGCAACTGAATAGGCAAATTACACAGCACACACTGGTGAGTCAGTAGCTAATTCCATTTGTTAAGCTGGTCATCATTCTAACCTCTTGGAGACGGTTGAGCCTGGCTTACACACTGTTAGAGGGTCTTTAAAACTGTTTCTACACTGATATATAATCCCAAATTCCTTCTAGTATCATCGTGGGTCTCAATTTTTATTTTCTACATGATTAGGCTCTCTCTCTTTTTTTTTTTTTTTTGGTACCGGGGATCGAACTCCATACCTTGCAGGCGGAAGGAGGCGCCGGAACCACTGAGCAAAATCCCCCAGCCCAGGCACTCTTTTATCAAAGCCAAGGTAACTTCAATTCCTCCACTTCTAGGTAAACTTGAACTGGCAAAGCAGTGCCTTCTGCTTGGCTTGGTGCAGTGGGAAATATGAACAAGTCAGTAAATCATGGTTTCAAGTAATGTGTACTCTACTTGGGAGGTATATGACTGTCACTCACAATGCAAGCGTGAGTGCTAATGAGAGTTGAGTGGGGGGAGATAATTAGCACAGGAATTGAGAAGATAGCATCACTGAGACTGATGTGATCAGGGAAGATTTCATAAAATTAGTAAGAGCTTGAAGACTGTTCAGATAATAACCAGATCTCATTCTGGTTTTTCTTTTACTTTCTATTGTCAACAAGGGGAGATTCGTCATAAAAATTGGGTGTGTCTGAAGAAACGCCAAGAAAAGAAAGCAATCATACATTGGAGAGGAACCATAACATAGAGGCTTTTCTTTCACTATCTCCTTCTGTCTCCCTCAGCTGCCTGTTTTAATAATATGCAGTTGTTTTGGGTTTTTTTGTTTTGCTTTGCTTTGTTTTTCTGCTTCTTAGGTCCAAGGAGACACAACCCTACAGCTCCAGGATTTACATGTCACAATTTCAGCCACCTGAAGAAAGAGAATCCCAACGTAAAATTTCTCTGTAGAGGGGATGTGAGGCCGCTGTTCAGAATAGTAGTTTAAAAAGATGCAATTAAGAAACAATTGTCAAAAGAAAAAGATTTGAGGTCTCACTTTATCACTTAGTTTTCTCCAAATGTTTCTCAAAGACTGCTTCCTATTTCCATGTCTTTCTGACTTTTTGCGGTAAGTTTTGTTTAGCTAGTAGTGGAGATTAGGGGTTGAATTTAGGGCCTTCTCACCAAGCTATATCCCCAGCCCCCCTTTTTTTAGCCAGGGTCTCTCTCAGTTGCTAAGTTGCCCAGTGTATTAGTCATCTTTCTCATCACTGGCACAAAACACCCAATACCTACAACTTAAACTGGGAAAGGCTTATTTGATTCACAGTTTCCATGGGTTCAGTCCAAAGCCTGCTTGTTCCAAGGCAGAAACAGCATGGTGGAAGGGCCCAGTGGAGGAAAGCTGCTTGATACATGGCATCCAGGAAGCAGAGAAAGAAGACAGGAACCAGGGACAAGAGCAAACTCTTCCAAGGTCACAGTTCCAGTGACCCATTGCCAACCAGACCCCACCTCTTAACAGCACATCCAGCTACTGAACTCATCAGTGGATCAATCCACTGATGCATGTAGCACCCCCATGATCCATTCACCTTCTAACCACATGAGACTTTGGAGGGCCATTTTATACCTTAACCATAACACCCAGGCTGAGCTTGAACTTTTGAGTCTCCTACCTCAGCCTCCCAGCATGCTGGGATTACAGTCATGCATCACAGCATTTGGCTGGCAGCAAGGTGTGAAGACATTGTTATGGCACTGGTACATACCAGGTGAAATATTCTTTGATTAATTACATTTGTGCCTCCTTCCATTTATTAATAGATAATCAGGAATTGACTACACCACTTCTCCACCAAAAGGACAGAAAGCTGAGGAGCAATGACTCACACAACTGGTGACAGATTAATCTGTCATTCCCTCAAGGGACCAATCAGTCTGATGAGCAGGACAGTGCTTCTTCTCTGTAGCTCTCGTGATAAAGATGAAGGACATTTGCTTTAGATTGTGGGAAAAGCCAAAGTAGGATGATTGCTCCGTGGGAAAAATCTAAGAAATTAATCAAAGGATTTCTATTGCAGTGTATAAGAGACTTTGGAGTTGGGTGGTACAAATCAGTACCCAATCAAGGTCCAAGTATTGCATTTGATGCTCACGCTTTGTAAGACTCTTAAATTCCAGAGCAGGCCATTGCTCACTTCCTCCTCTCCCATCCTTATTATACCATGGGTTTATAGAAGAAACTGAGTCACTAACAGTCTAAAGGATAGTACTGACTTGATAAACTATGTGTTAAAGAAGGAATACTGTGGCCACAGGGTTGAGTGTATTGGAAGGAACATAAAACTAAAGGCCGAAGATTTCATCCAAGTAACAATTGCTCTGTTGAAAGCAAGAGATTATGGCTGACTGAATTAGGCAATAAGAAAAGGGAATGGCAAAAGAATTCATTTTGGATTCAATCCATGAGACAGTTTCAAAGTCAGAAGATCATTTTTGAAATTACCTAAGATGGTAACAATCATTGAGACTAATATCCAATAAACATTTATTCAAATGTTTAGACACTATCATTAGGTAATGATCTCACCATCCCAAGCAGTGTTCAAGAAAAAGCTGGATAACTAGCCATTAGGAATGATGAGGCCTTAAGGCACAAACCTCTCGTCTCTTCTTGCTCAACAAGTGATTGTCCAATCCATATCTCAAGAGTGAGAGAGGAAATTCATGGCTTTGTGGCATTTTTTTTTTGTATTTTTTTTGTTTTTACTTTTTGCTGAGTGTCTACAATTCTTTAATTTCTCCTGACAGTTCCAAATCTACCTGGTGGGCCTTGTGTGGCCTGCTAAGACCATATAGAAACCCATTTCTTATCGTGTTCTCTTCTCCAGGCCAAATCTTTCCAATTCCTTTAATTGTTTCTAATTTCCTTTGACTGCTTCTAATTTCCCATCCATGTTCCTCTTGGCCATGCTCCCAATTGTCACTGTCCTGTTGGGAGTGTGCACCCTGAACTGAGTCGTCTTTTTTATGTGACCTCCAACTTGAGCAGAATAGAGAGGCTGTGAACTCCGCTGATTCAGGTAAGGTACTTCATGAATGCAACTGAATGTCACGGTCAAGGTTTTGGCAAAACCTCTGCATGTGCACCATTCAGACATACACACTGTGAAGCTCGTCTTGTGATTTAAGTGTACAACCCCATGTTGGCCACGCTGCATGTTTCCTCACTGGACTCAAGTCTTGGTTGTAAGCCATCAAGTTCCTTTGAACCCTACCTCTACCATCCAGTGTTTCAATCATCCTCATTCTTAAATCACTGGAACTTTGATTTAAAAGCCATTGTAGGGCCGGGGATTTAGCTCAGTGGTTCTGCGGCCTGCCTTGCAAGCGCAAGGACCCAAGTTCGATCCCCGGTACCAAAAAAAAAAGAGCATAAAAGCCATTGTAGCTCATATCCAATAAAACAGAAATTTTAAATAGGATAGAAAGGACTGTGATCAAAAATCTCCTGAAGAGCTCTCTCTGGGATTATGTGGCTTCATGAGCAGCATTTCCTTCCCAGTTACAAGTACACTTCACTGATTTATTATATTGCAGCCCCCGGTTTTCCGGTTCATCTCCAAGGTATTAAAGACTGTTAATGCCTCTTCCTAGCTTTCCTCGGGTCTGCGTGAAGAACTCTGCAAGTAGATGAGATGGTCCCCTCTGGCTGGTTTGCACTGAATCTATATGTAGTGCATCTGGCCTATAGTGCACCAAGCTTGACAGACAATGGTGTGTAGACATCACCATCTTCCTTTCTTGAAATTCAAAGTATCTCTTGCAAAGCTCTACCTTTGAGGCAACCTGTGCTTTTCTTCCATGTCACAGAATAATGTAGCATTGTGATCTTTCTGGGCACTTTTCTCAGTAAGTTCATTAGCTTAGGACAAGAGGCTAAAAATCCCTTCAGATAGTTAATTGGGTTTTAAGAGTCTATTACCTAGCCAGGCCTGGTGGTGCACATCTGTAATTCCAGCACTTAGGAAGCTGAGGCAGGAGAATTGCCATCAGTTCAAGACCAGCCTGGATACATAGTGAGTTTAAGGCCAGTCTGAACTATACAGTAGGACCCTGTTTCAGAAACAGAGAGACAGACAGAAACAGAGACAGAAAGAATCTATTACTGTTACCGGGTTGTTTTCTTCGAAATGGCTCTCCAATAAAATGTATTTCAGGTCCTTCTTGCCTTGAACATAGAATTGGACAAGCCAAGACTAAAACAGCGCCAAAAGTTTATTTGAAAAGTTCAGAATGAATGATATGGAAGAAATCAGCTCTACACAGCAAACTTGGGCAGAACAAAGAGAAAAACAGGGCAAAAACAAAAAGAAAAGTACTCCCAGCCTCTCAGGAACGTATTTCAGGCTATCGTAGGAACTCAGTAAAGGACTCCCAGGTGCTATCCGGTCTTCTTTTATGCAGTCCACATCTCGTGAAAGCTCGCGAGAAGTTCTACATACGGGCACTGCATTGCTCTGGGATCTTGTGATTGACAGATCCTTCTTATTTCACCAGCCAGTTTTGCCTCCCCCTCTCCTATCTCCTTGGGGACATTGGATGTAACATTGCAGGTCTGAACATTATTCGCAATGATAAAGACAGTGGTTTGGATTTCTCCCTGTCTCCTACTGACATTTCACCATGAATCCCCAGAGTAGGTCTTTGTCTTCCTTGTTCTATTTCCTGCTTTGACTGCCCTCCAGATTCCCCCACTTTTCACCTAAGCACTTTCTGGTTAGTTCCTGCTAAATGTTAGCAGTCCCGGTTCTGGGCGGAACCTCACTGCCACATCACTCCTAACGTATGAGCTTTTCTTCCTCTCCTGTGTCTCTTTCTGAAGTCTAAACTGAATTCCTCAAGAGCCACACCAGCATCGATTCTGATCTCGGTGGCTGTCGTCCAGGTGAGTTATTTGTGGAGATCATTAGTGACCCAAACCTTTTAGGTCACCTCTATTTTTAGTTGAAACCCTAGACTCAGACCTAGCTTTAACTAAACATTCAGAAACGTCATACCCAGGTCTAGTTTAAATTCCCGACACTCTTCAGAGGGTATGGATATTTTTTTTCTCAGAGTTCTCAGAGGAGTAAGGTCGTCATGGAAGAGTCAGGACTTTGCTAGAATCCCGCAGCTCTCCAGAGAGCCTGTGATGGAAGGCCAGTGACTTATTCTCTGGAGCCAGAGTGGAGTTGGCTATGTATTCGGCCC